>NC_053415.1:28277500-28877500 GCF_016859285.1 Xiphias gladius | reverse complement strand
CGCTAACACTGAGCACTCAGACCCTTGACTGAAGTAAAAGTAGTAATACAGCACTGTAAAAATACTCTGTTACAAGTAAAGGTCCTGCATTCAGCATGTAAGTAAAATCTAAAAAGTAGAATTACTCAAAGCAGAAAAATCGCCCCGTGGGAGTTAAACTGTTATTATGGCTGGACCCACTATTCAGGACACTGGGGCTACGTCTTTTGTATTTTTTGTATTTTTACTGATTCAGTTTGGGGTTCATGGAGCTTTATTCTGGAGGGACATCAGAGATCATGCTGTCCTCAGGGAGTGGACGTCACACTGAATCATATCACCACGTGTTTCACGTCTGTGTGTTCAGATCTGACTCAATTAGGACTCTGAGGAGGTGGCGGAGCACAAGTTTCAACACAACATTCTTTATTTTTCTACAATTAAAAAACGTACAGTTAACAGGTATTTTATGGGCTGATTCCAGTATTTTTATTTAAATTTGTTTTCAGACTGTGAGGTGGGAGAGTTTAAAGGGTGTGTGGAGGGAGAGAGGTGAGTCAAAGGGACAGGTGTATGCAGGTGTTGTTGTTGAAGTTTGTCAGCAGTTGGAGCTGCCGCAGCAACAGGGCCCGGAGCAGATGAAGATACTTTAAAACAAGTACAGACTGATCGATGCAGTTGGCGTCAAAAAGGGTCCTCCTCCTTCTCACAGTCATAGCTCAGTCAGACCAGAACCAGCAGGCATGAAAAACATGTTGATATGTTTCAGTGTGACGTCCTCTTCCTGTAGATATCACGATCTCTGATGTCCCTCCAGAATAAAGCTCCAAAAATCCACCGAGAAACCAGGGGAAAAAGAGGCTGCAGAACTTCATTCAGAATCTTCCTGTTTTTAAGTTTCCTTGGGTATCGCAGTGACCCAGTGACAGTTGTCTGTACGTCCACGGCTACGCTGAGAACAGGAGCTGATCTCAGCTGATTCAGCAGCTTTTAACGGGACAGTTTGACTGAATGGAAACAGATAAAGGCTTAAAGATGGGGATAAACTCGTAAACTCCTACAAGACTTTAAAAAAAACAAACCCTGTTTTAGACCAGTGAATCAAATTTTCAGGCTTTGGTACAGCATTTGGACCTTAGTGATGGGAAACAAATTTTTTACCAAAGCAATATCTGAGCTGTTAACTTAGAAAAACAATCCAAAAAATTGTAAAATAAATAAAGTTGGTAGCATTTAATTGCTGCAGTTAGTTGACGAGGAGCTCATTTTAACATTTTCATACACGGTTGGGCAGTTTCATCTGTGTCTATGAATCATATACTGAAAGGTCCTCATGTGCTTCGATCTCCAGCTGTCAAATAAACGTGCAGTAAAAGTACAAGAGAGTGAGTCCAACGTGTCCCTCTGCAATGTAGCAGAGAAGAAGTATAAAGCAGCTTAAAGTGGAAAAGCTCAAGGAAATGAAAACCACTTAAGCAACGTGCTGGAGTAAATGCACCAGAGCGTGGAGAAGACGAAGCACGCGGTCAGGAGCCGTCGTACCACCGTTATCTCCGTGACAACAGTCATAAACGGCGTGGAGGTGTTAGATCATATCCTTTCATCGGGAGGCCTCAGTGTGTCTCAGCAGGTCAGTCATATGGAAACCATTTGAACACTGGTTAGTAAAAAAAGAGAAGAGGAACAAGTCAGAGCCGAGCGAAGTTAACAGGCAGTTCGATTAGATGAAAGCTGCTGTGGATAACACAGTCAGAGCGTCCGGTCACACTGAGAATCTGGAACATTTCTGGATCCATGCTTTTTGGAGACGCCGAACTTTGTTTACCTGAAGAGGGCCTGTAAAAAGGCTCAGAACCAGGACGGGGTTCGCACGTTAGTCCTCAACGCTGAGTATCACAACCTTGTCCACGTACTCCGATCGATTTATGGACTAATAGCATTTTGTCCAGTTTCCAACTGTTTTCTCGATCAGCTGCTTGTGTTCGGTAAAAAAAGCTGAATATTGGGAGCTCAGAGAGTTTTGCTGCTGAGGAGATGACGTGTCCGGTTTCCTCTCAGCTTAGGTCCCTTATAAACGTTTCAAATAATGTCCACAGTCAGAATCTAATGACAGTTGCTGCTCCAGACGATACCAACACTCAAACCTCCATCATATCGTCAGTCGTTTTCTGTTTCCATCTGTTATCAAATCTGACACACCTTATTTTATTAAAACAAGTGAGAGACTGCCAGTGGAGCGTGAATATGAGCAGATTTTAAGATTGTTGCGCCTCCACGACGGCGACAGCCGTGGCCGGAGGCATCGTGTTTTCAGCTCGTCCGTCGCTCGCTAACGTTGATATCTCAGCGACGCCCTGAGGGAATTTCTTCAACTTTGGTACAAACCTCACTTGGACTCAAGGATGAACTGATAAGATTTTGGAGGTCAGAGGTCAAAGGTCAAAGGTCACTCTGACCTCACAAAACATGGTTTTTGCCATAACTTCAAAGTCTTCACCACATATATTATAGTCTGGACGGACGTGGATGTAAACTGCAACTCGACTGGTTGGTGGAGGCGTAGAACCACGAGGCGGTGATTCTAAATGAGTCTTTTGTTCCTGAACTGGAAAAAATGTTTGCATCCAGTTGATTTTCATGGCTGAAATCCTCTCGCTACACTGGCAGGTTTGGTTTTGTTTGGTTTGTTTTGTTTTGTTTTTGTTTTAAGAAAACAGTTAAACGAGTTGATAGGAAGATTTCATTTTTTTTTTTTTTGCCTTGTTGTGGTGAAACAGATGAGAGTTTCTGAGTGTTAAACTTTAACTTTAGCTGTTGGGTCATAAATATTTCAAGGTTTCGGTGGTTTTAAAGCTGACTGGGTTCCCGGCCTGTTTTTCTGTTTCTCTGTGGGTTCAGACAGCAGCCTCGGAGCAGAGGGCATTATGGGGTTTCGTATTGTTTGTGGCCCTGCTGCCGACTGTGTACGAACAAAAGGACCAGCGTTTATGACCGAGGCCTGCTGGGCTGAAGGAAGCCCAGGGACCTCGCCCTCCTCACCCTCCCCCGTCTGCCCTCCCCTCCTCTGCAGGGTTTAGTCAGAGACAGAAGACAGAAGTGGTTGTTTCTAGTTTTGATCAGGTAATAAAGTCGTGTCGTTGTGTAATGCCATTTTTTAGGAAGTTGCAGTGTCTCCTCCTCTCTGCTGCTGTTAGGTTGTCATGTGAACTCTGAACACAACAAATGTTAGACCCTGAAAGCTGAAAGGAGACAAAGTGTAGAAACCCTTTGTATCAGGAAAAGACGAAAAATAGATGAGAAGTTATGCATGCGAGCGAAACACAAACTGCTGGTGTTTATGGTCTGTTTGGTAGCAGACTGAGCGCCGTGTGTCGAACCACTCGGTAGTTGTCCAGTTTGCTCTGCAGCTCTGAGATCCTTTATTTTCTGTAATCGTGAAAGCATGATCGTTTAAAGAAATATTCAATGAATCGCAATTTGCAATAAAAAAAATCTTTTGCTGAGTTTTGTCAGTTTTTTTCAGTCAATCTAGCCGTCTGAGAGATCTCTCTGATAAATCCTAAAGATGTTCAGGAGCCTCACAGGATCTCAGTAATGACCTGCTCTCCAGCTCTCGCTGAACGACCTCCTATTCACAAACACTAAAGAGGTCTTAGTTCAGTTTATGTGATATGATCAGAAGTAGGACGTGAAGTCCAGACTGTCAATCCGAAGTCTTTCGACCAACCGAACCAAAATAAAAGCAGCTAAGACCTAAAGTAAAGGCCTCAGGATGAAAGTAAACCATGTTTCTGTACGAATGTTTCCAGGTCTGAAGGTTTCGGTCGCCCGCTGAGCGAACGGCAGCCGCCGGTCGTTTCTCCTCTTTCTGCTGTTTGAACATGACTTCGCCGCTCTGCCGCTACAGATGTTGATGAAAATGATGTTTTGTAGCTGACAGCGACAGGTGACTCGTCCTGAACGTCACCTCGATGTGTGCTGGCTGTTGATGCTCGGCGGTGAACCTACAGCCTCTTTCAGTCTCTGATGTATCACATCCATATTTCATGTTACACGTCTGTCTGCTTGAAACCCACAAATGGCTCATTTACCCAGCGACCTGCACTAAGAGCCTTTAGCTTCCCTCCATGGTTTAGTCCACCGGCGTGTTTCATTCTGCAGTTGTTCGGATGAGCGTGCGGTCGGGTGGACGAAGAGGAGGAAAAGGGGCGACGTGTTTTACTGGAAGTCTGAGTGAAAAACAGAATCTGGGTCACAGTTTCACATGTTTTTGACAAAACTTTGATATATGTAGAACATATTAGACTTGCCGTTTACAGTCCAACAACATTGATCAAGGGAGATACGCCTGAAGAAATAAACACTACGACTAGAAAACTGAATCACGTGAAGAAAGAGTCGAGAGCATTTTTCATAAAGACGTCACATCGTAAAAGACACTGATGCTCTATGACCGTTAATGAAGTAGTGGCTTCTTCCTTTTCTCAGTTCACAGTTTAATAAAAAACAAACAATCGTTTAAGTCTATCTCTTAATTGTTTTCCAGTTAATTTGTCAATGGCTTAAATGTCACAGCATAATGAAAAATGTCCAAGGCCAAGCAACATCCTCAAATGTCTCGAAAACGTTCAAATGAAAAAGCTGGAACCAGAGAATTTTTGGTGTTTTTCCCACCAAAAAAAGTTGCCAATTCATTTCCTGTCAATTGACTGGTCAATTAATTATTTCAGCTCAAGTCTGTCGTCACTAAAAAAGTCTTAAAACGTATGACAAGTTGCATTTTAAATCTTAAGTTAGGCTTCACAAATGAAGCAGTGTTAACGATCGATTTCTGTTAGGAATTGGGGAGAGATTAGATATTTAGGATAAAATAGTTCTTCGTTTCCCCCGTGAGTCGCATGGACTCTCTAGCTGAACGCTGCCTGACAATTGGGCAGGCTGGAGCCTGGCAGCGCTGGATGTAGACTACGAGAGAAGTCTGCAAGTGCTGTAGGATCTCTGAGACGTTCCTGTCTTCAGGTGACTTTGCCCACTCTTGTAATCTGACCTGAGGTCTTCCAGCTCAGGACGTAGACCACAGGTCTGTGTGGAAACCAGCGTGGTTTACTGAGAGCTCAGGGTTTGTTTCAGATTTGAAGTGATCGGTGGTTTTTCTCTGAAGCTCCGAGCCAACGGCAGGAAGTGGAGACACCTCTCAGCTCAGAGGTACAATGGAGACCACATCGCGGTAACACTGGGCTCATTGTACCGACATCCTCCTCCCACCTCTCGACCTCCCTCCCCCCCGACTCCCCCTCTGACTCCCCCCTCAGCTCTTATTGTCAGCGGGGAGATGCTGCTCTGTTCAGGACAGCAGCAGCATCACAATCAGACCTCAGAGACTCTGAAAACCAGATCCCACCCAGTCAGCTCAGACTGCAGGTTAACGTATCTGTGACCAGATGAAGGAGTTCGTGAATTCGAACTCAGACTCTGTCCCCTTCAAAATGAACTTCTCAAGACCGCCTACTCATTGCAGACAGAGCTGAAAGCTGAAATCGGTGTGGACATGCTGAAATGTCTTAAAGAAATGTCTGACTTTTTACTCGTGTTTGTGATTGGAGGCGTCTGTCCAGCCGGCTCCTGCTGGGTTGAGCAGAGCAGAGTTTAAAAAAACTGTGTTTTTGTTGGTCTTGCTGTGATGTGATAATACATTTGTTCAGCCAATCACGATCAGCGGTGCTGCTGGCTCCACCTGAAAGTACCGGGAGGTTGGATTTTGTTTAATTGAAGTTTGCAGAGAAGGGAGAACAGAAAATGTTACGTTACATTAAGTTACGTTATTTTTCATCACACTTCTGCATTTCGCATCATGGGACAGTCAATTTTATCCGGTTACAATCATTTTGTCTTTTCTAGTGACATCACGCTTGTTACTTTCTGTTACGTTTCGTTGCTCCGTTTTTTAAAGTTACATTAATTTTTGCGACGTCTTGTTTAGTTCCGTAATGTTTTAAGTCCTGTTTTGTCCATATTTTAAAGGGTCTGGGAGCAGAATCAACCTGCAGGGCTGCAACCAGCGCTTACTTTATTTTTGATCCATCAAGATCAGTGATTATCATCAGGTGTTTTCACCTGGTCAGGTGACTTGTCAGCTGTGATGTGATTGGTTGGCAGCCTCACAGTGAAGCACAGCCGCGGAGAGACAGTCAGGGACCACATGACGATTCACAAGTCCTTTATTTGATTTTTGCGCCCGCGGCCGCTCGTCCTCTTGGCTACAGACTTCGGCTCCGGGGCCCGAAGGCCTGTCAGTTCACGTCACCTCAGACAGCCCCCCCGCCGTCGACAGTGGGAAAGGGGAATGAGGGGGGAGGTAGGGGGAGGTAATCACCCACCCACGGGCGGGGGCAAGGGGGCAGGATCGGGTGGTTGTTCCGTGGTCACATGGTGGATGAACACATCTGTCAGTCCAAAGGTGTGACCGCGAGCACTGACCCTCTCCGACGACACCTCACTTCCTGTTTGTCCTTGAGCTGCCCCCCCCCCCAGCAGAGCTGACTCACTGACAGGCTGAAATGCCGCAACAAGGCTGGTTATGAACCCCGGTATGATATGTTCAGAAAGTACTGCTCTTTGATTGGCTGGTAAAGTCACATACTGAAGCATAACAACAGAGCTGAGTCAATCAATTGATAACAGATAATCAATCTGGAACTTTAATAAAAAGGACAGATATTCTCAGATTGCAGCGCCTCTGATTTGAGGATTATTTCAGTGAAATGGGGCCTCGGTCCCCCGTCTCCAGACCAGTTTCTGATCCACAGGGGACTCCATCAGATCCGTGTTCAGACGTCTGAGTATCAAAACTCAGCTGCTGTATCGGCATTAGTACTGAAAAAAATATACAGCAGTCATTAGGGATGTAACAGTTTCAGTTAAACCGTTCTTCTTTTAGAACTAACTGGATCGATGTATTTTCTCCGTTCATTTATTGACCTACAAAACTTAAATACATGCACTGAATCAGCAAACAGGAATTTAAAAAAGTAAGAAAAAGAAAAGTTCCCAATCTTACTTTTATTTTGAAATAATCCGGACTTTACAAGCTCTGTCTGAAAAGTGGGAGAGAAGTTGACCAGGCAGGACGGTGGTCCACTCTGTAGTAGCAGTAGGATTATATCGAGTGTTACTTTACACTGTAAAAGTGTTCGCTCTATCGGGAGTTTCAATCTGACGAAGCACATTCTGGGACACGTGCGTCCGCTGTAAGTTCATCCATCCATTTCAAGTCAGAAGAGTAAGAACAACTCTTGTTTATAAGTTCTGAAGTCTGAAGATAAAAAACAAGAAAACAAATATCGACATTGAATAAACTTGAAACTGATAAAACTTGTACATGTACATGAAGTTAAAGAGCAATGATGAGATCGTTCCTGCACGACGTTCCACAGGAGGGAGGTTGCCGTTAAAGCGATGTCGGTTGATCTCATGGGACCGTGTACAAGCAGCACGCCACTTTCAGCACATTTTGTGTGTCATTTAACGCCATTTTGGTCAGGGTCAGGGGTCAGTACGTAGAGCAATGACGTGACGTGAAATGACGCGCGAAAAAAACGCAAAATGTCTTCATACTCCGTTTGGCGAGACCAGGCTGGGCAGCAGCAGGTTTCTGTTTCACCTGTTGCTACGCTGTTGCTAGGTGGTTCCTCTATGAATCCAGTGATTGGTACTGTGATTCAGGCTGGTCGCTATGGTGCAATGGGCGTTTTTAGTCAAGCCTAGTTATGTCAGTCTTTCCCAATTTTCCAAATCCTTTTTCAACCTGAAAGCCACGTACGTATTTGACAGAACAATCCCAACTCAAGGTCTGCTTACACAGTTTTTACCAGCAGATGAAGTGAGCGCAGTTTTCATGGACGTGAAGATGTCGAAACTTTCCATTGCTCTGACCAGAGGATTACGTACTGTCCACCTCAACAATGCTTTTGAGTTTATTAACCTTCCTACATTATATTCATAGTGGACTGATATCTGTTCTTGTGTTTGTTGGCTGTAATGGTCCTTTAGCAGAGGAATAGAGTATTTAGAACTGAGGTGACACTTCTTACCTGACACCTGTATTAATATCAGCGGTGGAAGAAGTAGTGAGAAGCTTGACTTAAGTCAAATATACAGTGTGTAAAATGTACTGCGTGTCAAGCCGGGCCGTAGCAAGAGCTTTACAAATACAGAGGTAAAAAAAAATTCAACAGTTGCAATATATTTTCAACATTTTCTCACTGTATTTGCCATTTCAAAGAATTCCCAGCAATGCCAGGAATCTAACTCAAAATCCCTTTATTTTGTGAAAACAGTCTTTCCTCATTCACCTCATTTCACTCCATGTTAGGTCTGCGTCTCCGGTTTTTACAGTTCACTGTCAGTAGAAAAAGGTGGCAAACTGTTGACTTTCTGTGAATTGAGTGTAAATGTGTGAGGAGAAACTGATGACAGCTGTACTTTTCTTCTTCTGTCCAGCTGCAGGTTTTGGTGGACAGAGGTCTTGTGATCAGCGTTAAAGTGACTCTGTCAGCAGTTTCACTACTGCAAACTTTTCCAGGAACAGATCCACAGTACCTCTGAAGACCAGTTAGTCTGAATGAAGCAATACCTGACACCGTGTGTCTGAGTGTGCGTGTGTGTGTGCGAGTATTAAATTAGCACTTGTCCCGTAACATGAAATTGTGCGTATCTGTTATCTGAGTCACGGCTCATGTGAGGAATTACAGGTTCGGTTCGACACTTATTCTGCCCCCCCCAAGTTTACATGTTTTGTCCCTTGAACGTTCTGATCTTTCCTCGTTCTGCTTCTGTTGTTTGGCTTTCTCTTCTGATTGCGATCAGCAGCGCTGGTGTCGTTACCTGAGGGAACCTGGATGTTGGACTTGGGCTAATTTAGCTGAAATCCACCTCCAGCAGATATTTCTCTACATTTCACAGACAGCGGAAAGAAAAGCTCCATGTGTCGTCACACTTTGTTTTGTTCGGTTACGTTTCGACACATCCGCTCTCCTTACATCGCATCAGTGGTGGGATGTATTTGCGATCTTTAATTTCGCGTTTCACGTCAGCCCGTCGCACAGTCTGGCTGCTGTCAGCGGACCTGGGCCGACTGAGGGCTAAATGTCGGCCGCGTCGGCCGCGCTCTCGCCGGCTTTGGTGGGGCAGAATTTTAGGACAAACTTGGGCTGAGAATCGAGTTCGGTCAGCAACGGTCGGGCCGAGCGTGGCTCAGTGTCAGTGTTCGGACTATCGGTTGATTCCGACGTGTGCGAGATCCGTCCTAGTGTGGAGACAGTCCATCTCTCAGCTGATCTCCGTCTCTGAGCTGAAGGTCGTGAAACAGCAGCCAAAGTTCACAAACAGGATCGAGTTTCACTTAATCTGAACGGATGATCCCGATCTACCAGAGATCAGTGAAGCGTGACGGCAGAAAGCCAGACAGAAAAGTTGAAAACCTGCAGTCTGCTGCTGCCGCCGGTCAGACCAGAGATAAAAAGTTAGACTGACGTGTGTTAAAGCAGCAGGAAGTTACAACACCTGCAGTCATGAATTATTTGGAAGGAAAAGTTTTTCTTACGCCACTTCTCGCAGGGATTTAATAACTCTCCTCTTCCTCCTCTTCTCCTTTTGTAAAGATTCCTCTTCCACCTGGGAAGATGAATAATTCAGACATTTTGGATGTGCTCCCCCTCCTCCCCCTCCTCCCCCTCCAGAGCGGCTGGTGGGCTATAAACCCTCAAACTGCCTCATCATTGCCAGCGCAAGAGCGAACGCCTGTATCCATTATTCACAGTGGAAGTCTGACTTCTCTTAAGGCAACCTACATTTTTACGGGGGGGGGGGCTCAACATGCACCCCCTCCCTCCCCCTCTTCACCCCCCCACCCCCCCACCCTGGCAGCCACAGAGGCTGATGATTAATTGAAGGCTTACACAGAAAGATGAAGTTTGATGGCTTCAAAATGCATGTAGAACAAGATCCCGAGTTCAAACGAGAATTTTTATTTTTGAATTTTTCACGCTGCTGCTGCTCGATTTACTTATTTATATATGACATGTTCTGTGTGTTCACACTTTGAGCAGCGGAACACACACACACACACACACACACAAAGTCTGATCTGTTGTCGTTGATTTGCAGCAAAAAGACGAGAAAAGAAAATAGTTGTTCACACCTCTGACCTTCTCCTTTGGTTCACAGTCTCCCCCCCCACACACACACACACACACACGCTCACACGCACACACACAAACGGTCACTGTGTGTGTGCGTGTTGTTGCTCGGTATCAGTGTCAGGGCTTATCAGAGGCCCGCAGCAGTGTCTTCTGTAGTTTTTCTATAATCAGGCGACGCGCCGCGGCCGAGGTGAGCGGGGCGGGGCTTCAACCGACACGCTGTGCTGCTGATAGGGTTAACGTTAAACTCTCAGGTCTGTGGTTCAGATGCACCTTCTCGCCGCCGCCGCCTCCACGGTTTCTACGTGAAAGATGTGACGTTATTCTCCTGATTCACTTTGACAGTTTTAAAGCCGCTCTGTTTTCATGTTTTGGCCCACGTTGCACAAGTCACACTTTACATTACTTTACATTTATTCATTTGGCAGACGCTTTTATTCTAAAAAAAGTAAAAGGAAGAGGGGTGGCCCTCTTTCTTTTATTTTTCTCTTCTTCTATTTTCTAACTCCTGTGGTGTCAGTGCTGAAATTATAGGAATGGTTCAGCAGCATCTGCCTGAGTAAATCAGAGATTTTCCATTTATTATTCCTCTTCTTCATTTATTTTGTGGTTTACATCTCTCTGTCGAAAGTATGAGAACTGATGCGAGGTGTCGTGAACCTGAGCTCTAAAGTTACTCCTGCATAATTTGATCTTGAACACATAACGACTCATTTCATTATTGTCTGTCGATTACTTTCTAAATTGTCCGATTAATTGTTCGACCTGCACATGTTTTAAAACTAAAGTTTTTATTCCAGCAATTCCTTACAATAGATTGTTTGTATTGTCAGTTCTTTATAGTTACATTTTACAATATATATATTTCTAAATGTATTTAAATGCTGTTTTAAAACCTTCCTCAGTTCCAGGATTATAATTCTGGCACACACATGCAAAATCCTTGTATTTTAGTAAAAACAGTCCAAATTTAAGAAGGAAGAATTTGTATAGTGTGATCCCCAACCAAGAAAAAGTCCTGTGTTGAAAATTCTTTGTAGGTTAACGTAAAAGTAACCTCAGCTACATTTACTTAAAGTCTAAAGGTAAAAGTATCCACTATCCAGGCAAATGGTCTCTGTCAGTGTGATATTATTATATATCACTGTATATCTGCTGGAGCCGATTCAAGGCTTTTTATATAGTCGTAGTAATGTAGTCGTGAAGATATTATTGTCTTAGTGTGGAGACAGGACATTGTGAATGCACTGTGTAGGGTTTAAAATGAGGTGAAATGTGCATGGAGTCTGGTGTGGACCTGTGGGGACTGTGAGGTTATCTGGCGTTCCTGTTCTATAATGCTTCATACCAAAGGGTGGGGAGGGAGGGTATAGGTGGCAGAGGAGGGGGTGGGTGTGAGTTTGTTGGGGGGGGGGGGTTAACGCTCTGTTTTTAACCGACCTGCAGAGCTCAAGGTGTTAAAACCTGATTAAAGTCCTGCAGTTTTTGGTGTGACTCGACTCATTCAAAGAGGAACTCTGCTGCTCAGCCTTCCTCTCCTGTCAAACCTTTACTGATAAGAACGAACACACACGCGCACACACACACTGGCTTTACAGAAAAAAAGGCGTTCTCTTTGCAACAACTCAGATGTCCATGTTTATCTCACCTGGCCCTGGTTCAGTTTTGTGTCGGTATTTTAAGATTAAAGGTACATTCGGTTGTTTTCAAGTTGTGTTTAGGGTTCAGTCTGTAGTTTTCAGTGGCTTCTTTGTATTATGAGGGTTCCTGCACATTGGGACCGTTTCCATAATTTGAGACGGTTTGTTTGCCTTTTTTTTTTCTGTTTGGACTTTTTCTTACATTCAGACAGCTTGAGGACGTTGGGACGTCGCTGTCCTGTTAATCTGTTTGTCTCTCGGTGATGGGCGAGCGACACACGGGATAAATCGCGCTCTGCTCTCTCTCTGTTTTTAGGAGCTCAGAAACATTTTTCTTGGCGTGTTTCAGTCGGAGGGTAAAATATCCTCAACCTCTCTCTGTGGTTGATGTTTTTTTTAGGCAAAGACATCTCTCCCCCTCCTCCCACCCAGCGAGGGGTGAATTACAGAGCGACTCTCCTTTTTTTGTTTTCTAAATGGTCGACCACATGGGGGAAAAGGCTGGGATGTGGTGACTGTAATTACACAGCAGCCTGCCAACAGGTCGGCCATGGAAACTCTCACTCAGCCCCGCCTCCCCCCTCACCACTGTCTTTTAGGGATTTTTCTCTCCATTCTTAGATCCTCCGTCTACAGTACATACCTCAGAAATGATGGGGTTTCTGCTGCCAGGACTTCGACTAAAGGTTGAACTCTGTCAGACAGATTCAGACTGTGTTTGGGGCGAAATCGGGAGTTTGTTCAGTCAGATATCCGACGCTCTGTGTCAACTTCATCCGATCTTTTCTTCATTTTAGATTGTGTGTTTTTGACGCATCGTGGTGTTGGATGTTGTTGGTAAGCCACAGATTGGCTGCTGCCATTAACCTTTGACATGATCATTTTTGTGTTTAGTAATTGTTTTGAAGTGTTTGAAAGAGCTGTTTGTGTGTCTTTGTGTTTGTAACCCCACTTTCCTCAAATTGCCCCTGGAAGAACGAGTATTTTGAATTGAATTAAATCATTTAAAGTCAGTAATGTTTTCCAGAGCTGTAGATAGTGCCAACACGGTTTATTTATGATTTGGAAAGAGGCCTTGAAACAATAAATACTTGGAAATTTTGTTGGCATAAAACTCTCTGAGATACTGGACATAAGAGTAAAATTGGGCTGAAACTAACATTTACTTTCATTGTTGGTTATTCAACCATCTGTTTTCTCAATTTTTTTGATTAATTGTTTGGTCTATAAAATGTCAAAAAATAGTGAAAAATGTTCATCTCAGAGTCCAAGGTGATGTCTTCAGATGTGCGGTGTTTGTCGGACCAACAGTCCAAAACCCAAAGAGATTCAGGTCCTGAAACACTGAAACTCTGACTGGAAAAACTAGAAACAGAGAATAGCTGGAATTTTTGCCTAAAAAATGACTTAAACAATGAAATGATGATCAGAATGGTTGATACATTTTCTTGTGGTTGTTTCAGCTCTATAGTAAAATATTGTCTCTCAGCAGCTTTCGTGAAGAAATTTGTGGATGATTTTCATCTTTCCGATCTTTAGTCATTATCCTTTATTCTAATTTTCCATCCGAATAATAAAATTCATCCTCACAAACTCAACAATAAAAGTAGAAACATGAAGAAAAGGTAGAAGTCCACTGATCTCCTGTCAGTATTAAGTCTTTATTCTCGTCGGTCCCTCATTTTGTTCCTCAGTCGACAATTTCCTCCTAGTTTCATCACTGCTGTCTCAGCGTCACAGTAACAGCCTCGGCCTCCTTCCTGTCTGGGTGGGGGGTGGTCATGTGATCAGGGATGGCGGGCGTCCCCGAGGAGCCGGCGAGGTCTCGGAGGAAACAGTAGAAACAATAGAGACTCAAATATTTACTGTCGCTCAGCTCATCATTGACCTGCAGGAAGATTTATGAGCTGAGAGAGAGAGAGAGTGATTGTCCTCGTGTTAATTATCAGCTTTCTCCTCCTTCACTGTGAATAATTATTATCAATTATTTCTTATTAATTCAATACAGTGAGTAGTTTACATCATCAGACCTCACAGTGTTTTATTTTGTTCTTTAACGTTTTGTCACTGCCTCCTAAAGAAGCGGGAAAGGACACAAGAGTGTTGCAAGGAAAAGCAGGACATATTTTCCTGTTTATGTGTCCCTCACAATACTTTCAGCATAAATGTTTCTGCACAACACTGAGCACAAGCAGGCGGAGGCAGGAAAGGAAATCAGGAGGTAGAAAGTAATGAAGCTGGAATGAAGGAAACAGAGGGGAGGAAAGAGGGAGGAAAAGAGGATGGTTGGAAAGGAATGGAAAAGGCAGTGAAGGAAAAGATGATGGGTGGAAGTACGGTATAAAACTCTAAAGAAATGGAGGGTCGGGACTGGAAACGAGCAGGGTGGTGAGGAAGAAGGAGGGCTGGGAAGGAAAATGAGGAGCCAACAAAGGAAACAAGGTGAGTGGAAGGTAACTGAGGAGGTACAGGAGCAGAAGAGGACGTAGGGGAGGAAACAAGCTGCTTAGGAAGGACAAACAGGCCAGGGAGTAAAAGAAGAAGAAGGGAAGGAAACAAGGAGGCTGGGGAGGAAGAAGGAGGGCTGGGAAGGAACGTGAGGAGCCAACAAAGGAAACAAGGTGAGTGGAAGGTAACTGAGGAGGTACAGGAGCAGAAGAGGACGTAGGGGAGGAAACAAGCTGCTTAGGAAGGACAAACAGGCCATGGAGTAAAAGAAGAAGAAGGGAAGGAAACAAGGAGGCTGGGAAGGAACATGAGGTGCCAACAAAGGAAACAAGGTGAGTGGAAGGTAACTGAGGAGGTACAGGAGCAGAAGAGGACGTAGGGGAGGAAACAAGCTGCTTAGGAAGGACAAACAGGCCATGGAGTAAAAGAAGAAGAAGGGAAGGAAACAAGGACGCTGGGGAGGAAGAAGGAGGGCTGGGAAGGAAACGAGGTGAGTGGAAGGTAACTGAGGAGGTACAGGAGCAGAAGAGGACGTAGGGGAGGAAACAAGCTGCTTAGGAAGGACAAACAGGCCATGGAGTAAAAGAAGAAGAAGGGAAGGAAACAAGGACGCTGGGGAGGAAGAAGGAGGGCTGGGAAGGAAACGAGGTGAGTGGAAGGTAACTGAGGAGGTACAGGAGCAGAAGAGGACGTAGGGGAGGAAACAAGCTGCTTAGGAAGGACAAACAGGCTAGGGAGTAAAAGAAGAAGAAGGGAAGGAAACAAGGACGCTGGGAAGGAACATGAGGAGCCAACAAAGGAAACAAGGTGAGTGGAAGGTAACTGAGGAGGTACAGGAGCAGAAGAGGACGTAGGGGAGGAAACAAGCTGCTTAGGAAGGACAAACAGGCCAGGGAGTAAAAGAAGAAGAAGGGAAGGAAACAAGGAGGCTGGGAAGGAACATGAGGAGCCAACAAAGGAAACAAGGTGAGTGGAAGGTAACTGAGGAGGTACAGGAGCAGAAGAGGACGTAGGGGAGGAAACAAGCTGCTTAGGAAGGACAAACAGGCTAGGGAGTAAAAGAAGAAGAAGGGAAGGAAACAAGGAGGCTGGGAAGGAACATGAGGAGCCAACAAAGGAAACGAGGTGAGTGGAAGGTAACTGAGGAGGTACAGGAGCAGAAGAGGACTTAGGGGAGGAAACAAGCTGCTTAGGAAGGCACCTACAGCTGGAGTGTTTTTGTGAAGCAGAAACTAATCGATCAATATATTACACACACACACACACACACCCTCAGGTGACACTGTGATCACATGATCTCAGGTTGTAACTCTGTGATCATCATGTGACCTCCTGCTGGCTGTCACAAGTCAAAGGTCGACAGAGTGTGTGTTGATTACACTGATTAACATGTGAAAGAGCTTCAGACACACACTCTTAGATGCCAACTGGTGTGTGTCATGTGATGAAAATGTGATTGGTTCAAACAGGACAGGAAAGAGTCACCTGCAGCAGCAGCTCATTGGTATTGGAACCGCAAGGACCAGTGTTGGTGTCAGAACTCAAACGCTGCATCGGGTCTCAGAACAGCAGGGACGACACAGTGAAAGGTTAAAACCTCGAAAATGTGAACTGAGTCTGGTCTAGTGAGTCACAACAGCCACCGTCGCGTCTGAAGCCGAAGTTTCCCGTTTCCAGCTCCTGAAATGGGACAGTTTGCTGCTATTGTTTGCCTTCCATCAGAATTAACTGAATATTTGGGTTGAATAAAACAACCAATCTGTAACAAATAATGAGCGCTTTTCACGGCTTTCGGACATTTCTTTACCTGAACAACTAATCGATTATGGAGGAAACAGTATATAATTGATAATGACAGTAGTTGTTAGTTGCAGCCTTGAGGATCAGGACTGTCGTTTCTAAGGTAGTTCTTGAGAATGTACTTCACACGTGAAGTTCTACAGTCACCACAGCATCTGATCTGACATGGCGTGAAAAGCAGGTGAAGATCACAGAGTAATTTCATGATAATTATTTGTGGTCTCGTGAGTTTTCTCTTTCACGTTGTTCTGGTCCTAATTCCCAGTTCGTACTGGTCAGTAGGATTCATTGTGGGTTTTGGTCTTTTCATGGGATTCGTTGACAAAAAGAAAAGTCAGATTAGTGTTGCTGGAAATGACGTTTGTATTCTACGCCTTGTAGAATCCACGTTCGGTGCCAGATTTATTGACTTGTTAAAGACAAGATTTCAGCTCAAGACTTTCTGGAGCTTTCAGTTTGTTTGCTTCGATGCACGTCATTGAAACTCCATCTAAATCCTGCTGACGGCTCCACAGGAAGAACGGCTGCACTCTGACTAAACACCGTGAAACACCCATCTATCCATCGACCGATCCATCGATCAATCCATCGATCAATCCATCGTCGCGTCCGAGCACCTCCACTTGTGATCTAACAGCTTCAGTAGAAAAAGTGACAGAGCTTTCGCCCGAAGCTAAACTCCATCAGAGTGAATCAGGTCAGAGAGAAACAAAAAGCTTCTCATTGATCTGATCTGTTTTTATTTCACTATTATAACAGAGACATCGTCCAAACAGATGCTGTTTCGTCTGGAGGACAAATGATGTTTATCTGCTGCTTTGTAGAGAAGCAGAAAAGTTTCAGTTTGTCTTTGACCTGTTTTCATCCTGAACAGCAGCTAAATCTGCTCAGTCAGTCATAAAGTCATTTTCAAATCTGCTCCTGAAAGTTTGTTTTCAGCTTAAAGGTGGTGTTTTGGTGTTTTACATGGAAGTTCAGCATTTAACACCTGAAAACCAAATTTTCTCTCCATATATCCTGAATAAATCAAGGCAATAAAATCACAGGAATGCTGCACATTTTCAATCAGAATCAAAACTTAGCTGAAACTTGTCTCATTCAGTCCTGAGACAGAGAAAAGCAGCAGATTCTCGTGTTGGAGAAGCTAGAGTCGTCTCGCGTTTGGCAATTAATCACCTGTAAAAATAATTGATTAGTAAATCTCTGTCAATCAGCTAATCAATTAATCAACTTCATTTGCAGTGGTAATCACGTCCCATGACTTTCACATGAGCTATAATTTGTGTGAAACCTGAATTAAACTCAATGGTCACCCCCCCAGTATCTGGCAGCTTTAAGACTTTTGGACAAACGACATTACTGCGAATGGTTTTCACGTTTCTGCTGGTTCTTCAGCAAACAGCAGACTCACTGCTCTTTACTCTTTACACCGATGTGTGTTAACTGGTCAGAGTAATGAGTGACTCCTGTCAGTCACAGTAATCACAGCTGATTTAATTCCTGTGTGTTGTTTCCATGTTTATAGTGTGAGGTGTATTAGTGAGGCCTCTGTTGGCTTTCGGTGTGAGTGGGTGTGTTGATGTGTGTGTGTGTGTGTGTGTGTGTGGGGGGGGGCAGCGGGGGCCCCTGAACATTTGTTGAGAGCAGTAACATGTGCGCAGGCCGGGCACAGATGGTGGCTTCATATCGGGGGGTGGCTTCCCGAGACTCTGAGCTCTCTCTCTCTTCTCCCTGCTGTAGTTTCCAGCCTGTTGCACTGGGCCCCTGCAGATAAATGGGACTTTAATTTAATTAGGGGCCAGACACTGTCGACGCCTCATGGAAGGGTCCAGCCCCCCTCCGAGGAAAACAGCCCACCACTTCCTGTAAACGGACACACCCAGAGCACGAGAAAACACGTGTTCACTTATAACATCAAGACAGCAAAAAGGAATAGTTCAACATTTCTGTAAAAACAGGGGGAAACTATTAGCCTAGCTTAGCACAAAGACTGGAAGCAGGGGAACCGTTAGCCTAGCTTAGTACAAAGACTGGAAGCAGGGGAACCGTTAGCCTAGCTTAGCACAAAGAGTGAAAACGGGGAAACAGTCAGCCTAGCTTAGCACAAAGACTGGAAGCAGGGGGAAACCGTTAGCCTAGCTTAGCACAAAGACTGGAGGCAGGGGGAAACCGTAGGCCTAGCTTAGCACAAAGAGTGAAAACAGGGGGAAGCTGTTAGCCTAGCTTAGCACAAAGACTGGAAGCAGGGGAACCGTTAGCCTAGCTTAGCACAAAGAGTGAAAGCAGGGGGAAACTGTTAGCCTAGCTTAGCACAAAGACTGGAAGCAGGGGGAAACTGTTAGCCTAGCTTAGCACAAAGAGTGAAAACAGGGGGAAACTGTTAGCCTAGCTTAGCACAAAGACTGGAAGCAGGGGAAACCATAGACCTAGCTTAGCACAAAGACTGGAAGCAGGGGAACCGTTAGCCTAGCTTGGCACAAAGACTGAAAGCAGGGGGAACCGTTAGCCTAGCTTAGCACAAAGACTGGAAGCAGGGGAACCTTTAGCCTAGCTTGGCACAAAGACTGAAAGCAGGGGGAACCGTTAGCCTAGCTCCATCCAAAATCAAAACAAAAGTGTGTTTCCAGCAAATCTGCTTGTTGTGAGAGTTTAGAGTCTTCTAAAGATGTTGAAATAAAAATGTGATATGCTGATCCCAACACCAAGCGTCTGCCAGGTTTTATTTTCTGTGATCTTTTTTTCACCAACACACAAGAAAGAAACTAAATTGCCGGATTTGGAGGGGGAGGTCTGCCCACCCAGAACCTAATGTCTGAGTAAAGTAACTCCTTATTAATTAGCCGTCCACATACTTTTGGCCACGAAGTTTCTGAAATAAGGTAAAACTAAACCAAGTGTAGGACACGTACACTGTGTTGAAAGAAATGTGGACATTCTTTGGAGCCAACTCCCTGTAAATTGTATGTGGGCATACGGACAGTCGGTTGTCCGTATACTTTTGGCCATGCATCCATTACCTTCGTGTGTGTGTTTCCTCTCTTTGACGGTTCACTTCCAGCTCGTAGCCGCTAGGCAGCGACCTCATTTTCCACAGCAGCGTCTGTCTTACCTACTGGCCCCCCCTCCTCCCCCCTCTCCTCCCCCTCCGGTCGTTCGCTCAGGTGATCTGCTCTCAGGCGAGAGACACAGAGAGAGAGAGAGAGGAAAAAAGAGCGAGCTGGTTTCATCTCTCATTACCTTGCAGTGAGCGGCAGGATGCGGACGCAGCACCTGGACGAGGACGATCGCTGTTTGATTTTATCACTGTGTGGATGTGCAGCCAGGATTGATTTATTTATAAGAGGGGACAGAGTGTGGACACCTGGACGATTATCAGAGGACCGAAATGTTGCGTTTTACCTCCTGGTTTATGACGGAGGAGTCGTCCGCTGTGACCTGATGTGGAGATAAAGCAGATCGGATCTGTCAGGTACGGTTCAGCCGGTCGGTTTGTGAGTTGTGGAGGTTACGCTTATTCTCGAGGACTCTCCTGTAAATCTGCTGGAGCTGATTTCGACTCGATCCACCCCGAAGCCCCGCCCATCCTCGCTCGGGTTCACTGACTGAGCGTCGTGAAGTGGAGCGCTGTGATTGGCCGCTGTAATTCGAGCCTCACATCGAGGCTTGATGCTTGTTGGATGTTTTTGATACGATGGTTTGATGTTGAGCTGAACCGTTAATGCGTCGAAAATTAATCGCAGATTCATTAAGCAGAAACGCTACGCAAATATTTGTCGGCTCCAGATTCTCAAACGTTCAGATTTTCTGCTGTTTCCTCAGATATGTAATTGCAAATTGAATAAATTTGGTTTATGGTCTGTTGGTGGAACCACACAAGCAATTTGAATACTTTGCTCCCAGCGCTGAGAAATCACGGTCGGCGTCTTTCACAAATTTTCTGGCATTTTACGGACTACGTGATGAATTAAAGATGAATCAATAAGGTAGATGTTCCTGCGTTGCAGCCGTAGTCTGGCGTCCGTCTGTCTGCAGGGTTCTCTAGGATGGTCGAGAGATGATTAAAACCTATTCCTGCTACACAAAAATCATCAGTCGTTTTTTCAGACACACATATAGGTTATTAACGGTGGACGCCGCTTCACTTACAGGATTCATTACCCATCCTGTAATGTGAATATTTACCACGGAAATATAGTGTCAAAAAACGGTTTATGTCGGCAGAGATGAATCGATTTGTATTATCAGAAACGGAAAATTACTGAAAAACAATGCGAGTTCATCTGGAAACTTGACCAACTTTTATTGGGTGTCGTCGCAGTTGGAATCCGACGACGTTTCCATGAAGAACACACAGTCGTGACCAGGCAGATCTCTTCATTGGCCTCATGTTCACGTCTACATTTCCTGTTTCTCGTTTGTGTGTGTAATTGTTTTGAACCTGGGTCTTTTGGGGTTTCCGTTCTTTGGTGTTTTTTCTGTTGTTGTCTCTGTGCATCTTGTGTTTGCTGCAGTTTTTCTGGATTCGCGCTTATGATTTTTCGTGTCCATGTTCCCGCTAATTAAAACTTTGTCGTTTTCATGTTTGGTGCTCAATTTTGTTCGTAATCGCCGGATTTTACGTCGCCGTGCCCGTTGTTATCGAGTTGGTTTTTTCGGTGTTTTTGTCCGGGCGTGTTTTGTGGCGCGTGCGTCCGTGTGCAATACGACCGATCAGATTCTCGCAGGGTGTCTTTCAGAGCCAGAATGATGAAAGGATAAAAACTGGAGAGAAGAAGAGGAGTGTTTCCTCTTTTTCTTTCTTTCGTTCCGTCTCTTGGCCGCAGCACCTGCACTCGAGCCTCAGAGCCTGGAAAAAAAAAGAGTCAGGACACACAACCCAGTGTTCGGTCTGATCCATGTAACATACCTTCTCATGACCACCTGCCCGGAAACTCACCCCCTCCTCCCCCCTCAGAAACAGCTGGAGGCATGTGTTTGCTTTAAAAACCCGAGTCTGTTCTTCCTCCCAGAGCCCAAGAAAATGTTTGAGCAGAGGATGACGAAACGGAGGAGGAGAGGGAGGGAGGAGGGGGGAGGAGAGGGAGAAGATTAATGTGTCTTTGTAAAACGCCCCGGTTAGAGGGGGAGGAGGGCTCGCGGGGGTAATGCCCTGCGATGTGTTGTCGCTGCTTTGTCCTCGACTCCCTGAATGGACACAAAGGATGGACGGCTGCAGAGGTGACGGCCGCAGACAATGGAGCTCTGTGAGATTAGCAGGTCGCAGCGGCGGCGCTGAACAATGCCGGAGCGGCGAGTCGGTGGCGACGAGCGCGCTCAGCGCAGGACAAGAACAACAAGTTTTCACGCTGCAGTTAAGGTGCAGAGCCGCAGTTTGAGCTGAAGGTGTGTGTGTTCATGTGAGGGACAAAATGGTGGACGGCAGTGTTTTCAGAGGAGATGCGCGCCGGCTGCGTTGCCCCCGGTGACATCTGCCACTCTGCCACAGTCATGTGACCCGCCAGGCAAACAGTGCCGTGAATGGCTTTTGTTTGGGAGGTCACTGCTGCCCACCAACACACCGACCGACCAATCACAGTGCAGAGACACACACGAACTGAACTCACAACCTGCTCCATTAAACTGAAGAACCGCCGTCCGGGCTGCAGTTTTAAGGTGGAATTATCCCTGTGAGCCGTAGCTCAAACACGAGGTCGATTCTTTCTTTGGCCAGAGCAGAAATAATCTTTCTGTTTCTGGCCACTCGGTCTTCGGTCCCTCCAGTCAGTACACTTACAATAGTACATTTCAGTTTCATAGTCGTTAGGGACGTTTGTCTCAGAGCAGAAAGAAATGTAAGAAGGTTAAAAAAGGCGGCCCAAAGCAGAGAGAAAGAACCCACCCGGTGAACGGGACGGTGAGCACCGAACCGGGGCAAAGCGAAGCACATAGCAGTTCCCTCCAAGCCCCCTGAAGCAGAGATCTACATACAAACCTTCCCTCAAGTTATCTCCACTTGCTGCCTCTTTACACTTGTCCTGCATCTCAGAGGGACAACGTTTGTCTGACGGCTGGATCCACACGTCAACATCAATAGACCACACGGTGCCTGTTTACACATACGGATGTTTGAACGGACATAAGATTTATACATATATTTATGTAATATGTGGTACACAAGTGCATAATCCAGATAAAAACACGATTTTAATATAAGCATCGTACGAACATAGCATGACTGTTCATTACATACACATGGACAGAGACATGCATGGACGTACCATATTATTCACAGCGGCGGCTGGTTGTCGGTACCGGTGACAGAAACTGGCGAAGGCTCGGATGCTCCGAGCCGGTTGGTCGATCCTTGGTGGGTTGATGCTCAGAGGTCGCTGAGGTGTTCGCAGTGGCGGCCGGTCGGTCGCTGCGGTGCTGCGAGCTGCTGAGTGCGGTTTCCGTGGCTTTCCGTGTACGTTTACATTCGTGTTTGTGCGGTTCTGACTTTCTGTTCACGTCTCTCTTCTGTGGCCTGATATCGGTTGGTGAAGTGTGAAAACATCAGGGAAAAAAATCCAGGACTTCATCCTTCTGCCCCCGACAGAGTTTGATAGGTTGGATTTTATGAACCATCAGAGTTTTGTCAGTGACAAACACTGTAAACACTGTAGTGTTTGCCTTTGCGTATTTTCGGATGTGTGTGTGTGTTCTTGTCGTTTTTGTCGTTCCACCTCTTTTGTGTGTGCGTGGGTGTTTTTCAGCTAAGAAAACTGTGTTTGCGTCCGTTCCAGTTTCTTGTGTCCGCGTTGCTTTTTTTAAAGGCTCGCGTCTGTTCACGTTTTCACAAATGTGTGTTGTGTGGTTTTTTCTGCTCACGTTCCTGTTGGTGCTTTTTTGAGCTCCGATTTCTGTTCACGCTCATGTCAGACCAGTTCGGTGTGTGAATCCCAGTCCAGGGTTTTCTTCTGACAGGTCGTACTCTATTAATATTAATACTGCATGAATGTTGTCAGTGAAACCAAACGGCGGCGAGAAGTGAATCTTTCTTCTTCCAGCCAAAAGGCAAAAACCACAAAAGCAGTGGGTGTAGAGGGGGAGGCCGCGGGGGGGGGTTAAGTCGTTGAGTGAGATCATGTTATATCCCAACATATACCTTAGACCACACAACAAGCATTCACGTCTCACTTTTCAGCTCTTTCTTTTCTTCCTCTTTTCTTTTTTTTTTTTTGATCACAGAGGGCATTACCCTGTCTGAACTCCCCCTAAATCCTGGTGGTCACACCTCTTATTAAAGCCGGTTTTGTCCCACGCCCTCCACCCCCGCCCCTGCTCTTGGTATTCAGCCCAGGTCAGCAGATTTCGGCCCGGCCCACCGTGGCTCCCCTTTTTAATTTGCACCTGTTGCGCAGTTGTCCGGGAGGCAAGTGCCGCAGCTCGTAGGCAGACAAAGATCATATTATGAACAGATATGCACAGACTAATCTCCACGTACCCGAAGGGGAAGAGAAAAAAACCCGAGAAGCAGTATTTTATTTTCCTTTCCCTGGGAACCTGCACGCCGCTCGGACGTAAAGGTTTACAGTTTGGAAACTGGCAGCAGATAAAATCCCTGGAGGAGAAAAAGCTTCACTTCACTTCCCACTCACTCCTGAGCTGGCAGCCGCCTCCTCAGATAAGACGCATGAGAGCTTGTCGAAATATTGCTTTATTAGGCATACACTAAAGTGAAAATGAAGCTGAAAATTGTTCCCTTTTCTGGCCGACTTCAGGCCCTGCTTGCTGGTTCCCATGATGTCATGGTACTTTACTGTCTGCTGTTATTCCTCCTCCCCCCGTCCTCCCCATTTGTACTTCACCTCCATCACACTGTGTAGGCAGGTCTACCATGGACCCGCTTTATATCTGTGTCACCGTTACATTCAAGCGGCAGAGCTGAGCATTTGTTTGTCTGAACGTTAAATAGCCGGTAACCTGCGGTCTGAGACGCTTCCTGCCGTTCCCGCAGTTCTCAGTCCTCCGCCCGTCAAGATGAAATGAATTCTCTGTCCGACAGAGAAGATGTTTTCCAAACAGAGACGGTGGCAGGAATCCACACATTTCTTTGCTCAGTTTATACAAAGTGAATCAAGATTTAAACAATAATTGTGAGTTATGGCAGTGTGTCTTCACACTCGAGTTTTCCGGCTACACTTTACTTTTACTTAAAGTGTGAGATTGTGCAAAATACACTTGACGTTTTGGCAGTGGGGCGCTTCAGTGTGGAAGTGTACAAGCGCCCGTAAATATCCACCTTTTGTTTTTGCACCTCAGTTTTTGTGCAGACGAACCGAACCAGATGCCGACTGCCGCCTGTCGCTTGATATATGTACTGTACCATAAAATGTTTGAACTATTTCTCGACTGGTATTTTTACAGCGTGGTACTAGTACTTTCACCTCAGTCAAGGATCAGAGTTCACCCACTCTGTCCTCCGTCTGAATGTTTAGCCATTGAACATTTACAGCCTTCAGTCCCCTGAGAGTCTGAGCCAGACAGAAAAAAACCTCCCAGTCCAGGAATGTGTCCTCCTCCTCCTCCTCCCGGTCCCGGTCTTGGTCCGGATGTTGTTGTTGAAACCTAACATGCCTACTGGTGTTGTGTTTGCGTTGCAGTGTTGAACTACGAGAATGTGGTGGAGGCGGGTTCGGAGACAGACGAGGACGACAGGACGCTGGTCTCTGAGGACAACGGCCTCGCTAATGGAAGAGGAGGAGGAGGGGAGGATGAAGAGGCGGGCAGCCCGGCCGGTGTGCCCGCTCTGGAGGCGTCGCCCCGGGTCGCCCATGCCCTGCTGTCGTGCCGGGGCCCGGAGGGCTCAGAGAGCCGGGAGGCGCTACAGAACCACCACCACCACGGCTGGAGACTCGGAGACGACACCAACGGACGCCTGAACGGCAACGGTAAGACACGACACCGCCCCGACGAAACACGTGTCGTACGAGGCTTAACTGAGAATCACAGCAATTACGACGATAATAAAATATTTAATTTGTAGAGCACGTTTCAAGCATCGTCAACATCGAATCAAAGATCGTAGAAAACTGAAACGCGTGGTATCGGCAGATGGAGAAACCCATTGTAATGGAACTGTAGATGTTTAAATTGACATTTACGCTCTGAGGACTTCTCGCTTGGAAGAAAATAAATCAAAAGCTGGAGAACAGCTACCAAATGGATGTTGTGGTGAGACTGTTTCGGCTCCCGGGTTAAATTTATTAGTATTTTAGTTGCGCTGCAAAACTGTGTCATCGAGACATTTTTGTCTGTCATTGAGTCCAAAAGTCTTGTTTTCTTAGGATAAGTTAACGAAGCAGCCGATGAGGTGAGATTGTTTTAATATCTTTCCAAGACATAAATCAACTTGTTATTTTGACAGAGAACAGAATAAGCAGCAGATTGCTGCACTGCAATAAAGACAAATAACATTTGGGCCCGGAAAAGTTATTATTCCAGTGGTTTAGTAAAACAAAGATTTCAGGGCTCAAGAATGGACAAAAATGACTTGATAAGATGATTTTTTTTTTCTTCATGTCATTGATTCTGGGGCTACAATTAACAATTATTTTCATTACTGATTAACCTGACAGATATCTTCATAATTAACTGATTAAATGTTTTTTCTATAAACAGTGAAAAATGTGCATCCCAGTTTCCCAGAGTCTAGTGTGACGTCTTCAAATGTCTCATTTTGACCGACAGTTCAAAACCAAAGAGATTAGCTCTAGTATCTAAAAATCAGACAATTTCCAAACCTAACCAGAGCTTTCAACTGCATCGCATGGTCTTCCTTTAGTAAATGGAGTTGGTGCAGTCACATGTGCCGAATGAAGACTGTGAGATGCGTCTGAAAGCTGCAAAAGCTAGTAAGTGGTCCTTTGAGCTAAAATGAGCTAATTTGTTGCACCAAGGCCAAGTTTTGAAGCTCTGGATATTTGTTTTGTGGGATTTTGGGACTTGAAGTGCCGTTTAAATTTTATCATTTAAAGTTAACTATGGTGCTTTAAAAGGTGTAAGTGAACAATTTTTAGACCAAGAAAAATGCGTAAGTACATTTCTGAATAAATACAACAACTTAACAGTTTTTTACAGGAGAAAGAAAACAGCTACTAGGCAGAGAAAGTCAGAGACACAAAGCTATTTTGAAGTTAATGAAGAATGTTATGAGGGAATTAAATATCATAATTAAGAGAATTAAAAATGGACAAATACACAAATACGTACAATTTTTTAAGAATCTTTTCAGGCCTCATTAAATGTATTTGAGGTAGGGAGGGCTTGGTTAGACATGGGAGTAGTGATGCAACTAACAATTATATTCATTATCGATTAATCTGCTGCTTATTTTCTTGATTAGTCGGCTAAAGATTCGAAAACCGTGAAAAATGCTCGTCACAATATCTTGCAGCGACTTCAAGAAAGGACTTGTTTTTTACGATCACCAGTCCAAACCCCTTAATATCCAGTTACAGCCGCAAATCCTCCATTTGAGACCCTGGAACTATATTTTCCACATTTTGCTTGAAAAATGACCTTCAGGATGAATTGATTATCAAAATAGTTGTCGATGGACTAATGGATTAATCGACTAAGTGTTGCTTAGTAGCTCAGTATTTCTAAACTCCTGGCTACGGTCCTGGTTGAAGAAACTCTGCCCAAAGGCCAGGAGGGAATTTTAATGCTTAAATATTCCGGGTCAGGTTAAAGTGACGTCTCGCTGCAGGGTCGGGTCTACGTGATCCTCAGCTTTTCATACGTGCATCGGTGAAAGATGTAATTTGTTGTGACAAAAAGAGGATAAATGTCCTTTGAGCAGCAGGTGATGAAGTCGATGCTGCCGACAGGACAGTTGGTGTCAGCGGAGCCACAAAGACAAATACTTTTAATTAGGATTCAAACGGGCTCGTTCGGGGGAGCGGGACTCATTAACAGAGCTAAATGAAATCTGGAGCTTTATGACGGCCATTTACATGTATAATAAGGCCAGCGGAGTGACAGATACAGAGCGCAGGGAGACGTCAGCAGAGACAGACGCTTTAACAAACAGACGGCAGCGTCCATCCATCAGCACTAATGAC
Source organism: Xiphias gladius (assembly GCF_016859285.1). Lineage (NCBI taxonomy): Eukaryota > Metazoa > Chordata > Actinopteri > Istiophoriformes > Xiphiidae > Xiphias > Xiphias gladius. Next base: position 28,850,347 of record NC_053415.1, on the reverse strand, counting down.
CCGGCTGAACCCGCAGCACTGCAAAAAATTCCCCCCATTTAAAACATGGAACAGAATCCAAATTACGGAACCAAAATGCAGAAAAGTGTTAAAGTCAGAGACACGTCTTCTTCATCATCATCATCATCAGGATCATCAGAGTGAAGATTATTACGTTAACAGCTGCTGCGCTCGGTCTACGTCACCGGCAGTTCAGAAGAAGTCATTTTTAAAGGGACTGGAAGTGTGATTGTTTGATTTTGGTAAATGACACAATCATATTAAAATGACTGGAAGTATCAGGGTGTGGAGACTCATCAGGCCTCATGCAAGAACACTTTGGATTCTTCTTAACCTCAAATGAATAAAAAAGGTACAGAAAAAAGTACAACAGTCACAACAGCACGATGAAGAGCACGACTGTTTGAAATATAACATGAGAAACATTCTTAGTAAAACCCTTTTTCAAGTCCCGCTGGGTGCGGAGGACAACGATGCGGTTCGGAAACGGCGCACAGCGAAGACGACCCACCTGTGATCTGATCTGAGCGCTGTAGGACACATTTACCGAGGGAGAATGACTTTAAAAATGAAACGCTTCCTCTGGCTAGTTTCAGTCAGGGCCATCCCGTTAACATGTAAATTACAGCAACATGCAAGATGAATGGAAACTGGATCAAGTCCATTTAGTGGAGAGTAAAAACACTGGATCCTATATATCCCACGATGCACCTGGTTAGTGTCTGTCATTAGAGCCTCAGCGGAGTGTCTCTGTAAGTCGGACAAGTGGACCGAGTCCGACGGTCAGCACAAGACTCGTACGACAGGCCGGGACCGCTCCGGACGTTCATTCGTACCCAAACACGAGAAACCCGACGATGGTGGCGAGTGCAGTCAAATCTCTGCTACCTCCAGAAGAAGGAATCTGTCGGTGCGAGCGCTTCCTTCACGGGACGATTGTTTGCCTCCTCCGAGGGGCAGATGGCGTCTCTGAGCGATATTCTCGAGTACAAACAACACCTCCGGGTGAAGAAACTCACTGATCTGACACAGAGAGGGGAGAAGCTGCTACTATGACATCTAAAGCTTAATCAGACACACAGCTGAAAGCTACTGAGAACGTAAGATGGAAGGAGAGAGAGAAGGGAAGAGAAAACGCAACAGTGGAAGACTGGAAAAAAGAAAGAAAGTGAAAAGGAACGAAAAAAATTAAGAAAAATGAGGAAAGAGACGATTTGAGAGGAAGATGGAAAGGAAAGGGAAGGAAACACGAAGAGGGGGGGACAAAAGGTAGGAAAGGAAAAAGGAGAAGGGAGAACCTGGTAGAAAGAAAGAAAGAAAGAAAGACAGGAAAGAGAAAAACTGGAAAAGAAACCAAAATGGAGAAAGAAGATTTGGAAGAAGGAACAATTGGAGGAGAGAAAATATAAGAAAATAAAAAGAAAAGGAAAAAAAAACAAACACACAGAGGAGTAAACTAAGAACAGAGGTGTTTTCAGACAGAAAGAGAAAAGGAAGAAGCAGCAGCTGTTGACTCAGAAACATTTGAACCACAAACAGAAGTGAAAACCTCATTATTCTGCCTTCACCTCCATCTTGTCTCTCGAGGAAAGAAAAAAAAGAGGAATGAAAACACAAAGAGCCTCCATTTTACTCTCTACAACAACAATGACAACAGGAGGAGGAGTGGGTGAAAACAGAAAGAGCAGAGTAGAAGAAGGATTTCAAGCCACAGATACAGAAACAGACCGACTTTAAACCGAGAACTACATCCTGACAAAATTCTCCCCACTGCTTCTTTACGAAGCAACACAGCTTGATCTCTGCGTCTGTCTCTCATTTGTTTCCTTATTGTTCGACTTTATTCATTCGTCCACTGTGTTATCTGACTTATAATGTCGGTCTACATCTGTCACATTTCTGTTCAGAGTACAAATCAGTGTGGGAAGGTTCGAGTCCCGTTGGCTGGCGGGACGCTACAAGCTTTGAATGAATAAAAGATCCTTATTTTGATTTGGCTCTTTATCAGATGCAAACACATTTTCTTTCATAGTTGGAGTCATGTTAAAAACATTTTACCCGTCACCGCGTTTTGTGTTGTGGAAGTAAAAGGGAAGAATCTTCACACCCACCTCTGCTTGAACTCTGCCGCTTCACATTTTCAGCCAGAAACTTTATTCAGACTTTAATTTGATCGATGCTCTTTCTACTTGATCTCCGATGTTCATCTTAATGATATATTTCAGACGGCATCATTAAACAGAGCCCTGCCAGAACGTGTCATGTCCGAATCTGAAAAGATATTTATTTGAGGATTTGTTGGGAAAAAACGATGGATCCCTTTTCAGGTGAGGCAGAGCAGCTCAACATCACAGGGAACTTAATGACCTATTTTTCTAATTTCATTTTGATTTAACGTAGTTTTTGTGTTATAATTTCTCTGATACAATTTCATATTTATTTATTCTTCCTTCTTCCCCCTGGGTAACGGGATGGTGGGGGAGGCGATACCCCCCCGTCGTTGCAGGGGAGGCAGAGGGAGGCGAAGGGGGAGGTGTGTCCCTCCTTTGAAGGGCTGAATGAAGCTTATGATACTTGTGACTCCCATTGAGGAGTCACATGAGGAGGCCCAGGAGGAACAAACACAATAGGCCACAGTTGTAGGTTCACTCATTATGTGGAAAATACCTTCAGATTGTGATTCCGTCAGGGAGGAGTCCAGCTGACCGCCTGCAGCGCTCAGACCCCCGAGTATCCGAAACCTCCATCGGACCGCCGAGGAGCAGGAGATGAGTAAATGTCTCTGTCTGTCTTCTGTCATTTTCTTAACAGATGACAGGAAGGACGAGTATGAGCCTCTCGGTCCGGAGGTGTCGCTGAACGCTGTAGGAAACGGTACAGGTGAATACGTAATAATCATATGCATATTGTATATAATCTTTACACATGTCAAGGTGATGGATGTGGGAGAGGCCCGACCCTCCCTCAGCATCATGACCTGCCAGGTCTGTTTAAGTGGAAACAGATACCGGTGCTCATCGTTCAGGTCTGTCAGTTGGAGTACGGAAGCCCAGTCATGCCAAGAACGGAAAAAAAAGATCAAATGACAGAATGAAACACTCATGATGACCTCAAATTAGAAGACAATATGTCAAAATTGTAAATTACTGTGTCATACTGTGAGCAACACTAGCTAACGTTAGCTTAGCAACGGAGTCCGCTGAAGTTAACAAAGGACCGGCTCCCAGCACAACACAGACGCCAACATGCAACGAGAATTGATCAGTTCGGCGTCTCTAGCTTAGTACGGTTGTTCCTATTTAAAAAAAACATAACGTTAGTGAAACTACAGTCTCATATAGCCAGACCTGTCTCCACACTCGGCTTAAACACTGCCTGCACTGGAGAGTCAACCATACTCATTAGACTCAGACACAGCTTGTAGTCACACTCGTTCAGATCCCCTCCAGTCTCGGGTTTGGCCGAGGCCCAGGACGCTGACTGCAGTTCACTTACCGGCCACCGGTGTCAGTAACGAGGGTTTTCTGGACGTTACGCGCAGAACCTTTACATCTATTATCATTCTGAATTACTCCAATGTATTCCAACAGTTGAGTACGATCTTGGCTTCTTATCCAATAATTTGACTGTATGTTTTATTTTATTTTTTTTAATCTTACTCCATTATTCTGACTTAGTATCTCAATACCAATTACAAAAGCTAATTTTTTGTACGTATCTCTTGACTTTTTTGACCTTAATTTTACAGGTTATAATTTTATAGTAATATTAAGAAAGTCATCTTTTTCTTGCAAGAATCGTTCAGTAACAAAACTACAGATTAATTTATTAATCATTTAATACTGGAAACATGAATTTCAGCATATGTTGAATTGTTTGCTTGCCTGTAGTCAGGTTTCACATTCATAAATTTCACTGTATTTTCCCTGTAATTAGTTCCACCTACATCTTTTTTTTTCAGTTTCATGATTCTGATACAGTACAATATAGACAATACCATGAGTGTTTTTATTTTTATCATTTTTCCTTTTACTGTTGGAGAAATATTTCTTTACTAGTCCCATAATTTGGATTTGAAGCTCTTCCCCAGATCAGGTGTTGAACAGCGGAAACAGAAGCAGAACTTAAGTTACACGTTATGAACGTTGTTAAAAAAAAGGCCCATAAAAGAGGTAAAGCGGTAGTTTCCAACAGTTCCAATGCAACTTCTTTTAAAGTTTGTTATCTTTAAGGCTCAATTCTGGGTCCTCTCTGGTTCACTACTTTTTATATCATGTCTGCCACTCCGCAGTGTAATGTATATTTTGATGCACTGTGTCATGTCTTGTCATGTCATGACAGTTTATCGCTTTTTAAACACAGGATTATTGTAAATGCTAACAAAACAGTTTGCTGTTTTCAAAGTCTTGTGTCCCTGAACTCATCGCCTTTTGTTTCCTGTGCTCAGCGAGGCGACTGGAAGGTGTCTCTGAGCTGGACGAGTACTTTCTGAAACGTAAACTGGAGGAGGGTGATGGTCACCCTGCAACCATCGCCGAGTACCTGCAACGCAGCGACACTGCCATTATTTACCCTGAAGCCCCGGAGGAGGTGACGAGGCTGGGCACGCCTGAGGCCATCGGTCAGGACGACAGTGAGCACGGTAAGAGGAGGAACCGTCCAAATACCGAACACCATGTGCAACAAACGGGCTGATCAACTCTTATAAAGGAAAAAAAATCTTCCCACATGAAGGTCACATTGGGACTAAAAGACGTGTTTGGTCATGTCCAGTGGTCAACAGCAGTGGGCCATTCTATGAAACAGTGTGAGATACTTGTGAAAACTGTGGACTTCATGTGCTGCCATGACCTTTCATTAACTCAGAAAATCAGTACTGTATAATTAAAGGAAGCAAAGGGAAAATTTCACATCATCAAATGTAAAAATATCATTCGGTCAAAAATGTGTTTATATAGTGATTGGAAAAAATTACCAAAAATTAAAATATAGCACTTTTCACAGACATAAGTCACAAAGTGCTTCACAAGAGCATTACACAACATACAAGAGAAAAGAGCACAGAGGATGACGATGAAGAAGATGAAGCGACCACCTGAGCCACGTAAAAAGCACAAAGCTAAAATCACAATACATAATAAAAATACACAGAACACGATAAAATACACAATAAATAGCTATAATATGTAAACGTAATACATGATAATATGTATCATATAAATGATATACAATAGTTAATCTGATTAAAATCTGCCCCAAGGGCAGCAAACATAAAGAGAATAACAGGGCACAGTTCATTTAAATGGCTAAATTCCATGTTCCGTTGCCAGGTTTCAGTCAGGAACTGCAAAGCCAAATTTTCCCTACTAAATATGTCATTTAGTAGGTGAGCCTTTTTCACCACAGAGCGAGTAATCAAACACATTTTGTTTGAGGCAGCCGCCATATCATCATTAGCGCAGGCTCCTTCAGCTTTAGGGGTGCGTACAATCGGAAGGATCCCTTCGCGCACCACTGAAATCCTGACCATAACAAAGACACGGGCGGGGTAGTTGTGGACCCACCAAACCACGGCGAGTGTTGGGGAACACCGCAGATGGTGGGGCTGCACCACAAACATGTGGCGACGGACTGTCCCACCTCAACACCAGGGTAAATCAGCGTGGGCCTTATGGTCGCGGGGATACAATTCTAGAGGTTGGAAGCAAGAGCTCGCTTCCGGAGACATTGCAATTTAGTTTCTCGCCTCCTCCTAAAGCCCCTCTTAGCCGACGACCCTAGTTTTCCCCTCCAATCGCACCGCAGCAGTAAGCCATGGGGCGATGACAAACAACCGGGGTTGGAGGTGGATAGCTCCCAACGTTTTTTAGTTAATTAGCGATAAAATAGTCAAGAAATGGGACGTTGTGTGGCTCAGTTACCTATTTTTGAATTGACAAAATTTTAAAAATTGCACTAATGACATAAAGTAGTAAATAAAGAAAGCAAAGGGACGTGCAAATATCACAGCCAAAAGAAATTGCATAATGTATTAAAAATGAATGGATGTGAATTTATTTCAGTTACGAAACATCTTCATTCTATTTAATAAAGAGGCATGATCAAAATATCATGATCACAAATTTGTGCGTAAATTCATAGGAAAAGAAAACAATCTGTTGAAAATGAATTGGTACAAATCAATTTCATGGAGCCTTCTGTGAATTACTGATCTAAATTATATAATTATTATATATTATATTATTATTTTACTTCCCTTTTAGTTTTTGTGTTTTTAAATGCTCTCACAGTTAGTAAAGGTGTCCCACAAGGCTCTGTTCTGGCTCCTCTTTTGTTCACTGTATATATAGATAATATTATCTCTGCCACTTTTTATGCAGATGACACCATTTTCAATGACACATCACCTTATCAATAGAAAAGATGAAACATTTGGGTTTTCTAGGGCGGCAGTTTAACACATGGACAGCTCCTTTCTCTTACACTGAGACACATGAAGGTCATGATGGGACAGAGCAAAGATTTAAAGGATACTGACAAAATCTCCATTTTATGGATAATAAGAAAAATACGACAAAATAACAAAAACACGGTACCTCATGTTGCTACCCTTTTTTGGGTTGAAAAATCAAAAAAAGTAACTTTAATGACTTAATGCAGTATCGAGTAGGGACTTGTTTATCTAAAAAGATCAGACAAACAAAAACGGTTCATAAAGTCATAAAAATTTGCAAATCTATAAAAAACACTTTCTTGAGAACGAATGGTTTTGAATGAGCTTAACATCGATTATTTTTGAGTGTAAAGCATAGTTGTCTTTTAGTTCTTGTATTTGGTGTCTTTTTTGTGACCTTGGCCCTCATTACCTGACCTTTAGCCTCTGACCTCTGTCTCTCTGGCTGCAGACCTGCAGCCCGGAACTCCTGACGACTTCGCCCAGCTGCTCACCTGTCCTTACTGCGACCGCGGCTACAAACGTCTGACGTCTCTGAAGGAACACATCAAATATCGTCATGAAAAGAACGAGGAGAGCTTCACCTGCCCGCTGTGTGCCGACACCTTCAGCCACCGCACACAGCTGGAGCGTCACATGACGACGCACAAACCTGCCAGAGACCAGGTAAAAAACACCTGCATGAACCCTCAACCTTATGTTTTCATTTTCATTCCATCCACGGTTCTTGTCACACAGCCATGTTACACAGAACAGATGAACCAGTCTGGTGTCATCTGAAGTTTTGTTTTTGTTAATTTTGCTCCTTTAAGTCACTTTAACTTCCTGATTTTCCCTTGAAATTTCCCTTCAAATTTAGTATAAATAAGTGTAAATGTTAAAACTTTAGAGCTGTTTCAAAAAATAAACATTTGTTCGACCCTAATCTCATAAATTGTCATTTTCCATAAGCTGTGAGTTTCTCAGTGTTGAACAGAAGAGGACCGAGGATTGAGCCATGGGGAACTCCGTGTCATCATTGTTCACTTTAATGTGTAACAATCAACATAATGATCCTGATCCTGCAAATACTGTAGGGCTGTAGGATACTGTAGATTTCCAACAACCAGTGTAGGAAAATAAACGGATCCAACAGGGTGCCTTGTTGTCGATGAATTGATTAGTAGATTGACAGAAAATTAATGGATAAGTTATTAATCTTTTCAGTAATTTTTCAGTCAAAAATGCCCCAAACATTTGGTGGTTTCAGCTTTTTTGAAGTGTACAGAATTGCTGCCTTCCTTTGTCATATATCACTGTAATCTGAATCTCTTTGAGTTTTAAACTGTGTTTCAGATAAAACGAAACAAACAAACAAACAAAACATTTGAATACATCACCTTGGACACTGGGAAATTATAAAATGTCACTTTTTTTTTGATATTACAATCAATTGATTAATGAAGAAATAATGAGTGGATTAATCGATAATAAACATAATCATTAGTTGCAGTTGTAAAGTTGTTAGAAATGAACTTGCTTTGACTTCACAAACTCATGTTGCTTGTTCAAGCTTTGTTGAAACTGGAGCTAGACTGATAAACCTGTCAGGTCAAAATATCCTAATGATAATAAAAAATAAAAAAAAAATACAAATACAGCAGCGGGATCTATATCATGATTGTTTATGTTGTGTTTATCAAAAAATATCTCTATCAGCCTAATAAATCTTGTATCAGTCGGGCTATGTTTCAACCAGAACTCAAGGAACATTATTTAAAAAACAAAAAAAACAAAACAAGATTAAAATTCAAATTAATTTCAGGCTGAATTTTAGATTGTGGCCCAGTCCTAAACGTCTGACCCAGTTCTCCCAGTCTGTCCAGTAACATGTTGTGGACTGAAACCTCGGGACTCTTCAGTGAGGATCAGATTTGTTGAGCTTTTATGTTTTATGTTTTATGTTCAGCTTATTAGCAGCTGCATTTTCTTGCCCCCCCCCCGAACCCAAGCTGCCGCCTTCAGTGCTGCATGCATGGGATGTGCGAGCATATTGACTTCCCCGGGCCATCTGACTTTTTACATCAGCTGTTGATGGAACTGAAACTGGGACAGATTTGATTAGAAATTACCACTAATGAACAAACATGTATCCCCTTTTCTTTTTTTATTTCCAGACCTTAAGTGTAAATGTCTCACACTGTCATTTTCTACAGCGTGTAAATATAGTTCAGGGTGTTAAGTAGTAATCTAATAATAAGCTGGTGTTAAATGTGTCCTGCACACGCCTGTTTGCTGCCCCTCACGATCCAAAATTCACATTAGACTCGGTAACTAAGCAGTGAATCATTCAATTTTCCAATTACACTGCGATCATAATGAGATTTCCTGAGCTAAGCCCGTCGGCTTCAGACCTCCTCAGATCACCGTCACAGAAGCACAAACTCCCTCCCTGAATGCATACCTGACCCCCCCGCCTCGACCAGACTAACACCCCTCACTGCTTTAACCAGGAGCAGATGGTCTTTTCCCTGCTGGTTTAAAGAATCATAATCCTCAAATGACTTTAAGTGCTTGTTTATATGTGTACTTCCTCTGCGTTAAACTGTTAAAGAGAGACTCTGAGAGGAGAGTCACGGTTTCTCACAGGCAGACAGTCAACAAACATCTCAATCAGAGATGTCAGGGCAGAAAGTTACTAAATCTGTCGGTAAAATGAGAAAACAAGTTGTTTTTAATGTTATTTAATCCAGTGGTTCCCAAACCTTGTTAAAGCAGGGCTCCCCCTCACTGTAGGTGGCTGATAGTAGATTGACAGTACTCTTGAAAGTTCTCTTTTCATTTCATTTTGAACTTTTGCATTATATTTTCTAAAGGAGGAGCCCCGTGTGTAACATCTCTAATAAACATAACTCAGCAGTATATATGTTTAGGTACACCGGCTGTGTTTAGGCTGTTCCAAATGACATAAAGTTCCTGTATCAGACAAACACACCCTGATATCTCTTTGGTTAAAATCAAAACCTAAACTTGTGCTGTCACCCTCAAATCAGCCCAGCCAGCATTTGTAATACAGTGAAATTAATGCTAATTGCATATTTCTATATGTAAAATATAAAAGTGTACTTTATATAATTGCCATCCGGTACAACAAATGAGAGAAATGACCTAATCTTGTGGCATCTTTAACCTGTTTTTAAGGCATCTCACTCTGGGAGCCACTGCTTCAATTGATACTTACTTCTCCCGCTGTACCACAGTCTGCGTGAGGGCATCCTCTACAGACCTTCGTGCAATTGTCCTGCTCAAAACAGTTTTGTTAGACTCTAGAAATACCTGACTTTTCAACTCACAGCAGTATAAATATTTCTTTTTTTAATATTTAAATTAATATAAAGATAAGAATTAGTGATACAATGCTGTGAGAATTTTATGCTCATTTGTTTCAATGCAGAAGGCTTTTTAAATGTTTCTTTTGCAAACCACATTTGAGAAGTGCTGCAGTGGTTCGCCCCCCAGTGAGAAGGTTCTGGGTTTGAGCCCTGGTTCAGTCGGGGCCTTTCTGTGTGGAGTCTGCATGTTCTCCCCGTGCCTGCGTGGGTTTCCTCCGGGTACTTTGGTGTGAATGTGAGCGTGACTGGTTGTCACTATATGTCGGCCCTGGGATAGACCGGCGGGGCGTACCCTGCCTCTCGTCCAGTGTCAGCTGAGATTGGCTCCTGACGGACTTTACAAAAAGTGACAGGGCTGTAGTCAGAATTTTAGAAATACTGAGTGGCCCCTCTACACCACCCAGCCACAGTCTGTAAAATATTTGTTGCTTTGGAGTTTTCCCTGTGTTTGTCTGGGGGAAAAGTTAGTAAGATTTGTCTTTTCTGACACTTTCTCAATTTACAGTAAGGCAGGATTATCAGTTTTAAAATGACTTAAAATGTAGCTGTCAGTTATAGGAGGTAAACTGCACCTCAGGGACTGAAACACTCAAATTCTAGTGAGGACATGACCTACGTGTTCTCAGCTGCAGCTACAGTTCTGTTGGGATCACAGCCTGATTAAAACCAATAAATAAAGTATATGCTGTGTGTACTAAATACATGAGACTTCTACATAATGTGGTCATTCACCATTTCATGTCTTATTTTTCACTCCGACTCAGGGGTCCTCAACAAAACGTGTTTAAAAAAGACTAAAACATTTATGTCTTTTGTTGTGGCGACTATTGTTTTAAATGAGAATGTAGTTTAAGCTAATAAATCATCCCTTTTTGTAATTACTTTCTTCTTCCTTTCTTCACTAATTTAATTTCTGGTTTTCCATATTATTTGTTTGATTTTAACTTTGAACTTAAACCCAACAGGACACAGACATTTTCATCCTTTTGAATAAACAGAAATGAATCTTCATCTCTCTCAGCTGTGTTCGTTCAGCTGTGTTCATCTTCCCTCCTCGGTCTGAAACCAAAGCATTTCATTTAACACTGATCTCCCACTCTCTAAGCATCAACTTTTTACTGCTGCGGAGGGGAATGACGTCTCCCCCCGACACTATTTGTGTTTGTTTATCTCTTTATTTGCATTTCAAATGGTGGGAATGCACCTACACGAGAAACGGTTACCTCTGAACAAAGTCAGCCCACACTGTTTCTCAGAATGTGTTGAAGATAAAAAGAATCTAAGAAGCTTCGAGGAGAATCTTTCTGTCGCTATCAGATCTGCTTTACTAAATACTATTAAATTCCCCCGTCAGCTTCTGTTCCACAGCCTCGTAATCTGCTTCCCTCCCTGCTCACCAACTCCTACTCTTACTCCATCGCATGAAAACTTTTTGTTTTTTCTCTCTGCAGCCGCCACTGCTGAACGAAGAAGCTGGAAACCGCAAGTTCAAATGCAGCGAGTGTGGAAAAGCTTTTAAATACAAACATCACCTGAAGGAACATCTTCGTATTCACAGTGGTGAGTCGTCTGTACCCCAATAGTCAGTCTGACTGCTGGTCCAGATCTTCCTCTTCAGCTCTCTGCTGAATGACTCACGACGTTTAATGAAGTTAGTCAACCTGTTTCATATCTGAGTGATTCAGCCATGTGGACCAGATCAGAAGTGAACACAAATAGAAACAACTGAAAACTTTTCTTTGAATAGAGTTAACAATTAATTTTAATGAACAATGAATTTTCTACACATTTTCCTTCGCAGCACTGACATTGATCCTCGGCAGTTCCACGAATGACTCATATTTCTACATTTATGCCAAGTCATTCTTCTGTAATTCACTGCGATGCTGTTGTTCAAATACTGAATGTCTCGGCAGATTTGACTGACTTCTTTTAAAGGAGTACAGTCTCTAATGGGCTTCGTTGGTCACAAATATGCCTGCGTCTTGACAGTAAACACTTTACCTCAGTAACGGTCTAATGAAAAAAAAACACCTTATTTAAAACTTTGACCTGATGATGGCGCTAGATGAAAAGTCAGAGGATCGTCAAAGCTATTCCAGTTCATCCTGAAGGGAACCTGAATGTCTGAACCACTTTTCATCGCAGTCCATCCAGTAGTTGTTGATATATTTCAGCGGTGGGCTGACTGACATGCCACAGCCATGCCGCCAGCAGGGCTTAAAATATTAAAATATTCCCTCCAAACTTTTGCAAGCCTTTTATCACACAGGTGAGCAAATGTGGCCAAATTTGAATTGGGAACAAAAGTTGTAGTTTTAATGAGTTAAAATGTCGTTTGCATGTTGAACATATTAGTGCCCTGTAAATTTCACTCAGACAGGGGAGAGGAAGGGCTGATTCGTTAGCATCTAGAAGAAATTGTCCAAATGGTACAAAAAAAAAAGGTACGGTTGTCATAAGCTGCACAAAACTGTTTTTTGTGAGTGGTTCAATGAACACATGTCGAAACAGTATTAACAATAATCCATACTTCATGTTGTGTTGCAGGTGAGAAGCCATACGAGTGCTCCAACTGTAAGAAGCGGTTCTCCCACTCTGGTTCCTACAGCTCCCACATCAGCAGCAAGAAATGCATCGGCCTGATCGCAGTCAATGGACGAGTACGCAACGGAAACAACAGCAAGCCCGGCTCCTCCCCCAACTCCATGACCTCATCGCCAGGGAGCCCCACCCTCGCCCAGCTCCGCCACAAACTTGAAAATGGGCGACCGCTTGGCCCGCCGGACCAGCAGGGTCAGCTTGACATCAAAGCCGAGCCCATGGACTTCAATGAGTACCGGCTGCTAATGGCCTCTCAGCACAGGTTTGGGGGACCAGGGGTTTACCTGAATGGCCATGGCGAAAGCCCCCTGGGCATCCACAGCTCCTCCCAGAGCCCCCTTCAACACCTGGGAGGCATGGGACTGGACCTCCCCTTGCTGGGCTACACAGGGCCTCTTGGGAACAACCTGAGTGAAGTTCAGAAGGTTCTTCAGATCGTGGACAACACAGTGTGCAGGCAGAAGATGGACGGGAATCCAGAGGAGATCTCCAAGCTCAGGGCCTACATGAAGGAGCTGGGTGCCCAGATGGAGGAGCAGAAGCTGGTCCAGGCCGGCTTCCAGGTGGTGGGCCACAGCAGCCCCACAAAAAGCATCATTGACTACACACTGGAGAAGGTCAATGAGGCCAAAAGTCTGATTGACGACTCCAAGAGGCAAGTGGACGTCAAGAAGGAGAAACCAAACCACTCAGTGGATCTCAGCGGGGAGGAGAAGTCCCACGATGGCCAGAACCAGTTCCTGCCATTCTCCTGCCAGTACTGCAAGGAGACTTTCCCTGGGCCGATCCCGCTGCATCAGCATGAGCGCTACCTGTGCAAAATGAATGAGGAGATCAAAGCAGTCCTTCAGCCCGCTGAGAGCAATCCTGTCAGCCGCAGGGGGGCGATGGCCTCTGAGATGCCCAGTAATGAGCGGGCCACCAGCCCCATCAACCCCTTCAAGGACCACGTGTCAGTGCTCAAGGCCTACTTTGCCATGAACACTGAGCCCAACTCAGAGGAACTGCTCAAAATTTCAATTGCTGTCGGCCTTCCTCAAGAGTTTGTGAAGGAGTGGTTTGCCCAGTGGAAGACCCAAAACCACCGTGGAGGCAGTCTGAGGAAAAAGTCGCCCCCTCCTGACCGCAGCGGACCGGACAACAAGCACAGCTTGAGCCGGTCACCAATGTCACTTCCTGCCGTAGATTTACACGGAGGCTTTGCTAATGGTGACGCCTCCCACAGACTCACAAAAGCCAACCAGTTTACAGCCAACAGGCAGACAACAGGGGACAAACCACTAGACCCCTTGGACCATCTGAGGAGCAACACTCCATCACCCCTCAACCTTTCCTCTACTTCCTCCAAAAACTCTCAGAGTAGCTCTTATACCCCAAACAGCCTAGCTTCTGAGGATGCCCAAGGGGATATACCACTGGATCTTTCACTGCCCAAACACATGGCGCAGAGGCTTGTCACTGTAGGAGAGAAGCGACCCAGACCCAATGGTTTTGTCATCAAGCACAACGGAGAGGCGCAAGGACAAGAACAGGGGTCCAGGCCTTTGGACCTGGTCAATATTAAGAAGGAGGTCCTGGGCTCTGACGGTGGAGGGAACTCTGTCCACCAGCTGGAGAAAAGCACCAGTCCTATCTTTGGGATTAATCCCTTTGCTGGCGGTCCAGTCTACACCTCCCTGCCACCTCACGGAGCGTTTCCTCCACCCACCTTCATGTCTCCTGCACAGGCCAGCATCCCAGGCCTCAGGCCCTATCCCGGCCTTGACCCCATGAGCTTCCTGCCCCACATGGCCTACACCTATGCCACCGGGGCAGCCACATTTGCTGAAATGCAGCAGAGGAGAAAGTACCAACGGAAACCAGGTTTCCAGGTAAAACTAATCCTCAAACCTAACAACAAAATATAGTAGGTCATTTTTCAGGGCCTTCCAAAAAATTGTCAGGGGTTGCCAACCAGGTGCTACGGAGAGCTAAAGGTCTGTAGATTATAATTCTAACCAGTCACCAGCAGGTGATTTCACTGATGAGTTCTTCTTCTCTTTGTTTGGAGTAAAACCCGGTTGGCCCTTCATGGTTAATGGTTGGGCATCCCTAGTTTTGGCAGGCCTCTTGGTTAAAGGTTCAGAAATGTTTGCCTTCATCGTTAAAAGAAATCAATGTCGAGTTTTGGTAGGAGTCGAGCAAGATTTGTGGTTGAACTCGCAAACTTTGTGAGTCCAACCACTCTGCCCTGCTTCCTCCTCACAACATCTGATGACCTTGGCACACATCGGATGAACCATAAACACAGAAGAAGTAGTTAGGGCACAGTAGCCAGGATATGTCAACGGATGTTTCATGGATAATTGACATATGTCAGTCCTGGGTAGCAGGGCAGTGGTTTATCTTGACTTGACTTGATCATGATACCGCTGATGTGTGGACTTGCAAAAAAAACAATTGGCGTGTGTGATTTGAGGCAGTAAACCAATGTCATGCTTTCTTCGTCCTTTACTTCTGTGAGAGGAAGTCATTTGGCGGGAAAACATCAATGTAGGTAGACAAATCAATCTCACCACAAGGTCCATTTGTAGCTGTCCTGGAGCTTTTGATTGATTGATTATATCAAACAGTCTTATTCAGCAAAGTGAGGTCCCCAGTAGTCATTGTATTGTAGATGATATCATTTCAAATTTTTGTTAACTGCTGTTTCCTTTTTTTCTGGCATTTTCTACCTACATCTGATAGCCAATAGTAGAGAGATGACAGTAAATGAGGGCAGCGAAAGATACTCGAACCGGGGATGTTGCAGTTTATGGTTGGTTGGGCAGGAGGCCCTCATCAACTAATGTTTTTAAGATCAAGAATCAACTTTCAGCCTTAACCTTTAAGTCATATTAGGCAAGAGGTCACTCATGCTCAGAGGAGTGGCCATTTCAACATACAGTATATAAGACCATGACGACTGGGCAACTCCTTCTGGTGAGGAAGATAGTGTGATACTATTGAAAGCAGGAGATCCAGAACAGCTAATAATGGACCTTGCGGTGAGATTGCTTTAAGTGAATAAAGGTAGTTTCCATGGCCAATTATAGAGTCTTTCTGGTGATGGCAATCTCACTTTTTCAGTTCTGTTGAGTTCTTTTCTCGTTGGTTCTTGGAGAAATGGCCTGAATTTGGTACCATCAAAAATAACTCACTTTTGTTCACCTGGTACAGTATGTTTTGAGCTGTAAATACAGTCCCAACAATACATTCAAAACCTCCCTGTCCCATATGTTCCCCCTTTTTTTAAGTGTCTCCTGGATGAAAGGGACTTACCCAGGTTGGGCCTTTAAGCTCTGTCCAGACTTGGGATCATGGAGGCAGTGGGGGGTTCGGAGCAGAAGGTGTCTCTGAGCGTGGAGTCGACAGGTGTGGGATTATCAGACGTATTGAAACGATGTGTGTTTGTGTCTCAGGGGGAGCTGCTGGACGGGACGGCGGACTATCTGTCAGGCCTGGACGACCTGACAGACAGCGATTCGCTGCTCTCCAGGAAGAAGATTAAGAAGACTGAAAGTGGTATGTACGCGTGTGACTTGTGCGACAAAACATTCCAGAAGACCAGTTCCCTCCTAAGACACAAATATGAGCACACAGGTATATATAACATTTGGACACTTCTTTTTTACCCCACCCCCAATGCTTTTGTGCCCCCACCCTTCATATCTTATGTCTTCAGATTTTTGTTTCATTCTCTCCCTTTTGTTTTTTTTTTCGTTGTTTTTTTTTTAAGTCACGTAGCTCCCCCACTTGTAGTTTTTTCTTTCTCTCCTCTGTTATTTTTTCTGTTTTGTTCGCTGTAACCATGGCCTTTAACATGTTCCTTTCTTTTCAGCAGGGGGTAGGGATCATTTAATATGGAGAGGATTACATAAACATTCAGCGCCCCAAATATAAGCAACATTTTCTCCGGCATCTCATTCATACTGTGATGTGTTTGTGTAGAAAGAGATGGAGAGAGGAGGTGGAGGAGGAGGAAGAGGAGGAGGAGGTGTGCATGTTTTCATGTGTTGCTGTTTGTGCATGTGTGTGTACTCTGACTGTATGGGAAGATCAAAAGGAAATATTAATTACAGCAGAGAGATGGTCCATTTCTTCCATTTTTAAACTGGAAACAAACAGTTTGTGGTATAAACACACCAGTAAAGATCTCACATCTTTGGACACACAAATATAAATATACAGTAGTAAACATCTGATGGACAGCAGTAAATGTTTTACAAAATGGCAAAAGTTTATATTATAGGGGACTCCAAGGTGTCCACCGTAGAGACAATAATGGACATTGAGTGTCCCATATTTATGTTTTATCAACAACTAAACTCTTCTGTACCCTCTAATGTCTCAGTTTTTAGAAATTCATCATGTGCAGTCAAACAGCGTCTAAACTCATGGAGATATACCACTGGAGATCCCAAAGTTACCAGACATATCAGGAGGAATTTTTTTGGAAACATGAAAAGAAAAAGTAACATTTTGTGTAAAATCTGACAAAACAGAAAATGGGTCAAAACGTTGTCTGAATAAATTAAGGGTTTGGAGTCAGCGTGGAAATAAAGCTTCGTACTTTCTTGTTTAAGCCCAAATGTAAAAATTAACTCTTTTTTTTTATATGCAGGCATTATGAAAACCATTTATACCTCAAACTTTGTGTAGATTTTAAGTCTCAAGGAGATTTTAGCAGATCTACAGCTGAATCATTTTGCAGCATTTTGACCTTTTTCCCTAGACTTTATTTCACTTGAGGATTTCACCATCCTGTCTGAAAAACAAAAGAAAAGGACACAAATCAACCCAAGATGAGCTGTCAAACTTAAATACATTTTCTTTTTTACCTGAGGACCATCCTTTTTAAAAGCTGTGTCCCGTTCTACCTTCGTCTCTTTCACTCAGTTGCATCATCCCTCGTTCATGTCTGCCCCCCCCCCGTCACTCAGAGCAGGAATCCGCCGTCTCGGTTATTTTTGCCGCACTGTGTGTATATGTGTCTGTGTGTGTGTGTTACAGTGAACTATTCCAGCTATGGTAGATGCTACAGGCATTCCAGGTCTATTTGTGGCTACGATCTGCCTGCATGTGTGTTTGTGAGGAGGTGTGCATGTACGTGCGTGTTTTTTCTGCATGCGTATGTGTGTTGGCATGGTTGCGATGAAGCCGGGTTTTGGTCCATGTGTGCGTGGGACGTGCGTTTGGATGGCATTCAGCCTGTCGGTTGGCAGCAGACTGAAGCATCCTGTTCAGTCAGATGGAAGAAATTTCCGCTCGTACAGAGTCGTAGTAAATCCAGCAGTGTGTGCGCGTTCGAGTGTGTCGTTGTGTGTGTGTCGAGATGGAGGGGGCCGGTGTTACGACTGTGAAGGATTCCTGCTCCTCCTCAGGTTTAAATCTGGTGCTGTGATGTCACCGCAGCTTGCCGCAGCCCGTTGCAGGTTCACGTTGCCTTGTGGCATCTCAGGCATCTTGTCTCGCCTCACTGTTGTCACAGCAACAGATGGACAACAGAAAGCAACCAGGAGTCTTGTTCTGGAGTTAATATTAGCTCTGTGAGACGGCGGGTTTGAAAGTCGGGTTCAAAAAGTTAAAATTAGGTTTAAAAGTTGAGATTTGAAACGGCTTCATCCTCGTCTCACAGACTGAGATCTGCTATTCCAGCTTTGCATCTCCGACTCTGAAACAATCCCCGAACAAAATAAGAGCCAGTCCACAGAAGATTTCCACTTCTACTTGCTTTGAACCAATAACTCCTGCACCCCGTTGATCACTTGTTCTGACTATTAACAGTGTTTCAGTCCTCAGACCTTCATCAGACAAGGTGTATACAAAATGTGTCTATACAATGTACAGTGGCATGAAAAGGTTCGGGCTCCCCTGGTCAAAATGTCTGCAACTGTTAGTAGTTAAGTGAGCAGAAGATGAACTGATTTCCAAAAGGCATAAAGTTAAAGATGAAACATTTCTTTAATATTTTCAGCAAGATGACTTTTTTATTTCCATCTTTTACAGTTTCAAAATAACAAAAAAGGAAAAAGGCCTGAAGCAAAAGTTTGGGCATATATTGGGCCCATTTTTTCCTGCGAAAGGCTTCTAGTTCTGAGAGATTCCTGGTCCATCTGGCATGTACTGCTCTTTTGAGGTCTATCCGCAAGTTTTCCATGATGTTTAGGTCGAGGGACTGTGAGGGCCATGGCAAAACCTTCAGCTTGCCCCTCTTGATGCAGTCCATTGAGGATTTTGAGGTGTGTTTAGGATCATTGTCCTGTTATAGAAGCCTCCTCTTTTCATCTCCAGATTTTTAAAGACGGTTTGATGTTTGTTGGTATTTAATTGAATCCATTCTTCCCTCTACCAGTGAAATGTTCCTGTGCCACTGGCTGCAACTCAAACCCAAAGCATGATCGATCCACCCCTGTGCTTAACAGTTGGAGAGGTTTTCTTTTTGATGAAATTCTGCACCCTTTTTTCTCCAAACATACCTTTGTGCATTGTGGCCAAAAAGTGAACAGTGCACCACCGCTCCAGAGTCTGCCAAATCTTCCCGAAGGTCTTTGGCAGTCAAACAGGGGTTTTGATTTACCTTTCTAGCAATCCTACGACCAGTTCTCTCTGTAAGTTTTCTGGGTCTTCCAGACCTCAACTTGACCTCCACCTTTCCTGTTAACTGCCATTTCTTAATTACATTACAAACTGAGGAAACGGCCACTTGAAAATGCCCTGCCATCATCTTCTGGCCTTCTCCTGATTTGTGGGCATCAATTATTTTAATTTTCCGAGTGCTAGGCAGCTGCTTAGAGGAGAACATGGCTGCTGATTGTTGGGACAAGGTTTGAGGATACAGAGTATTTATAAAGCTTTGAAATTTGCATCACTTGGCCTTTCCTAACGATGACTGTGATCAAGCGACAGCCCAGACAAGCTAATTAAGGTCCTTGGAAGAAGTTATCTGAGAGCTCAGATCTCTTGGGTTGGTCAAACTTTTGCATGGTGCTCCTTTCCTTTTCTTCTCTCTAAACTTGTACAAAACAAAAATAATACATTAATCTTGCTTAAATTGTTGGAAAGAATGTTTCATCTTTAACTTTATGCCTTTTGGAGATCACTTCATCTTCTACTCACTCAACTATTCACAGTAACAGAATTTTTGATGAGGGGGGCCCAAACTTTTTCATGCTTCTGTGTGTGTATATACATATATATGTATATATGTATATAGTTGTACTTTTACAGACCAAATAATTATGACCTATAGATCTCTTAATTATTAAAATTTTCGAGATCTCGTAATTAGTCATAATAATGACCCATGAGATCTGAAGTAGAAATCTTGTAATCATGAGATGTAAAACTACAAGACATGGAAGTCCTTAGTACGAAACAGTGTCTCAGTTTTCTTCTTTCTTTGGTGAAAGTTCTTTCATACGGAAATATTTTTTAATTTAAAGAAAATTACAGGGAAAATCGAGAATTTAAATTTTATTGATCGATTATCGGATTAATGGTTTGGTGTATATAATGTCAGAAAAGTGTGAAAAATGCCCGTCACAATTTCACTTGTAATGCTCTTGTTGAAAAAAGCTTCAGAGAAGACTGAGAAAACCTGATGATTAATTTTGAAAGGAATCGTTACAACTCAAGTCAGAAATATAGGATATTAAAGTCAAGCAGGAGAAAAATGTTTGTGTGTGTGTGTGTGTGCGCGCGTGAAGGCAATGCTGTTATTTACAGACAAAAATGTACATTTAAACAAAATTATGAGGAAAATGAAGCATCTAAATTTCAGCCTGTTTCTCCTTGTACTGATCAGTCAGGAGCTGATTTTGCATGTTGTGTTTTAACTGAAACTCCACTGTATGTTTGTATATTTTTTATATTTTCCTGTTCTCTCCGCGGCCTCCTGACTCTCCCTCTCCTCCTGTCCGTTGTGTCTCTGCAGGTAAACGTCCTCACCAGTGTCAGATCTGTAAGAAGGCCTTCAAACACAAACACCATCTCATCGAGCACTCGCGCCTGCACTCCGGAGAGAAACCCTACCAGTGCGACAAGTGCGGCAAACGCTTCTCGCACTCGGGCTCGTACTCGCAGCACATGAACCACCGCTACTCCTACTGCAAGAGGGAGGCCGAGGAGCGCGAGGCGGCCGAGAGGGAGGCACGGGACAAAGGTGGAGGAGGAGGAGGCGTGGTGGTGGGAGGTCTGGAGCCCACCGAGCTGCTGATGAGGAGGGCCTACCTGCAGGGGCTGGGGCCGCTCGGGTTTTCGGACCCCGAGGACCAGCAGGAAAGCGGCGGCGGTACGATCCTGAGGGACATCAGCGAGGGAGGAGGAGATGGACGGGAGGAGAGGGAAGTGGACAACAAG
Organism: Xiphias gladius; assembly: GCF_016859285.1. Taxonomy (NCBI): domain Eukaryota; kingdom Metazoa; phylum Chordata; class Actinopteri; order Istiophoriformes; family Xiphiidae; genus Xiphias; species Xiphias gladius. The sequence continues at coordinate 28,829,539 of NC_053415.1, read as the reverse complement.
ACATACGAGGAGGTGACAGACAGACAGGAGGCAAGTTTCAGGGAAGGAGAGGAGGAAGAGGAGGAGGAAGAGGAGGAAGGCTACAGCAGGAACCAGATGGACTCGACGAGGGACGAGGACGGCAAAGACACGACGCGGCTGATGGACGAGAGTTCACGAGAAGGGAAGACAGACGGCAAGTCGGACCAGAAGGACTGATCCAGAAAACATAAAATCACAAAAAAAAAGCTTTCGAACATTTGTCATGTTGACGCGATTCAGTCTCTCCCGTTTCAGACAGAAGATCCTTTATTTTTGAGGGGCTGTACAGAAATTATGAGGCGTGGGGGGGCCGGTCAGAGAAGAGGGAGCGGGGTGGAAATATTCTGGGACAGCAGAGAAGGGTTCGTTCATTTATCTTACCCCAATTTTAGATTTTATTTTAATCTTTTTATTCTGTTAATTATGCAATATAACAGAAAGCAGAAAAAGCATAAAGAACATTTGTGAACTTAGATTTATCAGGTTCCGTCTTTCTGTTTGCTCAAGAAATGAGCTGTTGACGTCAAACTATTATTGGACAAGTCGTCAACATTTTATGGAAGTTTATTTAGACTTTACCGGCCCTAAGTTTGAGAAAAGAAAAGGCTCTGTTTCCAAAATCAACTTTTACCATAAAATGTTGTCAAATGTGAAGTTTTAAAACTGTAAAACCAATGATTTTATCAAAAACATTACAAATGCCAACTAAAATGAGTCCCTTTTTAATCTTGTTAGTCCCGCTGGAAACAGCTCATGCTAATGTTTGTTAGCAAAAATGACTGTGATTATTAGTAACTCAGCAATGACACAACTGAAGGTCACAATTTTAATCTGTATGACTCTAAAATACATTGAGGTTTCTAGCTTCTAGTTGTAAAAGAGTTTCGGGACTTGATGCCAACTGTGTCTTTCTTGACTCTGTTTCCAACTCCTGCACTTCAGCAGACAAATTACAGTTCAGACTCAATCAGTGATGACTCTAAACCTGTCCAGTAAAAAGGTCAATTTGGGAGAAGACCCAAAACTAGAAGTTCACAGACAAGAAGAACAGACACACACTGGTAAAACGTACAAGAAGGAGGGAAAACATCAACAGATATTGGTTGACAAACATTTTTAATTTGCATTGTGAGTAAAACTGTGCGGTGATAAATCTCAATTTATCCCTTAATATCTGTAAGTGAAAGTCTTTGAAGTGACCAAAATCTACATTTAAAACATGCAGCTAAATTTTGTCTGTAATAACTGCAACGTAAGGCTAAAGTCTCAAACCTCAGCAGATAAATCCAGACCAAACAGACCATTCGTTTTCAGTACTAAGGTTTGGTCCCACCAGCATTAAAATGGTTAAGTTTCATGGCAATTCAGTTCGTTCCGGTTGATTCGCTGCAATCAGCGGAATCATTCGCAAGATGACGTCAGTCTTTGCAAACTGCACTTAGCTGCAGTCGCAGTTATGCTCTCGTTGTACTCGGTTAACTCGGTCAACCAAGTAGCCCCGCGAGTACAACGAGCACAGTCTCTACACCCAAATATATCGCGAAGAGGCATTAAATAATTTGCTGGGACATTTTCTGGTGTGACCAGGCTTTTTGAAGGTTTTACCTGAAATACATCTGATCTAGAAAAACCCATTTAAAAATGTGATAAGATTGATCTGCATATTATTTTCCTGATGATTTGTTTTGTCTAAAAATGCCAGTCCCAAACCCAAAGGTATTCAGTTTTTTATCGTGTATGACAAAGAAAAACATAAAATCTTAACATTTAAGAAGCTGGAACCAGCAAATCTTTTTTGATTAATCGACTAATCATTGCGGCTCTACTTTACTGTATGTCAGTGTTACGAAACGTTTCACATAAAGTTTGACTGGTCAACATCACGCGTTGCCGACCTCTTCCACCGATCGGTTGAATGAAATGAAACACGAGTGTGTTTTTGTTACAAATAGGATCAGTTCTGCATAAAGGGGATGGTCCAAAGAAAATTCTAATACCACTGGGGAGGGAGGGTGTTGTGCTTTTTTTCCATTTTGTCTCTGAACCCTAAATAATTTTTGTACAGTCTCTAACCGGAGATGCCACACGATGACCGTCAACATCCACGTCACGAAGCTGGGTGGGATTGTTTAAAAATCCACATTATGCAAAAAAATAAATAAATAAAATCAAAAAAAGGAATAAAAGAAAAGAAAAGAAGAAGAAGTAATAATGATTATCATTATAATGAAATGAAGTGAAGCTGTTTTAATGTACAGTATTATAAAGGCCTAAAAGCTGTGTGGTGCTATAATGTTCTTAACTTCCTGTGTCTTGTTGTGTTCGAAACCACCACATCAGGAAATTGCACTCGACTCCCCGAATCACTACAAAATAAAAAAAATTAACTAAAAAAAAGAGGGAATAAAGCCTCGAATACTTGGTCACATTCTGTCAGTGTTACTGTTGTATTTTTTTGTCTTGTTTTATTTACTGTGACATTTTTTATTTTTATCCTGTTTTGTTATTTTTGCCAACTAACCACACGATTTTGGGCCTCTTTTTTTTTTTTTTTTTTTTTTTTCTATATGTGAAGGAACATTTAAACCTGTGTGATTTTCAAAATAAAATGTCGATGTGAGTCTTAAAAAGGAGAGGAAAGAGTGGGAATACGAAAGGGCTCAGTATTAAAAAGATAAAAATAAAAAAGGACAGAGCCTTTTTTGTGTGTTTTTCTCCAGAGAAAGCCTTATATGCAAACCTTTTCACCTGTGCGTTTCTGCAAAGTGCCATCCCTGTACAGTGTACATCACCTGTGTCCTCTCTGCTCTGCTTCAGTATTAAAATGAATATTTCATCCTGTTTTTGATTCGTCAGTATTAGCATAGATAGACGGCAGTTTGTTAGTTTACATGTTTGTGCAATTTTCTGTATTTTTTGTTTGTTTTTGTTCCATGACATTATTTTCGTCAGTATTATTTTTTGTTTTTGTTGAATTTTCCAACACAAATTTCTTTCTTTTTTTGTTTTGTTTTTATTTGAGAATTTACCATTTTATTTATGTGACTCATTTTATATTTCCTAATTTTATTTATTTCATACTGTAGTGTACAGTATTAGAGTTCCTCACAAATAGATATATTTTAGTAAAAATGATTCTGTCATTGACTATTGGAGCAAAAATATGAATAGAGAGCGTTTATGGTATTTGGAAAATTTCAATTTTTCATTTTGTTTTTTTGTTTGTTTTATTTCCTTTGAAACTACTGGAAATTCTAAATTCGGGGAACTTTTGATACAATGATTATTGTGAAAACACTGTATTTTTGAGAGCAAAGAAAATCCACTTTATTCATCCCACTGAAGAGGTGACGAAGGACTGATGATGATGATGATGATGATGATGATGAAGGAATTCCTGAAATGTCTGAAGTATTATTATTGAATTTTTAATTTCTCTTGGAAATGACCATGCTCGAATAAATGTAGCCAAATTAAATTTTAATAAAGCTGTGTTATTCTTCTTGAAAGGCTTCCTTTACAGCTGCGTTTGATTCATGAGCAGACGTTCAGTGATGATGAAGTCTGTTTTTAGCGTCCTCATGTTACCGTCACATTTCTATACTCTCACATCATCACTCAGTTTGACCACATCAGGATGAAGACAAGCACAACCACAGTGAACACAGACACACTCTGATATGGAGACAAGAAACTCCCGATTTCACCTTTCACCTCCCTCCTTATTTTTAATTTTGGAAACACAGTATATTGTAGTAATGCGTTAATTGGACCTGTTTTGGCATATGAAGTGCAGGGAGGAAAAAAATTAAAAGGATCAGTCATATGCAGGTTATCTTTGAGCCAGTGTTGCCAGATTGGGTGGTCTGACTTTTTCTTTCATGGGGTGTAAAATTGTTACGAGTGGGTTGTTATGATTTGGGCTACTTGTTGTTTCTGCTGTCCGATACTGACAGGACACTGAGTTCAGTAGCTCAGCTCGACACAGTGACTGATTACTGATGACCATCACAACCAGATGTCATTTCAGTCTGTTACAACCAGTTACAACAATTATGAAACATTTGTATATGTGTATATTTACAGTACATACAGTTTATACGGTACATGGGACACTTATGACAGAACCATGGACAGCTATATCTGTCTGTCTCTCTATCTGTCTATTTGTCTTTCTATCTATCCATCTATCATCTATCCGTCTATCTATCTATCTATCCGTCTATTTGTCTGTCTATCTATCTGTCTTTCTATCTATCCATCTATCATCTATCTGTCTTTCTATCTATCTATCTATCTATCTGTCTGTCCATCTATTACACACATATATGTATAATATGTGTGTATGTTTTGACTTTGTGAGGGCTGCGTTTTCTGGAAACCTTTGCTACTCCTGCTAATACTAGTATTAGTACAGCACTAGTGGTAGCTGGCTACTACTACTACTACTAGTACTAGTATTGGTACTACTAGTAGTACCAATACTAGTACTGCTACTAGTACTACAGCTATAACTAAAAATACTTCTACTGCTACCACTAATACCGGTCTTACCACAAGAGCTAATACTTACACTGCTAGCACTTCAAATGTTAGTGACCTTCTGATTTGGTTTCTGCTTCGTGTCTGAGATCTCAGAGCCACTCTGATAGATTTTATAGAATAATTTAAAACTCTTTGAAGTATTAAATAAAAACTGCAGCAGAGACACAAACTGTGGTTGAACTGAAGAATCAGCGTGTCCTCTCACTGTTCACTGGATTAATGAATGCTAATATAAACAGGTGAAAAGTTTACAGACTAGTTTTATTAAGTGGTTTCAAAACAGGAAGACGGAAACACACTGTATTCATATTAATATACACACAATACTCCTGTACTGTGTTTAACACAATGCATTATCTTCTCTGTGGGTATGGTAGTACTACCTCAGGATGATACTGTAGACGTAGTGTACAGTTTATAGTATTTGTTCCTCTGAAAATCATTCTAATAAATGAAACAATATCCCTGTTCTTTAGTCTAAACAAAAAACAGAAATACAACCGCTACTACTAATATTACTCCTAATACTGATATTACTGCTACTGCTACTACTGCTAATTGGTAGTATCAATACTGCTCCTGTTACTGTTAATGTTACAGCCACTACTACTACTACTGCTATTTTACTTCTACGATTACTGGTACTACTTCTTATAGTCACTATTGCTATTACCAGTAATGCTACAGCTGCCATTACTACTGCTACTAATACATGACTTCTACTAGCTACTGCTAGCACGAACACTGCTGCTATGACTATTATTGCTAACACTGGTGTTACACCTTCCACTACTACCTCCATCCACATGCACTACTACTACCACTTCCGCTACTTTTATTAAAATAACTACTACTTCTACTACTGTCATTGCTACCCCCACTATGGCTACTGCTAGTTACTACTACCACTAACACAACTGCTAATAATTCTAATAGTATTAGTAGTACTGCTCAAGCGACTGTTAGTCCTCCCACTACTACTTACGCAGCTTTTACTAATGCTGCTTCAATATACAGCGCAATACCACGAGACTCTATTGTTGTACCACTACTACAGCCGAAGAAACAAACAAACAAATTAATTAATGAAGTGTCTATTCTTCATTTGTACTACATAAAGTCGGTGTGGTGTCTCTACCTGTACGTATACTGTTTTCATTTATGATTTATTATCATTAAATGGCAGAATATACCTGTACATTTGAGTTTTAAATGGAGAAGGAGGCGGGAAGAGGCGGGAGGAGGCGGGAAGACGACGCCCCGCCAGGCTCGGATTTATAAACGACGTGATGACGTGTCTGAGCGTACGTGTGCTGTCAGTTGGCGCCGGGCAGATGCAGTCAAAGGTGAGTGTCCCGCTGTCGTTGACTGAACCGTCCGTGTGTGGGGGCCCGGGCCGTTGTTTGTCCTCCGGTGAGGGCTCTGATAACCGAGGCCACGCTGGAAACAGCAGGGCCGGTGCTGCGTTAGCCCGGAGGGCTGTTAGCGTTGGTGAAGGTTGAGGAGGAGGACGACGAAGACGGTTGTTGTGACCGGGAGAAGGATTGCTAGTTAGCTTATAGCAGTTAGCCGCTAGCAGAGTCCTGCAGTGTGTTTGACTGACAAAGCTTAAATAGCTAACGGAGCTAACAGAGCTAACACTCAGAGCAACACGAAGCGTTAAAACAACCCTGAACCCAAGATTAATGTGACGGCACCTCAAATCAAACGCAAATAAATGTTGGAAAGCACTTCAGCTGACTAGTCGGGAGTTTAAGACACTCGACATCAGTGTTAACATTTTACAAAACTTTAAAGTTGGGGAAAAAGCGTCAGGGATGGAAAGTACATTTACTTAAGTTTTTTGTCCTTTACTGCAGAACTGAGCAGGGTGTCTGCAGGTCGTCAAAAGTCTAGAAGCTAACAAACAGTTATTTCTTATACTGGCAGCCAAAGTGAGGGTATTCACTTCAGGATATTATTTCCTGCTGCTTTCCACTTCGTTGCATTGATCTGACAGCTGGAATCACTTGTAATTATATTATTTCATACACAGAAAGGATTATGAGAAGAGAGAGTCATGGGCTCAGGAGGTAGAGCGGGTCGTCCACTACTTGGAAGGTTGGTGGTTAGATTCCCAGCTCCTCCAGTCCACACGTTGAAGTGTCCCGGGGCAAGATGCCGAACTCCAAATTGCTTCCGATGTGTCATTGGTGTCTGAGTGATGGAAAATGCACTGTATAAATGTGTGAGTGACTGAATGTGGCTTGTCGTGTAAAGCGCTTTGAGTGGTTGATAAGACTACAAAAGCGCTATATATGTGCAGTAAATTTACAATAATTGTAGATTTATACTATATATACTTTCTATTATATTGAATTTATAGGATTTACGAAAAAGAGACAATACTGTCTGTTGTCTTTTTTATCTCATGATACATGTCAGGGTCCGTGAGAAATAAGGATTGGCAAGAAGAGCAGTTCAAAAAATCCTTGAAAAAACTTGTTTTAAAAGCTCGCATCAGGTTTGCTAAAATGCATATTTTGTATTTATGTATGTTTGTTGTCATTTGAATTACATTTACATGTTTTTTTTTCAAAAGGTAAGACTGAAATGTCAAATGGTGTAACCACAAAAGAATTATAAACATTAAATATGTAATCCACCTAGAGTGTATGTAAGTGTGCTCATAAAAATAATTACTCCATTTTAAAATACCACATGAATATGGATTTTATCAGGATTATCGCTAAATTTAAATTTTATGCGTTTTTGCAATATTGAACGGGACATAAGGTCGAAAACACCTCTAATTTCTAAATAATCTTTGACAAATTACGTAGAAATTGTTAAAACATGTTATTACACTGTAATAGAGGATTACATTTTATTCGTCATTCATTTTCTTTTATAATATATATTTATGTAAAATACTGGTTAGACCAATTGACACAAACCAAGTTACACCACCTGACCTTGTTGCTTGTACGGTCAAAGGCCATGGTTGAAGAAACTGACGCAAAAAATCAAGCATGACAGTCAACAAGGTCAACCGAACTCGTTTTTTAAAATTTTACTTCAATGTAGAAAAAACGTCTGACATCAAGAATTATTAGGGTGAACTCAGCACGATCAGTGTTCTCTCGTGCTCTGTGATGAGCCACTTTTTCCTTGCTCGAAAGTTGCATCTATTGGGGGAAAGAGGCTCTATTATGTATTAATTATGAAATAGCAGAAACGTAAATTGTATTTTTCAGATGTAAATTTTATTCTTTGAGTAACATTACTCCTGTCACTGAAGTATTGCAGTTTTAGTTGTTTTAAAGCTGCTGTTTATGTTCAGCAGTAGGTGCCACTGTTCACCCACTTCATTCTGCTACATTATGAAATCACGTACATATATTACATTATATTTTGCTAAAAACTGTGAGTGAATGGAATACAAATATGCACTAAAACTAAACATTTCAAAACAACTAAGGTCATGCAACATACTGATTTTACCCTAAAGCCTACCCTAGAGCTTTGATAATAGGGTTGCGGATAAATCACCAATTTTTCAAAAACTATGACACTGAACACTTGAAAATAGTTACACATAGTGGGTTAGTTTACATTACATCTATAATAAGCATCGTAAACTAATGATATTTGGCAAAATTGGCCTGTAACACAAAGGCTTGTAATAGGACTCAAATGGTGTAACTGATTACCCCATTTGACATTTCAATTTAAAATCGAATTTGATAGGCATAATCATGGACACCTATGTATGCACATGACCTTGGTGTAAATATTTCAAACATAATTTTTAAAGTAAATACTAATTTTTATAGTTATGATGAAAGTCAATGTTTTCATATGTTCATACCATTTGACGTAAACCTAAGCACACCTGACCATACACTGAAAAAATGAAAAACTATCTATTTAAAGGGAGTTACTAACCTTGGCATGCAGCAGTGAGGGTCATCATGGGTACTTGTCTTTGATGTCATTTCCTGTCATGTGGTCTTCTTGCACAAATTTATCATGAATGGTGGTTACATCACCTTGACACTTAAGGAAGTTGACTTAACTGACACGATTCCCCAAATTAATTAGTATAATCATAACAATGGTGTTCCATCACTTTTATTTGCCATTATAGTTCTAATGTGAGATTATGCCAAACTAGCTGATAGGGTGCTTTAATGAGAGTGTCACCTTTTTAAGGCAAGTTTATTTATTTGGTACAAAGTTTTTACAGTTACACCACATTGACATTTTTGCCATCTTCCCCCAAATATTCTCTCAATTGATTTAAGACTAGAATTTTTAGATGTATGCAAATATTTCAAGTTTATTTTTAATTTTAAACCGATTTTGAATTTAACCAAGCCATACGGTTTGACCATTGATACTTTACATTTTAAAAGTGGACATAATGTGGGTGTGGAACGATTTTTATCCCTAATACACAACCATAAGTAACTGGTGAAGGTGGAGCTCATGTTAATAACCTGCCACTAATTAGTCAATAATTAACCAATAACTAACTTAAATTGGAAATCATAAGAGGAAGGTGTGAATTTCTGATTTATCTGTCAGAGATGTGAAGATGAGCAAACAGAAATTAAAAAAACAGAAATTAACTTGATTTAAGGGATATTTTGCAGAGATGTGAAGGAGACTTTTCCGGTACGTTAGGGGTAATTAGATTTAGAGGGTGTGAGTTTTTTGTTTTCTTTATCATCATCATCATTATTATTGTATTATCAATATCTGATAATATAATCCCAGTCCACACTTACTTACGTACTAGTTGGTGGTGGTAATGTGCTCTTTCACCGCGATATAAACATCAGGAAGAAGAAGAAAAAGAATCTGTAAAAATAAATACTATAAAAGATTAACATTTTGGTAAAACGTTGCACTGTAAAGTAACCAGTCCAGCTGGTTACTCAGGGTTGGGTGATGTCAACCGCTGGTTTCCTAATAAAATATAATGGAACAGATGTATCAAGTAAAAGAAAATGCAAATATTCAAGGTATTAACAAATACCTACTTACCGTACTTGAGTAAACGTATACATATAGAGTATTTTGTTTATCCCGAAGTTGAATTGCAGTGTTACAACAGAAAAATCCACAAACTGGAAGATAGGAAACAAAATACAATAAAACCCCTATATTTAACTGTAAATAAAAATATATAAAAATTATATTCGATTATGAAATTAATATTCAATTGTGGAAAGAGGGGGAAAAAAAGCAGCACTACGGTGGCTGTCTGCCTCGGGAGTTTTCGCTAGGGCTTTGGCCGCTGCACTGAATGCACTGCAAGACGGACACGAGTTGCACAATGTCACTTTCATCGATTGAAAATAAAATGTAAGTCAATTTGAAACGAGCGAATGATTCAACAGCAACCGCGTGGTAGTGATGGCAGAGAGTTCACGACCCAACTCGGTTGCAGAGAGAGTGACCTGCAATCTGATCAATCTAAAAGGCCCCTTTTGGAAATACTTTGGATTTTGGCCAGTAGACGTCTAAACTGTGAAACCTGGAGATACAGTTGTATGCAGGGTATGAAAGCTACAGTTAGCCTAGCATTCCAGCACCAGCAACCTGAAGGCACATCTCGAAAATATGCACCCATAAGTTGTCTCTCGTTGTATTGGTTTGCCCTCTTATGGTGATAATGTGCTAAAGTAAATATTGGAATGGTTCGAACCTGTGTGTGTGTTTATTGTTTTTTTTTAGAAGGAAAAGCAGAATGTCATTTTTGGCCCATTATGACAGTGCTACGTTATACTTCAGTACACTGATGTTTTACATTCAGACCAGGATCACAGAATATGACTCATGTTGTAAATTGAAACTAAACAACACAATATGAAGCAGATTTCTAAGGTACTTATGGCTCACGTTTTGTTTCAAAGTCTCAGAAATTCTCAGAATCTCAGCAGTTAAGAGTATTCATGTTTCAAATCGATTACACGTTTTTTAAATTTGATTGGAAATATTGATATATGAACCTTTTATGGTAGAAGATATTTTATCTATCAACAGCTACTTTTACATTTTGATCAGTGACTTTCTGAAGGGAGTTTAGATGAAGTTTCTGATGTGGCGGTTTATTTCAACGTAGTATTTATTTAATTAGCATGTTATTTTAAGTCCCAAGAATAAATCTAAGTAAATTGAATGTATTGTTTGTGAGTAGAGCACTGTTTCCCTGTAGGGGTGCAACTAACAGTTATGTTCACAGTTGATTATCTGCTGAGTCTTTTTCTCAAACTATTTTGCGATTACTGATTTCCGATGTATTTATTTAATTACCAACTAACTTTGTATGATTGCGAAATATTTGCTTTATTGTGATATTTAAATTGCAACTAAAAAATATTTTCATTATCGATTCATCTGCTGATTATTTTCTCAATGAACCCATTAATTGTTTGGTCTATAAAACATACAACTGAAATAATCTTAATATCCTAAACTTCAAGGTGGCATTAATTTACCAAAATATAAGACCAAGAGAAGCAGAAACTTGTCACATTTGAGAACATTTTTGCTTAAAAAATTACTTCAGCAATTAATTATCAAAATAGTTGCTGATTAATTTTCTTTCGTTTGACTAATAGATTAATCAAATAATAGTTGCAGCTCATTTTTCAGAGGTGTTTTAATTATCTGTGACATCAGACAAACAATCCAAACTTTTCTGTAACTTTCAACTGTATCACACAGTCTTCATCAGTGGATGGAGTTCGCTCAGTTTTCAGGTTGGTAGGTAGAAAGGCAGGCCGGCAGGCAGGTAGATGCGTAGATAGGTAAGATGGTTGGTAGGTAGGTAGATGGGTAAAAAACTGAGAGAATACTGACACATTTCAATCACTGTTTTATTCAAAAAGTAAATATATTAAATCCTACATGCAACTTAATCTAATCAGATCAGTTTTATCCGATATGTTTTACATAAACTCAGACTGTGTAACCGTACGTAGCAATGTGTGGGACAGAGATACGGTCTCATATATACAGCATATGTTACAGTGAACAATGAGAGCAACCAGGTGAAGCTCATGAATTTCTAGTGTTTTCCGAGATTTACTTCATCTGTATAACTAGCGTGATTTATCATTAAGTCTCTGATCTTTATAGAGTCGGAGCTGTGAACCACGTCTGGTTCAATTAGAAGAAGAAAGTCACTTCTCACTCACATTAATCCTCTAATGCGAGATCAAAGCTACTGTGTATTACATGTTCATGTTAGACATCGGGAGCTGCTTCAGTCTCTGTTGTCAGAGTGAAAGGACCATGAATTTAAAGGGTTCAGGACACATTATTAGTCACTCCTTTTATTTCATTTGATCCTGATGTATTGGTCTGACAGCAGAGTATTTCTCATTCAGTGCAGTGATGTGGAGAATAAAGAAAAGAGAGAGGCAAATATAAAAAGGTTTTATGTAAATAACCAGATATTGCTACAGGAACGTTTAAATCAGAGACAATCATTAACATACAGTGGATTCCAAGCCATTAAGACGCATTTTGTCCGACTATTTTCATTATCAATTAATCTGCTGATTATTTTTTTTATTGAAAAACGGTTGGTAAATGTCCTCCCCAGTTTCCCAGGGCCCAGTGAGTTTCTTTCATTTTCATGAAAAATGCATTAGGGTTGCAACAAATCATTGTTAAATCATTGTTGCTGAGGGGCTAGAGATGCTCAAACTCATGAAACCTGGCACACACGTCAGAAGTGGCGCAAATTAACATTGGATATGGGTCTCAGGATTGGGTGTGGCAATATGGCTCCATAGCACCACCTACAAAATTTCAACAAAGTAGCCCTTGTAGTAAGTTTTGCCTACATGTACGAAATTTGTTAGGCATATGAAACATCCCAAGCCAGCACCCCCGACTTGCAACACAGGACGAAGTCACGATCAGTGCTGCTTGCATCTTTGTTTTTGGACCTTTTGTATACACCAATTGATTAATCGAGAAAGAAACCATTGAATTGATTTTTAATATAAATAAAATAAATGAGTTGCAGCCTGCATATCCCAGTAAAGCAGTAATGTTGCAGTAATATAAGGGCAGTCAGTGAACTAATAAATGCATTGGAAATGAAATCAGTAAACACAAAAATCGTTATGGAAGCCCATTCGCGCTACTTGAAAATTTTTCACCAAATGCGAACATGTTAATCGGTGATCTTTAGAGGTGCTGGTGGGTGGATTTTCCTCCCTTTGGACAGAGCCGGGCAGCTGTTTTTCCCCCGTTTCCAGTCTTTTGGGTAAGTTAACCGAACAAGCTGTTGGCTGCAGCTTCATATTTACACTACAGACATGAGATTGGGATGAATCTGAGCATCACTTCTGAAGTTCACTTCAGTTCTATATTGTCCCACAAGACGAAATTAATTTTGCCACCAGACATCTTAAAATTACAAAGACGTGAAATATAAACACAATAAAAATATATTAAGATAACTGAAGACACTAAAAGTGCTGCTACTATGCAAAAAGTTCAGAACTGAACAAAAGATGTATGATATAGTAAACGGCAACACACAATAAAGACAAGAAAATTGAAATGCTGAGCTGTGTGAGGAACCAAGAGCCAGTTTAAAATGAATAAGAATTAAGAGCACTTATTGGACGTGTGATAAATGGGTGTGCAATACATGCTCTTAATCTACAAACGTGGCTGAAAGTGTTGGTACCCTTCCATTTAAAAAAGAAATATCACAATTTTTTCTGTATTAGATTGGAACTGATGAAACTAATTGGCATCCACAATTCTCTGTTCCATATTATTTTCAGTGTAATTTATATTTCTAATAACACAACGAATCAAAATTGCATGGACAAATATATGGGGACCCTGAACCTACTATTTTGTAGAAAATCCTCTTGAGGTAATCACTGCAATCAAGTGCCTTCTATCACTCTTAATGAGACTTCTCACCACTTCTCAGCTGGTAGGTTGGTTGAACTCTTCCATTGAAAACTGCTCCATGGTAACAACCGTGCAGACGGGTAGATTAGGATCTGATCTGTGATTTCGTAGCCGTCAGAGTAGAAAAAACCTCTTCAAAGTACAGTAGACAAAAGCCCAGATCCTCACCAACCACTTCCCCATAGATATCAGATAAAAAAAAACTACAGAAGCATTTACTGAAGATGTGCGTGAAACTGATTTACAGTGTTATAAAACTTGTGGCCTTTCAATGTACAGTATTGACTGTAATCTAAACCACTCAATTCATGACTAGACATGTCACACAGAGAATTTTGAAATAATTGTGGAGTTTTTTTTTTTTTTTTTTTTTTGCTGGTGGTGAATGACTCTCCAGACTTTAATGCATTATATAACTCCTGAGCTATACATGTTATCATTATGAGCTGATGTACACACATGACTGATTTGTAATACTAAGCATTTTGAAATTTCAATGAAGTTTGTACTGTATACAGTAGCTAAGATATAAATATAATGGGAGTGAATGGGCCTCCATTGACTTTAGTGCACTGTATCAATATAACTCATAAACTGTACATAATTATCTTATACAGCAGTTGATTAGTTCATATTACCGTTAGTATGTGATTTATTAAATTCAAATGTAGATGCTATGTTATAAATACAGTGGGATGAAATGGGCCTCCGTGGAGTTTAATATATTAAATAAATTCCAACAACTCATTAAAAAAATGTAAAAACATGCGTACAGTCAGGTACATAAGTATTTAGACAGCCATACAATTTTCGTAATTTTGACTCTATACCACCACAATAGATTTGAAACTAAACCATCAACATGGGATTGAAGTGTAGACTTTCAGCTTTAATTCAAGGAGTTTAACAAAAATATCCCATTATCCGTTTAGGAATTACAGCAATTTTTATAAATTGTCCCTCATTTTCAAAGGCTCAAAAGTAATTGGACAATAGACAATTGATCAGTTTCATGTTCAGGTGTGGCCTTGTTATCTCACGACAAATTAAGCAGATAAAAGGTTTTTAGTTGATTCCAAGTGTTGAAATTGCATTTGGTAGCTGTTCATTGGAATTCCCAATATGAAGGAGGCCGTCATTAGGCTGACAAAACAAAACAAACCTATCAGACAGATGGCAGAAACTTTAGGTGAGGTCAAATCAACAATGTAGTACATTCTTTAAAAGAAGGGATGCACTGGCTCAGCAACACCAAAAGACCTGGAAGACCATGGAAGACAACTAAAGTGGACGATGGCAGAATTCTTTTCTTGGTAAAGAAAAACCCTTCACAACATCCAGCCAGGTCAAGAACACTTTGGAAGAGGCAGGTGTATCACTGTCAAAGTCTACAACCAAGAGACTTCATGAATATAAATACAGAGAGTTTACCACAAGGTGCAAACCACTGGTAACACTCAAGAACAGAGGGGCCGTTAGACCTTGCCAGAAAACATCTAAAACAGCCTGCCCAGTTCTGGAACAAGATTCCTTGGACAGATGAAACCTAGATTAACTTGTACCAGAATGAAGGTAAGAGAAGAGTATGGAGAAGGAAAGGAACGGCTCATGATCCACACAACACAACATCATCTGTAAGACATGGTGGAGGCAGAACCAGGTCACCAGCTGCAGACAGCGATACTCACAACTCTCCCGCTACTACAGCTAACATCACACCAACACCATGTCATGTTAAACTAGAAAGTGAACTGAAGTAATTTAACGTAATGTGACTCAGGTACCTGCTCGCTAACTAACCAGTTGGGATCAGCTATCACAAACATCAGCAAACGGCACAAAACAATAGTGACCTACTGGCCCAGTGAAACATAGAAAAGCTAGTTTTACACAACTGTCAAGCAAAAACAGAGCAACCACCGCATCCGCCTTCAAGACTTTAAACTCTCGGAGGTCTCTCCACCATAGATGCACTTACGATTGGCACTACTGGGACAAATCTGGTGGGCTGTCAAGTGGTCCAAACCAATTGGTTGGCCAATGGACCGTTACAAAATCCATAAAGTTTTTGCCAGGTCTCACCCCATCGGCCTCTTTACCACCTTCTCTATGTACCTGGCATTCAGGGTGCAGGCTGGTCCCAGCGGTTAAGTCCAGTGCTGAGTTTCTCTCCGAGTCTGACTGTTTTGTCTCCACCATTGGAAAACCTCACCGATGTTAACGTGGGTCTTCCCTCTTGCCTGATCATACCACTTCTTTTTCAACTTTTGTTCCTCAGACCTTCTCCTCTTAGGCTGTTAATTGACCATCTCTCCTTCTGTGTTGTGTAGCATGTTAGCATGCGGCAGACTTACCGTCTCTCTTGCTCCCGCGGACCCCTTTTATCCTCTTCCCCCTCCCGTGCATGAGCACGATCGCCCCCTGTTGCTGATTGGCTGGAACTGTCGGTCCGAGCCACTTTGTTTATATCCCATTTACAGAACCCGGGCTGTCGAAGAACACTGGATTTTTTTTCAGCACACACACAGAACGGACAGCTAGCGAACCGTGAGGAAATATTTGCTGAATTTGACAAAAAGTGTACTGGATTAGAATCACTCAGTCTACCTTTAATGAACTACTAACGAAGTACACAGAGGATACGAACACAACACACGTCAGTTTTAACTGCTTTTTAAGGATTGATCAGGGAAAATAAATGTATATGTTTACATCGCTTATACAGATTGATTAAAAGATCATTTCCTGAACAGTTCACAATCAGCAGATTTTTATGCGAAAACCACAGATCTACTATCAGAAAATCCTGCAGTCGGTCAGTTTGCTTTTAGACCACAAACAAATCACCAGAGTCTGTTTAGGGGTGGACTGACACCTTTTCACGTGGTCTCGGTCTGGTTGTTTGGTCCAGGGTTCAGTTGTCACTACTGCTGCTCCAGTAGATAGGAAGATCATCAGTTCAATGGACAAGTCAGGATTTTAGAGGAAACTTTAATGAATTAATGAATTAATTGTTTTAAGTTGGTTATTTCATCCATCCATTTTCTGCTGCTTACACATGGTTCAGGTCACATTAATAAAATTGATTATATCATTAGGAATTACTGTTATGTTATATACTACAGGGAAGTACTAAAAAAATGTGATGTAATAGTAAATAACTCTAGGCCATATGGTCCCTGTTGGTGTTCCATCATCATGCGGTCATACTTTGGCCAATGTGCTTGAGAAATAGGCATTAAATTGAACTGTATATGGCGTAAAGAAGTCTTAAATTAAGTGGGTGAACCTGTGGAAACCCTGGTAAAGCTCATTTCTGTTCATCAGCACTGATGAGAACTGCAGTGTCACACAGTAATGATATCATGATGACGTCATGAACGATGAAGTAGTGAATTCCTGCAGCGCCCACGGATTCATAACAAATATCGTCAAAAATGAAGAAACAGAAAACATTTCCAGCATGATTCCACTGACAGACGTTAGTTTCCAGCCTCGCTTGACTGGCTGACTCAGCCTCTGTTTGGTTCTCAGATGAGTTCAGCTCTTATTAACCCTTCGCTGGCTTGCTGCACAGGGGGGAGTCCCTGCTAGGGGGAAATCGATGACATTAACCCTTTGTTTCATGTGTGTCGGCAGCCTTCCATGTTTGCAGCAGTGGGCGAGGAAAGGTGTCTAGGTGAGATGAGTCTATGAGACTGGAATCCCCCAGTGCGGTTTATGGGGACTCTTTGCGTTTAAGGTGGAATGATGTGTTCTCTCTGCTTTACTCGATCATTTTCACATTTACTAACAAACTTCCTGTCAGCACCATCAAACACAGGACAGTCAGGTTGAACGTAGGCGTCAGATACTGTTTTATTCCAGTATACACTGTAGAGCAGGATTTCCAGGATCATTCAGTTTTTTGACTCTTATTGTTCCATTTGCAGAGTTTTTGATTTACTTTGTCAGATTTTACTTATGAATTTTATTTGTCGACTTTCAATCTTACGATTATTGACTCTTATTACTGTCGACTTTTGATTCGTACGATGACTTTTATCACACCATTTGTGGATTGTCATCATTCCATAAGCTTCTATCCTTTTATTTGTCAACTTAGATTTTTTGACTTTTATTTGGTTTTTTTATTTCCTCTGTGTTGATTCAACGTAGGTCATTTGTAGACTTTTATCATTACATTTGCTTTACATCACTATTCATTTTTATTGTTACATTAAATACTTTTGTTTGTCAACCTTTTTTGCTTTATTTGTGAACTTTAATTGTTAGATTTAGCTGCTCTTACCTTTTTATCTGTAAGCTTTAGTTGTTACAGTTTGACTTTTTATTTTATATTTGTTGACTTTGGCCATTCTATATGCCAGCTTTTATTTTAATATTTGTTCCGACTTTTAGCGTTCTAGTAGCTTACTTATTGTTCCATTTTTCCGACTTTTATTTTTTGATGTTTTAAATTTTATGATTTTATTATTCCACTTTTATCTATTAATTTTTCATCATTGCGCTTGTCACTTTTATTTTCTTGTTGACTTTTAATGATTTTGACCAAAGTCGTGTTTGGCAATTTCTTTTGTTCTTTGTCCTCTCTTGTTTGATTTCTTGATTGTTGTTCATTCTTTTGTTAATGTTGACTTAAATAATTCCACTTGAAGACTTTTGGATTTTTCATTTATCGACTTGTAATTGTTCTGACTTTGATCGTTCCATTTGCCTGGTTTTTATCATGCTGTGTCTATTTTTATTTCCCCTTTGTCAGGTTTTCCTGTAGATTGTCATTTATTATTTTATTCATCAACTTTCATTGTTTTGTGTGTATTTATTGTTTAGAGGTGCTATGTGAGTTTTTGCTCTAGCTACGTAGCCAACCTTAGCATTAACAGCTGTTTACTTACCAGTGTAAACGAAACGTTGTTAGTCCAGCTTAAAATTCATTCTTTTACTCAATTTTTCTTCTATTTCTATCTCTACTTTTCTTCCACTGAAGTTAGCATGCTAACCAGCTAGCCCCGGCCCGTCACTTTGTGATAGTGAGTCACTGTAGTGTCCAGTCTGTCCTGAGTCCAATGTGAGAGGAGGAAGCAGGAGCTCTGCTCAGAGGACGTATTCTAACCTCTTGACTTGTATACACAATGATGGCTAATGCACTTGGTGACCGACCATCACCACCACCCTCTACTGGCAAGAAACCAAAAAGGTTATTTACCTTTTTGGTTTGTTTGTTTTTACTTAATCCAGTGGTTCCCAACCTGTGGCTCAGGACCTCCCTAAGAGTCCCAACATCAATCTGAGGGGTTGCAAAAATTGCTGATATTGTCCCCACTGAGGCCCGAGCCTGATTTCTTCATATTAAAAGCCAAAAAGGTCACGAACCACCTAAATAATCAAACCATCTCCGTTCTTCTCCCCTCTCTGACACGTTCACATTTTCATATTTCACATTATTTTGACAGCATTCAGGAAATAGATTGGACCCTTTTAGCACAATGGTTTACATTATGCTTGCGTTTCCAATCAGATTTTTATTTTTGAAACATTTGCATTTAACCTCTACTGAACCAGAGGACTCGTATCTTTCTTCCACCGACAGAAACAGAAAAGAGTGAGCAGATTGCACAGCTCATTTCCTTCTCCAGATATGAGTAGCATTACAGCGCTGCAGGGAGCAGATATTGACTGATTGAGCAGTCTGTGGGCGAACGCTGAGTGCTGCTGCAGCTACATTAGCTCCCATTGTGGGCAGCTAAATGGAGGGCGGACTGGAAATCACTGGGAGGGAATTCAGTGGAAGGACAGAAAGCTCAGGGACTGTAAGTCGTCCACTTCCTCCCGCTCGCTGTGTAAACCTCCTCACATCATAATGGACTCAGAGCTTCTCTATCAGGACACATTTTGCTGCAAGTAGACCGATATTACTGCTTCATTGTGGTCTGTTACTGCAAAGTTAACTTTATGCAACAACGCCCGGTGTCAACAATAGTTTTTCATTTACTGACTGAAAGGGGGCGAATATTTAGGCTCTTCGTTCAGGACTAAGTCGCCTCCATCAGGCTGCTGCATGTTTCACATTTAAATAATTCCAGTCGAATCATCAGTAGGGCTGTAGCTGAGCACACTGAGGTCACGACCTCTGTGTTCTCTAATTTGTATTTGCAGGTTTTAACTAGCTCTAGAAAACTTGTAAGTGCCGGTTACTTCCCATTATATAATTAGTTTCATTATTTTTGTGTTCAGTTTTTTTTTTTTTTCCATTTTTAAATCTTAAAACGTTGGTAAGATTGGTCACTGACATATCTCCTTTTGGTCCACTACACTACATAGATACATGGTCACACCACGGTTGCATCCTCCACACTACATAATGTCCACTCCTAAAGTTGTTCAGTGTGTATAGCGGAGTACGAAGAACACTAGCAAACACACAGTACGTACACTGTATCGTGCATGCCCATTGGAAGTATGAATTACACTCAGTGATAAAATACAAAGGAAAATTTCAGTATTTTAGATATGAATTGATATAACCGCTGGTTTAGTCTGGTAACTGTCAGAAAACAGGTAAAAATGTCCATCATGATATCTCGTTGCCTAAGGTGACTCATTCAGACAGCCAAAACCCAAACATATTCAGTTTACTCTAATAGGAGACAAAGGAATCCAGTAAATATCGACTTTTGACAGGCTTGAACCAGTGATTATTTGGCATTTTTGCCTAAAAAATGTTGACTGACCACGTAATGATTTCAGCTCTAATTTTTAGAATTAGATTCAGAATTTTGGACTCAATATACATACATTTTCACCACTTTAGTGCAACAGAAAATAAAGGAACGAATAAAGGATTTAATGCATTTCACTGTTTCCTGATGGGGCTCGGTTTCAGTACACACAGGCCTGATATACATGAGATAGACAGTACATTACTGTCACTTATGTTATCTCACAGCACAGAAATGTTTAACTGTTTTATCGTGACCTATGGTCACAAAAACCCCAAAAGATTAAATTTGACAACATGAAACAAACAAAACCTCTGTGTGTTTAAAACGACACAGTCCACGTTGTTTTTCCTCAGGAGATTAAAGTCCTTTGAGGTCAGTAAGAAGCTTTTAAATGCATTTGATCCGACATTTGTTTCTTGTTAGATGCTGTTTGTTGCTGTAACTGTAACTGAAAATTTATTAACAGGCTCTAGATTCTTTAGCGACGTTTAGAAGAACGAGAATTCAGAGCAGAACTCGGTGTGAAGGTCATTATCTGTTTGTTTTTTAGTGTTTGAAAACTGCAAGAGTTAAAAGATGCTGATTCTGTTAACTATTTTGGAAAACTGGAAAAATGTGTTGGAGTGTTTGTTTGCTAATGTTGTGGCAGTTTGTCTTTCATTTATTGTGTGTTGTGAGCTGTATGACGTGTCTCTGTTAAATGAAATAGTTCATTGTCTGGGTATTAGTAAAATTATCTAATAAATCCATGAATAATTTTTTTTTAGACTGATGTTATGTTTCGTTAGTCCCTGTATATTCAGATGTTACTTAAAACCAATGTAAGACTGTATCTCTCTTCTAGTTTCTCATGTTTAGTCATCCTTAGTTTTTCTTTGTTGCTCTGACACAGGATGTGGACACACACACTGTGTTTAAATATTGATCTGTTACAGAGATATATTGTTTTCCTGTTGCAGCTGAGTTAGTATGCCAGCTCTTCTCTTGGTAAATCAGTAATCATTTGGTCATTAAAATGTCAGTTTCGAAAAGCAGAAACTGGGTTTGTTCAATGTTTTGTTTCGACGACCAAAGATATTGAGTTTACATCTGATCAGTACGCACTGGTCTTGTTTTCGATCATGTAACCTCGATAATTGAGGCTTTTTTTTAACGACAACGCAGTGGGCCTTGACCTTTTTGGGGATTCATTACCCTTTTTGTAGATGCATTCAGCGTACTATAATAGAAGACAAAGAAACCAGTAAATATTCACATTTGACAATATTGAACCGGTGAATTATTGGGGGGTTTTTTGGCTAAAAGTTCAAATTTGAGCAACTAATTAATTTATTAAAATTGTTGCTGGTTAATTTTGACAGAATTTCTCAGTGTCCCAGTTCTTTTTCCAACCACATTTGTAGCCACACTAGCAGCGTGGCTCTATGGATGTTAATGTCAGTCCGTCCGTCTGCCATTTTGGTCCAGACTGAAATAGCTCAACAACTACTGGATGGATTGTGATGAAATGTGGTTCAGACATTCATGTTTCCCCCTCAGGGTCAGTAATGTAATAACTTTGATGATTCTCTGACTTTTCCTCTAACGCCGTCACCGGGTCAAAATGTATTTATTTGTCCAATACTTTAATTTATAACCAAAAACCTTGCTAACATTCGGACACGAAACATTTGTGTGTGTAACATTCATTCAGATTACCTTTGTAGATGTAACGTTGGTGACGCTCATTCGTACGTATTCTCATTCGTAACATTTGAACAGATCACACTGATGTCGGTTAACGTTCGTACACGTAACATTCGTACAGGCAACAGTCCTATAGGTTAATATACCTACAGGTCACACTCATAGCTTAACATTCATACAGGTAATGTTTTATACACATGTATAGACACGGGCCACTGCAAATAATGTAAAAATGCTGCATATTTATAGTAATTAGTCTCATTTTAGAAGGAAACAATCACTATATCGCGACTTAAACAATAACAATGATGAAGTTAGTTTATATACCACGTCAGAATCAGTAATTACAAGATGCTTTATAAGAAAAAACAAAAAAAACAAAAATATTTTAAAAAGCTAAATAAAATGGCACGAATTTATTGCATAAAAAGCAATCACCCTCCGTCAACATCCTTTCACCTAATCAATACGATCAATATCAATAACCCTCTCTCCTCTCTTGATCAGAGCTACCCGTCTCCCAGCGTTCTGCTGGTGGAGGCGTTTTACGGTGGATCTCACAAACAGCTGATTGATCTGCTGAAAGAAAACATCGACAGCTGCTCTGTCTTCACGCTGCCCGCCAAGAAATGGCACTGGAAGGCCAGAACAGCGGCATTGTACTTCAGCCAGACCATCCCCACCTGTCCAACATACAGGTGAGACTCACACAGGTGACATCATGACTCACTCAGGGGACATCATACAGGTAACATTTGTAAACATTACCCTCGTGCAGGTAACAACATATTTATACTAACCTTTTCAGTTTTAGAGTTTTTAATAGTGTAGTTTTATAAGTACACAGTTGATTACATACAGGTAACACTTGCACAGGTGATGTGTACGTACATATTTTCTTTTGGATTTGTTTGCATTCACAGACAATTAATCATCACTTCAGTGTAAGCTGATTCAACAGCCCAGGAAACACTGAAAGTCTGAAAATAGACTTAAAGGGGAAGTCTGATTTATTGTAGTACATTTTCTCACAAGTTAAACTGGAGAACTTTATATTTTAGTCAGAGGCTGAATCCAAACCTCCTCCTCAACTGAGGATCCTCACACACAGAGATGGCCAAAAACAAACCTGCAGATGATACCTAATCCAAATTATCCACCCAATATGAAACTTTATTACACCATTAAAGCAAATGTCTTCAAAAATAAATATGGCACTTATTATTTTCGGTAATTTTCCGAGCAACGTAAAGTGAAGACTGCACCCCAATCGGGACTCGCCCAAGCACACGCTTCTACGAGTGTGGTGAAGTCCGGACATTTGGAATCAGACAGAGTCAATCTGCACTTCAACCCTGGAGAGTAAGAAATGGAGTGATGAGGAGGAGGAACGGTGTAAGGACGATCTGACTGCAGGTTTCGGTGACTCAGAGGTCTGAAGCTGCTGACTAATGTCTGATCATATCATTGACTAAAGGTCAGTAACAGACCAATATCAGCCTGATGCATCAACCCTCAGCTATATTTGATACGTCATACCCGGATATGATACTGAAAGGCCTTCATTCGCTGCAGGTTGTGATGTTTCGGTATGTTGGGGGTTGCTGACTCAATTTTAGATTGTGGTTTCGAAAAGGACATCGTGAACAAAGTTGCTTCACCGTGTCACTGCTCTGTCCTTTTAGTTCCTCCTGAATTTGATTAATTGTTCGGTCCTGAGTTTTGCGGCAGCATGTTAACAGATCTAACTTGTATATATATGAGCATTTAAAAGCCTTAGCGTTGCCTGCATTTAGAATTATTTCACTTTATGTAGTCCGACCCCTTGACCCGGTTCCATTCCAACGCATTGTGTTAAAACTTACGCCTCCAACGCTGGCGGAGAGAGGAAATGTAAACAGCGCTAAACAACAAAGCTAATTAGCAGCGAACAGCAAGAAAACTTTATTTACACATTAAAGCAATTAGTTTGCGGTAAATTAGCTGACGTGGGAAATGTGGTCAACACATGGGGGGCATACTTTTTCTACACTGCATCGGTCAGACGGTGGAAATGTATCGCACCCTTCATGGATAACCACAAGCAAGTGGGAGGATGATATGAGAACGTGGCCAGAAATAACGTAAGGGGGTATATTCAATTATATTGTGCTGTCCGTCGGAGTAGATTGTGCCGGCTATGAAAAATTACAAGAGCACCGAAGCCTGCCACTACCTTCAGTGTTACTCCACCAAGTGGGCTTAAAAGATCTGGTATTTCTTGAAGGCTGATGTGTGCAGCTATTCCAATATCCCAATGTCCTTGCACAAAACTGAAATTGTGTTGTGTACAATTTATACAATTTATATACAAAAAAAAACATATCATATTAATAGAATAAAATATAACTTGCAATTTGGGTAATGCTAACAAGCTATTTGTGTATTACAGAACTGCGAGAATGAGAATCATGCAGAATCTGTAGCTATCTAGTCAAATCTCATATTGGCAGTGGAAGAAGGGTAAGCACATATTATGGACTCAAAGTAA
This sequence comes from Xiphias gladius, assembly GCF_016859285.1. Classification (NCBI taxonomy): domain Eukaryota; kingdom Metazoa; phylum Chordata; class Actinopteri; order Istiophoriformes; family Xiphiidae; genus Xiphias; species Xiphias gladius. The sequence continues at coordinate 28,805,095 of NC_053415.1, read as the reverse complement.
GTGATCTACGTCAAATTTCCTCTACATCATAACACGACATATCTAATCTGAAAGGTCTCCATGCACAAAGACTGCATTGCAATACACCATGTGTAGTAGTTGCTCACCAAGCTGAAGCCGAACACTCAGCAAGCAGGTATTAAATGTGATGTACTGCAATGCGGTTCTTGTGCCTGGGGTCCTTTTTTATCTGACAGGCTTCATACTCTTTTTCCACCTGCAACAAAGTTATTAAGGATAAATTAAGATTGACTAAATTGTACATGATAAAAAAAAAAATGTAATTTCAGGTCCCAGACTCATTCAGGACAATCTGTAATATTCAGTAATATTTCTTTGAGTTGTCACGTTCTAAATGATAGTACTCTAATCGCTTGCATAGTTTTGGGGTCTATGTCCCCAGCCATACAGAACTAGGCTGGATATGTCACACTAAGTCTAATCATATTCCTTGGATCCAAAGTAAGTGGTCAGTGCAGAAGAGCCATGGCTGTCGGCAAGCCCTAATGGAGTGTTGAACTCTGAGGAACTGTTGGAGTTCAAGTGTCCAGTCTTGAGAATATCCTTTGAGTCTCCTGAAGACCTCTTCAGCAGCAAGACCTCACATATGGAGATGGTGGAAGGGGCATTTCAGCTCCAAAGACATGGGCCACACGGCTATTACATGCAGGTGCAGCTGGGCATGTGCTGCACAGGGCTGACCGCATCGAAGCTGCTCATCTGGACCGCATCCCAGCAAGTCTTGATCAGTGTTGCATATGATGCTAATTTCTCTGCTGAAATTGTGGCAAGGCTAAAGGCTTTCAATCTTAAAAATGCACTGATCGGCCACAACATTAAAACCAGATTTTAATGTTAAGGCCGATCGGTGGACATACTAATGTATACCTTCTTCTGAACTATCTTGCATATCTATGGCTGTTTGTAGGGCCAAGTATACAGTAGGCCAATAATGAAAACATCTGGCAAAATATAAATCTGATCATTGTGGATAATTTCATAGTTAATGTTCATGCCTCTTCTACAGTAGTCTACAGTGGGGAAATAATTATATTTGTTTATAGGCTACATAATCTTAAATAAATATTTGAAATACAATTTACTATTTTACTAGATGACATTGCAACACCCACCATATTTATTTGAATTCAGTAGTAATCCCCTTTTATGAATTTCTTTATCTTACATCATAGGAATCGGTGTTATCTTTTACCTCTGATTTTGGTTAGTTTTGCTGCCCTGTGTGAAGCACTTTGTGAATTGAATTTTGAAAAGTGCTCTGCAAATAAAGATTATCATTATTATTAGGGTCCGAGCACCGACCTAACATAGAGTGACGTAAAGGGCCCAGTTGTAATCCTAAGCATTATTATTATTATTAATATTATCATGATTATTTGCCGTCTTTGAACGCAAAAACGAGGTGCTTTGGGTGCTTAAAAAAACTCATGAAAGTTGGCCCACGTGAAAATAGATATCTGGTATGGGTCTTGGGCATGGGTGTGGCAGAGTGTACAAAATAGAGCCCCCTGTGGATTTCAAAACAAAAGCCCCCATCTTTTGCTTTTATGTGTTCCAAATTTGGTAGGCACTGTATCATGGCAGGACTTAATATGGCTCCAAGAGGCTTTTCTTTTTTTGTCAGACCCACAGGAAGTCGGCAACTTTGATTTTATGTGGAATTTTAATGTGTTTATTGACATTTTCATGGGTCATACTTGAACAAACTCCTTCTAGAGAATTGATAAGATCCACTTCAGATTTAGTCGTTACAATCTAAAGAACTGCGTGATCGTTAAATTGCGAAGCTTTTGAGTTTTCGTTCACCGCCGTGTTCGTCGTGGTATGGTGAATTTCAATGTTTTCGCCATGAAAGAGGAAGTTGTTGTAAACATACGTTGTCCAATCTGCCCGAACTTCACATGTTTGATAAGAGTCCCGGCCTTAAGACATCTACATGCCAATATTGAATCATAGTGATAGCGCTACCTTCTGTCAACAGGAAGTAATTTTTGTGTGACAATCATCATTTTATTTACATAAAAGTTTCATTATCTTGTCTACACTTGATATACAACAACATAATGCATGTCTGGTGCATTCTTTCTAGTGCCATATTCTGGACACAGGAATTAATACAAAATGTGCAATAAGAAATGTCCGCCGCCACACAGCCCAAGTAGGAAATAACATCTACCATTCAGTCAGTCTCCAGTGGTCGCGAAAGAGCACAGCCGCGTCAACCGGCATCCCACCAGCACCCCGATGTTCACAATGGTGCGAGGGCCTGAGCAGCGCTGCTTGCAGCTTTAATTATTATTATTATTTATTTTATCATTATTTATTTTATTATTATTATTGTGAGGATTAGAGGCTAACTATTTTATCTTTTCTCTGTGACATTCGTTCAGCCTGTCCGGACTCAGTTTGCGCCTCACTAGGGGAGGACAAATAATTTAAACAAAGGACTCTTCGTTCCTCCTGTAAGTGATCTTTCACAGTTGTTTCATTGACTTTGGGACGTTTAAGCCGGTCGGCCATATTTGTTGGTAACAACGGCGTGGCATAGTTAGCACACGTTTGTTTACATCATCAGCCTTTTTTTCTTTGTCGATGTCTGTAAACCGTTGAACGGAGAACGTGAATGAGAGATTTGATAAGGGATTCGCTGGCCACAGAGTTTAATGAATTCAACAACATGGAACCTTATTCCAAATCGATGTGTCTGTCAGAACCCAACCCTACGTAAACCAGATCATCTGAATGCTCTGGATCTCCCTGACTGACCCCATCCTCAGTACCCTTTGACTCCCCCTTCGTCACTCACCCACCACGTCAACAACCCCCTCCTTTTTTTAAACCTAAAATGTAGAACTTTGATGTGGCTTCTCAAAGAGCCCTCGCTGATCACTGTGAGACTCTCAGACCTGGATTAGACTGATTTCCTGGACCTATTGGAGTCTGTTTTCAGGCCTGCGGTACAGAAGTGGAACAGGAATCAATCTGACTAAAACCAGATGAGTCTTCTCTATTTTTATTCTTTTCACTGCCAAGAATAGTGTGAGTGGACTTCCTTTGGAGTTAATTGTCAGAGTTTAAAACTGCAGGACTTAGTGAATAAATCCAGAGGAATCATCTGATTTACCAAACTTTTTTTTTTTCTGTGCCCATTGAACCAAACTTTGTTTTTCTTCAGATTTCTCTTAAGATGTCTATTTTCTTACCAAAGCTCTGAACTTATAGGATTTTTACAGAAACATCTCCAAGAGATGCTGACGGTCAAAGACTGAGGGAATTTTCTATGGTTACACTGTTCCTGGTCAGAAATTTCCAAACTCTTATTCTTGTTTTTAGGAACATACAGTCTGTCTCAGATGCATACAGAGCTGCAGCTAACACTTATTTTCATCACTAATTAATTTGCCAGTTATTTTCTCCATTCTTTGTTAAAAATCAGTTAAAACAATCACACACTTTTTCAGAGCCCACTCTGACATTTTCAGTTTCCTTCTTTTGTTCTACCAATGGACCAAAATCTCAACCTGAGGCTGACGAACGTGTCGGTGCGTCATCGCGATATTAAAGCCTAGAAAAATGGTTTAAAAGTTTCCAGAATCTGACTCTCCACATTTCAGTCCTTGTTCTCGCGAGATCATACGTGACTCACGGCCAGAGCAGGGAGGCAGAGAAGAGAGCTGACACACACATGATCACTGTGCGTAATTGGTGGGTTTGTTTGTCTATCAACTTTATCTGTGAAACTAACCAGTGGACACTCACTGGTGGGTTTGATTTCTAAGATGAAGAGGAATACCAAATTAATAGGGATCCATTTGGAGATTGATAAGTGTATTTATTTTACAAAAGCTTTGTTTTGCAATATCACAGTAATAGTGAGCTTTGTGCGTAAATATGACCAACATTGCTACATGCTACTTCAATCTGTGAAATAGATTTGTGTATCAATAGTCATAAATTGTGTTTGATAAAACTGACTGTCCATTAGTAAATATTTACTCTGTGAGAAAGTTATTTGCTTGTGTAAAGGTCAGCTTCAATTACATGGAGTATAGATGAATGGATATTTTTTAGCCATCGATTGTTTTATCATACTGTTCTGTGCAGATGAGACTTTCTATTTATGTGTGTGTGTGTGTGTGTGTGTGTGTGTGTGTGTGTGTGTGTGTGTGTGTGTGTGTGTGTGTGTGTGTGTGTGTGTGTGTGTGTGTGTTTTTATACTGAACGTAAAATTACCGTAAATCTCTGTTCATGTGTAGAGCTGTGAAATGGGCCCAGTGGACCACATGCAGCATCTCTCCAGCAGCCACACATATAAATATGTAAATATTGTAAAGAGTATGTGTTTTTTTTTTTTTTTTTTTTTTTTTTATATAAAATAAATATTCGGTTTGAAAAAGGAAAAAAAAAAACTATTTTCATTTGTACACATCCCATGAAGTCATAATTCGGTCCCATTTCATCTCAGTCCCTCTAACGTTTGGTGAAAGTAGAGTGACAGCTTTAGGGCCAAATTGTCTCTTTACACAGTGCTCTAGGACAAATGGCTCCCTGAGGGCTGCCTCAATTTTCTGCAATTTTTCATGTAAAACACTTATTGTATTTTCCTGCTAATTTCCTGGAAACTTTCCTCATAATATAAACATAAATGGGGAAACCTCTGTCTGTCTGTATTTAGATTTTCTCAACTATCACTCATTTGATCGTCTTCATGAGATGAGTGGTTCTCGAGAAAACTCCAAACATCGCTTTTTTTACATGTTACTTAACGTGAAGAGAGAGTGTCACCTAGACACTCCTCAGAGCAGAGCAGCCACATCCAGCAGTAACAAACGAGACCAAGGGACCACACACTGCAGCCCGGAGAGACTGCACTGATACCATAAAATATTTGTATGAGCTTTTGCAAACAAATGAAGCATATGGACGCATGGACGCAAGCGGAGGAGCCGGGTTGGTCGAAACCGGACGACCCCCCTCAATCTCCTGAGCCACAGCTGCCCTGGCTTTGTGTTAACCTGAATGTATTTTAAACTAATCTCTTTGGCTGTTGTGTATTAATTCTCAGCTTGTCTCCTCTGGACCTCCAAGTTAACCCCAGATGTGGTTCTGAGCAGATTTGTCTTTCTCTGCAGAGTCCTGTTTAGCAGCTCGGTCCTGAACCTGTGTGAACTGGTGGCTCTCAGACCAGATCTGGCCCGTCTGAAAAAGGTTCTGTACTTCCACGAGAACCAGCTGGTTTATCCGGTCCGCAAAGACCAGGAGAGAGACTTCCAGTATGGATACAACCAGGTCCTTTCATGGTAAACACCAGAGTCCTTTTCTTGTTGTTTTCTGTGTGTATAGAGTAATGGCGCCTTGGCTCTGTTTGGGCAGGAAGTAGATTTAGCCAAAGACATACAGTTAGCTGCATAAGCATTTGGAGAGTGACACATTTTTCATAATTTTGCCTCTGTACAGCACCAAAATGGATTTGAAATGAAGCCATCAGGATGTGATTGAAGCATAAACTTTCAGCTTTAATTCAAGGGGTTTAACAAAAATATCACATTAACTGTTTAGGAATTGCAGCCATTTTTATACATATTCCCTCATTTTTAGAGGCTCAAAAGTAATCGGACAAACCAACATAATTATAAATATCAAGATTATTTTTAATTCTTGGATCATAAATCCTTTGTAGTCAATGACTGCCTGAATTCTGGAACCCATCACCAAATGCTGAGTGTCCTCCCTTGAGATGCTTTGCCAGGCCTCTACTGCAGCGGCCTTCAGTCGCTTGTTGTTTGTGGGTCTTTCTGCCCTCAGTTTTGTCTTCAGGAAGTGAAAAACATGCTCAGCTCCTGAGGTGACTGACTTGGCCATAAAAGAATGTTCCATTTCTTTAGGCAACCATACATGCCCATGCCAGAACACTGCGCCCACCATGTTTGACAGAGGATGTTGTATGGTGTGGATCATGAGCCGTTCCTTTCCTTCTCCATACTCTTCTCTTACCTTCATTCTGGTACAAGTTAATCTTGGTTTCATCTGTCCAAGGAATTTTGTTCCAGAACTGGGCAGGCTGTTTTAGATGTTTTCTGGCAAGGTCTAACGGCCTCTCTGTTCTTGAGTGTTACCAGTGGTTTGCACCTTGTGGTAAACTCTCTGTATTTATATTCATGAAGTCTCTTGGTTGTAGACTTTGACAATGATACACCTGCCTCTTCCAAAGTGTTCTTGACCTGGCTGGATGCTGTGAAGGGTTTTTCTTTACCAAGGAAATAATTCTGCCATCATCCACTTTAGTTGTCTTCCATGGTCTTCCAGGTCTTTTGGTGTTGCTGAGCCAGTTCATACCTTTGTTTTTGGACCATACATTGAGTTTCCATTGAACAGCTACCAAATGCAAATTCAACACTTGGAATCATCTCCAAACCTTTTAAGTGAGGGAACAGACCACACCTGAACATGAAACTGATCAATTGTCTATTGTCCAATTCCTTTTGAGCCTCTGAAAATGAGGGACAATGTATAAAAATTGCTGTAATTCCTAAACGGATAATGGGATATTTTTGTTAAACTCCTTGAATTAAAGCTGAAAGTCTACGCTTCAATCACATCTTGATGACTTTGTTTCAAATTCACCGTGGTGGTGTACAGAGGCAAAATTATGAAAATTGCATCACCCTCCAAATACTTATGGACCTGAGTGTATGTTAGTGGAGTCGATCAAGTATCGGGTGTTATGGGCAGTTGTCATAGTTTCACTCTGTTTTTTTAAACACTATGTGCTGAGGTGCAAGTTAGGCATCAGTCCACTGCTGCAGTGCTGGACAACTCCATTTATTTCAGTCTGGGGGAGGTCCAGAAGCTCAGGTCGAGCTCTGCTGTGAAGGTTTTTTTAGATGTGATCCAAGGTGGTGAATGTTGGACCGCCACAGCTCAAAGAAAATGACAAATACAACTGATTAAGATCGCTAGGTTGGTCGCGAGGTGTGTTTGAGGTGTGAGAAAACCAGGTGTAGGTGGGGAATTATCAATGGGGAACATTTTAAAACTGGGTAGATTGACACAACGTTACACACCCCACAAACTGGCATGTTAAACGAGACTGAGGGATCCAAATCCAATAAAAATTATACCCAAAAAAATCTGTAAGTTTTTAAAGATAGCCGCTTGTGAATGTCTCCCAGCATGCACAGCCTCCATTCAAAGGTGTTCTGGAGACAGATGCCATTCAACCGTTATGGATCCTAACTGGGACCTGGAAAAGTTGCCCGTCTGTCACAGACTGCACCATCATGAAATGATAAAATAACTTTGATACAAATAAATTAAGTTGATTAACAGAAATAAACAGAAATAAATCAGGACGTGTCTGACCAGATTTTTGATAACATTTTTCAGTACCTGACAGTTTTTCAACCTGAAGCTTAAAGACACGTTTCAGTCAGTGATGAGGTTTGATACCCAGCAATAATGTCACAGTGAAACGCTGTCTACTGTAATGTTAATATTAAATAGAAAAACACTGGCATTGTCCTTTAATCCTTTTTTTTGGTTAGCATTGTTTTCTCTCTACTTTAGGTGTAAAAATAATGATTGTAATAATATAAACAAAGTCAACCTTTTGTATGTTTTTTCTTCTCACCCTTAAAAACTCAATATGGAGAAAAGTAAAAAAGTGGTTACACAGCATAAAGCATTGCTACAACACCAAATAATGAAATATTTCATGTTTTATTTGTTATGTTTGCTATTTATGCACAGATATCTATTCACGTCTTTACTTAAGTCGTTGACAATCAGATAAATGTACAGTATGTTATTTTTCAGTGTGGGTTATTGATGTTTGAGGTCAGTTTATTTTCTGTTGCAGACTTCTGGAACATGAAATCAAGAAGTATTGAGCTGATAAAACAACATTCAGTATTCAATATTTTTTTAAGTGGTTAAAGGATGTCAAACACAACGTTACAATTAAAGTGTTGTGTGTAGGCATTGTAATGAATACTACATTAATTAATTAGTACATTTAGAGATGTGTTAACTTTTAATGGCGACCAACAATATAAAAATTAAGAGAGAAGCATTAATTCACTGTTATTAATTCACTCCCCTCTCAGCTGTAACAGTTTATCTTAATAGGCGTGTCAGGCTGCACATGATTGGTTAATGAGATGGGCTGACATGCTGCTGTGTGTGTAATTGAAGCGGGTCATGCTGTCATTAATCAGACGTCTAACAGTAAAGAGCAACTCTCTACCAGAAAACTGATTGTTGTTGATCTGCAGGGCAGCATGTCAATAAGTCCCAGTCTCTCCATCTCCTCTAACGTCGTTACAGCAGCATTAAATAACTGGCATTACAGATCATTAAGAATCCTCTGATTGGACTGAGGCCAGATTACTTTACTAATGTGAATTATAAGGCAGCACAGTGAAACACAATGAGACAGAGTCAGATCACACTTAACTACAGCTCAAAGATTCAGTTTTTTTATATAAAGACCATGATGTAGAAGCTGCAGAGGAACCAGATGAGCTGGATGTGAATTACTTTGGTGATTGTACCTGGTACTATCAGGTACGCAAGGATGGGTTAAAATGGGTATAGTTGAAACAATTAGTCAATCGGCTGATCAACTAAAGAATAACCTGCAACTAGTTCAAAATGAAGAAGTTTGCTGTTTTTCTTTGTCTTATTCCACAGTAAGATTAATTACAGCTGCAGCTAATGATTATTTACATGATCAATTAATCTGCTGATTATTTTTTCTATTAATCAGTCAATCGTTTAGTCTATCAAATGCCAAAACAATAGTGAAAAAAATGCCCATCCTAACTTTGCAGGGTGTCCGACCAACACTCTGAAACCCAAAGATACTGAGTTTACATTGATATGTGACAAAAGAAGCATCAAATCCTGCTATTTGAGAGACTGGAACCTGAGACTGTGGAGAATTTTTTTGACTATTTTTTCAAGAAAAACAACTTAAATGATTAACCAATTGATTATTTTTCTGTCAACTGATTGACTAATCAAATCACTCTGAACTGAATGTTAGTTGGTTCTGAACTGAAAACAGTTAACAAAGTGGGTGTTAGGAAACTGTGTTTGACATTTTATATATATTTTAAAGATGAACCGATTTACTCAAATAAAGTAAAACTAAAAAATCAAACTTTTGAACTAATCGAGAAAATAATCAGTAGCTCAATAATAATCGTTAGCTGCACCCCTAAAACTGATGTCCTGGAACTTAATTTGAGTTAAAGTGTTAAATGATTTTCGTGTAAGCTTTTACACAGGTAACACTTAACTCTACTTAACTCAGTGCTGCATTTGATACACTGGATTAGAACTGCAAATAATGAGTATTTTCAATTAAGCTGTTGATTATTTTCTCAATTGAATAATTGCTTAGTCTGTAAAACATCAGAAAAGAGTGAAAGTGACTTCCCTATCCTGAAGCATGAGATGGGTTAGGGTTAGTCATCAAATGTCTTGTTTTGTCCATGAAACAGTTTACACCCCAAATGATTTAATTTACCATGATGTAAGACCAAGGAAAAAAGCAAATTCTCACATCCGAGAACCTGGATGCATCAAGTCTTTGACATTTTTGCTTTAGGAACGCCTTAAAAGAATAATCAATTACCTAAAAAGTTGTCAATTCATTTTCTTTGAATTGACCATTCACTAAGCCCCGCTCCTTTGTTATTGGCCACTGCTAGTCCGTTGAGCTGTCGGAGCTAGCATGGCGCCCACATTGTCACTAGCTACACTCCCTAAAGAAATATTATCCAGTTTTTGGAAAAAACGAAAAAGCAATTTCAGAGAGAAGCAGACAGAAGGGTCTGCAGTGTGCGTTTGAGGGATATGTCCAGCATGTCAAACTGGCTCGGCATTAGGAAAAACACGTTAAAAAGTTAAAGATAGAAACTAAAGCCAACAGATCACAATGTAAAGGTAAACCACCACATCATCCTCCATGGGACTATTTTCTCAGGAAGTCTATAAATGGTCCACGACGAGCGAGCTCGCTAGTCGTATTAGCCATCCGCTAAGAGATGCCTTTTAGTGGGTTTTTACAGCAGACAGGGGTTTTATATTTAGTGTGCAGATAACAAACATAAAACACAGCAGGAAATATACCAAGTAAATATAACCTGGGACATAAAGGAGGATTAACAACATGAGAAACATAAATACCACTTTATAGCAAAAAACTTTGATAAAAGAACATAAACAGTGATATAGTCTCTTTACTTTCTTCACATTTAATGCATAGCTCTGGGATGTTTGGACTTAACGTGTGTAACTTAATCAATATACTTGATTCTCATTAACCACTCGTAAAGGTTTGAACCTGGTATTAATCAATCAAAACTGTGACTGTAAACAAACATTTTTCCACTCTGCCTTCATTATTCTTTTCCTTGCGAGTTGGTCCTTCCTTTCTGGTGAGTCCTGGGACTGAGAAACTACTGCTTCATTACCGTGAAATCATCGTTTCCAATAAGATAATATTATTACTACTGCTACTCTGTTGGCCCATCCATATATACACATCTGAGTTCTCTACTTATATGTCAGGGGTGACCACTGTTGTGGTCTTGACAGAATTACTTGATTTTCTTTGAAAAAAGACGAAGAGCTGCTGTAACCACAGACACTTCAGACAAAAGTGACGATGAAGTGATTCACTGTTAGCTTACTCTTAACATCGCAGTATTTATCTTTGTCCTCCAGCCTGGTGTCAGATGTGGTGGTGTTTAACTCGCTCTTCAACATGGACTCCTTCCTGTCCTCCATCTCCTCCTACATGAAGAAGATCCCAGACCACCGACCCGCAGACCTGGACCAGCTGATCCGTCCTAAGTGTGTGGTCCTGAGCTACCCAGTCCAGTTCCCTGATGTCAGCAGGTCAGTGTGATCCTCCTCCTCCTCCTCCAGTTAATCAGAGTTAAATCTGTGGTTGGAGTCCAGGTTAGACAGGAGCAGGGTTTAATGAGAACCACTCAAACTACTTTCAGACAGCAGTGTAGTTTCAAACGCTTCCCTGATGAACCTGAGAATTACATTAAGTAATATTATTACTATTTAATATGTAACATTCATTACGATTTAATGGTAACATGTAGCATGTTAACATGCTGGCAGTTACTATGTAATATTCGCTTTCACTTTTTCTCTGTTTTTCAAAACAAGACATTTGAAGACGTCAACTTGAACATTTTTTGCCATTTTCTGACGAATTACGGACCAAACAATAAATCGATTAATCAGTTTTCCCAAATTTAAAGGAAAAACCAACATAAATTGTCTCAGTCAGGTGTTGGTCCACCACCAGCCTCCAGAACAGTTTCAGTTCTCCTCCTCATTGATTCTCTAAGTCTCTGGACTCTACTGGAGGAGTGAACACCATTCTTTCAAAAAACATTCCCTCATGTGGTGTTTAGATGATGATGGTGGAGAGCGCCGTCTAACACGTGGGTCCAAAACCTCCCACAGGTGTTCAGCTGGGTTGAGATCTGGTGACTGTGAAGGCCACAGCATTGAGTCACATCATTTCATACTGATCAAATCATTCAGTGACCCCCTCATGTCCAGTGGCTGGGGGCATTGTCACCCACCCTAAGTTTTCAGGTTTTCCTTTCATTTTTCACTGTCTGTATGTCCTCTTAATATATATCAGAATTAACAGATGCGCTGTTATGATGTTCGTAGGTTGTGAATGGCTGTTTGTCTTCTGTTATGATACACAACGTTTAAATAACATTATGTATCAGTTGTATATGTGTGTATCTGGTAGTATCAGTGACAGAAAGCTGCAGGATGACTCTTCCTCTCCCCTCCAGTGTTTCTCGGCTCATTTTCAGATGTTAATGTGTCTGATCCAAAGCAAACTCACAGAGTGTAAGTAAGTGATTATATGCATGGCCGACAATCCCCCCACATGCCTGCGGTCCTCCTACCAAACACTGCGAGTCCGGCTCTTTGAAAATATAAAACGCTCACAGAAACAAACCGGGAGGGAAGAGAGGGGAGGAGGGGGTGAGGAGATATTTATGTGATGTGTTCAGATCGAGGAGGAGTCATGGAGAAAAAACACAACCAGCCCAGAGGAAGAAAACCAAACTAAGAACATGTCTACTTCCTTTATTTAATTTTTTCATACTGGATGAATACAGCGAGGGCTGTTTGAGCCCTGATTGATCACTGTGACTGTGTCACCTGTTATGGTAAATGGACTGCACATATAGAGGCTTTTCTAGTCGTATCGAACACTCAAAGCGCTTTACACTACTGCCACATTCATCCATTCACACACTCTCAAACATTCTGGTGGCACAGCCATCCGGGTATTACCAGTCGTGCCATTTTGGGGTTCAGTATCTTGCCCAAGGACACTTCAAGATGTGGTCTGGAGGAGCTGGGAATCAAACAGCCGACCTTCCGGTTAGTAGACGACCTCCTGAGCCACAGCTGCCCCATATCTACCTCAAATTTTAGTCCATTAGCCAGTGCATAAGTCAGTATACTGTTTATTTTTGCTTGGTTTCAGTGCTGGGCTGCAGCTAACAATTATTTTCATAATTAATTGTTTTCTATTAAAAACAGTGAGAAATTGCCATTGGAATTTCTCAGAATTCAGATCACACTAAAAAAAATATTTACTATTTACTAGTGACGACTATCAGTCACAGGTAAAAGACTGGAAACACTCACTAGCTTAAAAAGAAACCATAATATATCACTCTGTAGAAGACAATGTTACACTGGTGCTCTGTCCATTCAAAAACAATATCTGATGCTGTAAACGTAATTATTTCATCCTCAATTATAACGAGAGGTTGACTCTTGGTTCACTTTCAAGCAAGCATGCTTTCTTCAGATTTTTGCTTTTCTAGTTTTTGCCTCTTGAAAATATCACTCAGGATCACAGAAAATGCTCCTTAGGCTCAAATTCAAGTTTAGTTTGCAGATCGGTGAGTCCTGTAATGTCACACTAAAGTGAATTCATAGTTTAAAAATCTCTGCTGGCCCGAAAGAAAAAAGAAAACCAAAACAAAAAGTGTTTTTTTGTTTTTGTTGTTTTTTTGTTTTGGGGGGGGGTCTGGTGGTCTGAATGCGTTGAGGCCTCCATTGCCTCTTTGTGGTCAGTGTGTTTGCAGTATCCATCTATCAATCGGCCTTTGAGTGGTGGACTTTTGTAATTTAATAGTGATTGACCCGAGCCAGCAGAAACATGCAGAGGGACACAAAGACATCACATCCATCACAGCCGAGCAGCAGGATGCTGACTTCTGTGACTGAAGCCTGATCAATGTGGACACCACGTGATCAGCAGGTGTCCGATTCTGGACAGCGTAAAGCCTTTTCTTCTTCTCTGCTCAGGCTGCTTTGTTGTCGGTCTTTGTGCAGCCATCGGTTTCTGCTGGTTGTCAGGTGTTCACTGTAGACCAGGATCTGATTAAATATTTGTTTTTAAAAAGTCTGATGATGATGGATTTGCGTCTGTCTGGTTTATATGACACAAAATTCCATGTTTTTTTTTTTTTGTTTTTGTTTTGTTTTTTTAAATTATTTACAACCTTTTGGAGGAGCTTTAAAGCATAAGGAACAACTTCATTTTTTAATTAGTTTCCTCAGGTCCCTTTTGGATCAAATCAAATTATCCCCTGGTCTACTTTGGATCAGGTCTGATTGCCCTTGGTTCATTTTCGGGCCAAGTCTGACTTTCCTTGAGTCCCTTGTCGGACCAGATCTGTCCTTGGGTCCTTTTTTGGATCAGATCTTACTATCATATGTCTATGTAGGACCGGGTCTTGGGTCTGATACAGGCTGTGCTAGAATGTCCTTGGCTCCCTATTTTATATGGGATCTCAATTTCCTAGGATCCCCACAGGTCTATTTCTTATCGGCTCTGAATGTTCTAGGGTATCTTTTCGACCAGGTCTGACTGTTTTGTTAAAAGTTTTTAGAGGTCCATGGGTCCATTTGAGATTGGCATTTGGTTCTATAGCAGAAGGTCTGGTTCCTACAAATTGGACTTTTAGAACTTGTTTCCCCAGGTTCCTTTTGGAACCGGATCCTCACAGCTTCTCTTCAAATTAAACGTCCAGTTAGTGTTTTTAGCGCATGTTCAGTTGGTACACTAGTAGTGTGTACAGTCCTAGTCATAATTTTGGGCTGTGCATGGACCTTCATAAAAATGGGGAGATTATGAAAGGTACATGATGGGGACTCTCATGGTCACGTGGGTGTGTCCAGCATAAATTGGGCTTTAGCTGCTTTTGGATTGGGTCTGATTATCCTGGAATTTATTGTAGGCCTGGTCTGATTGTCATCGGGTCTATTTTGGATCAGACTTGGTTGTTTACATTTACATTTACTAATTTGGCAGAGGCTTTGGAGACCTATGAGTAATTACTAAGTAAGTAAGAAAGTATTATGTATTACTAAGTATTAAATCTAAAGACCTGATTTTTCTTTTGTTATATAGAGCAAAACGGCACGTCTGGGAGACAGATGCAACATATTTATATGATGGTAGCTGGTTATCAGACGTGACACCCAGGTTTCTCGTGACCTTGGTTGGGGTGAGACGAAGATGTGGTTTATATGTTGATTAATTAGATTGATTGGCCAGATGACAGAGTTCAGTCTTAGAGAGGTTTAGTTGAAGTTGGTGTTCCTTCATCCATGTGGATGGATGAAGCAGCAAGCCTTGGGGCACCCCTGTGGGGAGGAGATGGGTTAAGGACGTATGTCCTGGCCATGACACATTGAAGGAACGCTTTACCCGATGTTCCCATATCAGAGAGTAAGAACAAGAGGAAGCGGTGGTTCACCGTGTCAAAGGCTGCTGATAGGCCCAGCAAGATAAGGACCAAGGACTGAGCTGCCGCTCTGGCTGCCCTTAGGGCTTCTGTCACAGACAACAGAGCCATTTCAGTGGAGTAGACACTCTTAAAGCCCGACTGATCTGGGTCAAGTTGATCATTCTGTGAGAGGAATTCTGAGACCTGTTTGAAAGCTGCCCTTTCCTTAGATAAGAATAGAAGTAACAAGACCAGCCGATAGTTCTCAACTTGAGCGGGGCCGAGTGAAGGCTTTTTGAGCAGAGGTGTTACAGGGGTGTTACCCGACCCAGTTGAATGTGGTTGTTGTTGGCCCTACTCTGGATGAGGCAATAATGTCCTTGGTTCTCTTTTGGATCACGTCTGTTTGGATCGGGTGTAATTGTCCTTGGCTCTCTTTTAGATGGGGATGAATAATGCTTTAGTCAATTATGGAGCTTCCTCCTCTCAGACCAGGTCAAAACATCCACTTTATATTAATTTCACTGAAAGCGGATAGATGATTTTGTCTGTCCAGCACTACTCACTCTGTCAAATCAAAAAAACATTTATAATGAAACAGTGATGACTAAAACTTAAATGCTCACCTTCATTTCTTCCAATTGAAACTGACAAGTTTGACTTCCTTACTCAGGATCTCCTGTTTAATGTTTGTTATAGAGGTGAGGTGGTCTGCAGCAGATGACAGGTTTCCTGTTTGAGTTGTTTCTCCCCTGAACTTAATGTGTAGCTGTTCCACTCTGAAAAAACATCAAGACCATAAAGAACAATTCAACCAATCAGATCTGGCGTTACACTCAGTATATGACTTCACATAAAAACTTCAAATCAGAATATATTTGTTTGATTTCCCCCTGTACTGAGTTCAAACCTGGAGTTACTGTGCTTCAGACAAGAGGAGAAACTCTTCGTTGTTGTTTAAATTTCATCTGAAAACTTTTCTTGCCACGTGTACGTTTCTTCAAACTGTGAACTAATTAAAAACATTAAAGCAGAAAGCTTTCATCCAGAAATTTGTTTGAATCAGATGCTTTTCGTAATTCACTTGGAAACTAAAGAATCAATCAATGGTCTCAGTGAACAAAAATAGGTGATTTAACTCTTAATAATTACTTTGACTTATTTGAGTAGTTTTATATTTCACTGCTAATGGGTGGAGGAATTTCTTAGTTACTTGTACAGACTGTATTTTTAAAATATAACATGGCAGCATTTTATTGCGAGAATACAACAAAGCAAATAAATCGTGAGCAGGATTCGGACTGAGCCATGCACTCGTAACGGACATGATGAGGGGTCATGTGACATGACTTACTCCTGAGCCTTGGACTCTAACGTGTACCCTCCTCAGTGATAAGATTACTGTTTGAAAACACTCATTTTTCATGGTTATGTCACTGCTGAACGGCAGCCAGAGTGTGTGTGTGTGTGTGTGTGTGTGTGTGTGTGTGTGTGTGTGTGTGTGTGTGTGTGTGTGTGTGTGTGTGTGTGTGTGTGTGTGTGGGGTATTAAGGAAAAATCACCGGCGCTGGTTTGATCTTTAATTCGTTCCTCTTCATCACAGTAACTTCAAACACACACATGGAGCCAATTGCGGTCTAAGCTGGCACACGAACCACCGAGAGTAGAGTCATCGGTGAAACTCTGCATCCACCAACCCCCTCTCTACTTAAAGTACACCCTCCAACCAACACAACAAGCTCCAGCCACCCTCCACCTCTGCTGCGTATTCCTCAGTGCAGCAGTAGAGTGACTGTGGGATCAGTTCAGAGGTGTGACGTCAGCTTCTCACACAGAGAGAAGGTGGTGGGCAGCTGTTTTCATCTCTGCAGATTAAACATGTGGAGGGTGTGATTAGGAGAGGAGCTTCCTGCTTCATCAGCCGACACTTTGATTACAGTTAGACGACTTCAGAGCGAATCAAACGGCAGATTTTACAGATCAGGTCCTCTGAGGATTCACAGCGACACATGATGACTCCAGCAGTCTGTCAAGGTTCAACAGTTTCTACCATCAGTGTCTAAACTGTCACACCAAACAGATTATCAGGTAGTTAGTGACGGTCAGCATTAGAGGGGAAGTTCACACAAAACAAATAAAAACACAGGGTGATTTTAGGTAAAGGTTTTGGTAAGTCACTCTTTAGACTTCAGGCCTTTCTTAATCTATGTTCTTGTGAAAAGTCATGAGTCACAGCATGAGAACAGATCACATTCAGAGACCCATCTAAATAGTCCCAATGACCTGAGGAGGTCTCACATTGTCTGTTTTATCAGGAACTGACTTTAGGCAAGTATCCCAGCATGCATTTTGGAGCCAGACTCACAGCTGTTCTAATATACATATCAGGACATTTATCAAAACTTAATAAAGTGACATAATACTTTTTCAGGTGAGACAGTAACAGATTTTTCTGTGAGGACCGAACAGCCTCAGCTGAAAACAGCCCGACTCCAGAGACGAGCTTTCGGTCAGGGTGCATGGTCAACCTCCTGTGGAGGACATGCTCTGATGTCTCTGTAGAGTTTGAAACCGAACATAGACCTCTGGAAGGTAAAGTTTGGTGTCTGAGTGTAAATTTAATTTAATTTGCATGAAGGTAAAATGAAGCTTCATGTTTTTATTGGACAGTTTAACAACAGAGCTGCTCGGGTTGTCTCTTTAGCCTCTGCAGATGGAAACATATCAAAACATTTACATCAACATCTATGAATGTACAGTATATACATAAAAATCAAAAGAGACTGTGTGGTGTCTATTGAATTGATTTTAATATTTTATTATTGGATAACAGTAGTATCTTTTGACTGCATCTCACTGCCCTGTCACTGGTCCCTGACAAATAAATGTAATAAACTAAACTAATAATAAATGAATAATGAATAAATATTTGGATGTATACTGTATATTTTAATGAATATATATCATTTATTTAAATTAAGGTGTCTTTTCAAGGAAAGTCTTCTGGAAATCAACCACTTGTTTTAAGCGCAATACGACTGGCTAAACTCTAATTTATTTCATTAAAATAACAGAACTTTGGGCAGCAGATGAGATAGGGAGCACCACAACATTGAGATATAAAAGCCCTATATAATCAATCGTTTTAAAAAGTGTGAGACATTGTTAAATCTTTTTAAAAATTGTGTTTGTTATGACTAAAGGAAAGTGAAGGGAATTGGCTAAAAAAGCGGAATTAATATCGAGGAAGACAGTGAGCAAACTGAGCTAGTGACAGAGCTAACTGAACTACTGGAAGAGCTAACTGAGCTAACGACAGAAACAGCTAAAGAGAAAACCAGCTAAGCTACCGGGAGAGATGAGCCAGAGTAGGCGAAGAGGAAATACAAGAGTTCAACCAAAGCATGGTACCCGGGGAACAAATTTACAAGAGGTAACGGATTTTTGTTGCGAAAAATAGGCTGGAGCTCCAAGAATTCGTAAGGAAATTAAGGACCAAATTATAATATTGGGAAATAATTAGAATTCACAGGTTGAAGGAAAGAGCAGAGAAGAATGCTCAGTTGATGGTTGGTTTAGATGAGACCTTCCTCAGGGAGAAACTGGAACTACCCCCATCCTTTGAACTCAAGACTCAAAGAGCTCATAGTGCTCTGACCTCACGATCTTCTAAAGATTCCCCATTAAGATCCATTGTGGTCAAACTATTACGTTTCAGAAATAAAGAAGACCTCATCATGATGGCATGGCAGAAAAAAGGCTTCATGTACGAGGGGAAGAGAGTGTTTTTGCACTGTGACTACACAATGGAGGTATTGAGAAAACAAAAGGAATGCAACGAGGCAAAAAGAACTGAAAGATAAGAAAATACACTTTCATTTCCAGCGAAACCTCTCCCTTTTACGAGGGAGAAACATGCATCTACAACACAGCGTAGGAGGCGACTAAGGACATGGTGGTTAAAGGATTTCAAGTGACACTCTTCAAACCAGCAGAGACTTGGATGGAGAGTATTAGACACCTAACCTGCCAAGTGAGACAAGCAAAGAATGGACAAGGTCCAATAGAGGCAAGATTGGGATATAAACCGAAACTGCAAGCCTTCAGGAGAACCCAGGCAATGGTATAACTGAGATGGGACACAGGACTTTGAGGTGAAGATCTGACTGTTTTTAGGTCAATCCTGTTCAAGAAGAACTAAGGTGAGGTACATACAGCTCTCTTTATGTTTAGATTTGAGTGTTTCCTTTATTGTAAGTTGATAATGTTATATCCTCTAAGCAAGTTCAAAACTCGGTGCTACTTTTACGGAGCTGTGGATTTACGGACCAAGTTAACATTAGCAGCAAGGGCCTCCTGCCCCCAGGGCTCAGATAAGGTCAAGAAGCTGGCCCCTCTAAGGGAAGTTCTTTTGTGATTTTATTTGAGTGTTTACTCCAAACTTGTGTAATACTGTGTTAACTATTTATTAATGTTTCTGCAGAATATAAGGGTATTTGTGGAAAGAAGGGTGGGAGAAAGAAACAACATAGAGGGTATGGAAAAAGACAAAGAGGGCAGACACATTTTGGTTAAGGGGAGACTAGAGGGAGAGCTGGTCACCCTTCTTGATATCTATATCAGATGTTTGATGTGATGGCATCAGAAATGGAAGGCATTCTGATAAGTGGAGGAGATCTGAATTTAAGACTAAACCCACAAGTAAGTTCCCCCGCAGGACGAATACGGAAAACATTAATCAGCAAAAACTTCACAGATGTCAGACTTGGGTATTATTGTTGTATGGAGGGACTTGGGAAATGTGATATCGGAGTAATAGATCAATCAGACCCTGGCGATTGTACTGAAAGGACATATAAAGGAGGAAATGATAAAGGAAATCCAGACATATATAGAGGAAAATAATAATGATGAAGTATCCTCACCTGTGTTGTGAGATGCATGCAAAGCCGTCTTGAGAGGAAAAATTATTGCAAAGTCAGCATTTTTAAAAAAGATAAAACAGAAGAAACTCAAAACCCTAAAATCAGATTTAAAAAGTTTAGAGTGAGAACATGAAGACAAACTGGAAGGGAAGATAAAGCAGGAAATTAAAAAGAAAAAAGTTGAAATTATATCAATTTGCAGCAAATTCAGAAAAAAATAATGTTCATGAAACAAAGTTAGTATCAACCCAGAAATAAATCTGCAAAAATACTGGCCTATAGGCGGAGAAAGTAGCAAGAAAACAATAGTATTTAGAAAGTAAGGGAATCTCATACTAAATCAACGATATATATAACACAGATGTTATCCATAATTGTTTTTGAAACATATTGTAAAAAAAATATATGCCCAGCCAATGATTAATAACAAAGTCCAGGTGGATTTATTTCTGGAGTCTTTAAACGATGGTACCAGAGGAACAGAACAAGGCCCTGACAACAGAAAATACAGCAGAAAAAATAAACACTGCAAGTTCAAAACTAAAGGCTAACAATTCCCCAGGAATGGATGGGTATACCTCAGAGTAGTAAAAATCAATCAGGGAATCATTGATCCCTTTGCTATAGACTCATAAGTGTCCTTAATCAAGATTTTAGATTGTTTACTGCTATTAAAGCCGGATGTATAGAAAAAATCCTGCCAGGAATAATTCATTTAGATCAGACAGGTTTTATAAGTAAGAGATATATAATATCACTGAAAAACAGGTAGAAGCAATAGTGGAAGGGTTGGATGCTGAAAAAGGCAATCAACTCTGTTAGATGGGACTTTTTATATAGAGGGTTGGAGAGGTTCAAATTTCATGAGATGTTAGTCAAGACGACACAGGATCTATATAAGAAACCAACAACTAGAATCAGCAACTAGAAGATTAATGGCAGTCTCTTGAATTCTGTCACTCTAAAGTGTGGTCGTCGACAGGGTTGTTCAGAGAGTCCTCTTCTTTTTGCCATTTTTCTGGAACCTCTGAGTCAATCCATAAAACAAAATGAAAGTATAAAAGGCATAGACATGGAGGGAGGAGTACAGAAGATAGCGCTATTCACAGATGATGTCCTGATGTACCTATCAAGACCAACTACATTTTTGCACTTATGTCAACTGTTACAGATTATGATCTGCTACCTGGCTAAAAATTAAATGTACGAAAAACACAGGCTCTTTGTTTAAATTATAGGCCAGACCAAGGCATCAGATATGGAAAAATTGACTGGGAATTGAAATCAATGAAGTATCTTGGTGTAAATCTACTACAAAACTTAAGTCAACTAAAATCCATCAAGTATAATCCATTACTCTCTAGAGTAAAATCTGATGTTGTAACTTGGAACCTTATCCCCTTTATGACCATTTCTTCAATAGCTGAAGTGATTAAAATAAATATACTTCCAAGGTTTTTGTATCTGTTCCAGACTCTGCCAGTTGAGGCAACAGAGAAAGATTCCACAGAGTAGGATAAAATGATTTTGAGATATATTTGGCAACGCAAGAGACAGATGACTACCCAAAATTAAGGGAGGGTTAGCTCTACCTTGTTTGTAGAGTTATTATGAAGCTACAGGAATAAAAACATTGTTGAAACTATGCAATCCCTCTTAATCAGCAGGATGGAAGGAAGATGATTAAAAAAAAAAAAGAGCGAACCGAGAATGATCTTCACTGTGCTTTTTTTTTTTACCTTTTCATTTTATTTTTAATTTAAAATGACTAATCGCAAGTGTATGGATTTGTGTGTGTGTGTGTGTACGTGTACGTGTATGTGTACATGTATATGTATATGTGTGTACACACATATGCACTTCCACACACACCATCCTGTTTGATGAACACCATTCTTCCAAAAGATATTTCTTCATTTGGTGTTTTGATGGTGGTGGTGGAGAGCGCTGTCTAACATGTCTGTCCAAAACATATTTCTTTTTTTTAATCATCAAAATATTTTATTTTGTGTTTGTTGGTTTTTCATTAATTTTGTAGAAATGATTATGAAAGATACTTTAAAATAGTGTTACAGATGTCTGCAGCTGTACAGGTTGTCATAACTCGACTTACAGAACTAACAGCTCTTAAATCAACATATTTCCTCACTTGACATGTGAACTGCTGTTAACAACCTCTACCACACCTTGTGATGGGTTGAGAGTAAAATAAAGACAAAACAGTTGACATGAACACCACTTCACACTGACAGATGGAGAGAAATTAAGTGAACATCGAGTCTGATTATCAGGTTAATGTGGGAGTTTGTTCCCTTCCTGTAGATCAGTTTTGTGTTGTGGTGTCGCAGCTGAACCTGCAGATGAAACCAGCAGATCAGATAGGTTTTAGATTTGTTGTTTTCTGGGTTCCACTGATCAGCAGCAGATGGTTCTTCTTCTATGGAGTGAAAATAATCTGCTTGCTCCTGATGTCGCATTTTCCCTCCATATGAACCTTACATAATTTGATGTTGTGCCCCAAAACCACCAGAGACAGACACAGACACCATGAAGACAGTTTGACTCTCAGCTGTATCTCGGTCAGGATCCCCCTCAGGTTATCTGACCGTCAGTGGACTCGTGGTGGACTCTGGCAGCGATTGGTTTTGACTATCAGCTCATCTCATAATGACTCTAATGTGGATCTTAATGTGCTGTAATGACCTGCTGAGCCTCCTTCAGTCCACCGGACTGATCCGTACCCCCCGGAGGCTCTGATCCAGAACTTTCTGCCTATGAGATGGTTTTAAAGTGACAGAAAACTCTTAGCTGTGAAACCTCCAGTTTGACCCGGCTGATACCAGCACAGCTTCGGGCCTCAGGGCTCAGAGCTCAGAGCTGGATCCTGCTGGGTCACCTCAGAGCTGGATCCTGACACTCAGTTCAACTTCCTTTAAAGGACACATGAACCGTTTTTTAACCAGTTCATCTTAGAAACTCAAACTATAACCAGTACTAAATGTCTCCTACTAACAAGTCCTGTGATGTATCTGGTTCCTCTGAGCCATAGAGCCCCACTGTTTCCAGAAACTATTAAAAACACATCAGTGATCCACACTGTTGCTCTGGGTGACATGTTTCTTCATCACCATGAACACACACACTGTAGCTTATAGGTTTGATGACTATAAGAAAAATATACAAAAAAGGCAGAATTATACTTTAAAAACTCTGCTGCAGCTTCTCTCTGGATTTAAACAGTCTAATGAGGTCAGTGTGCTTCAATCAAGCTACCTGATCGAGTTAATAAGGTCAGTACTGGTACCAATAGGGTGCATCTGACTCTGATCTGACTTGTGTTGGAGTGTTCCTAAAAGGATGTAGCGGTGACCAGAAAGCCAAGTGATTTGGGTTCATACCACATGGGCGTAAATTCCCTGAGCAGTGAGTCCCCGGTTCCACTGCTGGCTGGCTGGGCCATTTGCTTCATGTCATTCTCCTGCTCTCTTTCACCACATTTCCTGCCTGTGTTCACTGTACCAATCAAATAAAGGCATAAAATGCCCCCAAAAAACAATTTGAAAAAAAGAAAAACGATGTAATGTAAGTATTTAAAATCTGATATGACTAAATAGATTAATTTGCAACCAATTGGTCATGACCTGACCATTTTTTTTCCCTCCATTCAACCGTTTTTTCTTTAATGTCTATAGGTTGGGATCATGGCCACAATCGACAGTATTCTAAAAATATGGTTCCTGCCTGATTATATGACAGTATTTTTTTTTCTAGAAATTACATTTCAAAAAGTGGAGTCGTCTTTTATTCGAGATACATCAGATATTGTTTTTGAATGGAGAAAGTACCAGTGTATAAGGGTCTTCTATTTGGAGACCGTTGCATTATAGGCTGTTTGTAGCTTTAATGATCCTGGGCCAGCGAGTGTTTTCATGCTGTTTATACTGAGTATCTCTGAGTCAGTCAGTCCAAACTTGCAGGCGTTTCTGTAATCTGTTTGGTTCCATGGAGCAAATAAATTAATGACGACTGAGAACAAATCCAAACTGTCTCCTGACATCTTTACTGCAGAAACAGATGAGAAAAGGCCACTTCCAAGCGGGTGACATTTCACATTTCACTTTTATATCTTATAATAATAGAATAATAAAGTTGTCTAATATTAGTGTTAGAATCAAGGTCGTCTAATCTTCATCTTAGAATCAAGTTCGTCTGATATTCGTCTTATAATCGAGGTCATCTAATATTCAGGCCAATTCAGTAGATTTCTTCTCCATGTGAATCCTGGATCTGAAATAGAGTATATTGCTATAGATGACTACTCGATCTGTGGAAAATGTGACAATCAACAACCCTAATTAGTTGGCGTCATTTCTCTCTCCATCGGTAGTGCAGATAGAAGTTGTTTAGAAAATGAGATGTATCTTGGTGTTGGAGGACCTGATTGATTGGATTACTTTTAAGTCCAAGCTGAAGCCGTCAGTGACATTCTGCTCTGCACAATAAACATTTTTTTGTATCTATTCAAGGCTACCTCAATAAAACAGTCACATGCAGTAACATGTGTATATTGAAAGAGTTTTTGGTTTGACTCATACACTCTGATTGGTTGACTCTTGCCAGGTATACCAACCAAAGCACTTTAAATAAAGTGAGTTCAAGTGATCATGGTAAACAGTAGAAGTATGCTGTATACAGAAATAATTCTACCTAAACATACACGTGACTTTTGAACTAGTTCTATATTTCCAGTTTGGCCTCATTAAAACGCTCTGAGCCGGACTCTGTACGTCTGCAGGCTGCAGCTGCAGACTCTGTGATTACTGCAAATAAAGTAAATGAACTGAAATGATTTTTGACCTTCATCTTTTCATCTTTAATCAGACTCTGAGGTGAGGTCATCACACAGATTACTGTTGATTTATCAATAAGATAATTGCCCCCTCACACCCGCCCACCCCTGTCTGAGGACACAGTCATGTTTTTATTGCCTCCAGTCAAACATCTAATTTCTAAAATGGATTATTGAATCAAGTTTTCCCAGAGGCCTCGGAGGCAGAAACATCGCTCAGACCAAACCACAACTGAGTGAAGTGCATGTCCAATGATGTTATGTAATCTGTCTGTCCACTTCATTCACTCTGTCCAACTGTCCGCTCTGTCCACTTTGACGCTTTTACGAAAGTTTTTTCAGTGTAATGCCTCCATGTTTTAATGTCTGAATATCTTGAATATCTGTTCATTCTTCTGGTCTCGATGTTTCCCCACCTCAGTGTCTCAGTGTTTTAATATGTTAATGTCTTCATGTGTTAACGTCTCTGTTTCCTTTTTTAATGTCCTTAAGTCCTCATGTTTTAACGTCTTAATGTTTCAATGTTTAAATATCTTTGTCTCCAAGTCTTAATGTCTCACTGTCTTCCTTTCTTAATGTCTTTACAACTTCATCTCCTAATATCTTAATGTTTAATGTCTCTGTCTTTCTTTACGACTGAATATCTGTGTCCCAGTCTTTGTGTCCTGATGTCTTTGTCTGAATGTTTAAAAACATAAATGTCTTAAAATGTCTTATCCCTTTGCGTGTCCAAGTCTTTATGTAACGATACCTCAATATCTTCTTATATATATCTTGTCTTCATGGTTAAATGCCTTTGTCATGTTTTAATACCTTATTGTCTTACTTTGTCTTCATTTATCTTTTGTGTTACTATGTCCTAATGCGCTCATGTCTGAATGTATAATGTGTTAATGCATTTTAATTTTTCTTACATTGTAACATCTTCATGTCTTAACATGTTATTGTCTTAATGTCCTTATTTCTTGGTGATTTCTCAATGTCTTTATGTCTCACCTTCTTAATGGTTTGAAGTTTTTATATCTTCACTTCCTGTTTCTGTAAATTATCTTTAAACATTCGGATAATTTTGTAATAGTTTTCCTCAATCCTTCAGTTTAGCCTGTCTCTCTTAGAGCAGTTTCCTTATTCCTCCTCAGAACCTAAAGCGTCTCTTTGATCTGATAACAGCAGATATAATGGACTCCTATGGTGGGTGATAATTCTGCCTCAGGTGAACAGAAATTAACATAATGAGCTGTTTTACCCCCAGAACAACCTCCTTAATACTCAGTGTGTTTGAGTTGGATTTAGATATTTCTACTCTGAAGGTGAGCTCAGTTTATTTTGCCTGACAGCTCCAGAGTTGGGAAGAAAATACCCAGAAAGAAGGCGGCAAAGAATTAGTAGGGAAAATACTTCCAGTCAGGTTATTTGTTTTCCAACACAAAAGAGCACATTTGATTAATTTTCTGCAATCAGTTGTAACTTTCTTGATTATAGACAAGCGATGTAAAATAACAAATCTCTGTCTCTGTGGTCTGTAAGGTCATTGGATGCAGGCTGTACGATAAATGACTGACAGCTCTGATCAGTCTAATTTAAAATGTTAAGTTTATTTGAAAGAAATAAATGCAAAATTAAAAAAGTTGTTATTTCTGTAAATATATTATGCCATTACTCTGTTTAAAAATGTTAAATGGTATCAACTTTGGTGAACGGCGCAAAGGACTTGTTTTAAACTTGAAACACAAAGTTTAGGACTTGGACTTGGACCAGGGACTTGTTGGTCCTGACGTCGAAACTTGATTTGAGTTGTTGGTTTTTACGTTGGACTTTTGAGTCCCTGGGGGTAATCTTGTAGTTGATTTTATTTGGTGTTGAATTAGAACTTGATTGGGACATTAGGTCTCTCCTGACCAATGTCTTCAAAGACAAGATGACAAAATGTTTGAGACTTGAAACACAAAATCTAAGACTTGACTTTGGACTCTGGACTTGTTGGCGATGATTTTTCCATCACAGTGAACATCAGATCAGTTTTCATTTCCTGACAGTTCATGTTGTTGTTGTGTGGGGTGACAGTTAAAAACACCGAATGATGTATAAAAGTCTTCACTGTATCAACAATCAAATCTGAACTGATCTTCTCTGTAATGGATCCTGAAACAAGAAACATTCGTGTCTCTGAGAAGATGATAAAAACGTCAGAAACTGCCAGAACCCTGGTGTGTTTTGGAGAGTGGTGACTGATGTATAGTGTGTATGATTTGAATGGTGTAAAACTCTGGTGTGGTCTACAGTCCTCATAGATCTGTTGGTAGTTTCTGATCCTCCGAGCCTGCCCGTCCTCATAAATCACGTTGCTGCCATCTCTTCCACTTATTTCTCATTCCTCCGACATCCGTGTGTTCGATGGCGACGAGGATTTCGGGAGTGTTTGTCTGCAGATGTTAACTGATGTAAATCAGTCGCTCAGACGAGTTTACACTAAAATCGCTTTCTTCCCGTTGTGTTCAGGCTGCTACCCAAACACAAACTCATCCGCTGGCAGGTGGAGCAGCAGCAGATCAGTCCCGATGAGCCTCAGACTCTGCGGTAAACACATCTGACATTTATTTTAACTTCCACAAGAATAAAATACTAAGTTATATTGGATTATTATCAACCTTATTGCCATTGCACATAGCACAAGTAAAACAAAATGCAGAAAATGAAAACAACAGAGTAAAATCCATACTAATATACTATATATGTACCAGGGCTTCTGCACGTCTCAGACAGTCTCAGAAAGTACTGAATTCAGTGCCCTTAAAAAAAACTAAGGCCTTAGAAGGTTTTTAAGTCTTAACTTTTATTTACAAAATGAATTAGTTATTTTTTTATTGGTAGGTCCATCCATCCATTCATCCAAACAGGTTTGGCTGCTTATCAACATTGTGCTTAATGACTAAATAAACGATATTAGGAACAGCTGTTATATACAACTGGCAGGTATTGACAGAAATGTGATATAAATCTCAATAAAATCATGCAGTCGGTAAATAACTTTAGAGTTTATTCATGTCTTTCATACGTTCATACCAGTATGACTGTGAAAAACATTTGGTGTTAAGAAGTCTTAAACTTGCTGAACCTGCACAAACTCTGTGTGTATATAGATGAATAAATGCACAGAAGGAACATTAACAAATATATTGCGTTACCATATAAATGCAGCTCAGTGTAAATGTGACAATCATATGTACAGGAGAGACAGGGTAAAAAAATCTGCTATGTACAGTTAAATATACTTAAATATAAATCTGAGTTAAATAAAAGACCGCAGATCTCCTCTAGTGCCCCCTATAGGCCGCAAAGTTCACTTACAGCGGCAACTATTGTTATTGTAACTGTTCAAATGTGTTAATTAAAGTACGATTTTAGGTCCAGACTGTCCCGCATTCTGATGACTAGGAATAATTCAAGCGGAGTAATTGGTCTCTGTGTTACAGAACAGCTTTGCATTCACAAAAAAAAAAGAGAGAAAGAAATTGAAGGTGGTTTTTGTAGTTGTGGCTCCTGTGTTTCATAATTATGGCTTAGCATCTACTAATCATGACCAAATGAGAAAAGATCCCACGATATCAAGAAAATAATATATAATTACAAAAATGATCCCATAATTATGAGAAATTACGTTAAAAATCCAAGAAGATCAGCAATGACAAAAAGTTGTATTTGTGATTAAAGATCTTATAGTTAATTGAAAAGACAGATAATTAAAAGAAACTAATTTGGATATTTATCTCATAATCACAAAATTCAATTCGTATTTTTTCTTTTTCTTATATTTCTGTAATGTAGTTTTCCTGATTATGAGAAGTTAAATCCTCTCCTCAGCAGTCTGTTGATGAGTTTTGTTATAACTCTGACAGGTCTGAGGAGCAGCAGGAGGAACCACATCAGTCCACACCTGAACCCAGAACAGAGCAGAAACCTGTTTCTGAGGAGGACTCCGAAGACCAGATAAAACCTCTGCATATTGTCTGGCCTCACAGGTGGTAAGTTAGGTTGATTGTGTCATATTTCACTGTCTTCCTGCATCAAACACATTTCTTAAGAACAACAGTGACAGGAAATATTTCATCTTTCAAGTGCTGAGGAGATTACTGCCGTCAGTCACCTGACAGGTTTAGTTCATACAGACTTCGTACAAATCGTTTCAGCTGCAGAACTCCAACATGATGTTATTTAAAAAGTCTTTGTGTTGGCAGAGAATTATTCTGTGATGGAGTTTTAGGAGTTTTAGGTTTCTCATCGTATGAGAAACCCGTTATAATGTTTGTAAAATAAATAGAAATAAAATCATGATACCAAATGACAAAGTCATTATATTGTTAAAATAAGTTGTAATTTACCTAAAAAAAAAAATGACTTCATTAGTTACAAGGAATAGTTGTAATTTACCAGGAAAATAAATATAATCTTCTGATTTCCAAAAATTTTAATATTTAAAAACATTGTAATTTTAAGGAAAAAAAATTACAAATAAATTCATCTAAACACTTCATCTATAATTTAAAAGAAAAAGTCATGATGTTATGAAAACGAAAGTGGTCATTTTTGAAACAAGTTCTTGTGTAATTAAGTCGCCGTTTTAAAAAAAACAAACAAAAAAAAAATCAAACATTAAAAACCTGTTATTTGTGATGGAATTCATATTTTTAAAATAAAGTCATAATTTCACAAGAAACATGAGTAAAATATTTTTTAATTGGAAAAAAAAACAAAAAACGTTTAGTTGCAATTTACAAATAAAGAAATCCAAAGAAGTCATGACATTACGAATATGTACAGTCGGGTGAGAAATTAAAGCAAAAACCAGCATAAAGTGTCTCAGTCAGGTGTCGGAGAATCAATGATGAGGAGAACTGAAGCTGTTCTTGAGGCTGGTGGTGGACCAAGTCTCTGGACTCTACTGGTGGGATGAACGTCATGCTTCCTAAAGATGTTCCCTCATGTGGTGTTTAGATGATGGTGGTGGAGAGCGCCGTCTAACACGTGGGTCCAAAACCTCCCACAGGTGTTCAGCTGGGTTGAGACCTGGTGACTGTGAAGGCCACAGCACTTGAGTCACATGATTCTAATACTCATCAGACCATTCAGTGAGGCCTCGTCCCCTATGGATGGAGGCATTGTCGTCCTGGAAGGACCCCCCCGTCGGGATACAAATACTTCATCGTAGGATGAAGGTAATTACTCAGAAGGACTTTGTGCTGATTTGCGGTGACCCTTCCCTCTACGGGGACCAGTGGACCCAAGCCATGCCAGCAAGCCCCCCACAGCAGAACAGAGCCACCGGGTCCTGCTTGACCTCCACAGTGAGGGGATCATGGCTCTGACCTCTCAAAAAAAAATGCATCCATCTTGGTAATGAGGGGTTCTTGCACTTCAAGCCTACTTTAACACCCCTCTCTGCGTAACTGTCGACTGTTCTTGCCGACTCAGTCTGATCACATCCTGCGCCGACATCCTCAGTCACCTGGGGACGAGTTGCTCTTCTGGTTTTCCCTGCGTATCCCACTAATGCTTGAGCATCACAGTCATCAAATGTGAGCTGTCGACCGCAGTTTCCGACCCTATTTACTGACGTCTTTCTCGTAGATCTAAATGCAGATGTCATGATGGGATGTTAATTGCTTCATTGTACCATGCAGAGAACCTGTGTAGAAGCATCTGCATTCGGTTTGTTTCTCAACTCATTTATTCAGCTTTCTCCTTCAATTTGTCACCCGTCTAAAGATGCAATTTACAAGAAAAAGTCATAATATTTTCTAAATAAAATTGTAGGTTTTAAGAAAATACGATGTTAATTTACAAGAAAATGTGAAAAACAAAAGTTGTAATTGATGGAATTAATCATACAATTTCTTGTAAATGAAAAATAAATTTTTGTAGTCAAATGATGTTGAGACGAAATCTACAAGTAAATATGAAAATAAAATATTACATTTTTAAAAAAGTGTTTTGGCATTTTGCCAAGAACATCTTAATCCTACAAGAAAAAAGTCCTGGTCTTATGAGCAAATGCAGTTTTAGGCTGATATGATTTCAGTTTTCAGATTTACAGGTTGTAAAAAACCCGGTGTCCTTCAGTGCTCGGAGAGAAAAGACTCGAGTCACATTTTCAGCTTTGAGTTTTTTCAGCAGAACATGTTTTTAAATCAGATTATTGAACGTGAAGTCGAGCGTCCTCTCTGTCAGCGTTGTTTTCTGTCGTGTGTTTTTCACCTTCTCTTGTATCAGTAACAAAAGCAGCCGTCATGTAATCTGCTCTGAACTGAGCAAAACACAGATGGATTATGGCTGCGTCGAGCAGGCCGCTTTTATTCTGGTAGGAAGGAGGATTTCCACAGAGATGTTCTGTTAATCTCTCTGATTGAAGCTTCTCTCCATCTCATCTGTTTTTATGTTTAATCTGTGTGTGGCCTGGATCCTCAGATTACAGCTCCGTCTTATTGCTGCTGCTGCTGCTGCTTTCCAGGGGAGGTGGGGGAGGTGAACAGCTGTTTCAGGTGAAGATGCTGCAGCACCGGAGCTTCATCCTGCCGAGGGAGGGGGGTTGATGCTGAGGTTAAATCTGTGTGAGAGCTTTATGTTGATCGGGATCAGCTTTTACCTCCAGAGGATTGAAGAATTTTTTCTCTTTCCAGATTGAAAAAGAAAAAATAACACAACAAACAGCAGGTGGTGAAGAAAAATCACAGCAAACACAACTCTGTTTCTCTGTGGAAGCACGGGAAGAAACTGAATCTTACAAGCGACTGAAACCCAAATTCAGAAATATAATCAAACTGCCGAATACTTGAAATGTTAATCGCACTGAAATTATATCGCCACATTATTTTGCTTTGAGTTCATGAGGTTTGACTTCCCATCCTTGACATCCCTTATCGGTCATTTAAAGTTGTACTTTAAAGTTTTTTACAGAAAAACTATATTCATGTCGCTAAATTAAATTTCTTAAGTCCAGTCAATTCGAAGCTTTCAAAAATAGTTAAATTCCAACTGTCAGACTCAAAATTTAAAAACTTTTTTTTTTTTTTTTTTAAATAGAAAACTTGAGCACTGTGCTGCCAAAAATAATCAATCAATCCTGAAAGTCATTGATCAGACATCCGTCCTCTCAGGACACAACCGTTTTAAGCAGCTGTTTGTAACGTGTTTATCATCAATAAATTAACCCTTAAATACAGACGTCAGGGAGGATAATCCAATATCCAATATTCATTTCACTCAGGGAAGCTCAGCTCCCTGGTGTTCGTCCAACCATCTGACAATGTCAGAAATGATAAAAAGCGTCGGTTTTCTCATGTTTTTCTCTGAGAAGGGTAAAGGTTGATAGAGAGCCACTCTCCGGTCAACATATCTGACCTGAAACTTAAATGTGCTTTAATAATGATGTAAATCTGAAGGATTTTAAATTACATTTCACAAAATTAACACAACATACCTCAAATGACCAAAGTTTACATCAATAACATTTGGCTAAATTAGTAAACAATGTTAGTTAGCTTAGCATCATCAGATATTTCCCACTCATTCTAAACTGTATGTTTACTACGCACTCTGGAACACAAAGATTTGTCCGTGTGTGCAGACAGAAATAAAACTGATACGTACACCTACTAAAGATCTTTGAGCCTCTAAAACTGTTTCCAACAACAGATTTACACATTAACTAAAGTCTTTACTGAGGCGTTTCTTCAGTTTTAATGGTTCAAGCTGATTCAGTAAGTCACCAGTTTCATCCTTGTCGCTAGTTTTTCTATGTTTACTGTTTATTGTTAAGTGGATCCCCATTATATTCCGCTGATGCGGTTTCTAGGCTTTTGGGATCTTCCGTGTCTTTAATTTCTTGGATCATTTGGATCATTTTTTCTTGGGGGGTCGTGATGCCCTTTGAGGGCTTTTACTGTGAAACATCTGCAGGCAGCAGTGACTCAGTGACGACCTCGTCGGGCTGAAAATGTCCTCTTGCTCCAAAAAATCTATTTATAATGATGACTATATTGCTCAAAACAGTTGTAGGGGAAAAAAAACACACACCCCTCAGATATTAATTTAAATCCCCCGAAATCTACTGTTCAGCACTTCAGTACTTTCAAGGACTAAGTCTGCATTCAGTTCGTCAGATCACGTACAGACGGTGACAACGTAAGGAAGAACCAGAAAAACGAGTGAAGAAGCAGGATGACAGTGCCCCCATCCAGGGGGCAGCAGGGGTCACTGAACGGGTTGATGGGTAGGACAATGAGGGGAATCCTGTGCTGTGGCCTTGACAGTCACCGGATCTCAGCCCACTTGGTTTTGGACCCACGTGTTAGACGGCGCTCTCCACCACCTTCAGTGTGGCCATTCAGATCACGTAGAGGCACTCTGGATTTCGGACGAGGTTCGTACTCTAATTTACGGCGACCCTAACGTCGCTGCTTGGTTTTATCGACTCGGGCCGTTTCTGTCTTCACCTGCATGCAGAAGAAAATAGGACTCGGTTTCCCAAGTTCAGTTTCCTGCTGAGACTCTTCAGCTTCTCTGTCAGTTTTCAGCTCAGTAAACTGTCTGTTTTTATGGAGTATTTGACAGTAAAGTGTATTTTACATCATGTATTTTTACAGTAAAGTGTCTTTATCTCTTTTTTAATGAGCTCTGGTTCAGTTTGTGGTTTTCAGACTCACATTGTGAATCTCAACGAATAGTATTTGAATTTTAAAATGCACCTCTTGGGTTCAACATGAAGCAGAATATTTAATCACTCGTCTGTAAATGAGACCATCACAGTTTTTCC
Source organism: Xiphias gladius (assembly GCF_016859285.1). Classification (NCBI taxonomy): domain Eukaryota; kingdom Metazoa; phylum Chordata; class Actinopteri; order Istiophoriformes; family Xiphiidae; genus Xiphias; species Xiphias gladius. Next base: position 28,771,681 of record NC_053415.1, on the reverse strand, counting down.
TTTTGGTTCTTCATCCATATTAATAAGCTCAGTGTTCTGCACTTCATCTGGTTTTATTTCTCACACAGCCTCATGTGGACGACGATGATGATGATGATGATGATGATGATGAAGGAGCAGAGAGATGTTCGGAGGCTGGGAGGTGTCAGGGTTAAACAGTTTAGTCCACAGTCTGATGCTGGTCAATAAAGAGAACTTTAATATTTTAATTAGATTTTGAAAAATTAAACACAAACATATAAATGAACACAAAACATCCCAAAATAAAAATTGCCATCAAGTAAAAGTAGCAGCAGATGAAGCCAAAGACATATTCATAAAAACTGCTGAGGATTAAGACCAACGTTTGTTAGATTTGATCATGACGCCCCCGAACGTCTTTAACGTGTTCTCCTAAAAAAAAAAAGTCGTTCACACCCTAGAGCTTCGAGTCCTGCTGTCAAAAATCCGACTGTCTGTTTCAGCTTCAACCGTTAGTCGATTAATCAGTTCCGTTAGTCGACAAAAAATTCATCTGCGACTATTTTAATAATCGATTAATCATTTATGGTATTTTTTCTTTTAAAAAAAATGACGTAAATTTCTTGTTCCAGCTTTTCAAATGTGAATATTTTTTTGTTCCCTTTGCCTTTTTGTAATTTTTTTGATTCTGGACTGTCTTTGACATCAACTCCGACTGTGTGAAACTGCATTTTTCAATATTTTCTGACATTTCATAGACCAAACAATTGAAAAACAGTGCTTCATTCATTAGCATGTTAACTCAGTTAACAGTTTTAGAGTTATAACGTATTTTATTCTTTACTTTGTTAGTTGGAGTAAACCTTGGGCAGTTTGATAAATATGGACTCAGATTTAATGGTATGTGGTAACAAAAATCCTCTTTATGAATCAGCTTCCCTCTTTCTCATTTTCAGCTTTTTCACTAGAACGTGTCTTTAAATCAGATAATGAGACGTAAAGCTGATGAATCGGATTGATAAATAAGCTGCAGACCTACTGTCAGTAGTTGTTTCAGAGAAGCTGAAACATTTAGAAAGTAGTAATTATACAGCCGCCAACGACGTTTTATAAAGAGAGAAGTCATTTAACATGGAAGGTAAATGCGAAAGAAAGTTCTGCTAAAACAAAGCAGTCAGTCACAAAAAGAGAGGAGGCCAAAAGGACGTGATGACAATGAATGCATCACAATACGGGTGATGATGTCCCACTGACAGGTGTTGTAACGCAGGATGTTCACCTGGGACATGAAGACTCCAACCAATTAAAACAAATGAAAGAAACCTCTGGCTAAATGGACAGTCATGATTGATTTTACATTAAGCTTTTTAAACCTTTGTATCTTTGGTAATGTATTTAAAATGCAGATTCACTCAGATGAAGACATTTAGATAAAGGTACGACAGACTTCATTCCCAAATACTCTGATAAAACTGGGACATCTTTCACTGTTTTCTCACATTTGACTAAACAACTAATTGAGCGATGGAGAAAATAATCAGCAGATTGATCGATGGTGAAAGAAATCGTCAGTTGCGGCCCTGAAATTTTATCAAGTTTTGATTTAGTCCAGCTAAAATATTATATACAATATTGTGACTCCATTTATTTCCTTGCAAACATCTCGGTGTGGCTATGACTAACAACTCTTTTCATTGTCAATTGATCTGCCAGTTATTTCCTGATTAGCTGATCCATCTCTTGGTCTCTGAAATGTTAAACAACCATTTCTCAGAGGTCACGGAATTGTCTTCAATCTGCTTTTGTCTGACTAACCCAAAGATATTCAGTTCACTGTCACAAAGAAAAACAGCAAATTGTCACCAACGATTATTTTGATTATTTTCTCACTGATAAATCGACCGATTGTTGCAGAGCCACATCTTGAGGAAGCCGCCGCTTCAGATCTTCATTTTGTTTTTAGTCCAGTTTTAGTTGATTTATTTAGTTTTCGTACATTTATCATATTTGTGAGCGTGTTTTACATACACTCTGAATGAGACTCTGACAGTCGAATCCTCACCCGTTAATTAACACCCATTTCTCCTCTCAGAGGGTGGAGGATGGGTGAGGACGGGGGAAGATGGGAGCTGTGTTATCTCCCTTTCATTCGGTCTTTGTCCTCTTCTGTATCAGTACTGAGGGAATAGAGGGATTGGATGCTCACAGAAGGAGTTAAAAAGGTTTTGGGGAAATGAGGGAATTATCTTTGTGTCCGGAGGGAGACGAGAGGCTGAGAGCTGAAAATGAGAAGAAATAATCTGCTCACTAATACCTCACCTTAGGAAATCCACCGAGGTGCTGCGCACTGTCGACTCTGCCGTTTGACCTTCACACTCTCGCTCTCTGCACATGATTTTTTATACGAATAAATCAGCTTTCATTAACAACAGCCCTAATGTGGCGGTATGTGATGGTGCATTGTTGTATCAGACCACCAACACCTGAACCAGACGCAGCAGTCAGCAAATGAAAAAGATTTTTTTTTTTTAGAAAGAGTAATGGAAATTTTTAAAAAAGGGAAACGTAAAAAAGAAACAGATTTCAGTGAAATAAACTTGCTGTAATTGTGCTTTACAGGGAACAGAAAAAAATCAAACAACAAAGAAGGTAAATATCTGGGCGCAGACAAATAAAGGCTGGGTAAAAAAAAAAAAAGGAGGGGTGAAATTACCTGAAGTGTAGAAATTCAGCCAGCCATGTTATACCACCACTCTGAAAAACTCTTCCTATTTATAACAGAAACACCTGTTTCATGCTCATGTTCATTCTAGGTTTTCCACTTTTTTGTTTTTCCCGACAGATGTGAGATACTCAATTCTCGCTATAGATTTTTCATATTAAAAGCCTCTCAATAACAGGAATGCCGTGATACTTTTAAGGTGAAAAATGTGCAGGAAGAAATTAGCGTCACTGACGGCAATTTGACATCAGTGGGGGATTACGAAAAAGTGAAAGTGCTGGAATTCTGTGTAAATGTAATTTTGACAAATTTTTTACAAAGATTTTACCCCAAATCTGTTGTTCTTAAAATTTTCCAAAATTGAGAAAAACCTATCGGAATAATTTTTTACCAAAAATTTCCCTGCCAAATTTACTAATTTTTTTTTATCAGACTTTATCCAAAATTTGGTTTAACCCAAATTTTGTTAACACCTAAAATTAGTTAAAACTCTAAAAGTTCCCAAATTTGACACAAAATTCACCCCGAAAATTTGTTCTCACTCCAAAATTAACTCAAATTGTTCTCATACCCACATTTTATTATTAATGTATTTGTTTTGTTGTTAATGTTTTTTGGGCATTTTTTTTTCCAAAATTGTTCTAATGAAAATGAACTCAACATTGAATAAACATCAATTATTACCAAAATTTTTTGTTCTCCTTAAATTTCCCCAAATTAATTGTCAACCAAAAGTGATTATTTTCCAAATTGACTTTTTTTTTTTTTACACAAACTTGCCTTTCTCCATGATATACGTGTATTTGTAGCTGAAGCTAAATGGACGCTCCACTCTGAGCTCTGAGAGCTCTCGAACGTCTCCTGAACCTCGGTCCGAAGACCTCGCTCTTCAGTGGCGTTCCTGAGAGATTATCAGCACTGGAACATCTGTTCAGCACCTGAGAGCGCCTTTGAAGACGAGCAGCGGGTCGAGGATCATTAACTCGTCCACCTGCTGCTCTGTCAACAGGCCTCTGGGGAGCGCCAACGCCTCCACTACCACCTCCACCTCCCCTCTTTCTCCTACCTCTCTGCACCTCCTCCCGTGCGATGTGAAATCAGAAGTGGCTGCTGCAGCGTCCGTTCATCAGAATCACTGACAAACTCTTTGCGTTTGTTTGAAGGGAACATGACAAAAACCCCGAGCTGTTCTTCTCCACGCTGCTCAGACTGAAGGAGAAACGACTCGACTTCCACCTGTCGGTGCTCGGAGAGACTTTCACTGATGTACCAGGTACGAACATGGTAAACACGCATTAAACACACACACAAACACTTTAAAGCAAAGTGAAACATGGACTTTGTGATGCAATTGAAATGTCTTTCAGTTTTCAACAACTTAGCAACGAAAAGGTATTTCAGTGTGTCATACAAGCAAGCAATCTTTATTTATACAGTGCTTGTGTGGTTTTCGGGGAGATGAAAAGAGCCAGAGGTGACAATATTAAAAAACAAGCACAACTGAGTGAAAAACCAAATAAATCTTAAATTAAATTGAATAATTACAAATGTGTAGGTCTAGAGAAGTCTTAAAAAAGCACTGAATTGAATCAAGATTATTTTTGAACTGGTTAATCCAGCCATCAATTTTCTGCATTGCTTTGTGGTGGTTTTGTGTCTTTATGTTCTTCTAACTGAGCTCTGTGACTTTTAAACAGTAAATATTAAGGCACTTCATACAGAAGCTCCCTGATCCGTCAGGCCCTTGCGCCCTAAAGGCCTGACGAGGTCTGTGGTCAGTAATCCATACCTGGGGCCCAGGTCATGTTAACTGACTGATTATATTAGTAAGAATTATTATTATATAGAGCTCTGAGGTTTTGAAAAAAAAAAATTGATATGTCAATAAATTCACGCTCTTAAGGAATAATTAGGTGTTAAAGGTGTTAAATTACATTCTCTGCAGTCTTAAAAGGTCTTAAATATATTTAGTGAACACTGTTGAGGAGCAACAACAGCTCCTGAGGACCTGAGGCTGGTTGATGGAGGACTGTATCAGGGCTGCAGGTGGGCTCTAACTCTTGGAAAAGTCAGGACTGAAGCAGATATTTATTGATTTATTGAGAGTTATTAATCATAACAGAATCTGGGCCGATGAAAACTCTTTCTGTTTTGTCACTAATTAATTGACACACAATTGGTTTAGGTAAGTTTTGCCACAAGCTTATTTCAGATCTGGCCCTAGATGCTGGACCCACGAAGACCTCCACAGTCCAGTTCTTCCACACCAAAATGGGAACACCATTTCTTCATGGAGCTGCTTTGTGCACGAGGGCACTGTCGTGTTGAAACAGGACTTAGGATCATCCAACATATCACGGTCCTTCATTTCATTTTGCTTATTTACAAGGACAACATGCATTAATGGACATTTATGTTAATGTGCTAACCAGCTTCTTTCCAATGGTTTTCTAAAACCATGAAATCCTGAATCATCATCGTCCATAAGTTTCAGTTACTGGGCAGCTTGTCAAAGTTGGGACAGAAAGAATATTGAAAATTCAAACTCAGCCGAGAGCAGGAAATCATCCTCACAGCTGAAAGCTGGGAAACATGAAACATCACCGCCAGGTGCAAAGTATCAAAAACATGTTACTCGCTCCCACCGAGAAAGATCTCTTCCATCAAAGTCAATACAAACAGTGTATGAATTATATTTTAGGTATTAAACACAGACCTCATCGGCCAATCGGACGGCAGGTCTCCATCTGAAGCTGCAGTTCGGACGTCGGTCTCTGCGTTTTTACAGAGACCAGTTTCTTCATCACAAGTTTGCTCTGACTTTTCTGTCACCTTTAAAACTCTCCCAGTCTCTGCTGTGTTTTATTTAGGTCTGGAGGTAAACGATCGTCCTGTGTTATTAGATTATCTGAAGGTCAGAGGTCGGCACTGCATCAGTCTGAGGACACTTTTTAATTGATAAAACACACAGTGTATCATCAGCTGATGATGCTATAATGGCTGTGTGTGTGTGTGTGTGTGTGTGTGTGTGTGTGTGCGCGTGTGTTTTAATGTAATGAACACACTCTGATCAAACACACTCTGAGATATTGAGACATAAAGTTTTACTGCGATATAAACACACTGACTGTAAATCCAGCTTCATATTTACTGATTAGCTTTATGGGTGCTGGAAGGCAATCACATTAGGACAATTTTAATCGACTTTGATTTTGTTAATAGGGTGAGAGTATTGATTATTTTCACCCCTCACCTGTTTGTCTTTCTGCTCTGCTCATAAACGTCCACATTCATAAATATCAGCCTTTTTTAAAAAAGTGTTTCTATCTCATTTTCGTTATTTACTCCTCCTCCTCTTGTATTGCAGAAAACCTGCCGAACTTATGATTTATAAAATTACATATAAAGTGTAAAATATGAACTTTTATTATCTAAAGCTTACAAATCTATTTACATTTAATTTCCTGTGTTTAATTAAGCCCTTTTTTCATTTTTTGGATATAATTATCATCAGCTGATATTGTCTCTCATTTTGATTTATTTCTAGAAAATATTCTTTGAATATATTTTAACTTACATAACTTATGCAGGCTGCACATCCAAAAACAAACCCACACTAATAACAATAACAATAAAAATAATAATAATGATCATGATAATGATGATGATGATGATAATTAGATGAGAAAAGACAAAATAATAATAAAAATAGCAATAAAAAAACGAATCATTCCGTTGCTTTTCCGAAACAGCCCATGTCATTTAGTTTTCTCTGTTGTTGAATAAAATAATACCACACAATCAAACAATAAGCCACAAAAGTCCAACTTTATTTCAGCTTTTTTCGTTGCAGTATGTATTTTAACTGTTTTATTTTCTGTTGCGTCACAACTTACATCTCCCGGTTCCTGTCACCAACAACATGTTGTTTTCATTATGGTGAGTATTTGAAAATGTAAGACAAAAATATGGTTAATGTGTTTTCTTGTTGTGTAACAACAAGAAAAGTGTCTAATTTAAAAAGGAGTCATTTGGTGTGTAGCGAATACGAAAATATGTCATAACCTAAAAACATATCTCAGTATGACCTAAACGATCCCGTCAAAACAAGAAATGTTATTTCATCGGTCTGACTTGTTGATCTAATGTTACCTGGTGAGACTCATCACAGTCTCACCTGTGCGTTTCTTCTTCTTCTTCTGTCGTTCTGCAGAGATCTTCTCAGAGGCCAGACATCTGCTGGACTCTCACGTCCTGAATTGGGGTTTTCTCTCCAGTAAAGAAGATTACCTCGCGGTGCTGTGTCAGGCCGATGTGGTCGTCTCCACCGCAAAACACGAGTTTTTCGGAGTCGCCATGTGAGTTTAATTATTCCGGATTGAATTTACGTCGTGACACGGATATGATCAGAGACAGACTGAGACGGGTTCTGTCAATAACTGTCATTTACTGAGAGAATTATTTTAGTTCCTAGCTTCGAATTTAAGCGATTGGTTTTTTTAATTTAAATTTAAAACTGGTGAAAATCAGATACAAATTCAATAACACAACAATTCTTCAATATCAAATTTTAAAAGTAAAATGAATTTGATTTTTGCAGATATATCTGCAAACTTGTCAAGTTTTAGTCACATCTGACATCTAGAATAAACACTATTCCACCTGGCTGATTCGTTCAGACCCCGAGAAGAGTTTTTTTTGGGGGGGGGTTAGTAGGTGGTTTGTTTTCTGTGCAGAATCCTGATACATCTCAGTTTATCTTAATGACGCACATTTACTCTAAAACATCAGTTTTAGAGTAAATCGACACGTCAACTGCTCTGCGTCGGATGCTCCCTCATTGTTTATGGTACATTCGGTGTCTGCTATAGGCATCGTTACATGATGCGTCACTACGTGATACAGCCGGTGGATTTTAACTTAGGAAACTTCTTTCGGTGGTGGAAGAGGTCAAGGAGTAAAAAGCATCAGCAACCAGCAGATCACACTGAGCAGATAAACAATTGGTTCTGGCCAAAAGACAGAAAAAGTGGTTACACTTGCAACAAATTATTCTTATTTTATTGTCAGTGAATGTTTCAGTTGCGGCTGCAACTATCAGTTACCTTCATTATTGATAAATCTGACAATTATTTTTGTGAACAATCGATTAATTGTTTAGCAAAATGCCCTTCACAACTTTGAAGATTCAAAGATGACGTCTTCAAATGTCTTGTTTTGCTCAAAACCCAAAGATATTCAGTTACTGTGACAGGAAACAGAGAAAACTGAAAATCTGAAACTGGAAACAGGATGAGGGAGGTTTTTATCCACTGTCTGCTCAGAGTGGTGGATGGATTTGGAGGGACTTTTTTAATTTTTGAGCTTTTTGCAAGATACTGACGGAAGGTTTAGGTAAAAAAAGAAAAACTAGACTGAACACCACATTTTTCTCCCATCCAGTTTCCTCCAAAAATGCACAAAACCCCCTAATTTACATGTTAGAATAATAATCTCCGAACTGTTACCTTTTTCATCCCACCTGAGTTTGGGGGCTTCAGTATCTGTGTAATAAAACTCAGTGATCCTTCAGCCTCAGAGTGTGGTAAGTGTATTTAATCAGGTGGTCTCATCAGATCTAGGTGTTTTTTGAAAGAGAGACCTGGTAGAGTTCCATAGAGTCTTGCAGGGTCCTTTAGGTGTGAACTCTGTTTGTATGTGAATTAGCCTGCAGCTCAGACTTCAGTCACCTGTACTCTGCAGCCGGCTCTCTGATCTCAGTCTCAACCACAGCCAATCAAACATCTCTGATCTGATCGTCTGATCTTCACCTGATTCATGTCTGAGGACTGTTTGTAGCTGATGGAGACTCACTGACCTTCTTATTAATATCTGAGCTTTTTAGTCAAGTTTTCACACCAGGGTTTGTTACTGAAACAAACAAAACAGAGCGATGTTGGAGCTTCTCTTTAGCAAACACAATAAACAGGTTTGATTAAAAAGAAAAAAAACAAATAGAAAACGACCAAATTAAACCACAAGAGGTTCAATTCTTTCAAAACGTTTTAGGTCTGCTGCTGAAAATTAGAAGTTTTACACATTTGATATACACGAAATACTATAAATACTAAAATACAAATAAAAGACGCAGAACTTTCAGTTAAAATGGAAATGCTGAAAAACGTTTCAGTTTAATGATTGAAGTTTACCTGTCAACTAAGTGTAAGCGCCGAGAGAAGTTGGAGAAAACTAATTTGCTCACTTCTGCAAAGTGAGCAAATCAAACATATCTGAAATAGTTATGATACTGACAGAGGTTGAAACGGCGTTGAAAATGGAAGCGCTGGAAGTTACATGGTCAGTCTGAGTGTGATGACTGAAGAAACTTTAGTGTTGATTTATGCTAAGTGTAAACACCAGGTGAACTTGAAGGTTTTTCAAGTTAGTGTGTCAATTTAAGCATAACTGGTGAGGGAACTGTGTCAGTTTTAAAGTGAAGTCAGTGCGGAGAGAAACAAAGGTTGAAGTTACAGTGAAAAATTAAGGGTAAAATGAAAGAGCTGTAGGAAGTTGAAGTGTCAGCTTGACTAATTTAGCTGCATTTGTCATTTGAAGTGGAAGTCTTCGAAGGAGTTATTCCCAAAGAAAATACCAGAATTGTGTACAATAATCAACAAACTGCAAACTACTACCAAAGGCCAGCAAATGTCTTTGTCTAAACAGAGCATGAAAGGCCTTTGACGTAACGCTAACAAAAGGAAGGAATGTAGTTTGTTTCTGTCTCCATTCAGACTGAAAATCAGGTTGTTCATACATTTTAATGTCAGAATAGTGTGTGTGAGTACGGGGACACGGTGTGTAATGGCAGTGTGCCTTATGGGGACGGTCTGTGTTTGTTCAGTGTGTTTTATGGGGGGACAGTGTGAGTACAGATGTTTTATGGGGACACAGTGTGCTTTATGGAGGGGGGGTGTTAGCTAGTTACCATTATAATGTTAGGATGCTTGAAGGTAAAGTGCTTACTTTGTGGTGTTCATTTATTAAAATTGTAGCACTATCTAATATCATGTAATTATAACAAAAAATCTGTAATATTTAGCATGTTATCTTCTTAGCATGCTAACATTAGCATTTACCATGCCAATGTTTATTTTCATTTCACCTTTAATTTACCAGGATGGTCTCTTGAGTACAGGATGCATTTAAATTAACTGGGTAACATGCTATTTTAGCATTGGAGCATGTTAAAATCATAACACATTAGCATATTAGCATTCAATGCTAGCGCAGCAGCTGAAGAGCAGTTTGGTCATTTTTCTTTTTTGTTTGTTTGTTTTCTTCAGGGGATAAAATTTCAGAACAGTCAATCAAAATTATTGAAAGTTCAAGGGGATAAAAAGGATGAAACCAGTTAATGAATGACCTGGTATTACAGTTTTAGCGTTGGCGTCCACAGCGAAGCTAATGGCAGTCAGGCAGCAGAGACAGTAACATCTTTCGTGTTGGATGTAAATGAATAAAAGAAATAAAAGTGTATTATTTGTGTAATGAGTGCAGACCCCTCACTGTTCCCTCCCTGTGATAACAAATCATGAACTAATTATGGCAGAGAGAAGAAGAAGTGTTGTCCCTGAGGGGGAAGTCATGTTTTTGTTTGTCTTTGATCCAGAACCAGGAGGGACAGGCCCTCGGCCCCCCCACAGAGCTCTGCTGAACCTCAGCTCGTTGGTTTTCGTACAGTCTGACTCTGAAGGTTAACATGGAGAAACGTGGACTTTAAATGCTTCAATTTTAATATGGAGTTATGTGAGAGAGGAGATCAGGTGGAGAGAATGTCAAAAAATGTCTCCTTTTCTTCTTCTACTACCTCCTTCATGTCAGGAAGAAACAGAAAAAAAGCTGCTCAATAGTATATTTAATCACTATTAAAGTACCATTTATTACAAATCAAAAGTAAATATTAGGAGGCATAATCTCTGTTAAGATTACAATCTGAAACAAAAAGTCACAGCTTCTTTTCATTCAGAGGGGATTATTACATAATATAATGCATACTAACATTAGCATAATAACATACTTACATGCTAAATATTAGCAGTTTTAACAAGCTAAAGTGAAAGGTTACATAATAAAACATTACCATGTGAACACATTATTTGTAAACACTAGATCCCCTTCGCGGTTAGCATGTTAATACACCCTTATTTTCAAAGATATTACATATTTTAAAAAGTTGTGATATTGAAATGCTAACTGTGACTGTTTAAATGCTTTAATAGAGGTAATTTTCTAAATTATCATAAATGCTAGACTTTTCTGACAAATCACCTACTTAAACATTATGAACATGCTAGCTAGCTAAATACTATACTATACTTCAATACTAATTGTTTTAGCATATTAAATTAGCATTAGGGTGGAAGCACAAATGAAACCACCATAGAGTGTCTTTCAACCCTCACAATACTCACAGATTTTGGTCTTCTCTTGGTCATCTCCCATTCCCTCTATGTCTCATCATAAATAGTACACTCTAGTTGTGGAAATATACTGTATATTAGTTGAGCTCCCTTATCTTTTGAATGTTAACAGTATATTTAACATTTAGTGTGTTAGGATGCTAACAGTTGAAAGTCACATAAAATCAAAATCATGTTGTTAGCATTAATAATACAAGAAATTTAAAAAGCTTAAAATTATATCAAAATAATGATTTAACATTAATTTTTAGTTTTTCCAGTTATGTTTTATTTCTTGTGTATTTTTTTTTTTAACAATAAATCCAGCAAGAACAGTTTTGCCTTGGCTTGATAAATTATTAAAATCAATTTATTATTAAAATCAGTAGTATTTCGACTATTTTCTATTAAATGCAAATGATATTCAATCACAAAAATCGTTTGAGTGTCACCATAATTGACTTCAGACTAGTTTCTGTCTCTGGCAGCAGCTCAGGTCAAGAGCAGATATAGATCGTACCCTTTCTAATTTACTATTTACAGAGACCCAACATTCCCCCAAGATGAGGGACATCTTCATTATTAAACATCTTTATTATACATAAAGATATTTAATAATAATAGTAATAATCATACTAATATTAATGATGATCATAATAATTGAAGCAGTGGGTGTTGAGCACGATCTTGGGACAGTAGGTGGTTTGCAGTCACAGATCCAGACTCTGCAGCACCAGGGGCAGAAATACCTGCAGAAAGTGGCAGGAAGAGAGACGAGAGGGACGAGAAAATAAAAGCGGTAACCCGGGTCAACAAAATAAAAGCACCAACTCAGGTTAACACAATAACGGCACAACAGACAGATTTTTCCTCAGGAAAGACTCCGATGTGGGTCGGTATTAAACCGTCTGTCAGAGTAGAAACAACAGAATCCTCTTTATTTGAGTCTTGTTGATGGAGCTGAGGTGTCAGCAGAGTTTCATCCTCATTATGGTTAATTTGTTTTAATCTGATTAATTAAGATCGTCAGGGATTCTGCCCCACAGTGATGATGAACTCATTCCGTACAGTTAAAGATCAGATAATTATATCTGAGATAAAACGCCTGAAAACATTAACTCACATCAGACAACTGAACTGAACTGACCTCAATAATCCAGATCACAGAGATACAGGAGCTGGACCTTCAGACCAGAACTCGGCAGAACTGAGATCCTGTTCAGAGCCAGTTTTGAAATGAAATGAAATCCAGTGAAACTACAGTCAGATGAGCTGTTTAAATATGAATGTTTCCAGCATGAAGAGATGGTGAGGAGACAGATTGAAAAGTCATTAATTATTCATCAACCATCTACAAAATATTTAAATAGGTCAGCAGGGTTCACATCAGTTCAATCAGTTGGGATTCTCATGACTACTTATACTTACCCAACACAACATTTTGCAAAATCTTGGTTGAATAGTGGATTATTTTGCACAACACAATGAGATACACAGCGGTTTGAGTTTTTAGCCGTGCTAGCAGCGCAGCTCAACGTGCGGAAGCGTCATTGGGTCCAGACCCGAGGTTTTCAAAGTCTGACCTGCACCACCCTCTAAGTTATGATTCCTGCTGTTGATTTACTATCATATTATATATTTTGCCTCCTCCGGTCTTTCGGAGGACAGCAACCACCATCATCGATCAGCTGTCATTGGGGAAAAAAATACGATTACCTATAATTAAAGAAGTCCTCGCATTGAAATTGCATCGATTTGTTTGTATCCAGCACATGATCCAGCTGAGGTTTTGTGGATCTGCACACAACTACAACTTTCTGTAAGAGGTCATAGACTTGTGTAAGTTTATCTTACAGTTTGTATGTAAATCTGAAAGTAACCAGTGACTATATCTGTTGAATAATATACTACAGTAAAAAGCAGAACAGGGCCCGAGCCTCTGTTCCTAGTGAGAGTTAACATTCCTTTTTGGAACTTCAGTAAAATAAAATAAAATAAAATAAAGAGACTCAAAACAACGATGGCAAAGAGTCTTGTTCCTACGTAGGATTGGCTGGGGGACTTTTAAATGTCTGTGTCCAGGGGCATCAAATGGAAATACTCGAGTAGTTCCTGAGAAGTTCCTCAACATTTTGATTCTCTTACAGTGCTGAAGTTACTTTCCAGCCATGCTCAGTGTTTCACGATGGCTGCTGTGTTTTTAATATTTTATTTTTTAATAATTTACAGGTTAGAGGCTGTTCACTGTGGCTGTTATCCTCTGTGTCCGAAGGCTTTAGTGTATCCTGAAATATTTCCAGGTAATAAAAATTACCGATTGATGTGATACTGGACGTCGGTGTCTCCTCCTACATGAGTTATATTTAGATCAAAAATTTGACTCTGGGTGAATGCTGTACCGTTTGTCCCGTTTCAGAGTGAGATGTATATTTACTGGTTACACTGGTCAATATGGAGCTATAGCTTCTTCTTCTCTGCTGTGTTTTTAATGTAGCAGAGTACCTGTACTCCACGCCTGAGCAGCTGTGTAAACGGCTGCAGGGACTCTGCAGGAGGCCTGACATCGCCCGCAGACACATTGTCAAGGTAACAACGCACAATTTTGACGCATGAATAAAGCAGCAGTTTAGATCTGTGTTAAATCTTTTCGTCCAAAAACACTGGATCCTGCGTTTCCCATAATGCACCGGGATAGTGTGTTTCATTAGAGGATTTACCAAAGTGTGGAAATGCTTCCTTCAATGAATAGTTCAGCGTTTTGGGAAATACACTGTAAACCTGTAAACATTTATTTTCTAAGGAGAGGTTTATGATTGGGTAAATTCACTCAAGCCGAATTTACCAAAACACCAAACCGTTTTTCTGAGGCGTTTCTTCACCAAGACGCACGAGAGAAACAAAATTGTCAGATTTCTAAGGGGAGTTTTCTCAGGTAGAGAGTAACTGAAGATCACGCTACTGCTTGTTGTAATTCATGAAAACAAAACTTATTCTGTGTAAGATGAGTTTATATAATTGTTTTTGTCTGAAGCGGGGTTGACTCCTCCTCCTCCTGGACCTTTCTGATGAAACATTTGGTAAAAGTTTATATATTTTTAAAAATATGACGAGAGACGAATGAACCGTTTTATAAAAGAATGTGTGCAGTGTAATTTTCTGAGCTGAATTTTCACCGAAACACAAAAACACAAACAACATTGGCAGGTTTGGAAGGGAGTTCTGCTCAGGCAGAGGCTAACTGAAACTGAAACCAGAGGCAAATCTGAGCTCACTGGAGATCACTCGCTGTCACTATGCAGATTCCCCGACCCGTTGAACTGTTCCTTTAAACCGGTTGTGACTCAGAAATATACATAAATATAATATATTTCTTCTCTTCTCCAGGTCGACACCTCCTCCTTCTCCTGGACCTCTCTGAAGGATCATTTTAAGACTCTGCTGGCAGACGAAGGTCCCTGAACGCACCGCAGACCAGGGCTCTGAGAATTCAGTCCATTAGCGTTGGACGGTTTGGAGGTTTGGAGGTTTGGAGGCGGTCGGACCGTCTGCCAGGCCGTTGTCATGCCTGACTCGACGCCACATCCCGCAGAAAGCGCCGGTGACGTCCAGGCCGAGCGTCTCGGGCACCTCTGAGCTCCGAATTAAAGTACGTCTGCCGGGCTGGAGACGCTGAGTCTGGACCTGTAAATGTCCCCGTCTTCTCCGGCTGGAGGAGAACTCTCTTTTATGTGTGTGGTTTTAGAGGAGGGGGGGTGGGGGGTTAACGTGTAAAAGCTTTCATGTTTCCACAGGCGGTGCCACCTCATATATCCGCCTGGATCCATTTTTATCCTTTGTTGTGTTTCTGTTCTTCACCACACCGACTGAGCGGCAGCCAGGCGCTGGTTTCTGTCTGCTGCTCCACCTGAGCTGCCAGGTTCAGGCCTGGAACAAATTATCACAATAAAGTGGATCTACAGACGTTTGTTACCACTGAGGCGACAGTACATCATACACTGAACTTTATAAAGTCCTCAAAACAAGTGAACAAATCTGCAAGTTTGTCATCAATCATCAGGTTTTTTTTAGACTTCTTCACAATTCTTTGAATAATTTAATTTAGATCTCAATCTGATCAATAAATAAGTCTATTATTTATGGAAGTCCATTTATACCAAGAAAGAAAAAGATCAAAACTTAGATAACTAAAACAAAAACTTTATCTGCCTGGTTTGAAAAAAAACAAAAAAAACTAGTTTCAATCAAAATCATGTTTCTGAGAATTCCTGAAACATTTTCATCTCTTTGTTGAACAAACTTTTATCTAATAATAAAGTAAAACGTCTCTTGATTTAACAAAGTAGGACCCATATGGGAGCACATCCTCCCAAGAAAAGGAAAAATATTAAAATTAACATGTTAACGTGAAAATTACTATACAAGTAAAATAATTAATGTAAAAAATTAAAACCAAAAATTGTCACGGTGAGTCAAAATGATGAGATACTTAGTCAAATTATTAAAGGAATTTAAAAAAATGATTGGGCAAAGTTAAAAATTTGAGATGAGTGAAAGTTCAAATAGTAAGTAAAACATTTGAGACGATAAGTAAAGACACTGAGAAAACAAGTCAAAATCATGTGATGGATAAAAAAGTTAAGTAGGAAATTGTTGAAATTTTGTAGTTTAGTCAAAAACAAGACACAGAGTCAGAAATTAAACGTCAGTACAAATGTATGAGATAAAAAATCTGACAAAAGCCATTTACTAGAAACCTGAACCTATTTTGAAATGTATATGTAGATTTATATTTTATCCATGTGATGAGCTTATTCCTGTTTCTTAAAAGGACAGTCCAATCCGTACGTTCTAAAATAACATGTTTTCTTCTTTATGTTGTTTTGTCTAACTTTATTATGCCCTGGGTTGGTGAGATGGTAACACTTGAACTAAAATAAATGATAAATCAAATATATTTTTGGTAAATGATAAGTGTAGTAACATCACGTGGTTCAAGTCACGACCCGATGACATAATAAACCTCCAGAACAACACGCTGCTAATAAAGTTTTTACTGCAGAGTCCATAAAACACAGAGGCTCTAAAGCTTTTCATTGGCCTGTTAATACGTGCGTTTACTGCGATACCTCCAGGTCGTTGACTTTAAGCGTCAGAGACTGCACGGTGTCCGCGGCGGTGTCGCGAGGGCGGACGGACGACGTGCTGGAGCGTGCTCCGTCTCTCGGTGGTGGTGTCAGATTTTCAGCCTGCTGTCTCTGTGGATCTGTCCTCTCATGCGTCGCTGCAGCGAGAGTCACTCTCTGCTGTAATTAAAGCGTTTCGTTCTCTGGCCCGAGGTCAGATTTAAAGACACGGCAGTGTTTCTTCGTTTGAGATGTTTCTCTGTAGCTGCAGGAGCTGAATCAGTAAACTGAGGCCTGGAGCTGGAACCTGCTCGCTGAGCTCAGCTTCAAACACACAAAGAAAAAACTCTCGAACTCGGTGCTGACAGATTTCGCCTGACAGAAAGTAGCCCGATTTTTAGCTTTCGTTTCGGAGAGGGGCTTTTGTCCAGCCTCTGAGGCCCCCACCCCTCGTATATAGGAACCTCTAACTGAAAGAGGCTCAAACCGACAACAAATGACGCTGTTTTTTGCAGTCACTTCGTGTTTCTTTGTGTTCGTTTTATTCTCTGTGGTTGTTTTGCATCTCCTTGTGGTCATTTTGAGTATATCAGTATAATTAAATGTTTTTCAAAGGCTTTTCGACGATTTACTTTAAATGATAGAAGTTTTCATAGTTGTATCATTTTAGAAGACACAGGAGGTATGATTTTGCCACGCAGTCAGTGAGTTACACTGTGAGCAACAACTCGAGCCGTGTTGTTTCAGCCTGTATCTGATCGCATGTAGTCAAACCGTCCCGTTAAAAGCTGCTGAACCGGCTGTGATCAGCTCCTGTTCTCAGTGCAGCCGTGGACGTTCAGACAACCGGCACCGGGTCACTGTGACACTGAGGGAAACTTAAAAACAGGAAGATTCTGAATGAAGTTCTGCAGCTATGAGGAGAGTCCACATATTTTAGCCATATTTTTAAATTTCTCAGACCATATATGCATATTAAAAATATATTTAAAAGTATATTTAAAGTAAATCAAAGAATGTTACGAGGTAAAGTAAGACAAAGACTAGGAAAAAAAAATATAATGATTAATAAAATAAAGGGCGCAGACTGGCACCTAATCAAACTCCTTAAAAAAAAGTGGGAAGTTACCGTTATAATAGTTTTTCATTTCATCATCAGTAAAGTTAAATTTTAGTGAAATGTGTGTAAAATCAGTAACAAGAAATGTGGAATATTTTCATTTGATTGAACAGTGCAGCCAATAGAAACTCAGTTTAAACATCACAACTCAATAAAAGGCACTTGTAAATTTAAATTTAAGGGTGAAATGTTTTACGGTGTCTCTAAACAAATCAAAGAAATATTTCAGCTGACAGCGAGTCACAGAGAGAAGAAGAGAAAAGAGAAATGTATAAAAGTCAAAGAAAAGCAGTTTGGTTTGAGGGTTTTTGAAAACTGTTGGATTATCAACAAAGAACAGCGACACTAATTTCACGCTTCAGGAATGAAGCTGGTTTCAGTCTGTTGGCTCTGCAGAGCTCTGATTGTAGCTCCGTCACCTCCAGCACCAAACACTCAAACTCAACCACACAAACATTCAGAGAAACGAGGTGAGGAAATGTGTCTGTGGTAATGAAGGTGTCAGACTGTGGACATCTGTGTCGTCCTGACGCCTGATGGACCTCGTCTTCTGGTCTGAAGAGGCTCAGTCTGATCTAGCGTCTTTAACAGTTCAGCGTAAAGTGGAGTCTTGTGTTTCCACGAGCTGCCATTTTTTAACAACCACAAGCATGGAACGAGTTCTGGTCTCTGCCGAACCTCAGTGATGTGTTGGACTCGCTAATATCATGCTATCATATGTTGGATCAACAGGAGCTAAACTCTGCTCATGTCCCATCAGCTTCGTGCCCTGTTTACACTGTCTGATCTCCAAAACGTTAGCTGCTAACGTTAGCAGCCAACGTTAGCTCCCTTTAGTTGACACTGGATGTCTTGCAGCTGTGGCCTGCTACTATAATTTTCCTCATTGGCTGGTGTTGAATTGTTAGCGTAGCACTGCTAATGTTATGGCTGTGTGTCACGTTAGCTCATGTTGTCCATGATGATGGAAGGGACATACGGCTCATATCTCCTCGTCTCCATCAGTCTCTGCTGTCTGGACCCAGATCTCTTTCCACGGCGCTTCGTTCCTCCTCCTCGTCCTCTGTGGGGATGTCGTTCTTGTCGCCATGCCGGCCGGCTTCAGCTCGATCAGCTGCTTATGAGCCATAATTGGTAGTTTACTGCCATTGTTGTAATGTGTGACTGATAGTAGCTTAGCTTTGCTAATGTAATGTTAGCTTTGTGCCCTGTCTGCTGAATTGCCAGTAGCTTAGCTAACATTATGTTAACTTCGGTTTCTGTTTTTCTTGGTCTTGTCCTGTTGAATGACATTTGCTAACTAAGACAACCCCCAGCAGCCCCCCCCCCCCAGTATGCTGCTTTGTCACACCTGCCCCCAGCCTTTGATTAATTATTCTGAACACTTCCCTGGATAAGGAAACATAGCTGTGTTTAAATGTGTTAAATAAAAGTCTGTCTGATGTGGAAATGTGATTTATCCAGTTTTGTAGAGAGAGCAGCAGAAATAAAAGGAAACCTAACCATTGGCATCAAAGCAGCGTCGACTGTCAGCCGCTATCTTGGGATTTATTTAAAAAATGCAGCAGTTGAAAGACCCATTTTTAAATGAAGGCCAGCCTCGGTTTTCCTTCAGCTTCAGAGGAAGACGCCCCTCCCTGGAGACACTGGAGCATTAAAGGTGCCGTAATTATCCGAGCGAGCTGCCAGCTCCATGTTAGCTTTTTACCACTGCCATATGTTAGCTGCTGCTCGCCGGTGTGTTCATGAAGGGACAAAAGCAGAGAGAAAGAGAGGGAAAAGACGACGCTGTCCTCATGTGACACAGTCATATGCTATCAATATGCTGCCATGTTTTTAATGGGCCCTCTGGTTAGAACGTGGCACGCCTCGCCTCGTCTTTTTCATCTGATTTTCTTTTCTAAGTGAGGCAGCAGGCAGCCGTCCATCACCACCACTCTCCTCTGCTCTCCAGAAACACCGCGGTCCACAGTTATTATATGAAATAGCTGCTCTGAGAGGTTTGGCTCCGTCACACAAAACAGTCCAGAAACACCGAGGATGGACTGAGTCAGCCGAGGAGTCCTGGAAGAAACACTCAGACTTTACTGCTGGAAGGATAACCCAGCACTCCCACCACTCCTTAATCCTCCATTCACAAGTTCAGCGTGTAGCCTGTTCAACATGACAGAACCACGTTAACATGCTCGCAGTAAGCATGTTAATGTGGTTGAGTGTTAGTATGTGATTTAAATAAACCTGCTAAAAGGCTGATGTCAATGTGCTAACGTGCTTGCAGTTAACGAGTTGACGTCGCAGAGTTTGAAGAAGTAATGAAGATGTGCCGATTATTTCTCTCAGTTAATTCTCTGGTTTATAAAACATCACGAAACAGCGGAAAGTTCTAGTCATAACAACCTACAGCAAAAGATGATGTTATGAGTTGTTGTGTTTTGTTTGACCGCTAATCCAAAATCCACAGACAATCCTTTTACTATAACGAAAGGGCAAGAAAAGCAGCAAATTCTCACATATGAGAAGCGGGAACTATTAAATGTTTGGAAATTTTGCTTGAAAATGATTGAAACAATAAATCTATTTCCAAAATAGTTGCCGATTAGTTTTCCCCTGATCAACCGACCGATTGATTGACTAATCGTTGCAGCTTTACTAAGGTTTTCTTCACATTTAGTAACATTTCATAACATTGGCATGCTAACACACCGAACATTAGTATGATGGAATGCTAATATTAGCATCTTTATTAGCATGCTTAAGGATCGCGTGGCTCAGTTCCGTCGGAAACTAGAACCCGTCTCTCTTCACAGGCCCCTCGGCTGCCGATGTACCTGATAGATCCTCACTCCGGCTCAGTGTCGTCCGGTCTGAGCCCTGCAGCAGCTCTGTGCATCACCTGACATCTCCCAACAGAGACCTCATTCATGTGACCACATGTTATGTTAGAAATATTTCAGCTTCCTTAACTCTCACAAAAGCCTTCGAAAACCTGATATATGACCATAAGGTGTAAATGTCAGTTATAGACAGATATAACTGTGAGTAGACAGATATCCCAACATATGGAATTTAATACTATGTGTGTGTATTTGAATCTGCTCTATAATTTGTATAAAATAAAGGAGCTGTTGAAATGAAACTTTAAACTCTGCAGTTTTCTAAAAACATTTTTCGCTTGCGCCTCTGTGTAACTGAAAACACATCTTGGATAGTAAGAATATTATTTTCAATGTTTTGCAAAAACATTGAAGTCCCTGTAGCCCCTGCACATACCTATAATAACTCATATATTGTCTATTGTTCATAATACTTACGTCCATATGGCAGATATAATTTTTTTACGTTGAATATATCTGTATGCTTTGCACAGTATATTCAAACATATATGAGAAATACACATATAAATATATAGATATTACTATATGCAAAAATTCATGTCCATATCTGTGAAAATTCCAGTCCATTAGGTGATAAATACATACATCGGATTTTTGTTTGGGGAAAAGCATCTGAGAGGCTCAAACACAAAGAAACAGAGAAATAAGACGCGGTGCCGAAAGCTTCGGTGGCCTCGTTAGTCTCGTTCGGTTTTTCAAAAGTGTCAGTGATCTCCAGGAGGGAGGTCATGAAGCTGAGCCCCCCCCACCACAGTTTCTTCTCCTCCTCTGCAGAGATTTAGTGAAAAACTCGGCCACAAAAGCCTGTTTAAGTCTGTCACTTTCCCATCGTTCCCAGTCCTGCTGCCAAGTCCTGAGACATCTGATTTAGGGAATAATAAAATACAGAAAAATGGTTTTCCCATAATTACAGACTCTCTTATCTCGGCACGAGAGACTGGGAGAAGAAAAGAGCAGATTCCACACCGAGACTCTGCTTCGCCCTTTAAATGGATATAAAAAGAATCTGAAAGTGTTTCTGGCTGATTTGAACCTGATGTGTTGAACCGAACCGCAGATACAGTTTGTTTCACTGCAGCCGAACGCTGACGAACAGCTTTGGATTCTCCCGCTTCAACGTCAGTGCTCACTTCCAATAGTTTGACTTCACGCTCCCGATAAGGACAGACTGAAAAATTCAATTTCAAGTGAAATTAATATTCACTTTGCCGAGAAATTAGTATTAATACATCCTTGGTGTTTGTTTTGAATTGTGTACTTATTTAGTTAAAATTGTAATTAATGAAAAGAACAACTCAAAGTTGTATTATTCTTTTGCAGTAATAGCCTCGACATCAGTGTCGTCCAGTGGATGGGAGTTCTGACTGATTATGTCTATGATGTACGATCAGTCGTCCTTAGTCTCATCATCACTTTATTCAGTACCGTATGACCCCGTAACTCTCTTAGCTGTTCGTGGGTCTGTACATTAGTCCATGCTTTCTTCACGTTGCTGCGTATGTCTCCGTCTCTGTACGTTACACCGACTCTGAACCTTCCCCTCGACTCCGTCGCTTCGTACGTTACGCTGTGTCTCGGCAACGCAACGTTTCGCCGTGTCACTGCTCAAACAGCTGCTTGGCTCTGAACGTCCTGTTTAAACGGAGGACCTGAAGATATTGGCCTAATATACTTGAAGGTGTACGTGAGGGATTTCGATCAGCATTTAGCATCTGTTACCCTTCGCCGTCGGTCAGCACTTAACCACTGTCTACCTACAACGTGCCGGGCTGATTGAATCATCTACCAACAGGCCTTTGTTCACTTCTCGAAACCAAGAAAAGCACAAAATCCAAACTAGTCGCTTTCCTCAAAGTATTGGTCAGTACCGGCGTCTCTTTCCATGAGGAACTCTGTTCCGCGGAGCGTCCGGACAGAGGCTTCCTACCAGACAGCATCCAACATTTGAATTTAGCTGCCGACGGCATCGATCCTCTCCTCGCGTTGGCACCGGTCAAAGGTTATTCATCGCGTCTCGTCGATGACATCAGAAAACATCATCAGTAAGAGACATGCCGACTGCAGCTCGGCTGAACAGCCTCTGTACAGATACCGAATGTCTCCCGTTTCAGTGCCGGCAGAGCTGCTGTGGTTTTTTTGTGGGTCGAGCTTTGGGTATTCTGAGATCCAGGTTCGACCACCGCCCGTGCCCCCCGTCCCCCTCCGGCACCACCTCGCCGCAGATCGAGCAGCGGGGCATCCGGAGACTTCTAAAAGTGTTGTGGGTCGAGGTTTAACACACAGAGTCTGGCAGGGAAGAGAAACCAGAGAGGATCTGGCAGCAGAGACCAGGATCCAGAGCGGAGTCCTGGAGGACGGCTGTGGTGAGGTGTCGGTAGGTCGAGGTGAACCATGCATTTATCTCTGTTTAGAACAATGCGGGCGAGATCCCTGCCTTCCTCGAAAAGGCCTCTGCAGGAAGGTGTTGCAGTAAGAACTGGATCTGGAGGCTGCGAGGAGGGAGCATGGCTGAGGCTTGGCTGGGGGACAGGCTGCAGACCGGGGGGGGTTCTGCGCCACTGTGGATTGAGTCCTGGAACAGGATTGAAGGACTGCGGCGCAGGGCAGCGCTCCAAGCTGTCAGCGGGCTCTTGACGGAGCGCTCTGAGGTGGATGGGGGCCCTCGCGGGGCCTCTCAGCACATAATTGCATCCAAAAGGTGTTGTCAGCGCGCCAGACTCGCTGCGGCCGCGAAGCGCTGCGACTCTGCAGAGCTGCGCCGATGTTATCTCCGGCTTACACGTCAGAAAACACAAAGCCGAAACACGAGCTGTAAATTTTCTGCCCTCGCACCGTTACGCCGCTGATGTGACACACACCCAGTACACGACTTCTTCACTCTGCTACATTTTCTACAACACGCACGAATAATGAACTCAAATGTGCAGCGGGGGAAGAGAGCACCGGGAACCGATACCTCTGCAAAAATACTCCGTTACACGTATTTAAAATCCTTAAAGAAGCGTTTTCCTTATGTAACTATTAAAATTAAAGGTATTAATTTAGCAGAAAATTGGCTCCTGTGAGTGATGTGATAAATTACATTATTAAGTAGGCAATTAGATAGTTTAGTCCACCGGTCCCCAACCTGGGGGTCGGGCCCCTCCAAAGTGTCGGCAGCTAAATCTGAGGGGTCGTCAGATGATTCATGGGAGAGGGAAGAAGAAAAAACACAGCTCTGATTCACTGAACTGTTTTCAGTTTCTAGACTTTTCTCTGAATTTTGGTTTTTATTACTCAAGTTATTTAAATGAAACCATCTGCAGAGTGTCGAGGACAAAAGTGTTTGGTGGAGCTGCTAACAACTCAAAGCCATCTGAAACCAGACTGACACTCAGCAGAGCGCAGACCTCTCACAATGTTAACGAAAGTGATTAAAAAAAAGTCCTGGATCTGGACCGTAATGTAATGGGTCCGGCCCAGGCCCAGGTCCCATCCCTCCACCAAGCTCGGTGCAGATCGGTTCAGTAGTTGTTGCGTAGTCCTGCTGACAAACACTGATGAAATCAGAACCTCCTTGGTGGAGGTGACAAGACAAGGAGACACAGCTACACGCCGATTTTAACTCAGTCTTACACATTTTTAGAATTAAAAGAAAAAAATGAAAGAATTAACACACATTTATATGAATAAGAAGAAATTTTAAAAAAAGTAATTCAATTTTTATTTATTCTAATTCAAGCTCAACCCTGTTTCCTAGAAATGACGAGTATATGCTACTAATTTGGAAACGTGATTTCTGACAGGATTATGCTCTTGTGCTTTTTTCCTCTTGTGCAGTTTCCTGCGGGAAGAAGCTCAAGGAAGGAAGATGAGGACGTTGACATGAGAGTCGGGTACAGAGTGAGTCTAGATCAGACGACACGAAGTGCTTCACGAGAGAAAACCCAGACCCACAGACTGAGGGTCCAGCCTGAGTTCAACTTGTGTCAGGTGGCGTTAAGCCCGATACAGAACCGATGACCATCGGGCTTGTTGTTCTGCTTTAGCTCTGACTTTTTGGTGATTTTCTAACATGTGGACATAATAAGAAGTTTTGTTTAAGGAAGTTTGATTTCATTAGTAACTTTGCCGTCCTATCCAATCATGCAGTTGCCAGGAATCGCTTCATGTAGCATTCTCCCATTCGTTCTCGTTATGACTGAATTGCCTTGTGTGCTTCTGTGGTTTTTTAAAATTTTTTTAATTTTAAATGCGAGATAGGAAATCTCCAGTGTTAAATATAGTTTTTAGTCATAAATGTGAGAGATGCTGCTTAAATGACCTTCTCTAACCAGCAGATGCGTAGAAGGCTGGTTGTACTCTGTCCTATTTAGCGGATAAAGCTTTGAAGGAACATTTTTAGTTAACATTTATGAACATCTTTGTCTTGCTTTTAACCCTCAGACCTGCAGTAAATGATCTATTTTGTTGGCTTTCATTTGCCTCTGTGTCTCAGAGGGTTTTTGCTAATAAGGTCAGGATCAGGACGGATCCGTCACCTTCGAGGACTCGGCTCCTAAACGGTTAATAGCGTGTGATGGCCGACATCTTGGCCTGCCATATGTCATTATTACACTGTGGACCGAGAGCGAGCGTGCCATGCATATTCCTCCAGCTCATTACTGAGCCTCCGTCCTGACGATCATCCACACCGACACAATCATTATGAATAATTATCATCTCAGCTCACTTTGAGCTCAGAAGTCACATTTTACTTTAAATATGCCTCCGATCCATAATGTCAGTATGAATGTGCAGTAAGCTGTGAGGACACGAAAGTGTCCGAGAGTGAAAACGGGACTCGTCTCTGTTGTCTTTGCTTCGGTTTATCAAGCGGCTTTTATTGTTTTACTTTCCTTTGTCGACTTTTTCACATACGCTACCTTTGTTGTGCCGATGTAACGTGTACGTACGGGTGAAAACTGACGTAAAAACGCACGTTCGGCCTGCGGAGTTCAGATGTTCGCATTTACGAACGGCTTTTTTTTTAGCCACCTTCATCCATGGAAAAGCAAAGACTTCGTCAGGATGTAAAATCCGCATGAATCCGATTCAGTGTTTCTAGTTTGATGTCATCATCAGGCCTGGGTACCGAACCGTTTCACCAGCATTTTACCATTTATTATCCTGAGCAATAATAAATGGTCAATTTTTTCATCGTTTTATTTTCTGTGCAGAAGATAAATGTAATAATGTTTTGGGCCTTGGAGGCTCTAAATCATAACGTCACTGATTTTAGACTCTTTTAGAAGCGTATTTAAAAGGCTCTCCCGTGACTGCTTACGTTAACATTGGAGAAGTTGGCAGCCCGGGGACCTGGTTTAGACACAGTTGGAGACACTAGAACGTCAGACTGATCCTGGTTTTAATAAACTGTGGAGACTCGGTGTCCTGTCAGTGACTTGTTCTCTGTTAGCTCGGATAGGAAATGGGACAGACTAGCGATCGTTTCTTTTTTAACTTCATTAACCGAACAATAGGTGCATACAACACGTTTAGGATAGAAAAAACCAACCAGCCCTGTGAGTCTTCACCACATCACCAGACCTCTAGCAACACAGTTTCAGGAGGTTTGGTAGAGGCACAGTGAATCCACCTCATCTCACCGGAGGAAATATTGGGACATATCACCGTATTGATTTTTTTTTTTTTTCTACAACCACTTGATCAAATAAAAAAATAAGGCCATCACACGCTATTAACCGTTTAGGAGCCGAGTCCTGATCCTGACGTTATTAGCAAACATGATCAAATATAAAACAAGGTCAAAATGACCCGGAGGCCTGGTTCTCTCAGCAGGTGAGGCTGATGAAGGTCCAACGTGCTCCACAGCATCTGTCTACATGTATGAACAGTACATGTAAGTCTTGCCGGTGTGTGTCAGTGCAGTATAAGTGAAACCTCATCAGGATTTAGACCTGTCTTTGTGTCTGTAATGAACCTTAGCTGCTGCCTGGTCACAGCCCATCACTGCAGCCATCAGCGTTTTAACTCATTGCAACACAACAACCCTCTGAGACACTATTGGCCCACTAATGATCCCAAGACCAGGACTCCATGATTAAAGTCAGCCTGCTGGAAATTCATAGGAGAAAACATCGGCTGACCTCACCTGGCAGCTCATTCATCCACTGCCATGTTGGTGGTAATACAGATGTGGGACTGTATGTTCACATGTCCAGCATCTTGTCTCTTGAGTATCTGGACTGTAGCATCTTCATTATCTTGTCTCCTCAGTATTTGGACTGTAGCGTGTCCAGTATCTTGTCTCCTCAGTATTTCGACTGTAGCGTGTCCAGTATCCGGTCTGTTCAGTATCTCGCTCTTCGGTATCCGGATTGTATTGTGTTCAGTATCAGGACTGATCTGAACTAATGGATCACTGATATCTCTACAGAAGCTGACATGTGCAGCTGAAGATGCCGATGCTGACTAATTAGCATCTCATTTTCCTGGAGGGGGGGGGGGGAATGGGGAGAGAGGACCATGATGGCCCCCCCCCCCCCCTGCCCTAGGGAGGGGTCAGGATCAGGATCATTGACATGATCAGGGGATCAGGGGAGAGGGGGGAGGGAGAGAGGAGGAAGAGGAGGAGGAGGAGGATGAAGCTAATCTGAAAATCTGCTCTGAATTCAGAATCTTCTTCGGCTGGATATGGATCCTGAATCAGCTCTCGGATGGTGGGAGACTCATTAGACGGACGGTGTGTGGGACCTAAATGGAGGAAATGGTAATAATAGACTTTATTAGTGCTTTATATTAAAGAAACTACAGGCACCCGGCGATAGACAGAGAATGAAGAGAAAAACAGGGATAAAATGCCATAATTCATGAAGCATGAGATGGAAAATAAACCCCCCAAAATCAACATCAAGTTAGAAAATAGAATACATAGAAAGCGTAAAATCAAGTAGTGTGAAGCAGAGAACAAAAAAGAGGCCTGCGTCAGGACAGTCCGAGCTGGTCACAGGCTGGAGTGAACAGATAAGTTTCTACCTCTTCTTCTAAAAATACTTAGCGAGCTGTTCTCCCTCAGACCTCTGAGCTTTGGGGCAGAACTGGCAGAGGCTGCGTCCCCGATTTTCTTTCAGCCGTCGCCGAGAACCCGCAATAAACCGGCACCGGATGATCGCAGTGTTCTTGAAGGCAAATAGCTGACGAGGGAGTTACAGCAACGCGGCTCGGTCCTAGCTCGTTAGGGGCTTCGTATGTACGGAGGAGGACCTTAAAGTCCATTCTACGTGTGACAGGAAGCCAGTGCAGAGCAGCTAAACCTGGACTAATGTGTCCTCTCCTCTTGGCACTGGTTCACGGCCGAGCTGCAGAGTTTTGAATGAATCCGCGCAGACTCTGATCCTTCATCTGCCCGTCGGAGGACTGGTTAGGAGGTCCTCCGTCTGTCCTTCCAGGACCTCACCAGGCCGAGGAACATCGGACATTTACTGGACAGAAACAGTTGTCCAGTCAGATCCACGAGGACTCGTAGGAAGCAAACCGCATCGTGTTTACTGATTAACTGAGAATGATTCCCGCCCACACTGCAGCGGGGGATCGTCATGACTCTCATTAGTATTACAACATCATTAGTTTTGCAGGGATCGGGTCTTAGTGATGTATTGAGACCTTTACAGCCAGAAAATCTCTTTTTCAAAATAATTAAAGTCACCGCATCCAGTGGGAAAGTTTTATGAAACTGTGATCTTACATTTTCTTATTTCAGGAACAGAACCTAGAGGTTCCGGATTCACATAGACTCAGGAATAATGAAACACAACAGTCTTCGCTGCTGACAGTGGATTTCTGTTGATTTCTGTTTTTATCTGTGTTGACCAGGAGGCCTGGCTCAGATCAGACCGAGCATGACGCTGATGTCGGGGCCGTGACTTCTACGGATTTATTTTGGTGCGGTGGACGCAATGGTGAATTTTCTCTAGAAAAGACACAACTGCGGTTACAACAGACAGACCAGGACCAGGACCAACCGACTGGGTAATAAAGTGAATGTACACCGAAGCCTCTCACAGTCTGGTCTGATCTGTTCTGGTCTGTACCCTATGATCACATTACTGGTCCTGGTCCTGGTCCAGAGGTCAGAGCAGAGGTTTGTTGGGTGTTTTCTCTGCTGTCGAAGGTCGTCCAGACGTGGAGACAGAAATCTGAAGCCTGTGGATGTTTTGTGGTGAGAGAAGAAATAGAAAGGCTAAGTGAAGGTAGACTTCAGAGTCTGGTTTCCCTCACCACATCGCCACAACGCCAGTACACAACACAGCAACATATTGAAGCCAGACCCCCACAGACCGAGAGAGCCAGTTCCACACCAACCCACAACAAAGACCTGCAGACTTCACAGAATCCTGCATGAACTGGAGCCTCAGCCAGGACTGAAATAAACCCAGCACAGACCAGGACCGTAAAAAAACTACGATCCAGCACTGACTTCATGTGGGTGACTGTCAGAAACAAAAACAGTTTCTGAGCAAACGTCTGATCGCTGATATCGAGGAACTGAGGGTTAAACTTCAGAATAATGTAAAGACACATACCGACGTGAAAACAACCCCCATTCATCAGAAGAGTGACTGTGACTGACAGGTATCCACACGACTAATGACACAGAGCAACAGCCAATCAGAGACGAGGATTTAACCTGCCTCCAACCGGATGTTTCATCGGGCTTCCGTCCTTTCCCTCAGTGAAGCGGTGAAGAGGCTGCACGTACCCCTCCCTCACTACCACCACTGAGCTGCTAGTGAAGGAGGCATGTAACCCCTCCTGCCCCGGTGGAGCTGCTCCAGAGGTCAGACCGGTCGCACCGGTCAGCTTCAGGCGTAACCGCGTGATCGGGGTTTTCCTGCAGAGCCAGTTAGCGAACTCACTTTCAGACGTTCAGAAA
This sequence comes from Xiphias gladius, assembly GCF_016859285.1. Taxonomy (NCBI): domain Eukaryota; kingdom Metazoa; phylum Chordata; class Actinopteri; order Istiophoriformes; family Xiphiidae; genus Xiphias; species Xiphias gladius. The sequence continues at coordinate 28,742,509 of NC_053415.1, read as the reverse complement.
CCATGAAGTTACGCTTTCAGCAGTTTAGCCGACACCCGGCAGCCGCTTTGATTAACTTTCTGCAACGTACCATTCCCGTAGCAACCATTTAGAGCAATTCACTAACTATTAATAAATAGGTATCGATATCTTAACATATTCTTAAAATACCATTATCTGCACGGTTTCAGGGCTTTAAGGGGCAAAAAGCTTTCAAATCATCCACAGAACAACATGAATGCTAGCCCTTGGTTTATACTTTAAAACTGTCTTAAATTGTCTTGAAAATTCAGCTCCTGATTTTATGCTGTTTGGTCCATTTTATGAAGTTTTTATCCCTTAAAAAGAACTTTACATATTTCAATCCAAAGATGAACCCACCCATTTGGGGCAAATCTGAGTTAAACCCATTAAACGGCTGAATATTGATCAGCAGCTGAAAATATTTGAGCCCTGACCTGAAAAAAAAAAACATCCATTCATCCAAACAACAGATGATCAGACTGATAATTCAGTGATTTGTCAGGGATTTCAAAGCTGATTAATGTCAGTGGCATCAGAATCATATGTTACAGTCTCATGTATGTTCGGATGTCCGCATACCTTTGGCCATGACGTAATCTGATCCCACATCAGCGGTAGGAGCTATGGACCTCTGCTATTCAGGGCAAATAGCCTTGATATCTTCAGTTTTATAATTATCTTCTCTTTTCCTGAGGGTGAAGAGACACTGAGCTGGAAAAATAATAAGTGGGTAAATAAATAAAACGTCACACATGATCCTCATTTACTGTGGTCTGCTGTGCAGTTTAAATCAGGCCGAGGCTGCGTACGCAGCACAAAGAGAACGAAAAGAGAAATAAAGGCAGTAAGAGTAGACCACATCAGTCCACGCCTGGTCCTGGTCTCTGAGGTCCCAGTCTCCCACAGGAGACGTTTCTGAGCTGATTATCTGCACAACAACATTTTGTGGGCAGCGACAGACACGCAAACTCATATTTGTCTTCCACAAATCGACCAAACAAGAATGACAGGAACAGTTTAATGCAGATGGATACTAGTTTCAGGTGCAGAAACTGTTAGCCTAGCTTAGCACAGCGACCGGAAGCAGGGGGAAACCGTTAACCTAGCTTAGCACAGAGACCGGAAGCAGGGGGAAACCGTTAGCTTAGCTTAGCACAGAGACCGGAAGCAGGGGGAAGCCGTTAGCCAAGCTTAGCACAGAGACCGGAAGCAGGGGGAAACCGTTAGCTTAGCTTAGCACAGAGGCGGAAAGCAGAAGGAAACATTTAGCCTAGCTTAGCACAGAGACCGGAAGCAGGGGGAAACCGTTAGCCAAGCTTAGCACAGAGACCGGAAGCAGGGGGAAAACGTTAGCCTAGCTTAGCACAGAGACCGGAAGCAGGGGGAAACCGTTAGCCAAGCTTAGCACAGAGACCGGAAGCAGGGGGAACGTTAGCCTAGCTTAGCACAGAGGCCGGAAGCTCAAGGAAACCTTTAGCCTAGCTTAGCACAGAGACCGGAAGCAGAGGAAACCTTTAGCCTAGCTTAGCACAGAGACCGGACGCAGGGGGAAACCGGTAGCCTAGCTTAGCACAGAGACCGGAAGCAGAAAGAAACCTTTAGCCTAGCTTAGCACAGAGACCGGAAGCAGGGGGAAACCGGTAGCCTAGCTTAGCACAGAGACCGGAAGCAGGGAAACCGGTAGCCTAGCTTAGCACAGAGACCGGAAGCAGAGGAAACCGTTAGCCAAGCTTAGCACAGAGACAGGAAGCAGGGGGAAACCGTTAGCTTAGCTTAGCACAGAGGCGGGAAGCTCAAGGAAACCTTTAGCCTAGCTTAGCACAGAGACCGGAAGCAGGGGGAAACCGTTTGCCAAGCTTAGCACAGAGACCGGAAGCAGGGGGAAAACGTTAGCCTAGCTTAGCACAGAGACCAGAAGCAGGGGGAAACCGTTAGCCAAGCTTAGCACAGAGACCGGAAGCAGGGGGAAACCGTTAGCCTAGCATAGCACAGAGACCGGACGCAGGGGGAAACTTTTAGCCTAGCTTAGCACAGAGACCGGAAGCAGGGGGAAACCGTTTGCCAAGCTTAGCACAGAGACCGGAAGCAGGGGGAAACCGTTTGCCAAGCTTAGCACAGAGACCGGAAGCAGGGGGAAAACGTTAGCCTAGCTTAGCACAGAGACCAGAAGCAGAAGGAAACCTTTAGCCTAGCTTAGCACAGAGACCGGAAGCAGAGGAAACCGTTAGCCTAGCATAGCACAGAGACCGGACGCAGGGGGAAACTTTTAGCCTAGCTTAGCACAGAGACCGGAAGCAGAGGAAACCGTTAGCCAAGCTTAGCACAGAGACCGGAAGCAGAGGAAACCGTTAGCCAAGCTTAGCACAGAGACCGGAAGCAGGGGGAAACCGTTAGCCTAGCTTAACACAGAGACCGGAAGCAGAGGAAACCGTTAGCCTAGCTTAGCACAGAGACCGGAAGCAGAGGAAACCTTTAGCCTAGCTTAGCACAGAGACCGGACGCAGGGGGAAACCGGTAGCCTAGCTTAGCACAGAGACCAGAAGCAGAGGAAACCGTTAGCCTAGCTTAGCACAGAGACCAGAAGCAGAGGAAACCGTTACCCTAGCTTAGCACAGAGACCGGAAGTAGAGGAAACCATTACCCTAGCTTAGCACAGAGACCGGAAGCAGAGGAAACCGTTAGCCTAGCTTAGCACAGAGACCGGACACAGGCGAAACCGTTGGCATAGCTTAGCACAGAGACCGGAAGCAGGGTGAAAACGTTAGCCAAGCTTAGCACAGAGACCGGAAGCAGGGTGAAAACGTTAGCCTAGCTTAGCACAGAGACCAGAAGCAGAGGAAACCGTTACCCTAGCTTAGCACAGAGACCGGAAGTAGAGGAAACCATTACCCTAGCTTAGCACAGAGACCGGAAGCAGAGGAAACCGTTAGCCTAGCTTAGCACAGAGACCGGACACAGGCGAAACCGTTGGCATAGCTTAGCACAGAGACCGGAAGCAGGGTGAAAACGTTTGCCAAGCTTAGCACAGAGACCGGAAGCAGGGTGAAAACGTTAGCCTAGCTTAGCACAGAGACCGGAAGCAGAGGAAACCGTTAGCCTAGCTCCATCAAAAGAGAAAAAAATCCATCTTCCAACAGCCCCAGTTCCATCATTTTTTTTTTTTGCCTTTGGTTTGTAAAACCGTGTCTACTGTATTTAATTGAATGAATTTACTTTTCTTTTTTTAATGCTTGTCAGCAGCCTTGTTATCTACGTGTTAGCATGTTAGCTAGGAACGTAGCCACCAAAAGTGCCCTAAAATCCATCTGTGATGTACTAAAAGTCTGATTTTCTGTCAGAGTCAAGAGTCTCACCAGGAAATATATTTACAGTAAAATGAAATAAAGCAAACAATGTTCATTCAGTTTAACACCCTTTAGAGAAGCACTGATTTCACGCCTCTGTCAGAAGTTAAAACTCGTCCATTATACGTTAAACAGATTAAAACATTAATTTCCCTCCTTCTGCCTGGCTTTCTGCCTGAGAACTCGAGGAAACCGACAGCGAGAAATTAATCCTCTCTGCGGAAATGATATTGTTTTACAGCGTTGCTCCACACGAGTCGACCTGCTGACGTAACCTTAATTCTCTTCTTTCTTCCTCCTCTGAAAGTTTGAATTTGCTGAGGCCACAGTTAACAAGCAGTTAATATCTAAATGGGTCGGCCGTGCCTTTTACGTTGATTAGTTCTTCAATTTTTCCAAAATCACATTTCCTCCTCCTGCTGAGTGAAAACACAGAGCAGTTTTAATTGAGAGGACAGAGACTGAGCAGAATGAAAATCAGCTGTAAACTGGAGAAATAAAGCGACCAGGAGAGCGGGGCAGAAATAAATTGGTTTCTGTTACATCATCACACTCGCTCTGCTCACGCAATTTAGACTTCTTACTTTATTTTCTAGAAACATGATGTGACGCTACGGAAGATCAATCCAGCCGGGAACAGCAAAAAATACATGAAAAGTTTTGGATGCAAAAAAATGAAAATATTCAGGCTTGAGTCACGATCTTGAGTCAAATTATAAGATTTTTTTTTACGAGCAAACATTTTGTGACAGGAAGTCAGGATTATGGGATATTTGTGTCAAAATTCTAAAATGTCAAAATTATGAAATAGCCCTAACCCTAAATTTTTCTTAGGTCAAAAATTGAAGATACTAAATCAGTTTTTTGATCCGTTAAATGTTGAGATGGTAAGAAAACCGTATGTGACACTACGTCAAACTGTTTTAGTTATATAGTGAGTCCGATTTTTCAGATACCGAGTCCCAAGTTACGATGCACAAAGAAAGATTTATTTATTTTTAACTTACTAAAGTTATTAAAAATGGAGAGAGTAAATCACATATTTGAAGATAGTGAGTCAGTATTACTACCTCCTACCCGCAGGTCCAGTGCTAGGCCCCTGGTCCTTCATAACAGGGCCTGTGCCGGGTCTCCACAGAAAACACAGCAGCCTCTGGTCTAATTGGAGGCAGAAGGCCACCACTCCCTCTGCCAAGTCCACCAGTTATCTCTGCACGTTCTCCAACGGGCCAGCCAGTGCTATAGCAAAGAGGCCACTAAACTGTCCGACCCCAAGACCTTCAGCCCCGATCCGCTCCGAACCCCCTCGCAGCCGTGGGACCTCTGACTCCCCCCAAACCCCAGTTCAGTTTCACTGACGAGGCCTTTTCATGAATCATGTAAAGTGTGTCCACCACGGTCTCGAGGTCCACGCCATTTTTAGCCAGCACCAGCACATCATCATAGAGACAACTATAGGACCCCACCCCGTCCTGAACCACATGAAGCCTTAAAGGGGTACCCATGATCCCCCTGTCAAAGAAACAAAAGAGAGAGGTGGAGAAATAAGTGGCAGAGAGAGAGAGAGAAACACAAAAATGAAAGACAATCTTGGGAAAGTCATGAAATATGAAACTAATTTCATCGCGAGTCGTCATCAGTCTGATTGTCAGTTTCCGCACCTGAAACAACCAAACTCCACAGGTCAAAACACCATTTTAACCGAACCGGTTCCAGGTGAAAACGCGGTTCCGGACTCCGAAGCGGAGCTGCTCTGAGAAGCAGCTTGAATCGACTTTCTGTCGTTTATGAATCAAGTTCGGCGTCTTAAGACATATTTAATATTTCCGGGAGCGTCGTGTTGGTGTGAGCCACCTGCCCTGAGAGGAATTTCATCTCGGCTCTGGGACGTGTTCGTGTGTTTTACAGTCTCCACAGCTGCAGCGCTTCGCTCCTCTCAGAGATAATCTGCGATAAAAGCTTCACATGAAGCTGATGATCAGTTCACGGCTGCAGAGAAAGTTTTTCATGAGGAGCAGAGTGACGATGAGGAGGATTTCCACATCTCATCAGACGCTTTCGACACTTCATCGCAGAGTGCGACTCTCCAATCTTAAAGCAGAGGAGATTAAAAGGGGAATTACAACATAATCTTAAATAATCCAAACAGCACGGACACTGGAGTGCAGAGTTATTCTGAGGTCTGACAACACTGTCAATCAACACCCGGATTACAGTTAAAATTAGCACGAAAACTTGCTGTTAATTTGTCCTGGTCGCCTCCCAGAGACGATTAATCTGAGACAGATAACACTGTGATTAAACATATAATGGATTTAATATTTTCAGAGCTGCTGATGGAAGATTCATGTTTCCTCTGAACTGAGGAGAAAAGCAGAGTCTGAAGCCGGTCTGGTTACGTTGTCAGAAGTTTCTTTAATTCTGACAGGAACATACATGTGGAGATTAGAAAATGAAAGTCTTTGTACTAGAATTCGGTGTCTGCAGGGGGTCATTTTAATGTACATCCTTCGGGTACGGTGGCCAAGAGGGGCCAGTTAGGCGTAGGATCAGTAGTTTTAAGAGGAATAGTTGTAGTGTTGTGAGTATTTTGATTGCCGATTTTTTGATTTTTTTTTTTTTTTTTATCCTACAGTTAAGGCCGGAAGTATCTGGACAGATACACATTTATTTTTTTTCTTCAGGTTCCGAGCTTCAGCTCATTTACGGTGAAATAAGACAATGGACACGACAGTAAAGATCCAGGTCTCAGCTTTAATCTGAGCAGGTTTACGTCAGTATATTAGAACTGTGTGGGAGCTGGAGCCTGATTCAAAGTACTTTGGAAACCTGGTTACTAATGTTTCTTGAGCAGCTGGGAGTCGTTTCTATGTCAGCTCATACAGAAAGAGCTCAGACGTGGCTCGGAGTTGACGGAGAGAAGAGTTAATTTAGATCGAGGTAGAGTTGTCTGTCAGTATGAGGAGTGAAGAGGTGGCCGAGTGAAGAAGAGGAAAATGAGGCCCAAATAAAAAATCTATCAGAGGGAGGTCGAAGGTCGTTGGTTTCTAAAAAAGCAGGTGTTCTCAACTATAAAAAGTGGAACAAGCTGTTAGACCGAGGAGCACTGGTCCTGCGGATGAATCATTTGCATGAAGAAAAATCCCCTTTATATCTGCACGTCAAGTGAAGAACGCTCTCCAGGATGTAGGCGGACATGTTTCCATGTCAACGATCATGAGACGACTTCAGGACCAGAACCTCAGATGATTCACCACAAGATGCAAACGCCTGGTAAACCTTAGAAACAGAAAGGCCGGGCTGCAGCTCACAAAAACACACACAAAGAAACCACATTTCATCCTTCAGCAGGACAACGATCCCAAACCTACGGCCAAAACAACCACAGAGCTTTTCAGGGTGAAGAGGTGGAAGATCCACGACTGGCCGAGCGGCAGTCCACTTGGTGGAGACCGGACCAAAGGCAGAGAGACCCCCCAACAACAAGAGCTGAGGCTCTGGGAGAGCATCACCAGACCCTCAGACGTCTGTGGGTCTGAGACTCCGGGCCGTCGCTGACTGCAAAGGATTTTACACTAAATATGACATATGATGATTGTTGTTTGACTTCATGTGTATCTGTCCAATTACTTCTGAAGCCCTAAACTTTGGGCGGTATGTGTTCAAAGGGCTACACCTCCTGCACAGTTCTTCCTTCAGTGCTGTTAACCTGCTCAGATTAAAGCTGAGACTTGGCTTTTATCCTCAGGAAGTGGACGTCTCACTGAATCATATCAACATGTGTTTCGTGTCTATGAGTTCAGATCTGACTCAGTTAGGACTCCGAGGAGGAGGACGAGCTGCAATCGGGCTCTGAGTCTTTTAGTCTAGTTTGCGTGGTAACAATAGCAAATGAAACGATAATAATAATGAGTTCATAGGCTTTGACAGGCTACTTGTGTGGGAATGACCTTTCATTTTACGCACGTTTTCGGAGACTTTCGGTGCATTTTGTCTGTGCTTTTTTTTTTTTTCTCTCCTCAGCAGCAGGAATTTCTTCCTGAAAAAGGATCAAACCGAACCCAAACGTTTCAGGGCTTCATTTCCTCGTCTGAGGAGTTGAAAGTTTTTAGGGTTTGAATTGATTTCTGAGTGAGGGATTAACACTCTGTAGCTGTGGTCTGCTCCAGGCGGCAGGCGGGGGTTAAAAACTGTTTGGAAATGTTGAGAAAACTGCCGGCTGAAGAAAACACACTCTTGTGGTTGTTCTGGAGTGAAGGACTCGGGCTGAAAGCAGGCAGGGTAATCATCCAGGTCACATGTAGGGGTAGAATTGCAGTATTCCTGCAAATTCTGTTCCCATCCAGTTAAGTATCTGCACAGGGAGGAGAGTCTTCCTCATGTATACATATACATATACATACATATGTATATGTTTATGATTTTCATGCTGTACTTGATTATTACTAACATTTTTTTTCTGCTAACAGTACTTCTACTCATGAAAACTTTACTTTATCTATTGGTTTATTCTTTTTCGCTGACATGACCTTTTGATGTTTGTAACAGGTTCGTGCTGTCGACACTTCACCACCGACTTATTTGCTCAGGAAGCAAAGAAGCACATGACAAACTAGAAAAATCTTTATTTTACCAATGAGTTTCAGTTCAAGGCCTTAAGCAGGGTAATTTATGGTTCCCTTTTTTTTTGCTGACGTGAAGTCTTTTGATTCTAACTTTGTACTATTTTTCTTTGCTAATGTCGCTTTTTATGCTAATGTTTGTTGTGTTTCTTGGGCCTAGCTCAGTTCATCTCTCGCCACCTTTTATGAGATTGAGGTCCGAATACAAATTTAGCCCTAAACATTAATTCAACTGGTTTCCAGCAAGTCACCCCCCCCCCCCCCCCTTGCTGGACACACATCCTCCATCAGCAAACCCACCTTTAAACAAGGATTACTTATGTAACTGGAGTTGTACAACCTGTGGATGCCCCTCAGATGGAAATCTAATCATTAAAATGTTCAAACACTCAAACACGTCGGTAAAGACGGCCGGGGTAAAGACGAACTGCGTCTGAATTTTACCTGAAACCACTGGTCGAGCAATAGAAGAAATAATTGGCAACTATTTTAATAACTGATTAATTTTGTCACTGTCTTTTTATTCTTCAAACAAAAACACCAAAACCTCTCCGGTTCCGTCTTCTCAAATGTAAAGATTTTCTGTTTTCTCTGTCTTCTATCTCAGCGAACTGAGTATCTTTGGGTTTTGGACACTCGGTTGACGGAACAGGACATTTGAAGACGTCACACTGGGCTCTGCGAAGTTGTGAGTGGCACGTTTTCGTAACTTTTTCAAGTTTTACATTCTGAAGAATTGTTGGAAAAATGAATGGGCAGCTTAACGAATAATGACAGTAATTGTGAGGTGCAGCTGTAGTTTGAAGGGCCCGTGTTCGAGCTGAAACAGGGTGCTTAACTGAGGCCGCGGTCTTTAACTTAGACTGACCCAACCGTGACCGTCCCATCACATAACCAACCATGACATCAATGAAGGTCAGGTAACACTAACACTCAGAACAGGTATGTTGTCATTGGCAGCGTGGTCCTATGTGTCCTGTGTAATGTCACCTGATGAGTGGTCATTGATGTATCTCCTGTCAGCTGTGAGTCTGAACATTGTAAACATTTAAGACACTGTGCTCAGACCAACTCTCATTCCCTGACCTTCCTTTCTGCTGTTTTTTCTGTTTGCTTTAGTTGTAATCCAGTTTTTGTGTCTTTGACCTGTCGCTAAATGTTGTTGCTGTACTACAGACGTGAATTTTCAAACGCTTACTTTAAAGAAGTCACGTTTCCATCCGGCTGCTGTTTTGCCTGGATCAGTGGATCGGTTCAGAGCGGGGTATCAGTCGTCACATCTGTCTGTTAAAAACACCACGTGAGCAACTGAACAACAGATATCTGAACAGTGATCAGTTTCTGGGAGGTTGCTGACGGTCGCAGAGGAGGATGAGAGTATTTACTCAGCTGCTGTTCTTCCTCCCGTCTCCTCGCTATCATCATCTTCCCCTCCGTTGTAGCTTTAATCTGAATGGGCTGCGTTCCTGTCCTCGCTTGTTTGTCACATATCAGTAACAGCAGCGACTGACTCAATGGAGCTCTCACCTTCCACAAACGCTCAGCTGGCTGTTGGGAGGATTTCTGAGACCTGAGAGACTCCGCGCCTCTGTCGTCGCCGTGGGAAATAAAACAAACAGAAACAGAAACAGGAGCTGCTGGAGGTCGCTCAGTGCTGCCTCACAGATCTCTGATCAGGTCAAGGTTTTCCCTCAGACTCCTCTCAGGTTCAGAGTTACCAGTTCAGCAGAGGCCCACACACCGCAGCCGGAGGTGGTTTCACAAAACGACGATTTAACCTTATAGAATCCACCGTCCCACCTGTGGGACTCTTTGGTCTCAGTAGAGCTGCTTCAGGTGTGTTTTGGTCTGTACCGGACTCAGTCTTCACACAACCCCGGACCAGTTCCGCTTTGTTTGAAGGCTCTAAGTCTCCTGATTCTCTCTGTGCAGAGCATTTTAGGATTCTCACATCACTGCAACAGCTGTTTGTCGTTTTGCAGAAAAAGTCATTCCCTACCGTTTGCGCAGGAAGACACATGTGCAGGTTTTCACCACGAGATTCAACAGAACAAAAAGCACCAAAGCTTCAGTCGAATAAATGCGTTGTCATGGACAAAAGGTCAAAAAACGTGAGTAGTTTTCTTTGCGATTTCTTGACGGATTGAGACGAGGCTTGTGACTTTGATCAAAAGGGTTGAAGAACAGTGAGCTTTTTCCTTTGGGTTCATGAGCTGAAGGTTTGTGCACAGAAATGGGGTTGTGTGGTAACAGGTTACAGCTTTCATGACACCTTCTGTCTCAAAGACGAGGTTTATTTTTGTTCCCAGCGAGATCTTTATTAACATGTTCAGATAACCTCCAACAACGCAGAAGCAAAATATTCACCTCCAGTGTGAATGAGGGATGAAATCAGTTATAAGACAACATGGAAATCAGACTCTTCAATAGGTGTCAGATATCTGGAAAACGGTATTAACACAACAGAAAATACAGAATGAATCAACATTTTTAGAAAATGTAGGTTCATGTCAAATCCAAAGACACGTTCACAGGAACAAGAATGATCGAATAAAATTCATTCAGCGACAGGAACCATTTGTATTTCTAACTCACGCACCCCGTTCATTAGTTTACTTAAATCTACATTCTCCACTATACTGTATTTAAAAAAAAAACAAGCAATTGTTTAGCTTTAATGATACAAGTTATCTTCACCAGCGTTAGAACTGCGGACAGTTATTTAATCTAATAACTTTTAGTTGACTGGTCCAAAAACACTGAGACAGCACTTTTAGCAAACAATTACCAAAAACCTTGCAAACAGCCGGAATTTAATAAAAGGCTAACATTAGTTTTACTTCCTGTAAAAGCATATTATTATTGTGATGAGTTAATAAGGATCCAGTCAGTTCACCAATAAGTCAAAACCCATAGAGACCTCTGTGGATATTTCAGCTCCCGGGTTAAAAACCTCCTGAATGTCTGGATCTTAAGTTATCAGAGAGACAAGCTGAGCATAATGGCAGCAGCTGGGCTCGCAGCCCCTCCAGGACGAGTTTTTATATGAAACTGATTTATTCAGTGTATTTACTGGATTTAATCACCGAGTCCGTTTGTTCTGGAGAGGAGGAGACCTCTGTGGATAGTTCGACTCTGGGTAAAAACCTCCTGAACGATTAACACTGACCAGGCATCCTGACCGGGTGAAGCTGACTGCAGTGACGGCAACGGCGGTAAAGACATCAACTCCCATGGTCCTACGCTACTTCACGACGTCACCAAACTCCGTGTTTTGTTATTCTTTTGATTGAGACCCCTAGTGGAAGAAAATGACATATCGTGGATTTGAGTGTACATTACACACACTCCTAACCACGTTTTTTGAGCTGTATACTAAATAATGTCCATTTCAGGGGACTCGGTACCATAAGATCTTTTGTGAATACAGCCCCATGTGTTTTAATTTTAATTCTGAGCAGCCAGAGCTTAAATTCAGGATTTTTTCAGTGTAGTTATGAATAGTCAGAATTTCAATAGAATTTTTTAAGACATCTTAATTATCATTTCATATGTCTAAAACTAAGATATTACTTGTACGATTTCACTTTCAGATATTTAGAGATAAAGTCGAGTGTACATATCTTGAATTTGAGTTGAAAGGATTCATAGGTCACAGTCTTTTTGTTGATTAAAAATGTCAGCATGGTGCTCACTCATAATCCAACCCGCTGCTTTTATCAGCTTGCTCGGTTGGTTTTTGTTTTTGACTTTTTGACAGGTTTGTCCCATGATAAAATCAGACTCAATAAACTATCTATAAAGTAGTGTGAAGTCGTAACACGAAACACAATTGATGATATTCTCTCTTGGATTAAAGGAACTCTCGGAGGCTTTAAAATCTTCCCCGGAGGCTGGTAAAACTTGAAATTTCTTTGACATTGTTGAAATAATCAAGAAGCAGAAGTTTGAATAAGTGGTTATGAATTTTTCATGCACGTCTGAATAATCTGAGCAAGTGTCTGGTTTGACTGAGTTAAAAGCAAACAACAGAAACAACTCTAACACCGCCCCCCCAGCCTCTGTAGAAGAAACAAAAACAGACAATAGTCTGGTGTCAAAGGCTGCTGGGTTTTATCAACTCGCCGCTGTGACAAAGAGATCAGCGCTTGCATCCCTCTCTCATCATTAATTGATTCTTGTGAGCGACTCTGATCCGACAAACAATCTGCAAAAACAGACTCCACAACAACCAGCGAGCCCGCCACAACCAGGGGATGATGAAACGCAGCCTGAGGGCAGAAAATAATGAGTCCACTACAGCGTGAGGAGACGCTAACCTGCAACACTTCTCTGAAAACACTTCTTTGTTTCTAAGTAATCACAGGATAGTTTGAGTCTTCCTCCAGCAGGACCTGAAGAGGGTGAGAGGTCTAATGTGTTGACTGGTTTTCTCCGGGCTCTCTGAAGAAGGTCGACGTGTTTCTGAAATTTAAAGATTTTAGATATAAAGCAGTGTTTGTGTTATTGTCCTCTAACACCACAAACGAGAGCAAAACACCCAGAAGCGCTTCACCATCCAGAATTTGTTCAGGTCTGGAACTGGAGTTGATGTCTCTTATTTTTTGAGATGATACAAAACTTCTTTATAAAAATAAAATGTCAGGTTCGTTGTTCTGCCGTCATCGATTGATACCAGACATAACTGATTTTGTGTTCTTTTAAAAAACTAAACCCTAGCTAGAAGTCCTCACAAGTCCAAAATTCTGGACCCGATCAGGTCCCAAAATGGACCTGAGGATTGAATAAGCTGACCGAAAAAAGGCCTGAGGATAGTAAGACCCAATCCACAGTAGACCCTAGGACCTTCGTACCTGGTGTAAACAGACTCAAAGATAATGACACCAGATCCAAAAAGGACACCAGTACAGTCACATTAGCCCCTAAGGTAACCAGGGCCGATCCGAAAGGGAAATGAAAAATGTCAGACCTGGTCCAAATAGAACCAAGAATAATTAAACCCCATCAGAAAAAGGGATCTGAGGACAGTAAGACCTAGTCCAAATGGACCAGAGAATGATCAAACCCCGCCCAAAACTGACACATGGACTGTTGTCATAAATGTACCCAAGAATAATTAAACCGGCTTCATAAGGGACTTGGAGGACAGTCAGACCCATTCTAAAACCTGAAGACCTGAAGATAATTAGAATAAGGAAGGGACCCAAGGACGGTCCGACCTGAGAAGCACCAGAGGGCAGTCAGACCTGGTCCCAAGTCGACCCAAGGATAATTAGATCCAGTTTGTAAGGGAATTGGGCACAACCAGACCCAGTCCAAAAGAGCTGGCTTGAAATAGATTTAAAGATAATTAGACCCAATCAAGCATAGTGTATCTGAACAGATCCAAACCACTGAACAGCAACCTATTTCTCTTCTTCACGATGATGACACGTCCCCGGATCAGAGGCCATAGAGTCCACTTTATATTGGACATACTGAAGGGACCAGAGGAAGCTTCCAGACCTGATTTGATTTAAATTAAATTGGTTCTGGGTCAACTCGGGTCCTGGGTGGAGCCTTAGTTACAAGGAACCAAGAGGACTCATGGAGACAGGCAGACCTGATCCGAAATAGACCACAGGGAAAAGGTTTGCTTTGGAGGTCTCAGAGGTTCTGAAAGTAACTGAAGTGTTTGTTAGCGCTGGTTTTGGTGGGCCCGAGGTTTTGTATGTATCTGAAGTGTTTTCGTGGGACCCGGTTTTGGAGGTCCAGAGGTCCTGAAGGTATGGAGTTTTGTTTTGTTTTGGGTTTTTTTGCTGGATTTGGAGGTCCAGAGTTTCTGAAGGTAACTGAAGTGTTTGGGGGACCCGGTTTTGGAGCTCCAGAGGTTCAGGACAGTGTGTATCAGTGTGTCCTGTGTGAACTGTCCTGATCCTGGATGTAATCGTCCAAAGCCGCTGACCTGAGCACTTTGATGAAATCCGTCTTAAGCTAACGGTGCCTGATTACTTCCTGACGATTACAGTGGTGAATCAGAGGAGCTACAGCCCAAAAGACTCGCGGGAGGAAAAGAAAAGAGTCTGAGAGAAAAAAAAATCCCGACTCACATATCATAACGTCGTAACTCCACATCCTGATATCTGTGGGTTGTTTCCTTCCCTCTCCCCTGTCAGACGTCCGCTGTAATGATGTGGAGATGATGTGTCACACTGATTAGTTCGCTGTGCTTTCACATTTACTCTTCTGAAACAATGCAAAATAAATATTATTGGTTTTTAATTTTAGAAACAAAACATATATATATTAAAAAAAATAGAAATTCATTCGGTTTTCATTGCGAGAGAAACAAAAACCTCCTTGAGTCTGTGATTCATCATTTCATTCAATCTGAAAGAGAAAAGAAAAACCTGGAAAAATTCCTTTGATCGTGTTATTTGTCTTCATTCATTGAAACATTAGAAATGCTGGTGGTTATTTATCACTTTTTCCAGCCCCCTCCCAAACTCAAAATGCTGTTGCTGCTGGCAGAGCTCAGGTCTGCTTTAGGGGAGCGGGTCCAGACCTGCTGGGACGGATCCAGTCTAGATAAAACCCACAGAGACGGAGGCTGTGGCAGAGTGTTTAGTCAGGTGAATAGTTGAACTACTTCCTGCGACCTTGCAGCACCTTCAGCGTGAATTCTCACTTTAGTGCTGACTGGATCTGAAGTGCTGATACCTGATGTGGTTTTTATGGGCTTCATCGCAGAGCCTCGGCAGCTGCCAGATGTGAGGTGGGCAGATGTTGTCACTTTAAATTTACCCCCTGGTGATGCTTTCTGTGATTGGCTGAGCTGCTTTTTTAACCTTTTCAAAAGTGAGCTGCATCATTCAGAGGTCGCTTCAGCGTTTAAGGTCTCTTCAAATTTGAGGGTGAAAGTTTATCGTTTACCTGGGGAGCAGCAGTTTGACCACATAAATTCAAGGAGGTCCATTTAGTGAGAAGTGGTTGAAAGCGTGAGAAGAAACTAGAAAATAGAGACTTTAAGATTAAATCTGGTTGTGGGAGGAAAAGTCTTTGACTCTTTGACTCTTAGTCTGAAGCAGCAGTAAACTCTCCGTCCTCCCTCCGTCGTCACCATCATGTCGTTACCTTTGTAACGTCCAGATGAGATGAAATCCTTTGCAGACTCCAACAGGAAGTTAATCTCTTGGCTGAGCCACAGCAGAGAAAAGGTATTTTGTGCTTCACTCCTCAAAGCTGCTTACAGACTGAAGTGACTTTAATTTGTTCTTGAGAGAAACAGTGAGAGCTGAACGGTGGAGCAGGATTTACACTCAGATTGACCCACGGATTATAATTTACAGCAACACACAACCTCTCGTGAACTGAGTCTTTTATTCTGAAGAAATCAAACTGTCCACCTCCGTCTGTTGTGCGAAGACAAAGGTTCATTGTCCGTTTACTGTCAGAGCGACAGGAAAACATTGAAGTTAAATGGAATTTGAATACATTTAAAGGGTCGTTAAAAGCCCTTAAAACCAACAAATGAGGCTTCAAAACCCCCGAATTACTCCGTGAATCAACCACGAGTGAATTCCATTAAAAATCCTAACTTCAGTTTTTAAACCAGTGTAATAATGGAGATATTAAGGGCGTTTGAGTGATAAAATTTCAGGTTTTGATTCACAGTGATTCAGTGTTGGACTGAACAAAATATGAAGACGCTGAACTGAGCGGAGTCAGAGTGTAACTGGACTTTTTTTATATTTGAATGCTCTTTTCAGGTAAATAACCCATTAATAACCCTGCACACCTGCACATTACAGAACACACATGAACACATTTCACATGTGCTTTTCATGTCATTTTACATGTGATGAACCTGCTATTGAAAATGTTTCACGTGTGAAAAGATTCTTAATTATCCGAACACTTCGGGACATTTAATTTGCTTCCACTGTGACTGGCTGAGCAAATCTTCAGCTCATTTCTATTCTAACTATTTACCTCAATTCTGTTTCTGCTGTTTATGAACTCTTTAAAAGCTCCGACGTTAACATTAATCCTGTTGCTGTATTTGCACCTGTACGTGTTTGGGATTCTGCCTGCGTGTGTCTGATATTTGCAGTACAGGTTGTGGTGATGAACTGCGATGTGGTTCCAGTGTCAGCGCTGGACTGAACAGCTGGAGCGAGCAGAGACACAGAAACAGACTTTTAAGACGTCACTCTACATTAAATCTGTAAAACCTGTACGCGAGCCATAAAAACCCTTTTACTTCCAAGGCCCTTTAAAACCCTGACTTCACTTTATAAACAAAGGTAATATGTAATAACTAATTAGAAATCCGCATTTTACAGGTGATCAATCCACAAAGCCGCACACACAGCTTGCACACATTTCACGTGCGAATCATCAATATCACTTTACGTTGAAGTGAGGAAGTAACATTTTAGTATCGAAGGAGATTAACGGAAAAATAAGTTGATCGGTCGGGATCAATGAACAGTCTTTCATTTAAATGGTCGTTTGACGTGAATAAACATTAAAACCTGCACACACACCACATGAATCAACCACGAAGAAATCTTACAAACACCGGTCAAAGCACTGGTAGAAATCGTGCGGAAAACGGACGGAGCTCATTTCAGTTCCTTTGAGTTGTATTTTATTTAAACAAGCAGACGTTTGAAACCCATTTTCACCTGGACTTGACATCCAGACCTCACAGATTTAGTATTTTCCTGCTCTGCGAGGTTGGATTTTCTTTGTCCAACGATAAAAATAATGAGCGGTTAAGTCCAGATGATGCCACAGTGATGATCACAAACATTTCTTCAAATTAAAATTCCTCTGAGGGCAGACCTGATGAAACTCTGCTCTCTGCTGCGTGAAGAACTTTCTGTTTTCTTTAAATCTCTGTGAAGTGGATCTTCACTTTGACACGTTCACACATATTTTGTTGCAAATTGGAAATAATTAACTTGGCAAAAGCAGAATGCTTCAGCTCTGTATTGTTCCTTTATGAAGAAGTGTAATTAATGTTTAATTTAAGAGGCGACTGCAGATGTAGAAAAGGGACAAATGGCAGCGTGCTCTCTGTAGCTGCTCTGCATGTTGAAATATTAATGACTTCAGTCAAAAGAAGACACTCCACTTCCTCTCCATGAAGAAAAAGTCATTTATGTCTTTTTCATTTTCTCAATGAGAAACCGCTCAGTGGGTTTCACTTTCACAGACCAACTTTTTCTCCACTCTGACTCGGGGACCAGAACAGTGGAGAGGGTGGTTCAGGTAAAACCTGCTGGGCCTCTGGTACTTTGTTTTACAAAGGAGTCCACGTCGGTCCTTCGTGTCTCTTTGTGGAAGGAGTCAGAAAGCTCTGAGGCATGTATTGGTTTTTTAAATGTCAAAGATACTTAAAACACTTTACAAGTTTTAACACGGGTCCATTTCAGGCTCAGTGGGCTCTGTAAATCGTGTGATGTGGTCCAGATGTGTGACACCGTTCAGGACAGAGATGACTGATTTCCGTGGGAAATATTCGTTCATATCATAAAGAGTAAGATGTGCGGAAACAGGCGCTGTTTGTCTCAACCAGCTGCTAATTCAAATCCTGTTGGAGTCTGGATTAACGTGCTACAGCGTGACAGAGTTTGTGGCCGTGTCGTTGGCGTGTCGTTGGCGTGTTGAACTGTACCTTTGTCCCTGATGAGATTAGGTCATGTGACCTGCGGCTGTGATATGGCTGCACTGAGCGCGGAGCTTATCTCCAGTTTTCATTAAGAGAGTGAATAAAGGAGCAGAGTGGGACGTCGTCTCTTCCTCTAATCTTTAATACATCTCTGAAGAAACTAAGATCTGTTGTTGAAGTGATTAAAGCGGAGACTCCTCGTTGTGTTTAAAGAAGCTGCAGTTTAATCATCCTGCACCATGAATCTGTCGACTTCCTTTAAGATTTAAGAGGATTTAAAAGATGAATCCCAAGTGAACATCACTGATGTTAAACTGCGCTCTGCTTCATCTTTTATTGTCCGGCTGATCCCTGGTCAGAGCTGAGGTTGTTGCGTTGATCATAAGGTGACATTTTATCAGAATAATCCAACTCCGATGATCGGCTGTCAGATCAAATGATAAAGTGACCATATCTGAACTCTGGCTCTGTTTCTAAACCAACCTCAGACGACGTCTTCACGTCTTTCTCCAGAGAAGCGGCAGAAGTCCTGACAAAGTGTGTTCACTGTGTCAGTTTTATTGTTGTGGGGTTTCATCCAAGATGTTGGGTGGGTCTTACCCACATTTTCTTTTTCTTCTAATGATTGGTTCTTTGCTTAAATTATTGACGTTTTATGTCCATTTTTCAGTGTTGTTGGTCTTTCCTTCAGCTCCACCGAACAAATACTTTGAAAACGCCGTCTGTGGCTCTTACAAGCTGAAAAGTCAAGTTTCATTTTGTCCTTATTGGCGACAGGACCACAACAACGTTCAATGAGAAGCAGCACAGCTACAAACTGCATGTCTATACTGCAAACGTGGTTTTGACGTAGAGGTTTCAAGGATGGGCAAACAGCTCCCTCAGAGATCCATTCGGTTCTTTTTGCTGAGCTGTTTAACCAGAACCCTCCGACATGCTGCTTCCCTCTTACTTTCTCCTGTACTCAGACGGGAGAACAGTCATAATAACTAGAGTGCTAATAAATTCATTCTTTTTTGCATCTGAAGTGTCTCCACAGATTGTGAATATTTACCATATCTCTCAGACCTGCAGCGCAGGTGTGCTGATGAAAATGCATCAGTAACAACTGAGTATTTAATGATGATATTAAAATGATGAACATCTAAATATGACACAGACGGAACCAGGAGCTCATCAATCAATCGAACAACTACGTCGTTTTACTTTGAAACCGTGACTCCAGCTGTGCCTCTGAGTGCACCGGTCTGTTGGAAACTTCTCCTCCCACGATGCATTGCGGCAGGGCAGACCCAGTCCTGACTCACCCGCAGGAAGAAAAACACTCAGACCACAAACAGAGAGTGACAGCGGCACCCGTACCCTCTGTTCTCAGATCGGATCCTGACAGAGGCTCTGCGATGCCACAGAGGACGGAACAGGAACTCGGTTTTTTATGTAAAGGTTCAGACATAAGGAATCGCAGGATTTTCAAAATAAAAGAGGTCCCGGACTGTTTCTGACCCCGAAGTCGCAGTTTGACGTGGTCAGACCGTTGCGGTTCTGACATTAGCTTATCGGGATCTCACTGCCGACACGTCATAAATACTTTAAACCGAACATATTCTTTATGTTTTCAGACCGAGTGCGGATACTTACATTTGGGTACTTGCCGATACCGAGTACTGAATAATACCACTCCGGTTCTAAAACGTGTTGTATTTTCATCAGATGTTCTTCACTTTCGGAATGGAACGTATTAAATATACAACGTGTTGCTGTTGGTGACAGACAAACTGGACTGAAGTTGTCAGATGAATGTCAGTGTGTTGCCCTCAAATCACCAAAAAACTAAACTGATTATGTTAAACGGTAAAAAGTTTTATGAGTCTTTTTTCCATCACTCACACACACTTCACCTCGGATCACGTTCAGTTGCGATACAGTGGAGTTCAGCGTCTCTTTACAGCTGCAGCTGAGGCGTCCTGCGTCGTTTTTGATGTGATGGTCCTCAAGTCTCCGAAGCGCGGTCACAGCAGGAATCGCATCTGAACCCAAAGCATCAGAGGAGCTCGCTTCTCATGTGAACCCCTCAAACGAAGCCAGACCGTCCCTTCCAGAAGTGTCCGCTGGTTCTGCTCGCTGAGACTGTAGCATGTGGTACGTGCTGATCCAGCGAGTCTGTACGTCTTGCTGGAGGCTTCTCATAGGCCGGTTTGAGCTGCACCTCCGTGTGGGAGTAGGCAAAGCTGAAATGTTTGAAATGTGCAACTGCCACCACGTCAGCTACACTTCTCTGAGCCAAAAGACCCTCGATAACAGCCAACCAGCGGCTGGCGGGCTAGGCAGTCCAGCAGCACTCATGGCCTTGATCGAGGTTTTGTTCCAGAGCACAACGGGGACAGAACTTTTCAGATTGCCCCGTGTCTGAAGCATATCATCAAACGGACCTGCTATAGCATCGGTCGGTGTGCGAACCCCGAAACTGCTTTACAGTAGAGCTCTCTGGGAAACGAAATCCTCATCAGTCCACTGGGCTGACACTGCTGGCCCAGATACCTGTGGTGAAGCCGAAGGCCGAAATGTCCCGCAGCAGGCTGCCGTTACTACAGTTTCTGTGTCTCTGGACGTTTTCTCTTGCTTCTCCGGCGTTTGCTGCAGAGTTGGCTGTTGCTGTGTCCTGCTTCGAGCATTAGCAAACTCCCTGAACTCTTCTTTGTGTTGGTTCGCTGTATATCCCAGTGAGGAAGAATGTAACAGTCAAACTAGTGCATACATTTTAAAAATAAGACGACTTAATTAGGTTAGTTAAATTTAAATCAAATCCAGCAGGTCATACGTTCACTAGTGTTCATCAGTCACACCCAGACTGAAGTGTATCCCGATAAGTAAACAGACGATGAACGGGTAAACTACGGTGTCCTGCGCACAACGAACGGTTAGAATGGCGGAGTTCTCTGGGAAATAGTGCGACAGCATCACGTCGGGTTCAGGCTACTGCTTTATTCACATGCACATACAGTATGTATTTGACTACGTGCACCACTTTTAACATTCATTGAAAACCGTTTCAGACTTCAGCTTCATCTCTCATCTTAGTTATTTATAACTTTTAGCTGCTTTCAGACTCTGTAGACTGAACCTGATCAAACTCTCATTTGATACCATATCAAACTTGAACCCTAATATCAAAGCCTAAATTCATTATCTCTACTCGAGGAAAGAACAGTGACTTTTGAGTCAGAAATATGAGATCTTGTGTAAGTCTGTGGCTATTTTTATTTTCATCGCTCCCACTGTAACATTTTTTTTTTTTTTTTTTGGCAGGATCAGGCTTCGATACCGCTGGGACCCATGAAGACCGAAAGAAATGAGTATGATGTTCACCATGATGTGACATAATTCATGTGGAGCTGCTGCTGCGTTCCTGACAACAGACGAAGGATAAATTCATATTTAACGGAGCTGAACATCTTCTGGTGATGTGAGTCCAACAGAAAGAGACCGGTTCCCGTCGCTCTCGGTGTCCCTGCTCTCTAACGACGACGTTAATGTGATCGTCCATCGTCTCGGAGCTGAAGGTGACAGGCTGCATTTGAAAAGCTCACAGGGATTAACATAATTGCTGCCTGACATATGCTGACATGATGCTAATTACCATGTTCTTGTGTCTCGCCCAATGAATAATTGAAATCAACAGTTTTTGGCCAAAAACATCAGGAGACATCAGAGCTCATCTCCTCAACGTATGACCCTGAACGCCTCGCGTGGTGTTCGGGGTCACTAAAAGCTCAATACTGATGACAAACTGACAAAATAAATAAATAAACACATAAACAACGAGCTTCAGAGGAAATTCAGCTGTTTGTCTGCTTGAACACATGATGCTAATTTTAGCTTGCCTGGCTAACTAGGCGTTATCGCGTCGGGGTCCTGCACTGAAGCACTGTGTGAGTCCTGGATGCTGTCAGACTCTGGGCTCACGTTAGCAGCTCTGCCCATCAGTTCGTCCGCATCCTAAAAAACTGTTTTCTTGTCACATTAAAAACCGGCCTGGAAGGGACCAAATACATTCCCATCAAGTTTGTATCCACCCTAATGAGTCAGCCGCCCAGTTGTACCAACTGTCAGTCAGTCACTTTGTTTTGTTTCGGTCCGTTGCTTTTACAGTACGTCCTCATTTTCTCTCATATTATTATGTCCGCTCCACCTTGCTCAGGTGAGGGTGTGAACCAGCCTATGTCAACAGAAACCAGGAATCAGCAGCACAGCTTCCATCCACGCCGACGTGAACTGATGATGAACTGAACTCATTTCGCACTTTCTGTTCCGTCCCTGTGTGTTTCAGTTCGTATTAACCCACCTCTTGTATTAAACCAAGGAACCCGGTGTTTCTCAGCCCGACTCAGCGGCCAATCGGAGCCGCCGAGCGCCGAGGCCTCTCCTCACAGGGGGAACTAATTTATTGAGCTCACGGTTGGAGGAAAATGCACCATTAAAGGGCATATTTAAGCACATTTGCAATCCTTAGAAGAAGGTAACGGTATTTGAATTTGCCCCAGCTTGAAGGAGAGTCTTTAATGTTGTGTCCACGGGACAAACGCACATCAAAGCAGAGGACGTTCCTGACGCTCTAAATCAAATACTTGTGGATTAAAGAGGGAGGGGGGCAGGTGGCCCCCAGACTGTCCTCTGTGGCAGAGCTGCCAGGCACGCCGCCTCACTGAGCGCGCTCCAACCGCCGCCTCGCGCCGCGCTATCGTTCCCCCGAATGCAAATTAAATCCAGGCGACGGGAGCTGCTTTGAATTCCTGCAGGAGGGGTGATTCTCCTCCCCCTTCCTCCCTCTGCTCCCCGCTCTTATCAGCCCAGTGCTGGGGGAGACGCAGAGAGACAGAGGGAGGGTATTTGTATGCAAAGGTACCTCGCTCCCAGTCATTTATGTATCTGGTACACCGCGCCCCCCACACACACACATCTTTGATGTTCCACAGGCTGCAGGAGGATCAGGGAGTCTCCTGACCTCAGATCTGCTCAGGAACAGAGTCGTGGACCAGTTTAGAGAAATAAAACCTCAGTTTGGAGTTCACATCTTTCACCCTGACCGACCGGGGGGGTCACAATGAGGGCAACAGTGCAACGACCGACCAGTCCACAAACCTGAGGAGCCACACAGGTGGTTCGTCCCTGATGACCCCTCGTTCCTTGTGATCATGTTTTGACGAGTTTCACTGTTGTGTCTACGAACATTTCTGATGCGAATAAACCTACGTCCACTAACTTAGACTGGATTATTGCTGAACATAGCCCCTGCACAAACCTTACGCTCAGATGAAAAGTTAGAGCTGAAATGTGCGACGCTGTTGTAAAACGTCTCGGTGGAGCTTCCCACGGTGAAGACAGAGGCTGCGATCCGCTAAGAACTCATATAGCGCCGACTTTCTTCAACGTGTTATAAACACTAACAAACTAATAATGTGTTTACGTGTTGACTATCATGATAGTAGATGTTTTAAAGGGGGAAGGGGCCCACTGAAGGGACAGATTTACCTGCTGCACCACTAGACATCATGCTGGGTTTCACATCACCAGCAGTAGGTCGGATAAAAGAAAACATTTTCCGATTTATGACGAATGATCCAGTATCGATCCTCAAAATCCTGGGATCAACATGTTCATCTGAGAAACACAAGCTAACAGCTGTCTGCAGATCTAAGGCTGATGTTTCATCAACACAAACAGTGCAGATGAATTAGTCAGAGGACTGTCAGTTTCTGTGCTGTCTGTACTCACGGTGATCTTTACAGTGGATGTCTGTACTTACGTGAAACATTTACTGACAGTCCATGTGTAGCTGTATGGGACAGCTTTTATGTTTCTAAAATATACAGAATGTAAGTGTCACAGGATTTTTTATTATTCTGCTCAACTGTTTAGCACATGTAGATCAAAAAAATGCAGATGTGTCATATTTTAGTTGTTTCGTATTTGCCAGGGAAAATAAATCTTTTGGTTTCAGTTTCTTTCTTCAGTTTTATAACCAAGTAATGTGTTTACAGTTTAGCCGATGTTGTGACTTGACACAGTTTTATAATCAAGGAATCACCAGTCTTGCTCACTTGTTGAATGTAGAAGACAGAGGTGTGAGAAGCTCTTTATACAGCGTCGGTATTTATCTGACGTACCCGAATCGTCGAGAATGAAACTGAATTGAACTGAGCTCGGTGGTGATATCCAGCGCTGACCAGCTTCCTTGGTTCTAGCGGAGTCAGTCATACTCTGACACTTTGTGTTTACAGCTGTAATGACTACTCTCCTAAATTAATAAATGAAGTCTTATCAGAGGGTGGTCCTGTTCAGAGACATGTCGTGGCTGGCTGGCGTGTTAGCAGTTAGCGCTCCGGCTAACCCAGTGACGTGCTTGACACGTTGTCATGTGACTTGACCTCTAGACCCCATGAGACCACGACAATCCTGTTCCCTGTCCCTGTCTGTCTCTAAGGTGAATGCCGCTCTCTCAGATACAGACAAAAGTTCATAGAAAAAGTCCATATTAACGTCCATCCTACATGACGGGAGTGTGATGAAAACCTGCGCTCCGTATCTTATTATGTCAGAAAAATATCTGTCGTCAGAATCGCTGGAGATGGGGGAAGTTGTTAGAAATAGAAATAGTCGGCTTCATTCTGTTGTTCGGTGTTCTTAAAAACAAAACAGAGAGATCTGCTTTTTATTTTCATGGCATTTAATGTATACTCCTCATAGTTTAACAGCTAATAAAATAATAGATTAATTCAGGTACATGATTAAAATATAACTCCACATTCAAAAAAGAAAAAAGGCTGTAAACGATGAATTTAAAAGTGAAACAGAACAGATGAGGACAGCGGATAGACCGTACTGGGTCACACTGGATGATTCTCTTTATAAACTGGAGGTTGTGAATGTGAAGTTGGTCTGAAATGTACATGATTAAAAAACGTCATTGGGCCATTTTAGATCATTTAAAATGAACAGTGTGTGTAGTGGGACGATCTAGATCACAATAAAACTGGTTTAAAATGTCTATTAAAAAATACGAAAGTTATTGACAAAAGTGTGAGGATATCACTGGGTTTGGTTCGTCCGGTTTAACCTGCAGGAGTTTCTGTTTTAATAAATTAGTGAGAAGTGAAAACGGGTTCACAGCGTCTCCCGACGTCTTCACTGCAGAAATGAACCAGGGAGAAAATCTGTCCAATGAGCTCAGAAAGACTGAAGCCTGATCAACACTGTCAGAGAAAATGATTCTGACCTTCGACAGTCTGACAGGAGAGAGTGAGAGTCCGTGACCGAGAGACAAGAGACACGGACCTGGGTTGACGTGTCACGGTATTTCATGTTTCACTTGCGTGACGAGGACTCTCTCCTCCTCGGATTAATGGGATCCAACAGGACGAGTGTCGAAGTGTCTCCTCAAAAAGTCTTTTTCTCAAGAACAGAAGTTGGTGATAGAGGTGGGGGGTGGTCAACCTATAGTAGGATTAATACGGTACATCAGAAGAGGTCCCTGACTTCAGCTTCTCAGCTTCCTCAGTGTTTGGCTTCAACATCTGATCCTGAGGTAGAAACGACATCCGTGGATCGTCAGTCAGACTTCGCTCTGCTCTGAACAACCAATCTGCTGAAAGCTAATGAAAAATGATTGCAGCACGTTTAGAACACATTATCTGTGCATATCAGAATAATGTGTGTGTCTAACGTCTAGTGATCATCTCATCGTTCTTCTTTCTGAACATCGTCAGTCAAACTGTCAAAATGTGCTTCAAACCTGTAAAACCCTGCTTTTAACTCGAATTTGTTGTGGGATTCGAAACCCTCCCGTTCTCAGACCTGTTGTAACGAGTTTTTCAGTCTCAGGTCGACTCCGAGCGTGAAGAAACCTGACGTCCAGGTACGTTTCAGATCAGTTCGGACGTCGAGGTGCGTCCACTAACGGCCTCTGAGGAAAACTCAAACAGTTCAGACGTGGGAACAGATGAGAAGAGATGATATGTGTGGGAATGTTTCAGTCCCGGGTGTTTCCTCCTCTCTTTGTTCCCACATGTTGGAATTCCTGTCTTCACTCCGGTTCTGGTCCCGGTCCAGATCTGATCCGCTTGGAGTCTGTTTACTGCTGTGTCGGTGTGAAGGGTTACGCCGGAGGTTTTGGCCGAGTGTTTATCTCAGAGTGTAATTGTGGTGAGAAAATAACTCTGATTAAGATCCAGCGATGAAGATGTAGAGCCTCGTTATGTTTATTGATCCGTGATGGACTCTGGCCTCGAGACAAAATGTCACAACAACATGAAAATATGTTTCCCACGCCTTCATTGTTTTAACTGTTAATGATCCAAAAAGTTTTTCTTTCACTGAACCAGGACCAGTTTCTGATCTCACGGATGAAAATCTCAATCTTCTGTTTCCACATCAAAACTAAAAGTTTTTCTCCCTGAAACGCTGAGAGTCTTCAAAGCAGTTTTTCTCAAAGTGGGAGCCACAAGATTTTACTCATTTCCATTTACTTTATTGTACCTTTTTAACAGTTTCACCACATTTCAACAAACACGTCACTGGGTTAAATTAAAACTACATTGTTATGACATGTTTTTGTTATGACTGCGACAGCTGTTTCCGATCATTGGGATCAATGTAAAGGACACAGAAGAGAAGCAGAGTCCCCGGAGAGGAATTAAAAATATGCCGAAAACCCTTTCCCTTTGAATTATTTCATCATTTAACTTCTTCGGGTCTCTAAAACTGCAGATAATCAGTCCGAGATGGAAAAATCAGTTCGGCGTTGAACCTGGAGACGAACTGTGGAGCGGGAAAGAAACCGGAGAGAAACTTGAAGGTGGAAAAATGAAGGACTAGAAGTTAGAAGTCTCCTTCACTGGGCTCTGAGGCCGGAGCCAGGGCTTCGGAGGTACTGAGGTCTTAGTCTCTCCCAGTATAACCCTTTAACTACTCAGATTTTTCATACAGTTTATTTACATAATTACCTGTTGAATTTTATTTCCTGTAGTTTGGGTATTAAAACAGTTGCTTTAAAATTCTTGGTTTTGTTGACTTATTCTCTGATCTGATGTTTCCTCATTTAAGTCTCTGACTGTAATTTGTCATTAATTACTGCAAATTGAGCAGTTTTATATTTTTTTAATGAAAGTAAAGAGGAAAAAACCCCAACATATATTTCCTAAAGGTGGTCATCATATAGCCACCGGTATCAGTAACTAACCCTATTATTTTTTGTTGGAATAAAGTAGTGCAAGTATATTTGAGTGTAAACACATTGGAACCTGTGAAATAAACCACAATGTGTAAGTTTTTAAACTTTATGATCCAGAGTGGTTAGAAAGAGTCAGTGACCCCCGTGGAGAGACCTGGTTTTCTGAGTTAACTGGTCATAAAATGGACCTGATCTTCATCTGAGTCACAAGTTCAGGAAAACACAATGTGCTTCAGGTAATAACACACAAACTATTATAATCCTTCATGTCTTTACTGAACACATCCATTAAACCTTCACAGTGACGGTGGGAAAAGCCAGTGAACCCTTGGATTTAATAACTGGTGGAACCTCAAAGCAGCTCTTCGGCAGCGGCGGATCAGACCCGAACGGCGTTCAGGAGGAACCTTGGACCGTTCTTCCCGCAGAGCTGCTTCAGCTCAGACACGTTCTCGGGACGTCTGGTGTGAACGGCTCCCTGAGCTCCTTCCACACCATCTCTGTTGGGTTGAGGACTCAAATCATGAGTCTGCCTCCACCGTACTTCACCGCTGGGAGGATGTTTTTTTAATGTTGGTTTCATGTGGTCTTAGCTGGGCGCCCACTTCTAGGGAGAGTAGCCACAGAACTAAAAATCTGACCATATTTAAGCCAAATTGTACAGAAATGCAGATAATTGCAGAGGATTCACCCACGGTTTCTTGCAACTGTAACTTAGCTTTTTTGAGGTATAATTAATAGTGCTTTTCCTCATTTTACTCAACTTTTTTACCTGACTGTACTTGATCCTTGTGTTCGCTTTTATAGTTTGCATCTGTGGGAATGTGTTTTCAGTCTGTTGTTGTTACCTTAAAGTTTCCATTTGTTTTGTTTTTTGGGTTGAACCTGGGTTCAGAGAAATGCTCTATAAATACACATCATTATTATTATTATTATTATTGTTATCACATAAAATGAAGGGAACGTAAAGCTAAATTGTGACTCGGGGATTGAAGCCCCTGAGCCGTGAAAGTTGAATCTCTAACTGTTTGTGCAGCTCCTGATTTTCCAGTTTCCAGCTTGGACGATAACATCAGTCTGTAGCTGATGGTCAGTGAACTGTGACCTCAGGACATTTTCAGGATGCTGATCATTTTGTGTCGGTGATCTCAGTCTGTCCCACCACCTCCTCATCATTACAGCTCCTTGTTCTCTGCAGCTTTTCTGTCACACAGGAACGTTATTGTCCGGCTGCAGATCACCCACTCATTAACATACTGTGGGCCTCCACATGCTTCAGATCTGTGATGTGACGAACGTGGGATTAAAGCCAACACACATTCCTCAGGACACCAGCGGAGAGGGAAGAAAACTCCTGAAACACAAAAACCACTGTCACAGCTGGAGGCATCGGAAGACCAACTGTCAGAAAGAGACAAGACAGATGAAACAGTAGAAATGACGAAGATGCAAATGGTCAGGCTTTAGAGATTTTTTTCTTGGTATCTTACAATTTTGAAAGCATTTAACCTTCTGGTAAAAAAGAGGGAAGTAAATAACCAGACACATAAGTTAAATACAACGGCAGTGCTGTGATTTCAGGTATATTTACCTGTAAAATGATCAGCCAGAGAGAAATCTGGCTGAGAGATCTGAAAAGTCGTTAAGTCTAGAGACAAAGGCCCCAAGTTGTCAACGCTGCCTGTAAACGCCCCCTGATGACGTGACAGAAACTGTTCGCACAAACTCATTTTGAAAGAGCAACAACCAATGGGGAAACTCCGACACTCGGCCGGCCGACCAATGGTTTAACTTCATCGCTCAGTCGGTCACGGACATGGTCCCGCTGCTGCAGTCCATCTAAAAACATAAGTGTGAACATGTGACGCCCACTGATTCTCGTCTTCCTAAACATCCTTGTCCGTCAATATGTTTGCAGAAATACTCGTGTCTTATTGGTTGACGGGCCCAGTAAATGGGTTGAAGCTGAAGCACAAACATCCCGTCATGCTGAGTCCGGGACTCAAGATGTGTAAATGTCCATATGAGTTCAAAGTTACGTTAACATGATATGAGCAGAGCATAAGTTATGTAGGGCTAATGTACTTTGCAGTGCACTGAAGCCAGCTAAACTGTTAGCAATGATAGCTTACTGTGCCTCCCCTTGGCCAGCAACAGCACACTAGCCTAGTCTCATGTTGGCCAAAAAGGTTTTGATTTTATATGGTGGTAGTCATACAAGCAGCATTTCTCATCATGTCGTACATTGACAGCTAAGTTACCACAGCTGCCATGAAGCAAAACTTTAGGCTTCTAGCTGAGCTGATAACGTTAGTGTAAAAAGTTGTCTCACTCACGAGAGATGTCAGAAAACTAACTCTGTAACCACTGACTCGCACTCTTAATTTGTCTAACTGACTAAAACTAAACTAGGAAATAAACTTAGTTTAAACTGAAACTGAATCTAAATGATCTGGATGCGTCACGCGTCTTGAACGCTCATGAACGTATCCTCTGGATTGGCCTTCCCAGTCAGCCACCCATGGTTATAAAGATGACATGGTTATTGATAGAAAGGGTGAAAACAGTTTTCTCTGGAGGTGGATTTCTGTGTTGTGGTGAAAAGAATGGCGGTGAATGGCTGCCTGGAAACAGTTGTCGGCATCGTAAAACGAAACATAATTTGTGTTAAGATGAGCTGAAACCTTCGGAAACACCAAACTGCTCCTTTAAATCTCTGCTGTGAACCTGCGAACGTGTTTCCCATGATGCTCTGTGATTCAGCTCTTTCAGTCTGATTCTCTCAGCAGGTGGAGGTGGCTCGTTTCCAGCAGGATGTTTTGTTTCTGTCGGATGGGGGCTCCTCCCCGGTCTCAGATCTATTAATCCAGATCGATCTGAGCTGCTTCATCACAAACACCCGGTCCTCTGGGCGGCCCGGGGGGGGGCCAGGCCCTGCTGTCTCCACCAGGTAAACATTAGCATAGTAATTAGCCTCAGTTAATGCAGCCAATTAAAGCTGTGTTGTCGTTTCCCGTGTTGTCCCCCTAGAGGAGGAGCTGGTCCTGGACCAAAGCCAGGAGGAGGGGGAAACCATGTGGATCTGGTTCAGCGAGTAGAAACCCGCTCTGGATCAGCCTTGAGTCATTTCTCTCCTCTACGCTCTGTTTTTATTTCAACCTCACGTCAACGCGTCACAAGTGGATCTGAAGGACCGGTTCTCCACGTTTACCTGGCCCGGAGGTGAACTCGCCTTAATCCTGTTTATACTCAGTCTTCCGTTTGTCCCCCTGGCTCAGAAACGCCTCAGACTAGAACTCCTCAGTCCTGTCATATCTAATGTGAAGTTGGAG
Organism: Xiphias gladius; assembly: GCF_016859285.1. Classification (NCBI taxonomy): domain Eukaryota; kingdom Metazoa; phylum Chordata; class Actinopteri; order Istiophoriformes; family Xiphiidae; genus Xiphias; species Xiphias gladius. Next base: position 28,712,324 of record NC_053415.1, on the reverse strand, counting down.
AAATCCAACGTTCAGTGAGGGTTTCACCAACAAGGTCTGGACCCAGATGACTGAACCAGTGTAGCAGCATTTCTTCTGTTCTGCTCTGTGTCCGACCTTTCTGTCCCCTGTCTCTCTAAATGAGCAGCGGCTGTTCAAGTAAAATGGTTCTCTCTTTGTCCCGTGGATAAACCTGAGGTTCTGAGATGCGAGTGCCCAGTATACCATATATACAGTAAATATACGTATACACCGTGCATATTCACCATTCAGCCACAACATTAAAACCGGTTTTAATGTTGTGGCTGATCGGTGTACACAGATATATTAACACACGTACGCACAAATGTAAAATATGCAAAACAATTAGCCAATCGAGAAATTACTTCTGAAAGAGCAGGACCGGGGAGATTTGCGATTTTTCCCCCTAAACTTCTCACACGGTTTCATTTCAATAAATGTCGAGATGATCCAGTATCTCCCCAAAAATCAATGAGACGAGACGAGACCGAGACTTTGAGGGGTTGAGAGCAAGTCGAGACCAAGGCAGGGTGAGACCAGGACCGGACCAGTACGAGTCCCACGCTGCATGACACACTTACAATAAAATGTGAAACATACTAACCACAGGCAGTCCTCGATTTGATCTGAACGATCCACATTCCTATAAAAACACCCACAGAAAACAAATGAAGATTCCTCGTCTTTCACCTCTTTTACTGCCGAGGATAAGCTACGGGTGTATGTGCGGCCGTACCATGAGAAATGTCTGGATAACATAATAAGAAGGTCCTGCAGAGGTGAATTTTAAGTGTTGGAATGTTCCTTTGTTTTCTATGGTCAAACAAATACAAACAAACACTCAGGAGCTGAAGTCAACTTCAGAAATCTTTATGCAACATTCCCGCTCCATGTTTCACCATCCGTCTGACACGGTATCAGGTTTTCTGGACGACTCTTGTCAAGTCCAAAATGCATCAAACAGTTATTCAGTACTTCAGTCTTCACGTTTCTCCGTTTTCTAACTAGCAACATGCCTTGTATAAATGTGTGCAATTTGCTCACCACATAGCTAAATCTGGAAAATAGAACAAAGAATGCCAAACATTCAACACCTAAAATGCAGAAAAGCTGTAAAAACCCAAGATTTATTGAAGCTTGTGGACTCAACAACTACAAAACAATAGAAACAATAATAAAAACAATAGGAGCAACATAGTAGTTGTATGTGTAATACTGATGCTCAGGAACAGTCATCCAGAGTTCGACTACAGACAAGAGTTTCCTCTGTTTTTGCTTTTCAGTGAATGTGAGCGGTGTTTGTTGCTGGAACAGTCTCGCTGGTGTGAAACAGCCTCAGACTTGTGTCTGAATTGTGAGCCGCAGTGTAACGGAGTTGCGAACGGAGATGTGTCGGCTTTGCTGCGGGAGACGGCGCTAACCTCCTGCACGTCGGCACTCGCAACTAACTGCAGAGAGCGGGCAAAGCGGGAAAGACGTCTCCCCGTTGACCAGGGACATTCTGTGTCTTCCACTGAATTCATGTCCTCCCACAAGCGTCAACCCCCCCCCATAACACAGAAATGGCAGATTCAGTCGGGTTGTTCTGCAGGAATCGCGGAAAACTGGTCTGTAAACCTGAGGCTGCTGTACAGACTCAGTTTTACAGACAAGTTAACTCCCCTTTTGGCAGCAGGTTAACACTCCCCAGGTGGAGCCTTTAATTTGATAATAAATATTTACACACGGGAGATGTAGGTCAGGAGACCCAGCAGTCCTGCAGGTGATTACATGCAGTTCATCAGATCAGAGTTTGGATAATTAGCAGAGGACCGACTCGCTGCAGGAGGATAATTAGACCAACCTGTTGTTAGTTCACATCAAACATCCAGAGGAGGAGATGCTGATGTGCGCCGAGGAGGAGCAGGAGGAGGAGCAGGAGCAGGAGGTGGTTTTCTTTTTAACTAACACTGTGTGACATTAATGGAGCTGGGATAAGACGTTAAAGAGCAGGTTAGACGGAGGAAACTTCACATTCAGGCTTTCATTTCCTCTGGGTGCTGTGAGACGTCTTCTCCACTTTTACAGTTTCAGTTTGATTCATTTACTAATAATAATGTTGGGAGTTTGGAGTTTTATGTTAGATGCTGTAACAGCATCACTGTTAACAGCTTTCAGTCCTTTGTTTGCTCAGATCTGGGTTGATAATAATAGCGATAAAAATAATCATAATATTCATAACAAAAATACCAGTCGTCATCATCATATTATTATCGTTATAATAAATAATAATCATAACCTTATGGACAATAATAATATGAATGATGATGAGGATCAGATTTCAACAGCACTTTCCAAGAAAGACCCACTTGTGTTCTGTGTATTAGATTTTCCCTCCATGTTGTGACTGTTGACTGTGGTTCACAGACTGAACTGCTCCCTTCACTGACGCTGCTCGTGTTCAGTGGGTGAAACCGGTTTCGTTTTTTCAGAGGCTTCGAAGCCAAACTGAAAAATCCACTAAAAGCTACTCAGCTCTGTTACCACCGACTCTCGCTTTTAGTTTGTCTACCTTACACCTGTTGCTGACGTGTTGCGTGTCTCGCTGGACTGCCTAGTTTGTTTCCTGCAGTTGCGTCCCTGTGCGTCTGTTTCCATTGCGAGCAGATGAAAATTAGCTTGAAGCTAACTCCGGTTCAATACGTGAAACCGAGCATTTGTGTTTAATGTCGCTCACGGATAAAAATCAACGACATAGATGAGGAAAGAAAAATCTCCCACCTCCCCTACAGACAGAAATCTGGTTTGATGAGGTGTCTGGGCGACTTTCCCACGAGACCAGGAACCTTTTGAAGAACTGAGGGACCAAACGGGTTTCGACTGAATTTGTTAAATGTATTCACCTACTGTTTGTTTGTTTGCATGCTGTGCGCACGTCCATCTGTTGTCGGTGTCTCTTTTCTGTGTTGTAGCTGCAGCGCTGCGGTCCTGGTTCTGTCCTCAGGTGGACTATGCGCGTCCTGTGTTTTGGTCGGTTGTTGGATGGTGTGAGCAGCAGCTGTGTTTGCAGGCCCTGATCCTGGCACCGAGAGCGCTCACATCTATTATTCATGTGTCCTCGGTATCAGAGGGGATCTGGATCCTCGGCCACCTGTCCCTCTCTGTAACACAGATCGTCCTTTTTGTTCCACTAGCGCTCAGCAGCTCAGTCCGGTCTCTGCAGAGCAACCGCAGGACACTGTCGGAGCAGGGACGACTGTCTCGTCAGCACGGGTCCGCTGTATCTTCGCTGTTACTCAGGTGGTAGAGCGCGTTGTCCGGTGTTCGCAGGGTCGGGGGTTCGATCCCCGGCTCCTCCTGTCCGTCCGCTGAAGTGTCCTTGGGCAAGACACCGCCGAGCCCCGAGTCGCCTCACTTGTAAGTCGCTGTGGATGAAATCGTCCGACACGTGGGCAAATATAAAATTGGCGACACTTTCTGATGCAGCCTGTGATTTACCGTGTAATTCACTTGCGTGAGTCGGGTCCCAGTACAACACCGACTGGTTCCTACTGGTATGTAGATTGTGGAGACTGTGGAGAACAAGGAGAGGAAAGAAGACGTATCTTTGTCGGGTACAGGACCGGAAACGATGCTGTCAACAGCTCTGATGACATTCTGATTGTCCCTGCTGAACAACAGTCACACTCATGTGTCCTGCAGACTTGTCTCTAGTCAATGAAAGGTGGAGATTCATGTATTGATACATGATTAGTTTTACACTGTTTCCTGTGTTTTTAATCAAATGTATATTAATCTACATATTTGATGAGTCCGTCTTAAAAAATGTGATTTTCTTTTTTGCCTCCTTCGGGTTTAAAACAAAGAAAACTGATGTGTCAAACCTGCAGAATTTTAATATTTTTTTTGATAGACTAAATCCCATCCTGTATTAATTAGGTGTAATAACGTACTTTATCCACTGTACACAGGACAAACTTTATTTATTTATGAACAGTTAATGAGATATTTTAAGTTTGATAATGGAGGCACATCCAACCCCATTTCACCTATAATACATCGACACACTGAGGTCAAACGAGTTTCCATATGATTCTAAAACCCAAGAAAACGAATTCGCTCAGCCCTCACCTGCCTTTCCTTCAGGAAGCACTTGTCTAGTTTTAGTCAGTTGTCGAGTCCTAAAGGTCAGAACAACCACCTGAAACAACCTGTCAACCGGTTTCCAACACAAACTCTTTTGAGACTTTTCATTTGTCTGAGATGTGATTTAAAATTGAGTTACCAACTCATATCAGAGTCTGGACTAAATCATTCAAATTACTAAAGTGTCTTTAGTTTTGTTGACTAAAAGTAACAATATCCACAGTTTCCTAAAATGTTCAAGTGTTACTCTCCCTCAGTAAGTGCATCGAGGATTTGGAGTTTTGGTTTTGATTTTTGGGTTTCGGTGTCGTGCACCTTTCGGCCCACAGAGCTCAGGGCACGATAGCATCGTGTGGAAATTAAACAACATGCTTCACTGTCCTCTGCAAATATCAAGCTGCAGGCTGCATTAAAAATGTTAACTCATGAGGTCAAGAAGTGTTTTTCCCTGAACTACTGTGAGAATATTGTGTTGACGCTTCGTGTGTATTCTTCCATTGAATAAATGTATCATGACAGCAGCAGGAGAAGGTGGCAATATTTAAATCAGAACAACTGCCAACACTCACAGGCACTAGGAGTTGTGTGTTTTCAGTCTGTGGGCTGTTTCCTGGAGGCAGAGCCTACATACAGACATTTACATGTATATATGTCTGTATCTATATGTGTATATATAGGTATATGTATGTCTCAATAATATACACGATACGAACACAGACGGGATTCTACTTTAGTGACCTGGATTAGTGGTAGACCTTAGTGGAATCGGACTGAACTCTCCTCGCCGCCCTGAACCTCGGGGCTCAGTCACAGAGCAAATGACTGGCTGAGATCATTTTTTACAGTGCATCAGGAGGTTAACCTCTCCTTACATTTTTTTTCTCTGACTCCTCCAGTTTTTCTCCCACAAATTGAAAACTGTTCTGTTCATTCAAAAATGCTAATTAGGCGTATTTTCCCTGGTTATTTGGTGTCCTCGGTAACCATGGAGACGGAGTCATGTGAGTCTGAAAGTGGGCCACAAGGCATGAGAGGAGAGACCGGACTTTCTGCTCAGATACACCAGCTTCATTTTTCATTTCTGTGGGTCATGTGACGCCGAAGACAAACAACAAAATCCAGTTTTTTAGATTTTTATCCGAGGAGTCAATGTGACCCGCTGGCGGTGACGTTACCACGGATGAAGTGTTTCCAGTGTCAAAGCCGGGACCGGAGTTTTCAGATAAACGGATAAAGAGCGTGTTTAACGCAACCCTTAAAACAGTGAGCAGCTAGAAACACTATCCGTGCTGCTACTGCTGCAACACGCACACACAGACTCGTGCACACCGATGCAGCGCAGCCTGGTTTATCTGTCCTGTTGCGTTACGACCGATTCCGGGGCCGTTGAGTCGTTGTACATTAGTAATAAACAGTATTACAACGACACAAAATCTGTGTAAGTAGCTATGACCTGACATGTCAGGCCTCCAGAGTGGATACGAGGAATGTTTCAGCCTCGGAGTTAAATTACGCTCACTGGTTTGCTTGCCAGCTTCAACTTATTGTGTAGAACGCCAACATCTCATTTGTGCAGGAGCTCAAGTTACATGATCGCAGTTGAGGAGGATTTTCTATCCACATTTAAGCATTTTAAAATAAAGTTGTTTTAGTTTAATATTCTTACCGTTTATGTTTACATGCTGAAACACGTCGACACCTACACTCACTGCTCTTGACAGCAGTTTTAGTCTGAAACTGAGAGAACGAGACGGGTTTACAGATCGATCTGGTTTAAGGCGGACGTGGTCTCAGAGGCAGCATCTGGATCCAGTTCGCTGCGGGTTAGCCTCTACGGCGTCTGGTCAACTGCAGCAGATTCGAAGCCTGGTCGAGCTGAGAGTAGCTGCGGCTCTGTGCCCGTGAGGGAGAAGCAGCTGAAGGCGGATTAGGTGTTAGCTGGGTCGGACTCGGAGAGCGTTGCGGTGCGGGTCCTAATGACGGGACAGCACCTGGTCTAACGTGACTGCTGGGCCGTTTACTGTGTGTTCATAACTAGGTCCAGTTCGTGTGCAGATGATCAGTCAGACTGAATGTGTTCTCTTATCTCTGACTTTCAGATGATCACTCAGAGAAATAAGTGAATGCACTTTATTGTCCTCTTGCTGTTTGTAGGTTGTAGTTCGACGCTGACACCTTTTTTCTGTCAAACAGGGGAATTCAGTCGCTCACTCGTTTCTTTTTATAACTCTTTGAAACTCCGTCCTCATTAGCATGTGAGCGAGTTGGCCGTGCAAATCGTTTGAAATGCAAAAACACATCCAGTTTCTATTTCATCAAGGAGCTTTTCATGTTTAATAAATTACAGATGCCGTCCTCCAAGACTTTGTTGTTCATTAACCAAAAAGCACACAATTGGGATCCATTTAAAATCTTAATCACAACCTGCAGGATTATTTGCTTTCTGCTAATATTTGCCTTGATAAGGGGGGGCGGGGGCGGAGGGGGTGGTTGTAGCAGCCTGCAGTGTCGCAGTGTGTTTGTAATGGGATTAGATGTTCAGCAGTGTGGATGCGATTCAGTCAGTGTGTCACCGAAACTGTTTCAGAGCTCACAGAGAAACAAACTGCAGGCTGAAATGGTTCATGTTCTGGCTCAGGTCTTTGACGAGAAAGGTACAACGCGCGGCCAAAAGTACGTGGACGGCTAAACGCTGCAGCTGTTGTTGCTCAGCACTGTTTTGTAACGGGAATTCCACAAAGTGCCCTGCAGGTGCAAAGAGAGACGGGGACCAAACAGTGCAAAACCGAACCATTACTGGGGATTTATTCGGCCCAGAAAACTCCCGTTGTTTAACACAGTAGAAGATAAAACGCTGCAGAAATCTTCTCCGGTGTTCCTGGGATTCAGCCGGTCGTGTGACCCACAGGTCACCGTAGACACTACAAAACAACATCACAGCATAAGTTTTGATCTCAGGACCCGTGTCGCACTAGTTGATATCTTGGACTCTGACTGGTCTCTGGATGTTTTTCACTGGCACTTTTCTGAGTTTAGTGGGTATTTCTGACTATATGAAGACCAAAAAAAGGGCTAAAAAGAAGTCCTGCCTGAAAACCAACTTCCTCTGCATTTCCCTAGAAAGACCAGTAGAGAATAATACGCTGAAGTACAGAGCTATCTTCGAGTAGCGATGGAAATACAACGTTACGTACTCAGTTTGCAGGTCGATTATTGGAAATATCACAGTATTATGCATTTTTTAGACTTCTCCAAGCATCAGGGCTCTGTGAAGGATCGTTTTTCTAACACTAGCATTATGGGTAATAAAATGGAAAGAACAACAACCAGTTTTCTCACGATGTGTGCCTCGCTTGATGACATGAATGTAAACAGTGTCATTTTTGTTCTTTTTTGAGTTCACTGCGAAGACCCTCTGATCTGAGGGTGTTTCAGGCCGACTTAGAGTGCTGGTTGGGTGTGTCGTGGTCGTGAGGTGTTTCTCTGGGTGTCGAGTGTCACTTCCAGCAGCAGCATCGGTGTGTTTGTTGGTGTTTATTGTGATCGCAGCTCAGCAGGGACTTTTAATGGCCTGTTGTCATCACAGACCATAAATCACTGCTGTCGCTAATGCTGCAGCTCCACATGACTAATGTTCACTCGGTCCTCTGAGGATCAGAGTCCAGTTTCCTAAAATCCTTCCCAGAGCTCTGCTGCTCCGGTCTCTGATCGAGCCGTAATGATGCTGGTTTTACAGCACTTTGGGTTCCGCTTGTTGGTTTTTAAAAGGTTTACGGAGGGTTAAAAGTTTAAATCGGGAATCTGAGGCTTTTTGTTATACACCCAATCTTTATTTCCTTCTAAAACCTGATAGTTCTCCCCCAGGTTTCCAGCAGTGATGGCGGAAGTGTTCACGTCACACTCGTCTGGCTCTTTACACATAATTTGAGCATCAAAACAAACCCGTCCTCGATCGCCGAGTGGAATTCTCTAGAAGAAGAAGACCTAAACTTTTTGAGCTGAGTTTCCACTGTTTTACGGACCCCAAAGTGACATCATTGGACTTTTTCAACACTGGGTGCAAATATTTCATGACAACACGTTAAGCTAAGCCTACACTGTTTTAGCCAGCGAGGCTTCTCAGCCTTGAGTTGTTAAGCTGTTGTTTGAATGGTTTGTTTTCCACGTAATTTCCATGGTTTCAACATTTGTGGCTCAGCTGGCATTTTAACTGCTTCCCGCGACGCTGCTTTTGTCTTTTTTTCCTTCTACTTTTACACTCTCATCTCTTTGGCTTCAGCTGACAGTTCGACTGCTGTCAAAGTTTACGCTTTCTCAGAAAAGTCCAATTCTTTCTCTGTGTGAATTTTAACCAGAACTTCAGCAGTTTTCACCCGTTACATGTCCAACACTCCGACGTGGACTCGGCTGGCGTCAGAGCTCACATGCTGACGGACACCGCCGCTCAGAGTCGTATTCCATTCAAATGCACGGTTTTGTCTCCTGTTATTTGTTTTAAAGCGGATTTTTCAGACTCAGTAAAACACTGAACGGATGTTTGAACTCAGTGTTGTGTTTAGCAGCAGTGATTCAGCAGATTCAGAGTCTTTAACATTTCTGCCTGTTTTAAATTAATGATAGTGTCCTCACCATCTGTCCACAGTGAAGGACTGAGGGGCATCGACAATATGTCCTCCACCAACGGCAAAACTAATGAATGAATCATGTCCTTTGTGCCAGAGATACAGAGCAGATTAAATATTTCACTGCTGAGATTTAGCACCGATCAAACTGATCCACAATATAAGACAGACTCTGTCCTCTCAGCGTCCCGCGTCCCTGTGAGACAAAGGTTCAGCGTTACACGCTGATATTTTCACAACAGTGCGGTTATTTCACGCCCGTCACACACACACACACACATATATTTATCGCGTACAATGTTTTTTTGGCTGCTCTCGGGACTGGATCTAGTCAAGACCTGCTGTAAACCCAAGCACCATCCCTCCCTCTGGCCTTTTTCTCATCTTTTCCCAGTTTTGGGATCTTAATGCTGTATAAAGCCGGAGTGGAGGGAGTCCTCGTCTTTTACCTCATGACATGACAGTAACATCACCGTTGCTGTGGAACAGTGACTATAAAATAGTTCTCTATATGTTTTAACAATGATGGCGTCCTGGGGAACAGTATTGTAGTTTTGGGATTCTGTTGACTGTCCAGTTTCTGACGCTGATGTTAGAGAAAAAGCTAGAAGATCTTTTACATCCTGTCATATCACATACACATATTTTTACTTACAAATAGCAGCGAGCTATTGGTGAATTCGACGCATCGCATGTCCATTTTATTTTAGGTTTATACCGATTTTTTTTTTTTTTTTTTTTTTTTTTTAAAGCACCCGGAGTTCGAGGTGAGTTAATGTCCGATGCTCTTTGGTGACAATACACAGGGAAATGTGTGAGGAAGCTCCTGTAGTGGACTGAATGTTTGCGGCGGTAATATGATGTTGTCTCTTCATTATAATGACATAATTACATGTAAACTAAACCTGTCCTTTTTAATAATTACACTCTAATTTGCAGGGTTTAATCTAAATCGTTACCAGCAGCTTTTTAGTACGGTTTGTGTTAAAAACAGAGAGGACGGCATTTTGCTTTTTTCCTCCGGTGGTCAAACTGCATTATTTCTGGTCATTTAGGCTAAATTTGGCTTTTAACACCTACAACAGAAAAACGAGACCCGGAGCCAAACATGGAACTCCGTTCATCTGTTGAATCCTGTTTGTGTTTAACCAGCGTCTCCTGTGAGTCTCGGGTCTCTGCAGGTGAAGCAGCTTCCACTCTGGCGGCCTGAAGTCTAACTGGGGCAGCAGGTTGTCAGAGAGGCGTTCAGGACATTGTTTGGCCTTCTGTCTGTTGTTGCGCTGACTGAGCGCGCCCCTCGAGCACGAACGCAGCAGATGTCTGCGTGTACGGCGAGCTGGCAGCCGGCGCAGGTGGCAGATGCCCGAGTCGGGTGCCAAACGCCGGCAGTTGGGCACAGATGGAGCGTCACGTTCGGGGAGGGAGCGACAGGCCCCTGACCTTCTGCTGCTGGAGGTGAGGCTCTGAGGAATGTGGGGATACGAGACCAACGAGGTGAACTCGGGAGTCTTCCATGTCTCTAACGTGGCCTCAGAGAGGAGGAGGACTCCCTTGTCGGAGGGGAAAGGAAGAGAAAAGAGGTGGAAAAATCTGCCAGCGTTGTTTCTAATTCAAACCCCTTGTCACCATTTATGAGAGTAAAGACATGTCTGTCCTTCACGTCTCTCCTATCCAGACCCTCGAGAAATCTGGACATTCATTCCTGAAAATCCTGCGAAGAAATCCAGTTTCGCGTTTCTTGAGCAAAAAAATGTCTTTCGTGTCTCTCATCCGGTCAGAAAATGAAAAAATCTGGACGACCTGAAACTCTTGTTGTAACAAAATGTTCTACAGTTAGTTGAAAAATGGAAAAATATCCACGTCTTCTTGAAACGAGTCAGAAAATCTTCCCAGTGTTGCTTCTGATTTCAGAATAATTTAAGAAGGTTGTCACTTTTATTGAGAGTGAAGACTTTTATCAGTTCTTCACTTCTCCACCATCCAGTTAGTAAAAAAAAGACACTACAACAAAACTGTGGAGAAACTCTCTCTCTGAACCAATCATACAGTCCTGTTTTCTTAAAACAAGTGAGGAAGTCTTCCAGTCTTGTTTCTAATTTAAATTTAATTCTCGAGGATCACGAGTCACTTTCTTGAGAGTCGATCCTTAACCTCTCGAAAATCCACCTGATCAAAAAGTGGACAACTCATTCGCTGCTAAAGTTCCTGTCATAATAACAAGTGAAGGAATCCTGCAGGCTTGTTTCTAACTGTCTAGTTAGAAACAAGTCAAGTGTTACTTTGTTTTTGAGTTAAAACTTGTCAGTTCCTTCACCTCTCTAATATACGGTTGGTTACAGTACAGTTGGCCTGAAAATCCAGTCTGAACTAAAATGTAAAAATGTGAAGGAATCTCTCAGTTGTTTTACATGTAATTTTTGAAAGTGTGACTCCTCCAGTTGGTCTAAAAATGACAAAACTGAGAACAAATTCTGAACGACTCATTCAGTCCTGAGCAAAGTTTAGTCTTCCACCTTAGACTTCCTGCTACGTTACTCATCATAAAACGCTGGTTCTCGCAATTTTAGTTTCGAGAAACCTAAATACGTAGACGCCCGTTTCTGCCAAATAACAAAACAAAAAATAAGCTAAAAGTAAGATTAAAAGTTAGGAACAGTTTGAGTCCAAATTCAGCCATCGCAAAGCTCTCGTTCTTATCAAGTCGTGTCGGTCTCATCGGAAGTGTCATTCTCTTAAAACAAGTGAAAAAACAAATCAGCCAGTGCATTGGGAATATTTCTGTTTTCAATGTAAATCAGGTATTTAGTGACATAAAAATTCATTTTTCTTGATTATTTCCTGATTTCTATAAAATAATATGAAATAAGTGGATTTCTATTTGAAACCGATTGAAACGAATTGCCAGCTCTGGCAGATTTCACCGGGTGGCAGCACGAAGGCTGGAGCCGCACTGGTGGATGACATGTTGTATAAACTAGTTCATTTGTCTCTAAGTGGGTCTGTGTGTCACCACGAACTGACCGTATCACATGTAAACACACTCGTCTGATCCAAAGTGCTCCTGAACGGCAGCGATTTGCGGCAGACCAACATCTGTTCAGATTTCAGATTAAAAAACACTTACTGGAAAATTTGGGTGCCTGCGAGGACAAATTAAAGATTTTCCTCAGTGGGATTATCAGACTGATCTGAGCTGCAGGTTGATTATCCAGCCGTCAAGGAAAAAAACCTTAATCAGAGCAAATGTTCACCTCGTCATCAACACAGGGCTTCTTTTACGATCGCGCCATCAGCGGGTTCAAAGGAGTCTCAGTGATACCACAGGGGAACAGAAAATCTCTTACAGTGCTTTATTATTCAGTGTTTCAATGTTTAAAAGTCTTAATGCAAAAAGCCAAACTGACCTTTATACAGAAAATACTGTCCTTACACTCAGAGACCAGTAGTTAGGATGGTCCTGAAGGAAGCGGAGACATCCAGTGCAGACAATACAAACCAGTGCAAACCAATAACGACTGAGGCCACCGCCTGAACTCTTTTCTGTTTTGGCCGCGGAGAAATCAAAGCCTGGACCCTGCACGGCTCCATGTACATGGCTGCAGCGCGTGAAGGAACGCAAACACTGCCGGCCCGTTCTACAGATCGTTTCCGTGTTACCAGACACGTTCTAGGTGACGGTGACGGCGGAGACAGTCGGAGGACATGGACTCAGAGTCAGGATGACATGTTAATGAGGCTGCAGAGTGAGAAGTGTAGCAGCAGGACAGATTCTCCCGGCAGCCTTCCTCCGAGGCCACAGTACCATCAGGGATCTTTGGACTAATTGAGGAACCTGGCACAATAAACCAAACAGACAAACACGCCGTTCGTGTCGCAGCCAGGGGGGATGTTCCAGTTCAGGACGAGGGGGGCTCATAAATCTGAGATGAGTCTGTTGGCCTCCTGTGCAGGCTGGTGAGTATGGAGGAGAGATGATGGATGGATGGATGGATGGATGATGGAGCAGGACTCTGGGGATGGAGGTTTAGCCATATGGCCCTTTAGCCCGGACTGGACAGCAGAGTGGACAGGGGCCAGTCACTGAGGTCACTTCCTGCGGCCTCATGTGGGACCTGCAGACTGCTGATCTCAGGTCAGCAGAGAGTTCGACCTCTCCAACCCCGAAAAGGGCGAGTCTGACCCTCCGTCAATCTGCCAGACAGCTGACAGCAGACCTGACTCAGGGATTATACTGTTGGTGCATATTTACCGTGTTGTCAGAAGTAGGTTGAATACATTTTAAGGCCTCAGAGCAAGGAGAATAAAAATACAAAAGTAAATAAAATAATGTCCTTCAGATCGTAGCGTTAAATCCCATTATGCAGTCCCATCAACAGATTAGGAAGGTCGTTCGCAAAAAGGGTTTAAAGTGTGTTTCTTCTTTCAGACGTAGCAAACGGTCACCTCCTCTGCCGGATGGTTCAGCGCTTTCTAAACCTGGTCGCGACAGCGCGGCTGGCGTCGTTCTCACCTTGTGCGTGTGTCTCGTCTCGGCACAACGGGGTCCTGGACACGCCGACTGGAGTGGGGACTACCACAGAGGTAGTTCTGAATAATTTCGCATGTGTTAATATGTCTGTCTGTCCGTCTGTGGACAGATTTTTGTCATCACGATAGCACCGCAACCGTGTCAGAAACTTTACAAATGTGTTGGTGAGATGAAAATGAAGGTTTGAAAGTGGGTGTGGTCCGACCGAGGGTGCTGGAAGTAGGAGGGTACAAAGTAGGGAAGGGGCCACTGGGCCCCCACATTTGTTTTAAGTTGTGGATCACTGTATCCCAGTTTCAATCATTCCCGTCCAGACATGAGGTAAAACTACAGACCATCTTCTGATGGGATCACAGCAGCCGCGATGCCTGTCAGTAAGGTAGTACAGACTACTAAGTACTGGTGTAACAATGTAGTAACGGCTACCGAGCACCCGAGGGTCGGAACGTCAACACGTTGACGGGCGTCGCTGCTGATGTGATGCCGTCACAATATGGGCTCTAGGGTTTGAAAACACGACCATTAAAGCGTAAATCTCTGTGTAGTTCTTCCAAATAACATCTTAGCTACGTATGTTTGAGATATTATATATTCAAATATCAAACTGTACTGTAACACGAGGACTACGCTCCCAGTTTAATATAATACCAGAAAAATACTGTTCCCCTACGTCCATGTCTTCTACTAGGATCATCGGCTCGTGAGGATAATGACTTTTTACCTGTTAGCTTTAGCCTTACTCTGTTAGCATCATGACATGTAGCCATCGAGTATAAACTTAAGACTGTTGAAACAGAATTCTTATTTTAAAAACAAGTCATCTGGAAACATAAGACCATCAGCCGGAGGCACGGTTTACAACCAACAAGTAAAATCAACGCTGGTTGGGAACGAGGAGCTGCTTTCGTTTTCTTCGGTCTGAAATCACGGACTCGTTGTTTCATAATTTCCTCTGAATGCAACCCGATAAAACAGCAGTAAATCGCTGCTGTTATCGCTGTGGACTGTTTATGGAACTTTCTAGAAAGTAGAGACTGACGGCCTAGCAACAGTAACTAGGGGGGGCGGGGTGTTTCAATTGAAATTTCAGCCGCTTCCGTCGCTTTCACTTGACATGACGCTTCGCTTGTTTTCAGCTGTTAGCGCTCATCTGACATTTGGGCTGTTTTCATTTCGTACTCTCTAACTGACACCTCAGCTGAAATCCCGTAAAGCCGTGCTCAGGTGGGAGTTTCTTTCAAATAAAGCAGTGTTGGTATTTTGGCTGAGCTTTGGTGTAGAGGTGTGAACAGACGCCGGAGACACCAACCACCAGTGAGCCCAGTTTCCACAGCCATCAGCTCGCCACCATCGGAGGTTGTGCGTTACAGTGTGAGAGCAGCAGCAGCAGCAGCAGCAGCAGCAGCAGCAGCTCTCGGACACATGCGGCTCCTCTTCTCCCCCAAAATAAACCAGAACGAGTGGATGATTTCCATCAAAAAGAAAAAAAGACTGGATGTGTGACCCAGCCTCAAACTGTCGCTCTGCAATAATGAAGTGTTGGACAGAGACTCTGACACTCAGGGGGCTCAGAGAGGGCTTTGATTAAGTCCTCCGAGCTTCATTAAAAACCATGAAAGCTCATTTTAGAGACAGACCCCCCTCCTCCCTCTCCTCCCATATCTCCCCCACCGAACCACTCGTCACTTTCTGTCTCTCCTTTCTGTTTGTGTCTCTGTATGAACACATCGGGCAGCGGTGGTTTAAAAGTCAAGAAACACAGCCCGAGATCCGGTTTTCTGAGACAGATGCGCAGATTCACGTCTTTATCTCGCCATCATTTCGAACCGGCAGTAAACAACCGCACGCAGACCTGAAGAACTGCGCTCCAATTTATCAGAATCCATCTGAGCCGGAAGCCTTTTCCACTCAATTCTGAAATACGGTTCAAGAAAAACGCAGCTTGTCAGGCCGGAATTCAGCGGTGGCATCGGCTCAGAGTCTGAAATCCCATTATTTCACAGGTACCCTCACTCTTACAGCTCGGACATGTGTGTGTTTAGACGTCCAGCTCAGATTTGACTCAACCATGAGGGGGTTTTGACTGGGACCTGTCTCAGTCTCGTGGCTTCTTTGATACAAACTTGTCTTTGTCTCATAGTTGTTTTCATGCCCACTTGTTTTGGACTCCTGGGTGTTTTGGGCTTGTTGGACACACTTCATTCTCATGACTTTGACTTGTCCTGGTCTTTTGGGAATTTTGACTCGCACTTGTCTCGGCGTTGTCTGAGCATTTTGACTTGGACTCGTCTTCTGGATGTTTTACATCCGGCTCGACTGAAGGGGTCTTGACTTCCACTCTGACTGTCATGTCGAAAGAATCTCGTCTAAAATATGTTTGTATGGCGGAGTGTTAAGATTTCTCTTCAACTTGGAGAGACCTTGGAGACCCAAAACCAGGACAGGGGTGTCCACATACTTTTGGCCGTATAGTGTAAGATACCAGGTACACATCACGTGTCAACACCAGGTGGGAATAAGTTCACCGGGGCCGAAACACACCGACTTCGTTCACACATGCAGGTCCATGTGAAAACATCCCTCACTCAGCCTCCTGTCGAATAAACTGTTTCCCCCTCGTCCCTCTGTGATGACAGTGGGAGGAGGGCGGGAGTGGTGTGTGTGTGGGGTTGTGTGTGTGTGAGTGTGGGTGTGTGTGTGTGTGTGTGTGGGGGTGTGTGGGGGGTGTGGGGGTGTGTGTGTGGGTGTGTGTGTGTGGGTGGGTGTGTGTGTGTGTGTGTGTGGGTGGGTGTGTGTGTGTGTGTGTGTGTGTGGGGTGTGGGGGTGTGTGTGTGGGTGTGTGTGTGTGTGTGGGTGGGTGTGTGTGTGTGTGTGTGTGTGTGTGGGGTGTGTGTGTGTGTGTGTGTGTGTGTGTGTGTGTGGGGGGGGGGGTGATCTTCAGTCCTCGTCGGGATCAAAGCCAAAGTTAATTTGCCAGTTTGAGAAATCTGAAAATGAAAAAGAGCAAAACGTTTTTCATTTCGGGAGGAAATTAAAAAGTGCTCGGAGAGAAGAGTTCGTGTTAATGCTGACGGACAGCGGCTCTCTGACACGTTGTCCAAGCGCCGCTGACATCATCACTGACAGCGCCGACCCCCCCTCTTTACGACATGTCCGCCGTTTCATTTGCGTGTTTGTTTAGATCCTCATTAGCTGCCGTGCTCCACGTGAACATATTTACAGTAGTTTACCGAGAAAAAGTCCCCATCACATTTAACGTCCACACTCACAGAAGGACAGACCCCAGGGCAGAAACAGCAAACTACACCTCCATTCAAAGCCTGTGGAGCACATACGACCGCTCCACCTAATATTATCACCTCTCAGAGAATTTAACGAGCAACGTAAAAGATTCATTAGCAAATGAATCCGCAGTAAAAGCACAAAGCGATGTCACGCGAATCTCCAGTTTCTTCCGTGGACGGATCAAATCTTAACTTTCTGTTAAAACACTCTGTATGGAGCCTCAGACAGTCGCACTGTGAAACGAGCGATTTGATGTGTCACGTGACAGAGATCTGTAAATGACGGTCACGTGACCACGCGGCTGTCAGCCGTGACACGAAGTCCTGATGAGATCTGAGCTCGCCGCAAGTGTTAGCGGGAGCAGGGGGCGATTTCAGACTCACAGCAGTCGTGCTCTGCAGCTCACTGCGGTTCGCAGAGGACGCATTCGTGACGGACGGGAAGATCTTATCCGGCCTGAAAACCTCTCTCAACAAGTCATCAAATGATCCACGACATACACTGTTGGCTGTTGACGGGGGTTGAGACATTAACATTAACATCACATCGAACGATAAAAAGACATTCAAAACATGACAGCAATTGAAATGGATTCACGGGTACAACAAAGCAACACCAACAATCTCAGTTTGTCGAAACATCCACGTGACAAAAAAATCAAGGGAAACACATCTTGCGTTTTTATTTGTAACCTCTGCAGTCGCTCTTCAGAACCAAAAGCCTTGTTTTGTTTCATAGCAGTGGTCTTTTGTTGGGGTCGTGTAACGTGACCCTGTGTATGTGATACATGTCTGCCAATGCCTTTAGCAACCTTTTCCGTACGTGTGTGCACACATCAAAATGAAACATTACTCATCCAGCTCATATCGTCCAAATTATTCAGTCTGTACATATTTTCTTACATTGAATAATAGATGAACAACATTTAAAATAATTCCTCAGCTCGACTCCAGACACCGACTCGGTCTCCTAGAAAGGACATTTCTGCTCAACTAAACTGCAACGGCAAATGCATTTTGAAGGAAGCAGAGCACATTCTCTGTTAACGTAGTGAGGAAATGCTGTTAATTTACGGATTTGACAAGTCACAAATATGTTCAACCAGCTCCTGGAGACTCTGCTGCCATTAATAAATGTGTTGCTTCATCAGCTCAAAAAAAAAGAAGGTTGCCACTGAACATAATCCAGCCAGAGACTCGGTTCCCACAAAAGGAATTTTCTGTTGCAGTTTAGTTGCATAGAAAGGTCTTTTTCAGAAACGCACATCTGTTGGAACGTAGCAATTGTTTTAAAATCAACTTTCCTTTGATGATCTTAATACAAACTGCGCATTTTCCGGCAGAAATCTGTTTTTGGCTCCAAACCAAACTAACAAGGTTCTGAATTCAAATAAATCTTTAAGTTTTATTACAGTGGACGTGATAATTAGTTTGCTGGTGAGTTATTGCTCTCCTCTGCTAATATACATTTATATTAATTGTACATGTGTTGTCTCACACCTTTTGGCTGAAGTGGCCTATAGCCCAACGCACACTTGGCTTTGTTCAGGAGTGCGATACAGTGTTTGACTTTATGTAAACGTCCTCAGGTACATATACAGAGAGAAGACAGAAGGCATGAAGCAAAGATAAAGAAGAGATGAATCTGAGATGCAGATGTGACTAAAAGACACTTGACCGAGTTGTCCGTGTTGTTTTCGTTCCCTGTGGCCGGTGGATTGATCAGTACCGTTTGAGCAGAGAAGTCGCACGTTTGGCCGATTAAAACGTGGACGTGTGATCAATAAAAGCTCAGCGTCTGCTGGTGAGTAACTGGGAGGGAATACACAGTCATATCTGATCCACAGATGTCGCCACAATATTTTCCCTTGTTTAATCTGTTGTGTTTTCAGGAACGATTTGCCGCGAAGCAGAGACTCATAATTAAGATAACTGTGTGGTCAGTGGAAAACAAATGGTTCTGTTATTAGTGCCCAAGGCGTTTTAATGAGGGAGGTGATTAAAGGTATCAAGCTTTTTGAAAGTCTCTTTATTATCCACTGGGTCTCTCAACAATACGTCTATTTTTATCCATAATTGTTTGTTTTCATTTATTTGTATTGATTTAATAGTTATTGCTGTGAATGTGCCTGATTGTGTTTGTCGTCAATTTTTAAACCTGCTCTGGTAATAAACTGGCTTGAGAACTGTTTTGTTTCCAGATGTTGGCCTCATCTCATCACCAGCTGATGTCTGTCACTGGTCGGATAAAGAAATGAAGGTTGTTTATTCAGTTTTCAGTTTTCTCTCTCTGTGCTTTAAAACTAGGCTGTCAGTCTTTCCACGGTGCCACTCTGCCCTCTGCTGGACACCCTGCAACACCACAGGCACAAACCACTCACTCCTCATTTCTCTCACAGATTTCACATCTGTAAAAACAGCTATTGCTGATAAACTGGGTCTGTGTGGGTGATGTACATGTATTGGACCTTATGGAACTCTGTTACTGTCAGATATGTTCATTCATTTTTAAACAGATCTCTTTTATTGCTTTTATTATAAATAAATTAGAAAAAACATTAAACCTGTTGTTGATCAGACATATTTACATGTAAGTCAGCGCAATTAATGTGTACGTAGAGTAAAATAACTAATAATAAACACAATAAAAAACTAATAAATCATTCTTATTTAAAAGTTGTCTGTATATACAGTATACATACTGTATACAGTATACATACTGTATATATGTGTATATTATATATGTGTAACTTGTATTTATGTATATATATATAATGAGAATATCTGAGATTAGAATAATAATAGAAATACAAATAAAAGAGCAAAAAGGGAAAGAAAAAGTGAGGGGAAGAAGTGACAGTCAGCAATGACAGAGACCTTCAGTTTAAATGCCGAGAAAGAAGCAGATGAGTCTGTTTCACTATTTTACAGCTATAGTTTCAATCTGTAAAACCATAACAACAATGCTGAACTCTTAATTCTCAAAGTCTCTGAGAGAACAAAATAAAAACATTTACAGTCGGGTGAGAAATTAAAGCAAAAACCAGCATAAAGTGTCTCAGTCAGGTGTCGGAGAATCAATGATGAGGAGAACTGAAGCTGTTCTTGAGGCTGGTGGTGGACCAAGTCTCTGGACTCTACTGGTGGGATGAACGTCATGCTTCCTAAAGATGTTCCCTCATGTGGTGTTTAGATGATGGTGGTGGAGAGCGCCGTCTAACACGTGGGTCCAAAACCTCCCACAGGTGTTCAGCTGGGTTGAGACCTGGTGACTGTGAAGGCCACAGCACTTGAGTCACATGATTCTAATACTCATCAGACCATTCAGTGAGGCCTCGTCCCCTATGGATGGAGGCATTGTCGTCCTGGAAGGACCCCCCCGTCGGGATACAAATACTTCATCGTAGGATGAAGGTAATTACTCAGAAGGACTTTGTGCTGATTTGCGGTGACCCTTCCCTCTACGGGGACCAGTGGACCCAAGCCATGCCAGCAAGCCCCCCACAGCAGAACAGAGCCACCGGGTCCTGCTTGACCTCCACAGTGAGGGGATCATGGCTCTGACCTCTCAAAAAAAAATGCATCCATCTTGGTAATGAGGGGTTCTTGCACTTCAAGCCTACTTTAACACCCCTCTCTGCGTAACTGTCGACTGTTCTTGCCGACTCAGTCTGATCACATCCTGCGCCGACATCCTCAGTCACCTGGGGACGAGTTGCTCTTCTGGTTTTCCCTGCGTATCCCACTAATGCTTGAGCATCACAGTCATCAAATGTGAGCTGTCGACCGCAGTTTCCGACCCTATTTACTGACGTCTTTCTCGTAGATCTAAATGCAGATGTCACTACTGAAACACCAGCCAGATGAGCAGCCTTTGTGACTGAAGCTCCTTCCATCCGTGTCCTGTGAAGGAAAAGTTGGTTTATCATTTATTCACTTTTGCTGCTCCTATAGAAGTTTCAAGGTCTCTCTCAGGGGCTTCAGACAGATCTTTTATGAGTCCAGGGGGGCCTACCTATGGAGCAGCCTGTCGCCTCGCAAGCCACGCTGTGTCTGAGCCTTAATTTATGGCCAGCGCGTGGGCAGAGAGAGAACATCATATATGTTTCTATCTTACTGGATGATTTGTTTGGGTAGAAGTACAGATAATCGATTGGAACTAAGTTCTTTGTCTCAAGAAACACTGCAAAGACGATTGTAAGACTCTTTTCTATTGAGAGACTCTCCTCTGACTTCTTGTGATAATATTGTTACGATATGTTTCTCTTTAACCCTGTCAGTGTTTTGTGTGTTTAATTGTGTTCAGCCTTTTGTATAAAATGTTCACAACAGTTCTAACAATGAACCCTCTTTCAAAGTCACTTAGATCTTTTCCTCTTTCCTCTGAATCAGAATCAACTGGGCCTGCTCAGCATTTTATACCCGCCACAGTGCATGATGGGATGTTAATTGCTTCATTGTACCATGCAGAGAACCTGTGTGGAAGAATCTGCATTTGTTATGTTTCTCCACTCATTTATTCAGCTTTTCCTTTAATTTGTCTCTCATCTGTATATAAGGCGAGGTAACACATAACACAATGAGTTTATCAAAACATCACAAGTTATATGTTCAGAACTGATCTTCACCAATGAAGCATTTTAGAGCAGAAACAATTAATTGAGAAATCAGATTTTTTTTTTTTTTTTTTGATCATTGATTGTTTCTAGTCATTTTCAAGCAGAAAT
Source organism: Xiphias gladius (assembly GCF_016859285.1). Taxonomy (NCBI): domain Eukaryota; kingdom Metazoa; phylum Chordata; class Actinopteri; order Istiophoriformes; family Xiphiidae; genus Xiphias; species Xiphias gladius. The sequence goes on along the minus strand of NC_053415.1, from coordinate 28,691,038 downwards.
GCTTGAAGTTCCAGCTTCTTGATTTTGAGGATTTGCTGATTTTATTATTTGTTAGTAAACTGAAGATTTGGGGTTTTAGAAGACTAGTCAAAAATAAAACAGCAATCAATTCTCATGAAACCACAATCTGCATTGGTCATTTCATCAAAGGTTATAATTCTACACCAGGTCCAAAAAGGGGGTCTGAGTCAGCCTGATAACTGAAGGCTCTGCCTCCCATTCTACTTTGGAGACTTTAGGAACCACAAGCAAGCCTGAGTTCTGGGAGCGCAGTGTTCTAGTGGTAATAGGGTTCTATGAGGTCTTTAAGATATGATGGTGCCTGACTATTAAGGGCTTTGTAGGTGAGGAGGAGGATTTTAAATTCTATTCTAGAGCATCGGCTCTCTTACAGAGAGCCGATGCAGAGAAGCCAACACAGGAGAAATCTGATCTCTTCTCCTAGTTCCTGTCAGTACTCAAGCTGCAGCATTCTGGATCGGCTGGAGAGTATTTAGAGACTTGTTGAGACAGACTGATAATAAGCAGTTACAATAATCCAGTCTAGAGGTAACAAAAGCATGGACTAGTTTTTCAGCATCTTTTTGAGACAGGATGTGCCTGATTTTTCACAACGTTACGTCGGTGAAAAAAGACAGAGCTTGAAGTTTGTTTCATGTGGGAATTAAAGGACATATCCTGATCACAGACAACTCCAAGATTCCTATCAGTGGTGCTGGAGGCCAGGACAAAGCCATCCAGAGTAACTTTATCATTAGATAATGTGTTTCTGAGGTGTTGGGGGCCGAGTACAATAACTTCAGTTTTGTCTGAGTCTAACGGCAGAAAGTTGCTGGTCATCCAGGTCTTTATGTCCTTAAGTCAGGCTTGAAGTTTAGTTAACTGATTGGTTTCATCAGACTTCATTTACAAGTACAATTGGGAATCATCAGCATAGCAATGGAAGTTTATGGAGTGTTTCCTAATAATATTGCCTAAAGGAAGCATATATAAGGTGAATAGAACTGGTCCAAGCACAGCACCTTGTGGAACTCCGTGACTAACATTTGAGTATATGGAGGATTTATCGTTAACATGTACAATGTGAAATCAATCTGTTAATAGGACCTAAACCAGCTTAGAGCGGTTCCTTTAATGACAATTAAATAAACAGCAGCTGCAGCTCTGATGCAATGTTCCTGCAATGCTGCAACAGCATTTCACAGTTAATGAGCCCTGGATGATCCCAGTCTGCAGCCTCTGGTCCAGATATCATCACTGACAACAAACAGAAAACACTAATTAACAATTAAAAAAAAACATGAAAAACGTACCTAACCTCTGTTTATCAACTGCACATCATCAGAGTGATGCGTTTCTGGTCGAACATTTAGGACCAGGAGTAAAATCAGGTGTTATCAGTCTGTATGAGCAGAGGTATTCTGTGAGAGATGTTTTCAGAACCACTGTGGACAGTTTCGACATAAACTGAATCATGTTTGTGACTGACCTGTCACCTTTCTCAGTCTTGTTCTTCATCAAACCACAGTTCTCATCTAGTTCTAGTTCAGTCCCAATGAACTGAGGCAGTCTCACCCTGTCTGATTTTTCAGGAGCTGACTTTAGACACGTATCCCAGTAAGCATTTCTCACCAACCAGCATTGACGGAGACTGTGAGTCGGGCTCATAGCTGTTATAGGTTTCATCTCAGGACTGTGTTAAGTTTTGATATTCGAATATGTGGTCAGTTTATTGAAATAACATGTTCGTAAATTTGCTCCAACATTTTCAGAGATGTGTCAGCTAACAGCCCGGCTCCTGAGATGAGCTTTCGGTCAGCATCCATGGTCATCATCATGTGGAGAACAGGCTCTGATGTCGCCGTAGAGTTTAGATATATGATTCAATTCCTTTCAAAAGATGAAAGTTTGGTGTCAGAGTTTGAATCTAATATTGACTTTTTATTGGACAGTTTAACAACAGAGCTGCTCCTTGGAGCTTTGCACTTTGGTTCACACACCAACATCATGAACACAGGCAGCGTGATCTGTCATAAATTTAGTTTTATTTTTCACTATACATTACAGATAACACTCAGTGAGGTTATTTTGCTGTTTGGGAAATATCTGTTGGTGGAGCTTTGAGTTGAGATTATTGTGTCACAGTACAGTCAGGCCCAGGTGTGTTCAGGTGTTTACAGGTGAGCTGAAGCTGAGCCGCTGTCTCAGTTACACACTGATCCGACTGTCCTGTCTTCGAGGGTTTGGAGAAAGGCCTGTTGTTTTTGTTTTGTGTCTCTCTGTTCCACAGTTCATTCAATGCACAGCTGTTGGGTTTCTAACAGGAACAGAGAAACGAGACCTAGTTTCACCGATCCTGTCGTTTCTGCTCTGGATATCTCTCACTTTTGTAATTAACTACGTCATTTTACTCATTACTGTTAAAATACAACAGAGTATAAGAATCACTTGTTTTTTCAAATAAAACTAATTTGATTTTATGAATGGATGAATAAAATCACAATATTTTGACAGGCACGTTTAATCCAATCAACCTAATCTAAGAATAACATAGGACACTTTGTTCTCAAAGCAACATTTGAAGAGTTCATTTGCAAAAAAAAGATGAATGACATTCTCTAAAAAAGACAAACTCACCGTCGTGAGTTATTCTTAACACATAGCACATTCTTAACCCTAGATAGGTTTCGTCACAGAAACCGTTGTTGACCATCGTCAAGGCATTGGAAGTTCACGTTTAACAGCAGAAAAAAGCGTCAAACGCTAGTGTTATTCTTGAACACAACCCCGTAAATGCATTCAGCGAATCAGTGCGCAGTATTCAGGTCAGGTTACATGGCAACATGGCTGCGACTCTGTTCAATGAGAGCTGTGCTGTCTGAAAGGGAATCTGGGCGTAACTGGCTCAAAGTTATTCTTTAAACATGGATAACTCTGACGAGTGTGCAGAGTCCGTGATGTTATCTCCTTCAGGACCTAAAAGAAGAGGAAAGATGAAACTTGCCTCCCGAGGAGTTAACAGGGAGCTTGATTCCACAAAAGCTGAAGTAAAAACATTGTTGTTGCAGTGTTCAGCACTTTACCTACTGGTTTTATGTTAAATAATGTTAAAACATGGCTTTGTTTCACTCTGAAACATGAAATGTGGAGTTATCTGCTTTTGCCAAAAATAACAAACATTAAACTGTATAATAAACAATTCTTCAATAAAGTATAATTTCGTAAGTTACCTGTGACAACCCAGCTGTAGTTTGATTGAAATTACTTAGAATTCACAATTAATTGATGAAAATAAATAAAAAATTACACACACACACATTTTTACTGTGCTTTTAATGTATCTGAGTGTTCGCTGCAGTCCTGGTAAGTGGTTGTAGAGGGCGCCTGTGGTCTGAGCAGATCTCAGACCTGAGGACAGTGTGTCCCTGGTTTATGTGAGTCTCTGTGGTCTCTGAGCAGGATTTAGTTTCCTGCAGCTGTTCTCTCCGTTGACACCTGAGCCAACCAGCTCAGAGTGTTGCAAAACCCCCGAAACAGAAATGGATCAGCAGAGTAAATCATCCTCTCTGCTCATACTCCGCTTTATACATGCTTCAGACTTTATTTCATTTATTAGTTTATTCTAGTTTATTTTTTTTATGGGACAGTGTAGATTAATCAATTTAATAGCATCACTGTATATTTGTGGGGGTTAGCTCAGCAGTTAATCTGCAGCAGCAGTTCTGACACAACTAAAACCTGACAAACAAATAAAAAGCATCCGTTCATAGTAAAGTTGCAGTGAAAAAAGTGAGAAGAGACACCGAAGGCAATGTATCACAACATATGACAGGTTTGTGTTGACAATCTTACAGTGAGATATTACATCAACGAGCTCATCCAATCATCAGAAAATCATCAGATCATTCATGAGTACATAGATATGAGCAGATTTTAACAGCATCATCGGCCAAGTCATAATAAGCATCCGACCGTGTACCCTGTCACCCTCATGTGACCTCGTTCTCTCTTCAGTTTTTTGGATTCTATGCCCTTAAATGATGGAAAATATCAAAGGCTCCTACTTTTATTTACACCAGTGGTTCACAAAATGAACCACGTGAAATAATTACAAAAAAACGCAAAATTATGTTTGGAGTCTTTTCCAATTTTTGCTCTTTCCTTGTGTAATACTGCATAGTTTTATGTGTAAGAAATAGAGATATTATTAAAAATAAAAAGTGAAATTCACAATGAAAATGAAACTGTCCGCTTATATTTTGGTTTCCTGAAAGTAAATCATATTAAATTCAATTCAATTTTATTTCTATAGCAGCTAAATGATAACGGAGGTCATCTCACAGCACTTTTCATGTAGAGCTGGTCTAGACCGGACTCTTTATAATTATGTTTACAGAGACCCAACATCCCCCCATGAACAAGAACTTGACGACAGTGGTGAGGAAAAACTCCCTTTAACAGGAAGAAACCTCCGACAGAACCGGACCGGATACTCGATGTCGGACTAGATACTGTTGTATTCACACTCCCTCAGACTGGTTGTTATAATGATGATAATAACAGTGATACTTATAGCTGTTATTAATAATGACAGCAGCACCTAATAATAACAACTATAACATTAATAATGCTGATGACGATGAGTGCCGAGTAGTAGTGGCAGATCCAGATCCTGCAGCTCTGGAGTCAGAGAGACCTGCAGAATGAGGACAGGCAGGAAAAGCACAACCTACAGGAGAGAGAAGATACAAACTCTAGGTGTCCTTTGAAATTGGGTTATGGATTTAATTCAAGAGACACAAGATGGGAAAGCTTGAAATGTTAAAAGCTAAGAGCTGCGGTATGGTCCCTTGAGCTAGAACACCGATAACCCTTCCGTTCAGTGTTCTTGCTCCGTTGTGATGCTGTTCCAGAACCTGATCATTTTTAACAGCTCTCTCGGTGTTCCATCGCGGAACAACTATAGGTTCACGTTGAGTGACAGGCCATTTAGAAATGATGCGTGGGAGTCCAAAGGTATTAGAACGTTAGACGATATGAGAAGCCCACGAGACAGAAAATTTAGAGGTTTTGCTCAGCGTAAAGCTGAATATGGTATTATATGGAAAATAAATACGTTTTGAAATACATTCAAATAAGATCACGACTGACTGAATATTTAGGGGAAGCTGTAGTCACACCGAGGTTGACAGATACTGAGTCTGGACTACAATTACTGGTCAGACCGGAAGTCAAAAATGCAGTTGAATGCAGTTCAAAGAAATCGGGAAACCGACTTAGGGATGTCCTTAGAATCTAAAGAATGAGATCAGGTCTGTGAAACACTTTGTGGTGAGGAACAAAACGATCAATTATTATTCTGTTCATAGAACATTTGTCTCCCCGGTTTGATTGTTTAGCATGGGTGTGTCCAATTCTGATCTTTGCCGGCACTGTTAACATGGTCAAGGTATTTTTTAATCAGATGGTGTGGGCCTGCACTGAAGTACGAAACTTCTGTGAAATGTCACCAAACACACTGTTTACATGTTTTCCTTTTTATGTACGGGTCACAAAAATAGCATGTGACACGATATAATTTATATTTTTACAAAACCAAAGACTTGTACATTTCATGGAATAGCGTTATAAGTAATATTAAATGAATATACTGAGGGAAAGAAAAACTTGCCACAGTTCTTCTGTGGATTTAGTCTGTCAGTGTATCCTGTCTCTTCATGTGGTCCCAGACTGACTCCGTGATATTGAGATCAGGGCTCTGTGGGGTCCAGACCCTCTCTAGCAGGAGTCTTTGTTCTTCTGGTCTCTGAAGACAGTTCTTTATGACTCTGGCTGTGTGTTTGGGTTTGTTGTCCTGCTGCAGGATACATTTGGGACGATCAGATGCCTCCTGATGGGATCTGATGCAGCCGGACACCAGGAAACTGATGTGTTAAAGCCGGGGTTATCAGTCTGATTAAAATCACAGACTGGTAAGGACGTTGGGTTGTCCATAGACAGGTTTGTTAACGTATTTATTACTACTTGATTTCACTACTTTTCGTTCAGAAAACTGATCAGCTGAAGCATGTCCTGTTGGCTTGTGACATGTGCAGGATGTAGAGGGTTGTAGGCGTCCTCCCAGGACTCTTCAGACCAGAACATCAAACTTTGAGAACTCAGAAAACCACCATGTAGATCGACAGGGCATAGACATGGAAGAGGCCTCCCAACCCTCCTATATAGGAGGATCTTTGTTGTGGTTTAGTGTAGTTTTGCATCTCTTTGTCGCAGTTTTGAGTATCTCTTGTGGTTTTTTATCTCTTTTTTTCATGAAAAAGCTGCTTATAAAGTCCTGCACCTGAAAGCAGGAATGGCTTTGAGCTTTTTCCCTTATTCTGTTTTTGTCTACTCTATTTTTCCCCGTTTCCTCTCTTTTCCTAAAATGTTGTGTCGTATGTCTGTGTGTGTACGGTATTACGAAAAAAAATATTCACTAGTTTCTGAAAAGTTGACATTTTGGAGAAAAATGATAAATATTCACATTGGTACAAACAAACATGTCTGAATTAAATCCGTCGTGACTCGGAGTGATGCTGCCGTCATTCCTTCACATCCACATGAAGCCTTCTGAACTTTAAATCTCTGTTTTCATTTAAAACCAATGTGTCCACACTGAAGATGTCAAACACCTGAACAACATGAAAACAGATAAATCTCCTCCTCTTCGTTCTCGTTTCAGCTAAACAACAAAACTGCATCGCAGCAACATGTGGTGAGGAGTAAGACAGACAGATGGCTGATAACATCTGGATTTTATCACCAAATCAGGTTCAACAGCTCTGCTGTGTGATCATCTTTTTCAACATTTACAACGAAAGACATACAGGCTACCCTGCCTTATAGCTGGAGGGTGTTGGGGCTGCAGGCAGCCCGAAAAAAAATCCCTGCAGGTCCTCGAAAGGCACAGACACAGAAATGTTCAGTGAACTACTTTTTTCATTCAGTATTTTTATTGACAGTCAATACTGTCCCCATTGATTTAAACACAAGTCAGAAATGAGAGTAAAGCACAGTTCTTTTTGTAGTAAAGGTGCAAATAAAATGTTATTTATCAGAAAGGATCAGGTAATGTATATTTAATGGAAAATTATTTGCAGTACAGTTACAATACAGAGGTTTACACAGCATTTCAAGTTTTGGTTATATTACCGTTATTATGACAACACGAGCTGACTTTAGAGTCATTTGTTATTTGCTCACTTAATTCAATTATTTTTAACTCTTTGCCTCATTACTTGTTTATGACTTGTTTTAATGTAATGAACGTTTTAACTTAAAAGATACAATATAAATTAACCTCTTATTATCATTGCAGTTGTTATTATTATTATCATTATTATTTCAGCGGCTCAATGTACCAATCAACGGCTTCAGCACGTGGAGAAGTCCAAGCAGCGACAGCCCTGTTAACGGGATGGGTTTAGCAAACAGAAAGTTATCTAACCACCAGTTTGTTTGCATTAAATCAGTCCCGACTTTCGGAGTTGAGAGCAGGTTTGTCTGTTGAGTTGCACGACCAGATTATCCTCGCTCTTCCTGAGTTTTACGGGCGAGCAGATTCCTGGTGCAGCAATGGGTGATGGATGATTGACAGCTGAGTCATGGTTGTTACCAAACCCTGTTACCAAACCACGGAGGAGCAGCAGGATGGTCACACTGAGCTCAGAGGGTTAAACAGACAAGCGAACAAAGTCGCCGTGAGGTATCGGGCCGAGGGTGATTCGATAAACCAACTAGGAGACATGAGTTGTGTAAACAGAGGTGGTGCGTTATGGCTGGTGTGTTATAACGGCCGGCTGTCTCTTTTTTTGGGGGGTGGGGGAGGGGGTTTGACTGACAGGGACAGCCTCTGCCTCCTTTTGGTCAGCAGCTATTTAATGACTCGGGGACTGTTGTCACTTCGACACAGATATGCTGCTGCTTTTTAACTTATTTAACCAACCAGACGCTCAGATGTGAGATTTTAATGAGCTCCGGTCAAACAATCACAGATCGATCTGAATAAAAGCCAGATCGACACTGATGGGGGTGACTGACGGGCTGGAGGTTGCATAAATGGTTGCCATGTCCCATCATTCCCCCCTGAGGGTCCCGACCTGCCAATGGGGAGCGTCGGTTGGGTGATGATGCAGGTTGTCCCCCCTGGTATAAAAACCTAAACCACCATCTGGGCCCTCCTGAGCAGTTGGAGCATTCCCAGCCTCGCCTCGGGTGGAGGGATTGCGAGGAGGGAAAGCAAAACTACACGGCCTCTCACTGTGTAGTTTTGTTTTTTTCGGGGGGGGTATTTCGAGGCTCGACCGTTCTCACCTTGGATTTTTCTGGAAAAAACTTTCTGGATAAGGAAACTGTTGCTTTTCAGAATCAGCTGGGCTCCGTCCCATCAGTCCGAGGCACTCTTGTGGATACAAGTGAGTAATTTCCACCTTGCGTCCCCATATGTCCTGTAATAACCTGCCTGTCTTTGCTGACTCATGTGGTTTATGGGGACTCGGCTCCGACTGAGCGGTCAGGACTGCTGTTTTTGACGAGCTCTCTTTGCCTTTTGGAGTGTTTTTGTTAGTTTTACATGTTTTCGGGTGCAGTTGGAAGCGGCCGCATGCAGCAAACTGTGCAGTGATCTGAGAAAAGCCAAGAATAGCCGCTGATAGCATGAGAGTGGACTCTCAGCTGGGCGGCTGATGGCTTTTTAAGGGAATCAGCAGCAGGGCTATCACTTGCACCTCCAGCTATGTGCCACATGGTGGCTGTCAATCAAACCGATTGGGGTCGGGGGGGGGGGCCGTGTGGTGTATTTTTGGCCACTGCCATATCTGTCGCTCAGATTCCAGTCTGTAAATATCAGCTGAGATTAACGGCTTAGTTCCACATTTGCAATCTTTTGATTTAAAGTTGTGTATTGATTGTTGACTGAAAAGACCGTGATCATTCCAGTGTTGATCAGCTTGTCGACTGCAGAGAGAATCTGAGAAACTCTGCCTTCACCTCAAATCAGCCGACAGCACTAGAAAAAAAACCAGCTGTCCTGACGAGGCGTTTAATGTCACATTCAAAAACCAGTAACAATCAGATCAGATAAATCACCACTTCTTCTGATTGATTATCAGTTTCTTAAAACAATATTTAGATTTTTATTAGAAGGTTAATTGAAATTTCACTTTCCTGTTCTCTCTTTTAAATCTTTTAAATCTCCATATATATCCATTTATATCTATATGGATATATATATAGATGTATATACAGTAAAAATAAAACTGGCTTCACTTTTTCTGCTTTTTCTGCTGGTCGCTTTTTAAAAAATACATTGTAAGGTATTTATATTGTTGTGTGGGCAGATATTTCAGGTAAGATTATAAATCATGGAGGATAAAAAGTGATCTTGCTGCATCAAAGTCATAATAAAGTACATACTTAACCAGAGCTTTTTTTTGTGAAACGGAAAGGAAAAAGGAAAAGAAAAAAATAAATTAGTCACTTTTATAAATGTTTCTTTTTCCTGTGAAAGAGTTTTGTGGAGTTTAAGAATAGCATATGTCATATGATACAGTTTACTGTAAATATAGTGGATATTTTCTGATTTCAGGGCTGTAAAAATAAAAATGACGCTCTTGTTTTCTGCTGGTCACTTCTTTTGATGTACTTTTTTATATATTGTCATGTGTTTATGTTATAATATATTTTGGTCTTATTTTTTTAAGTATGTGATGATTTGGACCAAATTTGGAAGTGTGTATTAACAAGGATAAAAGTGGTTTTGTGCTAAATCAAAGTCCTGATAGATTAAAACGGAATTATTCCGAAACATAAAGAAAATCGAAGCTGCACAAACCTTTACCTGTAGCTGTCAAAAATAGTCGAAAATGCCCGAAAAGTTTTTAGAGCCAAAGTTGACCTGCTTTGGTTTTTATTTTTCCTCAGCAACAGTCAAAACCCCCAAAATACTCAGTTTACTGTCCTGGAGGAAAAAAAGAAAACCATTAGCATCAAATATTCAACTCAATCTGTCTGAAGAGCTGGAAGTAGTGAAAGTACTACTATGGAACGAGTCAAAATTATAAATTAGATTAGATCAATCGACTAATTGATCCAGATCTAGAGAAAATATTTATCTTTATTAACAAATAAATGTATACTTTAAAAGGTTTCATGTGTTTTTTTTTCTTGGGGGGAGGCGCAAATATACTTTAAAGCCGCTAAACCTCTTCCCCAGCTCCTGTTCACACCTGCTGTAGAAGTCTAACAAAAACTTTTATGACGCAGTTCTATGGCCCTTTTTTATCCTTTTCAAACATTTAAGCAAGTCAGTAAGGACATGAGTTTTAAAAACAAGTGAACCTACGTTTTTTTCGTTTGTTTTTATCGTAAAACTTTCCATTCACTTTGTAAAAAGGATCTCTGACTTGCTCCTGTAGCAACTGTAATAAAGTCGTAAAAGTCATAAACGTTTTGTAAAGTTTGTCTCCTCGTAAACTGAAACATTCAGGGGTCCTGAACAGAATTTAAGGCCACTAGTTATTTTCAACTAATGAACATAAAAATGAAATATTTTTGGTTATTAAAGAGTTGTGATCAAGACATGAAGAAATATGAGAGCTAGAAAAACAGTAAAACTAAAAGTAATAACTATAAATAAAAATCCAAATACAACAAAAATGCATCAGATCAAAATATTTTTGATACTTCAGTTTATTTACATATAAGCCAACTTCAGATATTTGTACTAGGATCAACTGCGATACACAAACAATAACAAACTCCATTTAAAAATTACTGAATTTTAAATCAAGGATTAAATTGAAGTGCAGTTCTTTGAAACTTAAAAACATCTCGTTCTTTCTTTTTTAAACGACGACATTAAAGTAGCAACATTAACATGTTTTCCACAAAGTTCCTAAAATAAATATGAATTTTATCAACATTTAACATAAAAAAACTGTCTTGAGTTTTTAATTAGGATTTTTTAAAACTTTTAAACAGCCGCAATAATTAGAGAAGTATGTAATACATGTAACATTTATATAAAATTTACAAACGACTCATTAAAAGGTTTTCAAGTGATAAATAAAACTCAAATTCACGCTAAACTTAATTTTTTGACCGTTTTACAATCAGTCCAGTACATAAAAATGATATTATTTTACTTTTAATTTACTGTTTTTCATTTACTTTGATTTATAAAAATCTACGTTTCTTATAATAAGTAAAAGACAGATGGTGTTGAATAATATAAAAAAGAAGAAAAAGACTAAAGTTTACTTCTGATGCAGTTCATGTATAAAATACAACACGAAGCTTAAATAATCATGACGTTTCTAATAAAACAAGAATAACGATTTAATCAGGATCCATTTAAACGGAAGAAAACACACAAGATAAGAGAATCAGGAGATAAAGAATTTCCACTGCGTTGTTTAATTTATCTGTGAACAGCTGTGACAATAAAAATAAACCTGCTGAGGTTAAATTTGACTCCTCATCTGAGACAAAAACCAGAACCCTGAGGGGTCAGAGAAAGACCCGAGTCCACGTTTATGCTGAGGTCACACCAAGGTCACAATACGTCTGTGGAAATGATTATTTATCGTTCAGTTATTGATTATCTGTAGGTTTTAATCTGAGTTCAGAGTCAAGTTCATTCAGACCAGATTTTTCATTTTTCTTCTGATATTTTCCTTTTTTCTTTTTCTCAACTTTCTTTCCTATTTTTGACATTTTATTTCTTCTCTTTCTCTTCTTCCATCTCTTTATCTCTCTCACCTTTTCTATTTTTTCTCCTCTATTTTTCTTCTTACCATCCGTTTCTCATTGTTTTACTTTTTCCTTTTCCTTCTCTTCTCATCTATTTTCTCCTTTTTTCATGTTGTCCCATCCTTTGTTATTATAATTTTGCTTTTTCTCATTGGAAATGGATTCACACTTATGAAAGTGCTACGAAAAGTTTGTTTAATCACACATAATACCGATTTGTTTGGTCAGTCGAGTTCTTTGTGACCAAAACGTTGCTTTTCTTATTCTGAAGTCACGGTACTTAGAAACCATTATTTAATATTTACAGAGCTGTTTTCCTGCTCTGTCGTGTCCTGACTGTTTTAGACTCAGTTTGTCGTCCAGGCTTCACCTGCCGCACGGTCTTTGCACTTTTCTTCTTCTTCTGGTTCCTCTGATGACTCTAACACCCGGCCAACCTCCAGCTGCTGCCGTCCGTCAGCATCATCTGCCCGCCGACGAACCCCGCCCCTTGACATTTATAACTCCTGGCTGTCTCACCTGTCTCACCCCCATCTCTCCCGTCTCGCTTCTCTGAAACTCAAACCTCTGTGCTGAGTGAAGCTGCAGGCGACACTCAGCACATTCTCAACCTTTACATTTGTGCATGAACACAACCCTGGATGGAAACGACAGATTAAAACCAATTGATAAAGAAAAGTGTGTTGCTGCACTGGTTCAGGGCAGCAACAGAGAGGCTTCATGTTGGACCGCGGTTCATTTTTGTCCCACAATATTCGCACCACACAGGTTGATGGGAACATTCCCCAGCAGACTTGCTTTTGCTGCCTTTCTGGGGATTTGTTTCAATTTAGCGTCCCAATAGGTCGTCCAGCCAAAACAACAACATGTGTCATTTGTCATCTGAAACTGTCGGTGGGAGTGTCTCCTGATCAGATATCTCCGTGGTTGAAGACACAGAAAGCTACTCATAAGCTCGCCCTCCGGGGAAAATGTAAACACAGATTGTTTTTAGTGTTTGCTGTCGTTTGTCAGTTTTTCAGTTTCTTGAATCCAGTTCCAGAACGTTGACACTGTAAAAAAATAGTTTAAACACAACCTTTTTCCCGTGGTCGGGACTCGGTAAGGTCACCAGTCAACTGAGACCGCTGGATTAAAGAACAGCGCTTTAGTTGAGGTCTGGTGGTGTTGCAGGCAGAGGTGGTCAGCACGTAGATCGGTCTACTGGTCCAGATCCTGATCCTGGTTAGTCCTCCTTAGTCTGCGAAACGGTTGTATGATGTCTTGGAAAACCACGTGGAGAACTTGATGGAAACCTGGCGTTTCTGCTGGTCTCATGTGTTGGTGTGAGGAAGGTTCCAGTCTCCTCGCAGCTCCTCACAGACCTGATGGTTTTCTTTCTTCACGCTTCGTGGACGTCGGCATTTAGTCACTCAATCCGTTTCACTTTACTTTTTCTTGTCCACACAATCACTGTTACACCTAGGACAAGCTGAGCGTAAAAACTTTTTCAAATTCCCTGCGTTTCCACTCAATTGAAATTGAAAATTGAAAATGTGCATAAAAACTGTATGTTTGAAGCGAGGCTCCAATGAAAGACACTGTCCAGGTGCATTATGGGAAATGTAGGCTCCAGTGTTGTTGGGGAAAAAGTCGGCGTATTTACACCTATGCTCAGATTTACGCTGTGTTCCACACCAACACCATATCACGGTAAACTAGAAAGTGAAGTAATTCAACGTAATGTGACACAGGTACCTGCTCGCTAACTAACCAGTTGGGATCAGCTATCACAAACATCAGCAAACGGGACAAAACAATAGTGACCTACTGGCCCAGTGAAACATAGAAAAGCTAGTTTTACACAACTGTCAAGCAAAAACAGAGCAACCACCGCATCCGCCTTCAAGACTTTCAACTCTCGGAGGTCTCTCCACCATTGGAAAACCTCACCGATGTTAATGCGGCTCTTCACTCTCAGCTTATCAGAGCACTTCCATTTTCAGTTTTTGTTCTTCTGACCTTCTCCTCTCTGGCTGTTTCTCAGTCAATTCTCCTTCTTGACTGCGATTGTGTTGTGGAGTTCAGCACGTTAGCATGTACCCTGTTTATCGTCTCTCTTCCCCCAACTCCCTTCTTCTTTCCCTTTTCCTGTGGATGAGCACGACCTCATTGGATTAGATTTGCTGACTGTACCTTTACGGATCCCTCAGTATAATGAACCACACCTCACAGGTTGTCAGTCCACATTCTGAGCTGGACAGTAAAAACTGAAGGCCTTGTCTTTACAACAAAGTTAATGCCATGACAGTTTGTCAGCATCAACAACTACAGCTCCCATGAAGCTTTGGGATGCTGTAATCTGAGCAGCAAAAGATGCATCTATTTGTGGAGAGAGGAATTATGGGACGACAGTGGCTCCTTTTCTAAAGGCTGCTTCTGCGTTTCCAAGACTGAAGGAGGAAGGAAAGGAAACGAGACATTCCTCCTGCTGTGATCAGAGCTGAGACCAAACACCAGTAGAATCTTTTTGAGATGTTTCACAGCTGACGATTAACAAACGATTCATGGCTTTATTTACTTCTGTTTTTCCTTTGCAGGGTGCCGACCAACATGTCAACACAGGCGCCGACATTCACGCAGCCGCTACAGAGCGTCGTGGCACTTGAGGGTAGTGCCGCCACGTTCGAGGCTCAAGTTAGTGGTAAGAAACTTCTGGTCTGTTTCTGTTTCGAAACAGTAACCAGGTCATTTGTACTGAGAAGGCAGATTTGTCCAGATGAGGTTAGGGAATCCAGAACCTTTCAAGACTCGATACTCATGCTCATTAGACCTGAACAATAGTAGGGATATGACATTAAAGTTATCTGTAAAAAGTTCATCCAAACTTGTGTAAATGTGATATTTCTGATTCCTAATTTTCCAAATGAAATAGGGACATTCTGAAAAGTGATTAAATGACTGTAATGGTGGTTTTAGAAGTTTTGTTTCTGTAAATCACACTTACTTCACTTCACTTCAGTTTTTCCTTCAGGCAGCCAACTTCATTTCATTTCCTTGAAAATCGGTTTGCAGACACTATGAACTTGCATGAAGTTATGAACCACACAAACATTTGACTTTAAATCTCTCATTTTTGATCCCGAGATTGAAAACTTCATCTACGTTTCTTATGTTTTTCAACTATATTTTTCTTAAATTTTTAATAAATGTAAATTTTTTCCCCAAGATTAAAACTTTAATTGTGATTTTGAGATTAAATTTTCAGACATTTTTAAATTTTTCATTTAAACTCAGATTTTTTATCCCAAAAACAGAGTTTTATTCTGAGAGTTCTTAAATTTCTTATATATTTTTGACTTTATTCACACTTTTTTCCCCAAGATTAAAATTTTAATCCGAAATTTGGATTTTTTTTTTCTTGAATATTTGATTTCAATCTCAATCTTTTTTTTTTTTTTTTTTTTTTTTTTTCTTAAATTTATGTCATTTGAGATTTAATCTTTACTTTTTAAACATTTACCTTTACAACATTAAAACCTTCATCTGAAAGTTCTAATATTCCTCAAAAACTAGAATTTCTTTTTATGTTTGAAAGCCTATTAACGTCGAATTTCCTTGGTCATAGTATAAATTGTTAATCTGTTAATCAAATTTTTGATATTATTCAAAAAGTTTCACTTCTTTTCTCTAAATGTTTTACTGAAATCTCTCATTAGTTTGATTTTAATACTATATTCTTGAATATGAGATTAAAACTAGAGTTCTTAATGTTTTTTTAAATGTTTCCTAATCTCACATTTCATATCCTGAGATTAAACCTTTTGATTTGAGATCCAACAAGAGATTTTGATTTTATTGATAGTTTTTTTTTTTTTTTTACTTAAATCTCACATATATTTTTCAACAAATTCTGATGTCAGTTACATTTGTGATTTTGAGATGAATCTTTCTTAGAGGTTAGAGTTTTGTTATATTTTTCAACAAGTTTAAACTCAAATTTAATCTCACGTTTTTAAAATCTGAGAATAATTAACCTAAAAAATCAAACTGTATTTTGTACCTTAAGCAAGTTTCAGGTTTGATAGTTGAATAGAAATGAACTACGACAAATCATCTGAAAACAGTTGACTCTGTCCACCATCAGTTTACCTGTAATTCCATGTTGTTCTCTGGATTCTCTGACAGCAGCACGGTCTGGTTCTCCTCTCCCCTGCAGGTTCTCCAGTTCCTGAGGTGAGCTGGTTCCGTGATGGCCAGGTTCTTTCCACCGCCGCTCTGCCCGGCGTTCAGATCTCGTTCAGCGACGGCCGCGCTGTTCTGAGGATCCCCGCTGTGACCGCCGCACACAGCGGAAGATTTTCCGTCAGAGCCACCAATGGCGCTGGACAAGCCACGAGCACTGCTGAACTCCTCGTTACAGGTGAGAACGCAGGTAGATGCAAATTACACACTTGGAGATCATGCATTTTGTTCAGTTTTAGGGGTAACAGAGCTGAGTGTCATCGGCGTAGAAATAATTATGGATGTTGGGATTTTCTACAGTTCTTACAAGATACACATTCATAAAACATGGTATTCTGGTGGATAAATACTGGTTGGTATCTGAGACTAGACACAATATAAAGAAACTGGCTTTTGAGCTTTAGTTTAAATCTATCAATCTATTAAATCTATCAATTTTCATTTCCAGCGGAGACGGCGCCTCCCAGCTTCCTTCAGAGACTGCAGAGCTCGACAGTGAGACAGGGCAGCCAGGTCAGACTGGACGTCCGAGTCACGGGTATCCCCACACCTGTAGTGAAGTTCTACAGAGAGGGAGCCGAGATCCAGAGCTCGGCCGACTTCAGGATCTTCCAGGAGGGAGACCTGTACAGTCTGCTGATTGCTGAGGCCTTCCCAGAGGATTCTGGGACGTATTCTGTGACCGCCACAAACAGCAGCGGACGGGCCACCTCCACCGCCGAACTGCTGGTTCAGGGTGAGGACCTTTAAACTGTTTAAACTGTGTTGTAACAAGTACATTATATTCAGATCTCCAGGAACAGTTTCTGGGAAATGCTGGTTTCAGCTGTCTGTCTTAGAGTCAAACGTTACAGGTTCCGGGATAGTTTTAGTTTAATCTGTGAGTCCAATACAGACACAGGTCCAGGATATGTTAGCCTGGCTTAGCACCAAGACTGGAATCGGGGGAAACTGTTAGCCTAGCTCCATCATAGCCCAAAATCTACAGTCTATTTCCACCAAACCTCCTGGTGATGGTTGATCTATATGTTAAAGTTTAGATTTTTTAAAAAATATAACATTATTGGTCGATACCACTCAAGCCAAATTTACCAAAACACCACACCACAAATCTCTAAATTAATATGATTTTAAACATTTTAGTCTAAAATTGTATTCGTCTTCTAAAAAGAAACTGTGTATACATTTGAGTCAGTGTGTTGAAACATGAATTTGAGTGGTTCTGGATACTTCCGAGAATCTCATGATATACTGATCGTGAGATGACGCAGTGATATATTGCAACATTCATTCATTTAATCCATGTCACCTACTAAATTACGCGTATGTGTTCAGGTGAGGAAGCCGTTCCAGCAAAGAAAACCAAGACAGTGATTTCAACCTCTCAGATTTCACAGACCCGCCAGACCAGAGTGGAAAAGGTACAAAAGACTCCACAAACATTCAACTCTCGAATATAAATGATGTAAAATATGAGAAGTAAAGTTTCAGTTTTTAACGACGCTCATCTTTTTTGTAAATGTGGTTTGTTCTCAGAGAATGGAGGCCAGTTTCCAGGCAACTGCCATGATGGAGATGCAGGTGGAGGGTGCCGAGCTGATTCAGCAGCTGGCTCACAAGACTCCGCCCAGAGTCCCTCCCAAACCCACATCCAAGTCCCCGACGCAGCACTCACTGGTCGCCAAGGTGACCGGAGGACGCCAACAGTCGCCGTCACCTGTCAGACATGTGAAGGCGCCCACGCCCACACCTGTCAGGTGGGTGGAGCCTTTACTGCTAATGCTGGCTTTTGTTTATATTATAATATTTTAATACCTACCGTGGCCCTGAGGTGCAAAACGTAACAACAAAACATTACAGAAATTTGTTGTTTTGTTTTGCACGTCAGAGCCACCATGAATACCAGCTTTCATCTACACGTTTCAGTGGCTTCATTTTGTCCTGAATGTTGTAGAAAGCAATCGTAGAGAGTCAGAGTTAATCTTCAGTAGATCAGTGAAGTTCAGACGAGTGAGCGGGCCGATGGTGTTATTGGAGGTTGGCCCTCTGCAGGCCTGTAACGTGACCGCCCTCCCCCATCTCCAGGGCTGCCTCTCCGACCTCAAGACTCTCAGTCTCCCCCATCAGGCCGGTCAAGTCTCCCATCACCACGCGCAAGCAGTTGGTCACTGGCGTCGACGTCCTGCCACCCTGGAAGCAGGGAGACTACATGGCTGAGGCCAGCTACAGCAGCATGACCAGTATGACCAGTATGGCCGGCAGCACTGTCACCCAGCTGGGCCAGGAGCAGCGCTGGGAGCAGCAGGTCACTGCGGTCAAAGAGGTAAGGGAGGGGCCGCTGGGGGTCAGGGGATCCACGTTGTCACCTGGTGGTCAACGAGTCCAAAGAGCAGTTTGAGAAACGAGGAGGACGGACGGTGTCAGATCACGATTTTTAAAACTTGCACATAAAGATCTTGTAAATATCAGACATTTGAGTTCTTGTGTGTTTTTACTCTTTTCACCGTATCGGTGCCGTTTACATCAAACATTACGCTCCTTCTTCTCACAGTCATCACTCAAAATCTGTGACACACATATTTTTACATTCAGTGTGACTTAGACTTCCAGAAGATATCATTATCTCACATGTCCATCCACGATATTAGTGTTTAATGTTTTTGAAATGTGTTTTTTTTGTCCTTTAAACCGTCCTCCTTTTTGAACGATTTCTCGTGAGTGTGACTGTTCAACTTTTACTTTACCCGTTCCCAAATGCGAGTGATACAATATAATGACATTTTTTGTAGTCAGGTTTTATGTGTTGAATATTTTTTCTTAATAACTCTCTGATGGCCCCGTCTGTGTTTGAATCCTCTTGTACCACTCACCTAAGCAAAAGAAAACTCGATGTACCGTCTCACTCTTTTAAATGTAACTAACCAACATTCAGAGGCAGCATGATGACACTGAAGAAAACAGCCCTGTTGTGATGGCGATGATGAAAAGGAAGCTGGAAGAACAATAACAAACATGTTCACCATTTAATCCCACTGTTGTCTTCTTTGTCTGGATTGACTCAAAACTTCCAATCTGTTTGCAGTTGTAATGAACATTAATATGATTTACTTTATATATGAGTGAATGTATGTGAACATTTCTAACCCCAGTTCCAGCCCGGTTGCATTGTATCATCTTTTCAGCAACACACACACACACACACACACACACACACACACACATATATATATGTATATATGCAGTGCATTCAGAAAGCTTTCAGACCACCTCAGTTTTTTACAATTTGTTGTTTCATATTATTTTTGAATAATGTTTTTCAGAAAAAGTCTCTGGTTTAAAGTGTTTTAGGGTTTTGGTTGAGAGACGGTGAATCTCACCTTCAAGTCACCCAAAGTCCTCCATCATACAGTCCAGTCATTTCCACTTCTTCCATCCTTCTCATTTTAGTATGAATGTTTTTGCCCATCAGCATTGTGTCAGTCACTTTGAGATTCTTGCTTTGTGCCACTTTTTTCTCCACTTCTCCTAAATACTCTTCACTTCATTGGCACTTAATATCAATATGGTCCGTTTTGATTTGGTTATCAGCCTCAAACTATCAAAACGGAATCTGAATCATCTGGACCACAGGATGACCCGAGTTTTACCCAGAACGAGGGATGGGACCATTCTGCAAGCCATGAGGAGATGACACGTGACCCTAACTTTCATCATTCAGGTCATTCAGACTCTTATGTTGATGAGTTTAACACAAGCCAGGGAAATTGTGAAATTTATAATGACCGAGATGCGACTTCATCAGTCAAAGAAGAGCGTGAGGCTTTTGAGAGTCCAGTGGGGATGCCATCAGACAGTGTAAGCGATGACGAGACAGCGTATGAGATGTGTTTTAGTCCGTCATACATCACTGAAGATCTCTCATCTGTCTTTAACCACAAAGACTCGTCTCCTGTTTCAAACAAGGAGCACGTACACCTCGATTCAACCGGAGGAACTTTCACATGTCATAACCGAGACGTCTCACCGGTTTCGTCTGACGAAGAGATTCCTCCAGGTGTTAATCTCAAGGAGTGGTGTTACCGTGATCCAAACCAAGATGTCCACCCGGCGATCCAGCAGCCTGAGGAGCAGGTATCTCTTGATTTGTCACAAGTGGATGCCTCACAAATCCTCCTTATCTTTTTTGAGCACTTTCACCGCCTCTTTTTTTAGTTTTGTTGCCACTAGGTTGTGGTGGTTACATCACTTTTCTTCACCTTCAGCGGTTTTTCTTCTTTTAGTGTTGCTCTTTATTTTCCCCTCAGCTGATTTCAGTGTTTTAATTACTGCATGTCAAACAGATGAACATGTGTTGTCCTTGTCAGATAAACTTAAACATTTCACATGAGTACATTTACACGCACACTAGTATCCTGTCCATGACGTTTCCATAGTTAAATTTATAGTCTATTATCATATTTTTGTTTTTCTGAATGTGGACGGTGATCCCAAATGTGGATCGTTTCTGCCTTCTTTCAGTTTCCAAAAACCAGGAATAAGTGCTGATCCAGGTTTTTAGTACTCAGTAACAGAGATACTGCTGTAAGTGTACAGGTACTCATTGAGTGGTGATTTCTGACGAGTTTTGGTGTCTTTGCAGAGGCAGGAAGTTGTTGAGGGGTAAAATGTTTGTAAAATGTTTCATCAGATTGATAATTATGTCCAAATGCTCAAATTAGACATTTTTTTACACATACAATTAATTCATTCTGGTCCCTCCATTTAGTAATTTGTGCCCTTGAATGACTTTAAACTGTAGCTCTACTGCATCAAGTCAGCTGCATGTCTGGAGTCAGGACATGGTTAGCCTAGCTTAGCATAAAGACTGGAGTCAGTGGGAAACTGATATACCCACCAACACATTTAAAGCTCAGTGATTAATGTTGTATCTTGTTGATTTATTCTGTTAACAAACAGAAATGTAGAAATCACAGTTACATGCTGGAAGTATTTCTTGTCATCCACCTAACGTCTTTCTTCTGTGCATCACCTCCAAATGTTTTCCAAATGTTTCCCCAAGAATTTTGGTAAGGTAACTCCCCTTAAAACCACAATTGTTGTTTTTACATTTCGTTTTGTGTACGGATCAGGTGTATTTTCAATCTTTTGACATAGCCAAACCAGCTGGTTTTCCTTGCCTCCAGTGATTATGCTAAGCTAAGCTAATCATGCCCTGACATGAGATTTATATCCCTCTGAGCATCTAACTGTCAGAAATTATTTCATTTTGTCAACTGAAATGAAAACTGTCACTTCCAGATTAGCATCTGCAGCCAGCTAGCTAATTAGCTGACGCTACCTGATAAGCTTGTTGAAAACTTTCAGCTGACATGTTTGAAAAAGTAACCCTGTAAAAGGGTCTTAAATATGAACTGGATGTCAACATAGATGCTATAATGCTAAGAGACTGAGGCAAAAGCTAACAGGTCAGAAGAGATGGAAATAAAGCAGGCAAATAAGACTATTTCTAAAAATGTTGAACTACTTCTTTCATTTGAAAGCATCCCTAGCCACAGGGGACAGGAAAAAATGGAATGAATTTGAAAGTGGTGTTAAGCTGAGAGAGTTAATGGGTTATTTCAAGTGCACAAATGAACAATTTGAGGGAACTAATGCTAAAACGAGGACATGTCCATATTTTCCCTCGTGTACCTGCCTGTCTCTGAATCTCCTTCCTGCCATGGATGTCCTGAGATCTATGTGCTGCTGGTTGTGTCTCCAGGCTGAGGGAGGGAAAAGAGCCGGTGCGGTGGCCACAGTAGTGGCCGCCGTTGACCTCGCTCGCGTCCGTCGGCCCGTGCATGCAGAGGGCGGCCGAGCTGAAGAGGAGGAGGCTGTAGAGGTGGAGTTAAAGCAGCAGGTCACCGCTGCCGCCACAGCTGCTGATCAACAGCATCAAGCCGGCTGGACAACAACAAGAGTGCAGGCTGGCAAAATGCTTACTACTGCTCAGGAGTTTACACCTGAACCAACCCTGCTGCCGCCTCAGGTTAGATAGGCCTGTAGCACAAAGAAACACCAAAATTACCAACAGATATTTGGATCAAAATAGTTGGTGTTGTGATATATAAGAATCATATTTTACGACACTGGCAAACAATTTTGCAGGTTACATGAAAATTTTGAGATTTAACAAAATTTCTGTCCTAAAAATCCCTACAGTCCCATTATCTGTTACGTTTATTAATTCAGGCTTTTTTTTTTTTTTAAACACATATAATTGTAAGGTGGAAAAAGACTATGCACAGGTTCTATAATGTTAATTAGGTATTATACAATGGCAATAGCAGACTCCCTGGTGTTCACATATGATTTGGAACAGAACGTAAATACAATAACATGATCTCAAATGTCTGTGAAGAGATGATAACGACTCCCATGATAACAAACTTGTGTGAAGTAATTGTAAAATAAAATAAAAATAATAAAACATTTCTTGAAAATAAGCAAAATTATTTGCCAGTACTCAAAGATAATTACTCCGAAAGGATAACTCCCTTGACAACAACGTTATAATCTGAAATACTTAGAGGAATAAAGTATTATTCAAAACATTCACATTTGTATATATATTGTCCTGCTTTTAAAATCTTCCTGAGGATGTAATACTCTTGTGAACTCTGTTGGTTACTACAGATTCAGAGAGCGACAGAAATCACCTCCCACGTGGACACTGGTGTCACCCCGTCCCCAGTTCCACATTTCACAGTTTCTAAAGTTTCTGTTCCTAAACATGAACATAGCCACGAGGTAAGGAGAGGCAACATCAGGCAATCAGTAGAAAATAAGATGCATAGAAAGAGGGAAACACGTGGACTGACAAATAACACTTTCAGATTTAATGCTGAAATAATAACCATACTTTAGTCAATAATCCAACCTGTAACTGACCCTCTGCTAAACCCGAGCCCCCTTTGCTAATGTTGCTAACCTGTCAATTTATACATTCAGGAATGTGACGTATACAGTTTACAGTGATGACAGTGGCTGATTTCCCATCAAATTGAACAGTAATTTATGAAACAGTAAGTCTTTGATTTCAGTCAGAGCTTTTCATTTCCAGCCAATGATTATTAGTTTTGCCTACTGAAATTATTACTGTATCTGGCAGATTTGATCACCTGCATCTAACTAGCCGATTAGCTGATGCTAATTCCTGAGTTGGTTCAAAACTCAGGAATACTTCAATGTTTCCAGGGGACCCCTTTCAAGCAAGGACTACGTAAAAGTGGTCACTTGATGGCTACGTACATGATATTCTGTAGAGGACATGGAAATGAGGAAACAGCATTCTTCTTACATAGCAGTGTACACTGTAATAAAAATGAATCAAAAAATGAATTGCAACTGATAAACTTAATACTATCTCAAACTTGACTGGGGTTACTGAAATGTAAATTTCTCCAAACCCCCCCAAAATTATATAGTAATTATCTATATGCTAACTGTTGGCCTTGGAAGTAATGCTAGGTTCCAGTTGTAGGTAGTAAGCTACATTGCTCGCCATGCTAACATTAGCAGTGTAAATTTTTTTTGGAAAACCTAAAAAAAGACTTGACCCTCTATACTCTTTGTATTGGGAGTATCTCCATGATTGGAGCTCCATGTGCACAACTTCTACATGTGGAAAGAAAGCTAAACTAAGCTATGACTGAATTGTTGCTGTTTGGAGGAGGGGTTCAGCAAACAGTCAGTTGGTTATTACTGCTTGCCTGAAATGCAAACTTGTTGTGAACTGTAGTGTAGAAGAATAATAAAATAATATAAAATAACAAAAATGAACAAAATGAATCCACCTTTAACCTTGTTTTTCTTCTCTCCCTTAATGAGTAAACACACTTAATCCAGTACCCAGTTATTAATCCGGCTTTATATAAAACTCCCTTCGTTTTCCCCCATTGTAGCTTTAATATAACTAACGTATTGTAGATCCCTGTCTGTGCTGTGGTTTAACACAAACTTTGAAAACAACACAACGTATTTTCTTGATGATGGTGTGGCTGTTCCTCCTCTTTGGATCGGTCAGGTTTCCATCGCTGGCTCAGCAATCGCCACTCTGCAGAAAGAGTTATCCTCATCCTCTGCCAGCGCTAGAAAGATCATCAAACCCGTCAAGTCTCCCAGTCCATCTCGTAGAATGGCAGAGACCAGAGTGACACCAGAGCCCATCCCTCCACCGTTCAAAGACTTCTCTGAGAAATATCAGAGTCGTTTTGGCA
This sequence comes from Xiphias gladius, assembly GCF_016859285.1. Classification (NCBI taxonomy): domain Eukaryota; kingdom Metazoa; phylum Chordata; class Actinopteri; order Istiophoriformes; family Xiphiidae; genus Xiphias; species Xiphias gladius. Next base: position 28,666,766 of record NC_053415.1, on the reverse strand, counting down.
CTGAGTTACACAGAGGGGTGTTGTACTCGGGGCGCACTGAGAGAATATATGAGGACTGGGAAGCCCAGGTTTGTAATCTAGTTTAGTGGGCTGGACCTGAACAGGACAAGAAAACCTGATTTTAGTAGATGAATGAAGAGCAAGATATCTCAGCAACTACTGGCCTGAATATCATGACATTTTCAGATGATTCCCAATATTTTTAATGACCTCTCTGGTTTTTAATGTAGTGCCACTAACTGGCCAAAATATCCACTTTAGGAAATATCAAGAAGGATTTTCCTGCCTCCCAGAGCCTGAATCGTTTTGATTTCAGTGATCCTTCTGATAATTCCAGCACCAAACTTTACAGTTTCATCTCCTCTACTCTCCGCTAAAACTGGTATTTTCATACCATGGGGATGTAGTGAAATACAGCTTTTCTTATGTCCGGTTTTCTTGATTCCTGTGAAAATCCAGGATAAATGTCCCTCTAATAAAAACTTTAACATGCTTGTTGATGCTATTGACGACTTCATTCTCACCTCTTGAGGCAATCCAGCCTCGCCTCCATCTTTCTGTGCTGTGTCATTTTTTCGTCAAATGTTGGATGTGAACAGCAAATTCAATGTCTTGTCCTATGTGTGTTTGTTATGTTGTGTCAATGTTGTGGATATTAGAAATAGGTCAGTATTTTGCTAGATTGCTTCATGCTAACAAATCTGTGACTATATGACAGGTGGTGGAGGCAGCAGCTGTACCTTCTGCAGGTGGCAGCGTGGTCCCAGCCACACTGGTGTCTGTAAGTGGCGTAGTCTTCCCCAGAACCATGAAATATATCCATGCATTTTTGGGAAAGTGACATTTCCTGAACATGTTATGTTTTGTCTGTAGGGCTTGAAAAACACAAATGTGACAGAGGGTGAGTCGGTGACTCTTGAGTGCCAGATAAGCGGTCATCCTACACCGGTCATATTGTGGTTCAGAGAGGACTACAAGATCGAGAGCTCAATTGATTTCCAGATCAGCTATGAAAACGGATTCGCCCGCTTGGTGATCCGAGAGGCGTTCGCTGAAGACAGCGGCCGCTTCACCTGCACCGCCACTAATGAGGCAGGAACCGTCAGCTCCTCCTGCTACCTGCTCGTCCAGGGTCAGTACAGACAGTAAAACAGGAGGAAAAGCACAAATAAACAAAACATTAATTGCTTTGCATCATATTTCACAAATATGAAGTTTTCAATTTAATTACTTGTGGAGACCCTCATGATTACATTCGGGGCCCTCTTCTGTCTTCATTTCATATTTAACCCTTTGCTAAGCCCTGCCCCCCTACGTTACTTTTGATACTTTTGTTTTTCCTTTCCATTATCACACTGCATAGACTGATTCTGTCTTTCTCTTTCAGTGTCCGAGGACATCGAGAGCAGAGAGGAGATCGCTGTCATCACCGAACATGTTGAAACTACTCAAGAGAAACTGTGAGTTGATCCAACGTCTTTTAAAGTATGCAAGACAAACCAATATAGTGTAGGTTGATAAACATAGTCTGCACCTGATAAACATCGATCAAAATGTAACTCAAGAAAAGATTCTTCAACTGGTTTATTTTTACATAGTTGAGACTTAAAGATAGCTAGTGGTACAGCTCGGCCCTGGAAATCCTAAAATGTATTATTTATTTCTAGAATAACTGAAGAAGCCAAAGAGGAAACCCTGTCTCAGGTCAGTGTGGCCGAGTCAGATTCTGCTGCCGCCGCTCCCTCCTTCATCAAGAAACCCAGCATCCAGAAGCTGGTGGAGGGAGGAAGTGTCATATTTGAATGCCAGGTCAGCGGGAGCCCCAAACCACACATCATTTGGAAGAAGAGCGGTATACCGCTCACTACCGGATACAGGTATAGAACATCATCTCCCTCCAGCTTGCACCAAACACGAGCTCTAACCTGAGATCCAAATGTCTCTGATTTTTGACAACCTGATATTTAATAGACCACCAGTATAAAACAAAAGTAATGCCAACATTTTCAAAATCTAATTGGAAATGACCATGAATAGTCCTGATCCCAATTTTAATGTGCCGTTACCATTTCTAAAGCACGAAGCAAACTTTATATTTTGAGCTTGATTTCTGGCAAGACTGAAAAAATAGATAAAATATCCGAATGATGTTTGTTCATATTGTGTCTGTAATGAACACTGCAGCCTGTAGGGATTACTAGTCATCACTGATTAGCCTATAACATGCCCTTCCCCTTTGCTGCCCATCAGATACAAAGTTGCCTACAAGAAGGAGACTGGAGAGTGCAGGTTGGAGATCTCCATGACCTTCGCTGATGACGCCGGAGAATACTCCGTGTTTGCCAAAAACCAGCTCGGAGAAGTCTCAGCCTCCGCCAGTCTGCTGGAGGAAGGTACATAACCATCTGCATCAATAAAATCTACCATCCTAATGATATAAGACAGGAGAGCAAAGAGGAAAAGAGATCAGACTAAAAGAGAAGTTATGTCTTCTATTATGACTTCATAACAAGAATTGCAAAGATTCTCTGTTTGCCTGTCAGGATGTGTTCAGTTAATGAAATAAGTTGCCTGAGCTCACATAATGTTAAGTGCTTTGTTTTGCTAACAGAGGAATACGAAGCCTACATGAAGAAACAGGAAGCAACCTTTAAGACTGAAATGACAGCCATGGTGCAGGAGCCCAAAGTGGGAGATGTTCCCCCCGTAGTTGTTACGACAATGGAGAAGATGACAACCACCATTATCTCAGGACAGGTAAGAGCATAATTAGCCACAGATGGAGTCTTGTAATTGTTTTGGATTATGTTAGTATATTTAATATATATATGGCCAAATTAACCCACTTGGGGGCGCTGGGTTACACGTAACAGCTCCTGTCAACACCACCACCGCCGCCACTCTGAGCATGGTGTATGTCTCCGGTCACCTTCAAGTAGTTAACGGATTTATATAGGAATAAGCACAGCTTCGATTAAATATCAAGTTAAAAATTAAGATATTTCATTTTTGACACATTGCCCTTTTATAGGACCTTAAGTTTAGGTATAAGGCAGGACCTCTTTCAATGCTTCTGTGAACATTGATTTCACTTGATACTTTAATTTAGTGGTGCAAAGTCACAAACAACTTTGCCAATAATCCAGTAACAACAGACATAATGATTTTAGGGCCCTAGGGTAGTCATCCACTTTAACTGGTTGATAATCCAGCCTTGCTAGAACTTTCACCAATGAAGCCTGAATGGTGGAAATATCCATTTAATTTTTCTCATAACCTATAAAAGATCAATCCCTACTACTTCTTGGACTTGGTTGGCAACCAGGAACTTTGTTTTAATAATCAACTGATGGTGATTGATTGACAGTGACTGGCAGTCATGGTTACAAAAAAAATGAAAAACTTCAAACTCGTAACACAACTCGTCACATCTGCAGGAATTCCATCTTTCTGCCATCGAGCAGAGGATAATCCAGGAGATTGAGCTCCGCATCATGATGATTACCTACAGAGAAATAGTGACAGAGGATGGAGAGTTGATGGTGACCGCTGCCCCCACAGAGGCCATGCAACCCGCATTTGATACTCCTGTCAAAAACTACAGGATCATGGAGGGAATGGGTGTCACTTTCCACTGCAAGATGGCTGGAAAGCCGCTGCCGAAGGTATAAAATATTTAACAAACAGCTTTCCTTTAAATAAACTGTCTCTGTTTAACTAAAATGAGTTTCACAAAAAAATTTAAAATAGAGTTGGAAATTGTACATTTGTATCCAAAGTGCTTTTACAATGAAATATTGTCTTTTGCCAGATTGCTTGGTACAAAGACGGCCAGCGCATCAAGCCTGGTGGCAATTACCAGATGGAGGTTCTCCAGGATGGACGAGCCAGCCTTCGTCTGCCTGTCGTTTTGCCAGAAGATGAGGGCATATACACCGCCTTCGCTACAAACATAAAGGGAAATGCCATCAGCTCTGGGAAGCTCTATGTGGAGCCATCCGGAACCGTAACACCTCAGAGATACACACCACAACCAGCAGTGCAGAGGATCAGGTAAGATTTCACTCAAAAGACTGAGAAATACTTTTAAAGTTTAGAATCATGAACACTTGGGTACTGATGATGATTATTACTTCCTCAGGTCCACATCTCCCCGTTCTCTGAGCCGCTCACCAGGGCGTTCTTCCAGCCGTTCACCCGCTCGCTCTCCTGCCCGAAGGCTTGATGAGACAGACGAGGCTCAGCTGGAAAGACTCTACAAACCTGTATTTGTCATGAAGCCTTCCTCATGTAAATGCTCTGAGGGTCAAACTGCCAGATTTGACTTGAAGGTTGTTGGCAGACCCATGCCCGACACGTACTGGTTCCACAACGGTGAGTAAAACATATGAAATATTCATAAACCCATTTCTTAAACAGGATTTGATGATATCGCAATAATCAAAATCCATTATCACCTTCTCAGGACAACAAGTTGTTAGTGACTACACCCACAAGATAGTGATTAAAGAGGATGGTACTCAGTCCCTGATCATTGTCCCAGCCATGCCACAAGACTCTGGAGAGTGGACAGTTGTTGCTCAGAATAGAGCTGGACGCTCATCCCTCTCCGTCACCCTCACTGTTGATGGTAAGATTGCATTTACCTTTGGATATTCTGTGAACTCTCCCGATCACTTTTAGAAGAAGATAACTGTGGACATTTGATGACTCTAAGATTTCTTGACAAGTTCTTTTCTTACTTTTCAGCTAAAGAAACCTTGTTGCGACCCCAGTTCACTGACAAGCTGAGGAACATCAGTGTAAAGCAGGGCACTCTGGTTGAACTGGCTGTCAAGGCCATTGGAAACCCCCTGCCTGATATCGTCTGGCTGAAAAACAGTGACATTATCACACCCCACAAGCACCCAAACATCAGGTATTGTTTTATATTGGCTGTATTAACACTATTCAGAAATTGTCTCTCTTGCACCCAAAAATATTGACAAAAAACTCTGGGTACAACAGATATTCAGATCTTTATAACAATGACCAAATAAGTTAGCTAGCTGCCACTACATAATGGCAAACAAAAGATGTAAAACCACATTGTCTCATAGTTAATTTTAAAAAATTTCAAGAGTAGCACGATAATCTTCACTTTTTGTGTGTGTGTGTGTGTGTAAATTTGAACTTTCATTTTATATTTTGTGAATGAGTTACATTTCTTTATTTTGATAGCCCCAAAACTGATTAGGTTTGATTCTATTTTAACTTTTCAAATGAAGCTTGTCATCTTTTGAAAGCTGACAAGCTAGCAAGCAACTCTATTTACCGCCTATCTAAAAGTTGAGCAGAAACAGGGCAACAAGGCCATTATCTTACTGTTAAGTTTCTGGCCACCTTAAATTAAGGTCCAGTAAATTTATTAATAATGATAAAGAAATGCAGAATACAATTTTTTAAAGTGTATGTATGATGACAAATAACCAGAAAAAGACAAAAAGAAAAAATAAGACACAACACAACCATGATTTGGAATGGCTTGCTAGATGTCCCTCTCTCTTCACCTTACTTTGACTTTTCAAAATTTGGCAGTGGGCAGGTAGCATCCAATCAGATTGCATTTGTCAGGGTGGAATAACAATATTCCTCAAAGCAATTTTAATTTTTCATTGTAGCAAAAAACGTCAAATGTTAAAGCTATTCTAATGTGACAAATCCATGTTCCAGGATTGAAGGAACCAGAGGAGAGGCCAAATTCCAGATTCCCTCAGCAGCTGGCTCAGACAGTGCCTGGTACACAGCTACAGCCATTAACAAGGCTGGTAGAGACACCACTCGCTGCAGAGTCAACGTTGAGTTGGATTATGTTGAACCTGAACCAGAGAGAAAGCTCATTATTCCCAAAGGCACCTACAAAGCCAAAGAAATTGCTCCTCCAGAGGTAGAGCCCCTTCATTTGCGATATGGTCAAGAGCAGTGGGAGGAGGGCGACCTTTATGACAAAGAGAAGCAGCAGAAACCACAGTTCAAGAAGAAGCTGACCTCTGTTCGCATGAAGCGTTTCGGTCCAGCTCATTTTGAGTGCAGACTGACCCCTATTGGTGACCCCAACATGGTAGTGGAGTGGCTGCATGATGGCAAACCCCTGGAAGCTGCCAACAGGTTGCGCATGGTCAATGAATTTGGCTACTGCAGCCTTGACTATGAAGTTGCTTACGCTAGGGACAGTGGCGTTATCACCTGCAGAGCAACAAACAAGTACGGAGTCGACCAGACTTCGGCCACCCTGATTGTCAAGGATGAGAAGGGTCTTGTTGAGGAAACACAGCTTCCTGAAGGCAGGAAGGGAGCATACAGAATCGATGAGATTGAGCGCATGGCTCATGAGGGAGGACCTTATGGAGTCACTGCTGAAGAAGAAACTGAGAAAATGAAACCCGAAATTGTCCTGCTTCCTGAACCAGTCAGAGTTATGGAGGGCGACACAGCCAGATTTCGCTGCAGAGTGACCGGTTATCCATCACCTAAGGTTAACTGGTACCTCAATGGACAACTTATCCGGAAAAGCAAGAGATACAGACTCCGGTATGATGGTATTTACTATCTGGAGATCACTGAAATCAAATCCTACGATTCAGGAGTGGTCAAAGTTATGGCAGACAACAACCTGGGCTCAGCTGAGCACACCGTGAAGCTGGAAATTCAGCAGAAAGAGGACTTCAGAACTCATCTGCGCCGCGCTCCTGAGGCTAAGGCAACTGAGGTTGCACCTGAGCCTGGGAAAATACCATTCGAGGTGGTGAAGGCTGAGAAACCTGCAGATGACTCTCAGCAAAAAGAGGTCATCAAGCTCAAGAAAGCCCATAGAATCATCCATGAGAAATCCACAGAGGAGTCAGAGGAGCTGAGGAGCAAGTTCAAGCGCAGAACAGAGGAGGGCTATTATGAGTCCATCACCGCAGTGGAGCTCAAGTCACGTAAGAGGGATGAGTCCTACGAGGATCTGCTGAAGAAAACAAAGGAGGAGCTGCTTCACCATGCCAAGGAGAGGGAGGAGGCTGAGAAGAAGAAGGAGGAGGAGCGCCTCAAAGTTACAGCTAAACCTCTAAAACCAGAGAGGGTCAAACTTTCAGCCAGTATGGAAGCTCCTAAGATCCTGGAACGTATTACGAGCCAGACAGTCGCACTGGGTGATGAAGTTAAGTTCAGAGTTAGAGTCGTGGGCAGACCAGAACCGGAGTGTCAGTGGTTCAAGAATGGTGTTCAGCTGGAGAAGTCTGATCGTATTTACTGGTACTGGCCTGAGGATCACGTGTGTGAACTTGTGATCAGAAACGTCAGAGCAGAGGATTCTGCTAGTGTCATGGTTAAAGCTTTGAACACTGCTGGAGAGACTTCAAGCCATGCTTTCCTGTTGGTGCAAGGTAACAAAACTTTGTAAAATTTACCGATAATTCTACATTCAAGTTATTTATTTTCTAACGAAGGTTTTGTTGTCATTTTCGCAGCAAAGCAAGTCATCACCTTTACACAGAAGCTGGAGGATATCAACGCCAAGGAGAAGGACACCATGGCTACTTTTGAGTGTGAGACCAACGAGCCTTTTGTCAAGGTCAAATGGCTGAAGAATAATGTAGAGATCTTCTCCGGAGACAAATACCGGATGCACTCTGACAGAAAGGTTCACTTCCTGTCTGTGCTGATGATTGACATGAGGGATGATGCAGAATATGCCTGTGTGGTTGTAGACGATGATGTCAGGACAACTGCCAACCTTAAGGTTGAAGGTGGGTTGGCTAACAACTGGGTATATTCAAAGAGAACAATACCTAAACATAATTTTTTTCTTCAGAGATGATGGACACATAGGACTACATGTAACTATATCTGAACACTGGTTCATAGCTTCAAATTGGTCTTGAGGTTCAGTCACATAAAAGCTTAAAAATAAACTGAACTCAGCCACAGTTAAAACATTTGCAATTCTCCCTCTAGTCTTGCAGGGAATTTTTTAAAATCTTGTTTTGTTGTCGTATAGTAACAACTTTTAAATGTAGACACTACATAGATACCTTATCTACAGTATAGTGTCAGTTAATCTGGATATTAGCTCAAGTTTAGACAGAACACCATACTTTAATTTGCAAAGGAGAGATTTGTTTTTTGTTTTTCCCCTGTAAGCCCACACATTGAGAAAGAGTTACAGCACTAATACATAATTACCATATTAGGGGAAACTGTCCTTGTTAAGGTGATAAAATGTGATCTGTTCCCTGATGCTTTTGCTAAGGTGTGCAACATGGGTTTCTGTTTCTACTGTGTTTAAGTGTATGAAAGACTTCTCGATAAACCGTAGCCATTGATGTACTACTTATATTATGCAATAAACAGGAGCTCCCCTGGAGATCCTGAAGCAGCTGGAGAGCACAGAGGTGCCGGAGACGTACTCTGGAGAGTTTGAGTGTCTCGTGTCTCGTGAGGACACAGAAGGCAGCTGGTTCTTCGGAGAAAAGCTGCTCTCTCCCAGCAGTAAATACGTCATCTCCTCCCGTCGTGGAAGACACACCCTGTCTGTCAAAGACGTCAAGAAGGAGGACCAGGGAAAATATACCTTCAAAGTTGGCGAGTTTAAGACAAGTGCCTCACTGAAGATGAAATGTGAGTTTTGGAAGTGTTACGTTTGCACTTGTAGTCAGTTTAGAGTTTCTAGTCTTGTCAAAATCTGTCAGTCCATATAACACACACACAAATACACAGATTCCTATAAATTTGTTATGGAGGTTTGTGGTCTCCAAAGGGTAAATTCAAAAGATCTTTGTTTCTTTCTGGACTTATCTGTAGTGCCATTGTCGGGCCAAATTTTCTCTTGAACTCAAAAAGTATTTAAAATCTGTAAATTTCATTGCCATGAAATTTACGGAGCACATTCTTGCGCACTGAAGGATGAATCCTAACAGGTTTTTCTTGATGTTTCAGTGCGTCCAGTAACCCTGATGCAGCCTTTGACTGACCTGACTGTCTGCGAGGGCGACATTGCTCACATGGAGGTCAAGTTCTCCCAGGAGAACGTTGAAGGAACCTGGATGAAGAATGGGAAGCCCGTCACAGCCTCAAACCGTGTCCACATTGTTATTGACAGACAGATCCACAAACTCCTGATTGAAGACACCAACAAGGACGACTTTGGAATGTACTCCTTTGTCGTTCCCGCTCAGGAGATCTCAACCTCCGCAAAGTTGGTAATTCAGAGTAAGTCACCTCAGATGCATGTTTTTTTTTTTTTTTTTTTAAGAATTTAGTATTCCAAAATAAAACATTACAAACAAAACACTTGAATTTGCATTGCAGCTATTGGTGTGCTGATCCCACTGAAAGACACTAGTGCCATTGAGGGCACCAAGGCTGTCCTGGAGGCTAAGATCTCTGCTCAGGACATCAGCTCAGTCAAATGGTACCACAATGACCAACTGCTGATGCCCAGCAACCGAATTCAGATGGTGACAAAGGGAGCCAAGCAGCGTCTGGTCTTCACCAGGACCTACGCCTCAGATGAAGGACACTACAAACTGGTCGTTGGCCGAGCCGACACCAGCTGCAGATTTACTGTTCAGAGTAAGTTACGCAAGAAAGGACTGAGTGAGGTTTAAGTATGTGCTGACTTACAAAAAAACAATAAATGTATTAGTTACAATGTATCAGTTAGATGAGTAAATAACACAATTAATTTAATTTACTAGACCATTTCGTCCTACCTGTACAGTTAGTACACAGGAGCTTCTGCTGCTTACGGAAACAGCTGATCTGAATGAATCAAACAGCTCCATATGCTGGACACTTTATTAATTACATTTTGGGTGAAAGAGAAGGTCAACATTAAATGAGCTGATACAAAAAGGAGCTTTTTCATTCTTATCATTTACTGACGAGAATATGAAAGATGACTAGTTGATCATTAGTTAACTGACTCAACTCTTGTTCCATCTAAACAGCTGTCGAGATCGTGAACCCTATGAAGGACAAGGAGTGCTCTGAGTCTGAGAACGTCACCTTCAAGGTTGAGGTTTCTCACCCAGGCATCGACGCCTTATGGACGTTCAAAAGGCAGCCGCTCAAAGCCAGTGCCAAGTATAAGATGGAGTCTAAGAACAAGCACCACACCCTGACAGTCATGAATGCAATGAAGGATGAGGAGGGCGAGTACATGTTCGCCGCTGGTGAGAAGATGTGCAGTGCTTCGCTCACCGTAACAGGTATGCTGGGTTATATTTTTTAAATTTAGTGTTACAAAAATTATTCAGTCACCCCGGAGCTGAACAAAGCATTAACTGAAAGGAACTATCTCCTATCACCAGGCGGTGCTATCAAGAAGCCTCTGCATGATATGGTGGTTGCTGACTCCCAGACAGCTGTGCTGGAGTGTGAAGTAGCCAACCCGACTGCAGAGGGCAAGTGGCTGAAAGACGGCCAGCCCGTCGACTTCAGCGAGAACGTGGTGAGCGAGGTGAATGGCGCTGTCAGACGCCTCGTCATCATCATCACCAAAGGCATCGACGTTGGAGAGTACACCTATCAGGTTGCCAGCTCCAAGACCTCAGCTAACCTGAAAGTTGAGGGTAGGTCCAGGCTTTATGAAGTTAACAAACGCATACAGTATATAGCCTGTTTGAATCCCTTATAAACAGGCCACTATTTAAAGATTTCTGTGTCAGGCGGTATTTACAGTTAATTTGTTATTTTGTATTTTTGCTTAATAATATGGAATTATATATCAAGTCATGAAAGTTTGATGTACAGTGTATGGTTTTTTTTGACAGTATAGTCAAGGAATGGATGAAAGATGTACAAATGAATTTCAAAAGTTTAATCTGTGCTTGTTCGTTTTTTCCTGAATTTAGTATTGTAGGAGATTAAATCAAACCCCGAAAACAAAGTTTAGCAGTCTCGGATGGATCATTGAATAGTTTGCTGGTCAACGAGATATATGTAAGACAAATAAGAGGATTTGGGGGTAGCTGGAAGGCGTATCTTTACTCTTTCGAGAAGAGTTGTTTCTGTTTCTTCCACTTAACCCAGCTCCTGACAAACTCAGCTAGAAATTAAACCATCTACCATCTCTGTAGGTTGGCTAATCAGCATACTTCCCAAAATGTTTGAGTATTGCTTCAAAATTATTAAGTGCAAATTTAAATTTACCTTTTCACATTTGTTTTGGTGGTACTTCTCTCTCCATAGCACTGGCAACTAGCAACCCTCCAGGTTGAGAGCAACTGACCCACTAACATACAAATGACCAAACCCTGGATTAACGATAATGTTTGTCTCCACAGCTGTGAAGGTCAAGAAGACCATGAAGAATCTGAATGTGATCCAAACTCAGGAAGCTGTTTTCAGCCTGGAGCTGACCCATGAAAATGTGAGGGGAGCGCAGTGGATCAAGAACGGTGTCGAGATTCAGCTCAGTGATAAATACGAGATCGGTACCAAAGGCACAGTCCACACCCTAAAGATCAAGAACTGCACCACACAGGATGAGTCTGTTTACTCTTTCAAACTGGGAAAACTGTCTGCAAATGCCAGGCTGAATGTTGAAAGTAAGCCATCACTGATTTAATACAAAAAACAAAACAAAAAACGCAAATTTCAGATGTTTTAATTTTTCAAAATAACCATTTAAACAACAAATGGTAAAACAGTAAACATTTTCCCACAGCTATCAAGATCCTGAAGAAGCCAAAGGACGTAACTTCACTGTTGGGTGCAACAGCTGTGTTTGAGGTTGGCATCTCTGAGGATGACATCCCAGTGAAATGGATGTTTAACAACATGGAGCTGAAGCCAGATGAGCACTACAGGATGCTCTCTGAGAAGAAAACCCACAAACTGATTGTCCAGGATGTGGACAACAGCAAAGAGGGAGAGTACACTGTTGTGGTGGGCCACCTGCAGTGCAGCGCTCGCCTCATTGTGGAGTGTAAGTGTTACCGAAGAGTGGCATGTTAGCAATCTTCGAAAATGGAAAGTGTATGACCAAGAATGTATAACTTAAACTGTGATTTGTTGATCTGGGATTTTAACACTATCAACTGCCAGTAAATGTAAGCTCAGACTGGGCATGCTAGCACTAATACCTTGTAAGGTGGCCAATAGTGAGATATGCCACTTACTTTAGCTGCCTTTTTTCCAAAATATTTTATTTAACTAGATTTAACAAAGTTTTTCTGCACAGGACTTATTACATTATATGCTATTTATTTTACACTTAACTAATGCTAAATTGCTAACATTAGTTACACACATCTTTAGAAAAGGCTGAAAATAAATTTGTTTTCCAAATAATACTTGAACATCTATATTTTCACGTGGCTCTCTTACCAATAGGTCTTATTTATAGCTTATTGGTTTCCACCGAAGTTATGATGTATGCACTGAGCCTTCTCATGAGTTTGGTGGCGAAGGCATTATGACTTCTTCATCACATGAAAACTAAAGTTTGGGCCTGTAGACGATTTAAAATGCAAAAATAAATATCATGCCTCGTTGTATAATTTCTAGAAGGACTTTCAGATGATCACAGACAACTTCGACTACTTTTATGCTATAAATAGTGATTCGAATAAAATCTTTAGAAATTAAGAAAATGTAGAATTGGTGCGAAATACAGTTTAAACATAGATTAAAACCATCTCACATTTATTTTGGTCTTGATTTAATCCAACTGTCATTTTATGCAACAAATTTAACAATTAAATCTTGATTTTGACAGTTTGAAGGCCTCAATCCTTGGTTGTGCAGCTATCCTAAGAGAACCATATGTTTATATTAGGATTATATATGTTGAGAATGACATTTTCCCCTCAGCTCTGCGAGTCACCAAACCCATGAAGAGCCTGGAGGTCCCAGAGACTCAGGTGGCCATGTTCGAGTGTGAAGTTTCTCACTTCAACGTCCCCTCCACCTGGCTGAAGGACGGCGTGGAGATCGAGATGAGCGAGAAGTTCAGGATCGTGGTTCAAGGAAAACTCCACCAGCTGAAGATCATAAACACCAGCAGGCACGACTCTGCAGAGTACACCTTCGTCTGCGGGAACGACCGCATCTCTGCAACGCTCACCGTTAGCCGTAAGTTCCTCCCCTTAGCTACCTTCTTTGATACTGAAACTTAGGATTTTGATGTTTGACCCTTGACCCTCAGATTTCTAAATAAATTAACTCATAAATTAACTGAAAATTGTTCAAACAACTTAAAGCCAATAATGGATCTGATGACAATTCACTATGAAGCAACAAACCCTTAAAATACCTTTAATTTACCCCTAATTTGCCTCACACCAATAATATACCAATCACTTTGATCTAAATAAAGCTGTTTGTGGCAGCCAGAGTTCCCTTAATTTCTCCATTCATTTGAAACACTAAACCCCTTATAAACACCTCAACTTTAAAAGCCCTTAATTAACAAATTCAGTAAATTGTAAGGGATGGCCATCTTTCCCCTTAAATACACCTTAATTTGAAATACTATACCCTACCAAACCATATAACCAATTTTCTTACATTAGAAATTGCTTAATTTGTGTAGAAAAGGCATTTAAAACTGGTAATATGTTACATTCTATCAATACATCCATTCAATTAGCCCAAATCTAAGGTAAATCCCATTGACGGGAGAGTAAAATGGGATAAAATATCATTGATTTGCATGAGAATATTTCTTATGTAAACCAAAATCCCAACCTTAATAACATCTTAAAATTATTATTAATGGATCTGTAAAACATTCAAATGAATATGTAAATCAAAAATTTAAATTGTACTTCATTTTCATATTAAGGGATTTTGAAATTAAGGTGTGTATAAGGGCTTCAGATCTTCAAGTTGATGGGGAAATTAAGGGATATCTGGCTACCAAACCAAACAGCTTGATGTGGATGAAGCTTAGCATATTTGGGACATTGCTTTCCATACAGCATTAGGACCATTCATTCAGGTTTTGGTGATTTTACCATTTTTTTTGTGTTTTCCAGCCATTTTGATCACAACGATGCTGCAGAGCCTGAGCGCTCAGGAGAAAGAAATGGTTACATTTGAAGTGAATGTTAACTATGAGGGAATCTCGTACAAATGGCTGAAGAACGGCGTTGAGATCCGGTCCACAGACAGATGTCAGGCTCGGTGCAAACAGCTCACACACACTCTGAGCATTAGGAACGTTCACTTTGGAGACAGTGCTGAGTACACCTTCATGGCCGGCTCTGCAGTTACTACAGCCAAACTTTATGTTGAGGGTAAGATTTATTTTCTAATTTTCCCTTTTAGCTTTGTTTTGGTCTCTATCACTGCTCCACTATGTTTACCAGCTAGAACCACCTCTGTTAATATAAGAAAAACATAAATAATCTCAAGAACTTCCCCATTGACCACTATAACCTCCCAATAGACCCTACTAAAGGAACCCTAAAACCTCTCAAACCTCCCATTTATATGACATCTAGAACCTCCTAAAGGACTCCTAGAACCTCCCCTATGACCACTAGCACTTCCTGAAAGACGTCTAAAAGCTAACCATTTATCAGTAGAACCACTTGGAGGACCTTTACAACCTGGTCTCCCATGATCTCCCCAGTGATCACTCAAACCTCCACAGACCATCAGAACCTCAGTTACAATTTACAACTGGAACCTCCAAATAGGCACCACAATCTCCCAACACACCACTAGAAACTCTTTAAGGAACCCTAGAACCTCCCCCAATGATCACTAGAACCACTTATAAGAACCACAGAACTTCTGGAAGGACATCTAGAATCTCCCGTGACCACTCGAATCTCGCCAATGACCCCTAGCACCTCCTCAGAGACCCCTGGAACCTCACCAATGAACACTAGAATCCCCTAAAGACCAGTAGAACCCTGTAAAGGACCTACCCTGTATGGATGCAGTTATTATGTTTCTACACTCATTTATTTGTGTTTTTCCTTACATATGCCTGTAAAACTAGGATGTAAAAGAGGCTGAAAAGCTCATTAGTTGAGTTGAATGTTAATGCTATATGATTTCAGAACAATTAACCCCTTTCAAAAAATCAGAAAAATTAGA
Source organism: Xiphias gladius (assembly GCF_016859285.1). Lineage (NCBI taxonomy): Eukaryota > Metazoa > Chordata > Actinopteri > Istiophoriformes > Xiphiidae > Xiphias > Xiphias gladius. The sequence continues at coordinate 28,651,685 of NC_053415.1, read as the reverse complement.
AAAACTTTAATTATCCCGGCAGGGAAATTGCTTGCTTCACATACTTGCTTCACAAGAGTCATTTGACTCAACGTAAAGCTCAATCATATTGATTAGTGCAGGTTTAAGTAAATTTATTTATATCCCTGTTTTTTTTTCTACTGCAGCCCGTGTGGTTGAGTTCACCAAACACCTGAAGGACCTGAATATCACAGAGAAGAAAAGGGCAACTTTTGAATGTGAAGTTTCTGAACCAAACATCCAGGTGATGTGGATGAAGGACGGTCAGGAGCTGGAGATGTCCGACAGGTACAGTAGCTCATAAAAAACAACTATACTTAAATCATGAAAAAAAATCTCTTGACTACCTTTTTATGTTACTCTCTCTGTTTCCTGCAGATATAAAATGACCTCAGATAAATTTGTGCACCGCCTGGTTCTGCCGTCAGTCCGCCTGTCTGATGCCGGAGAATACGTCGCGGTGGCCGGATCCAACATGTCCAAGGGCCATCTGGGAGTTGAGGGACGGGACATCAAAATCTCAGAGCCCGCTAGCAGGGAAATCACTGTGAGTTCACACACTTATCTACATACACATGCAGTTTGAAGTGTTTTGCCATCATTTTACTTTGCATCATTTATAAGGTTGAAGATTTTCCCTTAACATTAAAATTATCACTTGGGATTATTCCTGGGATTTCTCACATAATTTAAATTTTATTTTAACCCCAAAACTGCACATAATTAACCATAGCTATTATGTTCATTCAAATTTTCTGATGTTTTTCTTTAATATTCACTAACTAGCTGGGCATTTTTTTAGGTTAACTATCTTTGACAAGACAATAAAAATAAAAGAAAATATGGGAAATACTAGAATCTCTCTTCCTGGTATTCAACCCTACTAACCGTCTATTTTTGCAGGTTGTTGAGAAACAAAGAGCGACCTTTGAGTTTGAGGTGAATGAAGATGACGTGGAGGGTCGCTGGATGAGGAATGGGGTGGAGATCCAGTTCTCAGCGGAGGAAAGGTTCAACTACGTCACCATCAGGAAACTCCACCGCCTCACCATCTCTGAGACCTACAGGAGCGACGCCGGGGAGTACATCTTCTTAGCCGGCAAAAACAGGAGCACCATGAACCTTCATGTCAGACGTAAGAACTCTGAACTGCCATCACAAACAAATCGGTCTACTTTCACCTAGACCAAACTCAACACTGTCACTACGGTACACTTTTGTTTCTTGCCTTATGTATTTATCTGTGTTAGTTCAAGTTAGTAGTAAAACATTACTAAAAATCAATAATTTAATCTTAATGATTATAATGATTTATGATCTATAATGATTTACTGTTGATAGTGTGTAATTATAAGAGTCTTAAGTAACTATAGAATTTAACATAAATCAAGCACAAGGCAGTCCCCTTTAATTAACTTTTACATAATTTTACAGGGCCATAAATTCCAAATTATTTTCCCTGGTTTTAATTTTATGGAAAATGTGACCAGATTGGGGAACAATGTGTAGAGGGCTAAACTGGACAAGTGGGAAATGAAAGCATTGCTTTCAGAGATTTACTTACTTTCGTTAGCACAGCAGCTGATGGTGACAAAACTTTTTAACGTACTTTTTTATGCAAAATTTTCTCTGTCCTATATTCTGAGTTATGGAAAAGGTTGACTTGCTTACATTCCTCTCTTCTGTTTTCCGTCTTCAGTGCCAGAGGCTCCTCAGATCGTCCGCCACATGCAGCCCCAGACAGCGACGTCAGGTAGATCGGTCCGCTTCTCAGTGCAGGTGAGCGGCATCCCTCAGCCTCAGGTGTTCTGGTTCAAGGACTCCCAGGCTCTGTCCACCAGCTACAAGTGCAACTTCCTCCATGACGGAGACGAGCACACACTGCTGCTGCTGGAAGTCTTTCCAGAGGATTCCACCGTCTACAGCTGCGAGGCCAAGAATGACTATGGAGAGGCGACAAGCTCCGCCCCTCTCACTGTGGAAGGTATGCTATCATCGCAAGGCATCGAGATGTTGGAATCCGTTTTGTTTTCTCCTTTTAGACTTTTATTAGGGTTGTGAAGCTAAAATTGTATGCGTTTTAAATGCCTTTATACAACATTTATTTCAAAGCTGGCAGAGCTGGCATACAACTTGGCTTGGTTTAGGGTTTTATTCTGTTATAAACACCCCAACAAACATTCACATAACAAAAAAAAGAAAAAAAAGCAGTAAACCAATGCAAAAGACAGATAGAAGACCGATAACTACAGAAACAGTGAGACTGGTTTTGTAGGTAGATTATTTTTCTTAAAAAATGCCAATACTGCACTCTGCCTATGGGTAACATAGTATGTATAAAAAATTTTTTTTAGTTTTCTTGGCCATTTGAACTGATTTGTTTAAGAAAATTTACTTTTGATTATTTACGGTTGTGATTTAAAGTATCTATTTTTCTTTGTTTTGTCTATTCACTGTAAATATGTATATAGAAATAGATGACAAATAGGCCTAATAATGATATTTAAAATACAATTTAATACATTTAAATATATGATTTAAAGGCAGTAACACCACTCCACTAGCAGAGATAGCAGTTAAAGCTACTGCCATTGTGCTAGTTACGTTAGTTTGAACTGACATTTGGCCAGGGGTGTCATCATGAATAGATTTAGCTGCAGCCTCATTTAGTTATGTTAGCAAAGTGAATTACCAGTATTTTGGTTCATCACAATTACATATACCATATGTTTTTTTCAATAACAAATTAAAGTCCTGGGGGAAAAGTCGCTGAATTTAGCTTTAGCTAAGACTGGCTGCAATAATCTTCAAAGATTATTAAAAACAGAGTGCAGTTATAGAAGTTTGGTTTTTAGCCTTGTTTGTTTTGTTTTTCTAGTTTAGATGCTGTTTTCACGGAAATTATAATATATTTCATTTTTATATGGCAAAACATATGTCAAAAGTTAGATTCTTGTTTCTTGCTTTGTAGGGTAACACAATTTTTTTTGGTTCACTGATTAATTATTTGCTCTATACAGTGTCAAAAGAGACAAATGTCCACCAGAGATTACCAGAGCCTATTGTTTTGTCTTCAAATTACTTATTTAGTCTGAAACCCAAAGAGATTTCACTTATGAAACAGAGAAAAGCACCGAATTGAGAAGCTGGAACCGGACAATGTTTAGCATTTAAACTTGATGAATACATTGATTGATTATCAGAACTGTCATTGATTATTTTTCATTGTCTTGTCTTCCAGTTCCTGAGGTGGTCGAAACTGTGGCTCAGGTCTCTGCTCCAGTCCTCATCGCTTCCATACGGGACACCGTGGTCACAGAGGGACATCCTGCCCAGTTCCAGTGCACCGTCTCTGGGGAAGGTAGTGACCACTGCTAAGCTTCTTCTGGCTGTCATTTTACAGAATTTTACTGAACTGCGAAGACAGAGGCCTTTATTTGGTACCGGTTTATATTAGAGACACGTTTATACAGGCTATTTTTAACCATATTTTAGTGAAAAGCCTCCCTTTTTTCTGATCTATTTCTGTTTCAATTTGTTGTCTATACAAACTCAACATTTCCTCCATGTTTACCTGTTGTCCCGATATTTAAATACTGGCTTTTAAAATATGAACAATTAAGTTATAGAATAAAAATTCAAATTAAAGGTTGTGACAGGTGATAGTTTGATGTGTTTTCAGTGTGTTTCATCGGTGTATATCAGGGATCAACCCAGCCCTTCCTCTTCAGTATTGTTTGCAGTGTGTAAATGATAAAACATGCATGTGGTCCAGATGACCCTGACTGCAAATGAACACTGTGTCTCCAGATTTGCAGATTTCGTGGTTCTGTAATGACGGAGAGATCAGAGAGTCAGACATCTTCAGGATGTCTCATTACGGTGACACCTGCCAGTTGGAGATTTCCAGAGTTCTCCCCAACCACGAAGGAAAGTACTCATGTGTTGCCACAAATTCGGCAGGAATGGCCACATGTGCTGCGACTTTGAATATTGAGGGTGAGTTTTTCAGATGTTCATGTGCCAATGATATTCAGATAAAAATGTCACTGTCAGACCTTGACACACTGCATGTGCTTCAATAGTCAAAATTAGACCTTTTGTCAGCATGTTCCTAACTAGGGATACTCTGATTTTTAGCTGAAAATGTCGAATCTAACATATTGGTTTCTACTGTGGTAATAAGATCCACTGATATATAATACATAAGGCTGTTATAATTTAGAAACTAAATCTGAAATTCTCTTTTAGCACTAATAAGTGGTAGTATGCTAACATAGGCACTAGATGAGAACTAATTAGCAAAGTTTAATACCAGTCATTCAGTTGAATACAATGATTGTGGGTTCATACAGACTGGTACTCGATCAATCATCCCTATCTGTACCTACAGCACGTACTTTCCAGACACATGTGCTTTTAGTTGTCAAAGAGTCTCCTTCTTCCCTCCAGGGCTAAAGCTAGGGGAGTATGTTGCATCGAACATCGAGAGCTTGCACCACACTCGCCTTGTCAAAAATAAAATGAAGCATCGGTTGGCCAAAAAACATTTTTATTGAGTTGATAGAAGGCTGCATGGTTCAGCAGGGGGAAATGGCAAGGTTTCAACAATGTGTGTCTGCCAAAGCCAGAGATCGCCTGCTGCTGGTCGCACAATGACTTTAGGTGACAGCATTTTGTGAAATCGTCTGTCAGATTAAGCTGTACACACAGCTTAATCTGTGTGTACAGTATAGAGACAGGCCTAGGATTTGTTAGCCTATTTTAGCACAAAGACTGGAAGCCGGGGGAAGCTGTTAGCCTAGCTCTGTCAAAAAAGCATGTGAGAAAATTCACTGAAAATTTAGTCATTTATTAGCCACAATAACCCAAAAACGTATGTGAGATTTTAGTGGAACTCTCAAGTATGATAGACACTCCATTATCAACTACGGAGGAAAGTTATGCTAACATTAGCTAGCAAGCTAATATTAATTTTTGAGCTCCTTTCAAATGTCAAATCGTATTTTGGCAGTCTGTTTTAATTACGTCCCCAGCCCCCAAACCATAGCTTAGCCAAAAGAGGAAAGAATCCACCCCCCAAAAAGTTTGTCTGATTTGTATCTGAGGCTAATCATGTTATACCCCTCACTTTGCCACAAACTATGAGTCATGTTTTTTTTGGTCAACCTAGACTCATAGCCAGAGGAAAGGCTAAGTTTTAAGCCTTTAATTAGTTTGTCTATATTTTTGTGCTACTGTCTGTAAAAACTAAATTAAGATTACAGGGTGTCTTGGGGTCTTCAAGTGTCTTAAATATGCCTTGAATTCAGGTCCTTCCATCAATGGCCTCAGAAAGTTTAATGTCTTGTCGTTGTGGACAGTAACATAAGTTTAAACTTCTGGCTGTTGGTTGATTTTAGCAAAAATTGAAAACATTTTTTTTAAAATTAGTTCATCCATCCATCAATTTTCTGCCTCTCATCTGGGTCCAGACATGGAGAGATTATGAGTCATTGTGTGTCTCTGAGGTACTGGCAGTAAATTCATTAACTTAATAAATAATTTTAGGCCTTGCTGTTTATTTCCATGAAAAAGGTATTGAATTGCAATATATGTGGTATTAAAAAAGGCTTAAAAAGCCCTGCAGAAACCCTGGATTAACCCTGGATTAAAACTGAGACTAACCTATCGTTACAGACATGTCAACAGACCGGTTGCACAGTCTTTGTGCAACCAGCCCCTGGTGTTATAACAATTTGCCAGCTCAGCCTTAAGAAACTCTTTCAAATCTTAATTTGGGTAATGTGACAAACAATTACACTGACTGTAGTTAATTGTTTCTGTGAGCATGCAAGACAAATATATTTTGAAATCCGTTAGTAGCCCTGCACTGTATCTGTTTTCACTCTCACTGTAAACACAGGTGATAATCTTACAGGTTTCTCTTACGCGATGCATGACGTCTTCTCTTTCTACATGAATAGCTCTTAACAGTAGGGACGTCTTTATTCTGAGACATAAATCTTTATTTCAGAGGAATGCAGCATGGTCAAAATGGAGCCAAACTTTGAAAAACTAGCTTTCTGGGTTCCTCACACTCAAGAACAGACATAATCCATAGCTTTTTTTATTGTTTTATTTTTAATTTTGGCTCCAGTCAAGCTTGCATGGTTGACAGTGGAAACCAGCCACTGTCCACTCCCTCACTGATCCTGACTGATCCTCAATGCTCCACTCCAACTGCATCCCTGGCAAACATGCTGTGACACAAGTAACCTGAAGAAGTCACCAGAATGATGTGTTGACCTAATTCTTCTACTCTTTCCTACTGCCCAGATGAAAAAGCCTTAGCTAGTGTGTGGAGCACTGGGGCTGAGACTAAGCTAAGTCAGAGGCTGGAGACTCAGAAAGAGAGTTTCAGCTCTCTGTCAGTGGGACAAACAGCCCACAGTGTTGAGTTTACTGGGACAGTCTCTGAGAGTTCCTCCGTGTCTTGGAGGACAGTTGAGATTCAGAAGGAGAGTGTAAGCTCGGTGGAGATGAGCTCTGAGTGCAGCTTTGATATCAAACTCTCAGCCAGCCCCAAACTGCTGATGGAAATGAACGATGTCCGGGTGAAAAGCGGTGAGATGGCCGAGTTCAGCTGCTCATTTGATGGGCAGCCCTTCACCGGGGTGGTATGGGATCATAACGGCCAGAGCCTGGCAGACACGGAGCGGGTGAGGAGCTCTCAGAGCGGGGGTTTGTTGTCCCTGGTCATCCAGGGTGTTGGTGTGGCGGACCAGGGCATGTACTGCTGCACCGCCACCAACCAACACGGCAAGAGCAGCTCCTCCGCCCAGCTCACTGTTGAAGGTGGTTAATCTTTCTTTTTTTTATTAGTCTGTCTCTCCATCTGGTCTCTCGCACCTCTCCACTTCTCCTCCTGCTTCATCCCCTCTTCTCATAATTTAAAATTTCCTCTTAGCCTGTAACCTGTTAGAGTGTAATAGAATAACAAGCTTTGTAGTATAGTTAATCCTTTTCCTGCTGTTTCCAGCTTCATCCCCCTAACTTCATCATCCATCCTACTAACCCCTTTAGTGTTTAGAGTCATAGCTTTATACTCTGTGACCCCTAATTACTCTCCCTAACTGTATTCTCACCTAGCTAAAGAAGCAAATCTCAAAGCAGAAACCCCCATCGCTACCAATTCTGTGCGTAAAGTGTCTCAGGCAAACAGGGAGACCCCTCAAGATCCCCCTGACCAAGACAAGCAGGAGGCAGTGGAGAAAATGGGACCGTCACCTTCTTCTTTCCAGAGACCTTACAGCTTCATCAGCCACCTGTATTTCCCTGATGTCGTGCCTCATGACAAGCAAGCTCAACGCCTCTCCAGCTGTCCCGAGTTCCTGATCAGACTCCCTCCTGAGCTGCTGATCAGAAACAGAGACAGTGGCTCCTTGTATTGCGTTATGAAGGGGGTTCCCACTCCGTTTGTCATTTGGCTTTACAACCGGTTGAATGTTGAGGATTCTGGGTCTTACTCTCTGAAACATGACGGCCCCCTGTGCTGTGTAAATGTTAAAAATGTGGGATCCGGACAATGGGGCTCTTACACTTGCAAAAATGTCAACTCAGCCGGGGATGCTGAGTGCAGCACAGTGATGAAAGGTTGGCATCTGCATGCTTTTGGTCCTTCTGCTCGCTCGGGCTTTGTCTGGCCCACCACTCATCCACACTGCTTTCCACCTACACAGCCAGCAGAGGCACACTTCTTCACAGGGCGATACCACTTCTTCAACAAGGTTTTAATCACTGTGTTTGGGAGAGGTCGCTGACCTTTGTGTCCTGTTTACTGACTAAAACATCAAGAGATAAAGAGAGGGACACTCATATCACTGAGCATTTTTCCAAAAGCCAGAGGTGCTGCACACTAAAGACCAACAGGAAGCATGCAAGAATGTCAGTTAAAAGACAAAAAAAAAAACCGGATGATATGGATGCACGACCTGTCACTGATTCTAACAGTCTTGCACCATATGAGACTTTATGCACAGTTTCGGGAGTGTTTTTAATTTGTAATCGTTTGTGTCTTTACAGTAACTGCAGCAGAGAAGGAACCTATGATTCAGGTCCAGGAGGAAGTGAAAGGTAAATATTGTTTCATGTCAGTAGGAATGTCTGTCCATGATGTAATGTTTGTTTTTTCAGCAATCTTCTTCATGTTTTGGAAGTAGCACAACCGTAGCCAAGTAAACGTTTAATGAAGAATGTATGAAGTGGTCCTCATTGGTCAATTAATTTTTTCTGAATGGGTTATTCTTAACAAAATCTTAAAACCTGACAGCAAGTTCTGGAAAAAGGACAGTAGTAATGTATGTACAGTAACTTCACAGTCAAATATAACTCAACTGTAGATGAATAAGTCATTCTGTTTTCAGTGCAGGTGACTCCATTCTGGTTGCAGTGTGTCTCACTTTACTTTAAACTGTCATTATTCCACTCAGCCTTCTCTAGTTCAACCATCACAGCGGAAGAGGAAACACAGGAATCGTATTACACTGGCCTAAAGTTACCAGACAAAACCAGAACACTTGAACTCAAGCCAGAGTCTAAGCGATACTCCAGCACTTTGGAGAAGAAAAAAGAAAAACCGGTTTTCCTCAGCGAACTTTCTCCTGCAGCTGTGACTGTTGGAGAAACTGCTATGTTTACTGTCAAAGTGTCCGGTTTCCCTGAGCCTACTGTTCAGTGGTTCCACAATGGGCAGACTATAACAAGTTCGTCCGTGTTTACATTCATTCATGAGCGAGATGAGTATAGCTTGGTCATTAAGAAAGTTCAAAGGGAGTTTGAAGGAGAGTACTCCTGTACAGTAAGCAATAGATTTGGCCAGTCAACTTGCACTTCTTATCTGCATGTTCAGCTGAAGGAGCCAGAAAGAGAAAAAAAAGCTGATGGGACAACATTTATACCAACTGGGAAACCCCCAGAATTCACTAAAACTATAGAGTCTGTTCAGTTGTCTGAGGGAGGTCAGGCCTTCTTCAACTACGTTGTGACCGGAGAGCCTCTTCCTGAGGTTCAGTGGCTCAAAGGCAGCTCGCATATTCAACCTAGTGGGTTCTGTATCATTGTGAACAACCCAGATGGATCAGGTTTTATTAATATTAAGAGTGTCAAACAAGAACATAGCGGCATCTACACCTGCAAGGGCTCCAACCAATACGGGCAAGCGTCTTGTTCTGCCGAGCTGCTGGTGTTAATGGAGGAAGTTCAGGAAGAGCACACATTAGTTAAGAAAACTAAAGGTTTGAAGATATCAATGACTGAACAAACCACAGAATCTAGGTTACATCAGGAAAGAACCCGGTCTGATCAGATGATTTATACCATTAGCACTGAAGACCGGCAGATTATTCCCAGCGAAGAGGTGGGAACCCTCAGAGAGCTCGATATCTCTGCTGCCACCCTTCATCGAGAGCAGCTCACCCACCAGGCAGCGGTGCTGCAGAGTCATGAAGTACAAGAGAGGGTTTCTTTGGCTCCCACCCATCCACCTCAGGTCTCAGCTGTTCCTGTGAAACAGCTTCATATGGCAACTTTCTTATCTTCAGTCCAGGAGAGACAAAAGATCACCGAGCAGCACTCTGAACGGATTCTCAGCCCTGAGGTAGTCGAACTCAAGTTAGCCAAAGAGCAGCCATCCAAGCTCATGTCGGCTACATCTGAAGAAGTCCTCCCACTCACCACAGTGAGAGCTGAGGCCTTGACGGCCCTGGCTTCAGAGCACATGAAAACCTTGACTGAGCCCAGGCAGCTTGTTAACAGTCACCAAATAGAGTCCACCCTACCCATCCTTGATGAAACTTCAGGCGTCATGCATAGACCAGAGGAAGAGAGGAGTTTCAGAATCACAGAGGGGGTTAAGATTTTATACTCAGCTCAGTCTACAGGGCAATTTCCAATCACAGAACAGCACTCTGAGCCTTTACCAGCTTTAAATGCAGCTACCAAACCCCTCATTGAGAAAGAGCAGTCTAAACCAGTGGTAGCACCAGTGAGCAAAACTACAGTGGAGTTATCAAAAGAGCAGAAATTTGAAATACACAGACCAGAGCAGGAGAGCATCACCCCATGCAAACACATAGTATATAAGTCAGCTATAGCTGCTGAAGAGAAATACACACTCCAGGCTGATCAAGCAGGGCAGGTGCCAGATATAGCATCGTCTTTGTCTCTGCAGCCTCAGCAAGAGGGAGAAAGACTCCTGAATCTGCAGGTTATCAGTGATCAGGACATTTTACACTCTGAAGGTAGGTTCTGCAGTGAAAAACCTTTTACAGAGCAGGCAGAAGTGAGGAAGAGTCCAACTTTGTTGCATTTGGTGTCTCAAGAAGAGCAGAGAACTGTGGTTTGTGAGGCAACTTCAGAGTTTGCAGAAAAGACTGATGCCACATCAATTCAGCCAAAGAAGGAGTTACCACAAACGAAATACCTTCAGTCAATTCATTCTTTATCAGTTTTACCAAAGGAAGGCATACTTACCATCACTAAACCCGACCAGCAGGTGGCGATACAGAAACAGGAAAAGGCTAGAAAGCATGCAGCTACCTCAGAAGAAAGAAGAGAGATCACATTAGATTATCACAAAGATCTTGATTTGACAGTGACTGGGGTTCAGTCGCAGCTTCGAACTGAGCCCAGACCTCTGAACATCCTCACAGTCTCTTCCCAGCCCATGCAGCTACCAAAGGAGACTCCTTTTATTGCTGATGTGAAGCAGCAGCGAGCGCTAGTCCAGAGAGAGGATTACTGGAATATCATGCACTCTTTGAACGTCACAGACACTCAGACTCTTGAGGAGGGTCACACTATTAGTCTTGAAACTGCTGAGAAGTTCAGACCTGAGATGAAAACTGAACCAAAGATCCCCAAAAAGCCTGTTTTCATAGAAGAGAAGGCAGTTACCACTGAAAGCTGTACTATTTTAGAAGCTGCTGAGCAAGACTTTGCAGTCAAGATCCAAGAGGGCCAGTCAGTTCGACAGTCAGTGTTGCTAGAAGAAAAGCAGATCATTATTGGAGAGCATTCAAGTGAGATACATAAATCTAAGGGCTCATCTGTCAGTGTTATGATGCAGCCCAAAGGAGTTCTGTTTGTTCATGAGTCTCAGGACACTCAGATTCTACCTAAAGAACTCAACTTTGTCATTCAGATGCCCATACCATCGAGTCTGAATATACGGCATCAGCTGAGAGATGCTCTTCAGTCTGCTGTGGCCCGTGAGCAACCAGTGTTACTGGCTGATGTCATAGGAAGGTTAGAGGCTGTGGAGGTACAGGTGGCGAAGATTCAGAGGGAGCCCAAACAGGCCAAGAATATGTATCTTATCACAACACCAGGTGCTCCCATGGAGATCACGCTGTCTTTTGAGGGCGAATACCCTCAGACAGCTGACCTCAGGTCTGAGATCCAGGTAGCTCTGCGTGCTATGGTCCTCCAGGAGCAACAAAGTCTTAAATTAGAGCATCTAGGCACCATAAAGATTGAAAAGCCGCAAAAAGCACTGGTCAGCTCAGCACCCTCAAAAGAGGTGTTTTCATCTGTGATGGACACCGTGATGGTGGCAGAGCGTGCAGCTGGGTTTCCTCCTGCTGTGTCTCAGTCTGCAGCCATCAAAACTGAAACCAGGGCGTCCTTCCAAAGTGCAACAGTTCAGAGTCAGTCTGAGATCCATGAGTCTAGGCAGGTGAGCAGAAAAACATTAAGGCCAGAGAGGGATGCCACCATCGCTGAAGCAACCACCACAGTCCCCGTGGGCCAGGTTCCTGGCGAACGTGTGGACATTTTTGTCCACAGAGAGACCAGAGAGGAGTATCTTTCAGAGGCTATCATAATTAGCGAGTCCTCAGACAGTCTGGTAGACTATCCTGTTGTCGTGGACTCTCTGGAAAATATTTGCGCTGAGGAAAACAGCAGGGCCATTTTTACTGCCACCATAAAATATGTCAACAAAGTAAACTGGTTTTTCAATGGGCAACTAGTGAAATCTGGCAAAGAGTTCAGGTGTTCTACAGACCACGACACATACACCTTAGTTATCAACAAAGTTGTCAAGGAGAAGCATCAAGGAGAGTATGTCTGTGAAGCTGAAAATGAAGCCGGCAAGACTACAACATCCTCAAGACTCACTGTGGTCTCAAAAGGTTTGATGATGAGTAACTCTTTGATATCATCATCAACTAACTTCACACATCAGTGAATTTCACATTCTGTTGTCTGCAAACCTCATCTTAACTCCAACTTCATATGAACTTGAGGTAGTATTTATGAATTGAATGCACACAAAATCCTCTCAAAGTTTCTTTGAGTGTTTTCCAAGCAAAACCAAATTTGGAGGTTTGAGGTTTTCACCAGACAGCAGTAACATCCTCACTTTTCCTCACAGCTCATCCATTCCTCCACAGACATATTACCCCCACATCCATTCCTGTTTCCCTCCAAGGAATCACCTTTGACACCATTTCTTTAAACATCCATCATTCCTTATTCCTGAACCATTCCTCTTTGCATGCTTTCTCTCCATTTCTTATCACAGAATTCCTGTTCATCATGTCTTCAACCTAAACCTAATACCATTTCCTCCTCCACAGTCACAACAGGATAACTTTGTGTGTGTCACTCTCCATCCCAGGTTCACTACATTACCACCTCCAGTAGAAACATTCCTTTTTGCTTCCATTTCAACTTCTTCTGTTTTTTTAATTTGACTTTTTATTTTTCTTTCCCTCCACAAACCAACAGTGAAACCTGTGTTCAGGCAAAGAATTGTCCCTGTGGAGATCAACATTGGTAACACTGCCAAGTTTGAATGTGAAACTGAGGACGCTCCAAATGTGAGCTTCAAGTGGTTCAAAGATGGACACCACATCAAAGAGGATGATAAACACAGGATCATTAGTCGTTTCAGCACTTCATCTCTGGAGCTTCTGACCCCAACCGTGGAGGACAGTGGTGAATACACTTGCAAGGCGTCCAATCAGCACGGCAGTGATGAATGCTCCGCCTCTCTCAGTGTGACAGGTAAGAGCGATGCACGTTTCCTTCTTCTTTGCTGTTGGAGGTTGGAGCTGTTATTGGTGTTATACGAAACTTGAATCTAAAACTCTAGTTGATTTTTTTTTTTTTCTACAAGGTATCACCTATTGTTGTTCGTTGTTGGTCTTTTGATAGTCACTGGTGCTTGAGACTTTGCATTCTGTTTGCTTATGTTCGAATTTTTTGTTCATCTTTTTGTTGCTCTGCTGCTTTGTTTTTGTCTCATTGGCAGATTTTGGTTAATGTAAATAAATAGGGAATAACATATTACCACTAATGTGTTTCTCTTTTTCTTAATCCTTATAGAGCAATACCCTCCTGCCTTTATAACTAAACCTGACCCTCAAACTGTGTATGTTGGAAAGAGAGCAATGATACAGTGTGTAATAACAGGATCTGCTCCTCTGAATGTTGTCTGGCTCAAAGACAACCAGGCCTTAACCAAAGTGCCCGCACACTACCAAACCTCTTGTGAAAAGAATAAACACACTCTTGAGATAACCAAACTTGAGGCAGCTGACAGGGGGCTTTATGTTTGCAAAGTGTCCAATAATGTTGGGACGGCTGAGTGCAGCACGGAGCTGCGTGTTATTGATAAGCCCAACTTTGTAAAGCCCCTTGGTCCTGTCGCTGCTGTGGTCGGAGCTCCTCTGCATCTGCAGTGTCAGGTGGATGAGGACACTGGAGTAACTGTCAACTGGACAAGAGATGGTAGAAAAGTCCACCAGTCTCCAGACTGTAAACTGTCTTTTGACGATAAGACAGTTACTCTTGATATCCTAAAGACCACACTGAAAGATTGTGGAAATTTTGTGTGCACAGTCACAAATGAAGCCGGGAGTGCAACTTGTTCAACTTTGGTGAAGGTACAAGGTAAGAGCTGTCTCTTTAATTTTCATTGATACTGCAGCATTTGAAGCTGTTGCAGTACTGAAAATGAATAATTTTGCGCTGTCCCTTTTTCAAATCTTAAAACTCTTCTCTTTCAATGCTGGGTTGTTATTTTTAAATAACTTCTTTGACTTCTTAATGGCTCTTTTTAACAACACACCTCTCCAGAGCCACCAGTCTTTGTAAAGAGGCTGGAAGCCACCACAGTTTGGAAGCAAGGCAGCACTGCGCGGCTGCACTGCACCATCAAAGGATCCCCTGAACTTCACACCACCTGGTTCTTTAATAACAGTGAGCTGTCTGTGGGTGGCAGATATGGCATCAGTCTGAAGGATGGTGTGGCCACTCTTGAAATACAGGATGTCATGTTGAGCGACAGCGGAAACTACACCCTTGAGGTTCTCAACGAGTCTGGGTGTGAAAGCTGCAGCACTAAAGTAACAGTGAAAGGTGTGTAGGCTTAGGTGAATATTCATTACAGAACCAAAATTTTCCAGTCAGAATAATAACTCATCTTACTAAACTATATGTTCCCCTTTAGAACCGCCATCTTTCAAAAAGGAGTTACTCTCCCTAGAAACGGTTAGAGGATCTGTGGCTGTATTGGAGTGTGAATTTACAGGCTCTGCACCATTTGAGGTGGCCTGGAAAAAGAATAAGAAACGCCTGTCCACAGATAAGAAGTACAGGATAGTGTCACAGGGATCCCTGGCCTCTCTGGAGATCCAATCATTTGAGAGTGCTGACACTGGTGAATACGAATGTGTCGTATCAAATGAGGTTGGGTCTGTAACCTCAAAGTCAGTGGCTAAACAGAAAGGTTAGTGATATAAAAGAAAATACTCAACTAACTTTTATTATAATTACTACTATGGCTATAATTAATAATTATAATTATTACTAATACTGTTATTTCAGAGCCACCTATGTTCTCAAAGAGGATTGAGAGTGCTACAGCAGTGCTGGGAAATACAGTGAAACTACAGGGAACCCTAAAAGGCTCAGCTCCCATCACTATCAAATGGATGAAAGACTCTGAGCTGCTAAGAGATGATGATCCAAATGTCAAAATGACATTTGAGCACAACATCACTAGTATATCCTTCTCATCTATTGAGATAAAGCACGGTGGCAAGTATATGTGCCTTGCTGAAAATGAGGCAGGACAGCAGAAATGCGAAGCTACCTTAACAGTTCAAGGTTAGAACACATTCCTATTTATTGGAAATATTTTAAAGTTCAGATGTAGATGTTAAAAAGTCTAAAACTCATGTCGTATTTTAGAACCTGCAAGGATTTTAGAGAAAGCAGCATCCATCAGTGTGACTGCAGGGGATTCGGCCACATTGGAGTGCACAATTTCTGGAAGCCCAGAACTCAAAGTGAAGTGGTTTAAAGATGGGAAGGAGATGATCAGTGGCCGTAAATATAGGATGACGGTGAAGGAGAAAACTGCCATCTTAAAGATCCTCACAGCAGATAAAAGAGACACTTCAGAGTACAAGATGGAGGTTTCCAATAAAGTTGGAAAAGACCAGTGCACCTGCTCAGTCACCGTCTTAGGTTAGTTTTAGCAAAGAATATACCGATAATAACATCAAAGGATTTGGCCCTTGATAACAGTTACAGTATATGTTTGATACATTTCCCTACACAGATCGTGCAGTTCCACCATCCTTCACCAAAACTCTAAAGAAAGTGGATGGGCGAATTGGCAGTTATGTTACCTTGGAATGCAGAGTTTCTGGATCTCAGCCGATGGTTGTCTCCTGGTACAAAGATGATAAAGAAATCCACAGTGATGACAAATATAAACTTGATTTCAATGAGAGTATAGCCTCTGTGATGATAACTGGCCTGGATCAAAGGGATGGTGGAGTTTATACATGCCGGGCCTCTAATGATGCCGGGGAAAAAGAAACCAGTGGTACTTTGTCCGTCAAAGGTCAGAGGACTTATTTTTTCCTTAAACCTGAGATTAAACAGGAATTTGGCAGACATTAGAAATGATTGGAAGTTATTTATAGGCTTTGAACATGTATGCTGTTTTTTCCCAAATAACTCCAGAACCTCCAGTCTTCACAGTGAAACCTATATCCCAGGACACTTCACCAGGATCAAATGTTGTCATAAGATCAGCCTTTACAGGATCAGCTCCTCTGGTTGTTAAATGGTTCAGAGAGGAGAAAGAGATTTTCACTGGGGGAAAATGTTTCATAAAGAAAGATGCCTCTTCAAGCTCCTTGGAACTTCATGCTGTGAAACCCAGTGACTCTGCTAAATATACATGCCAAGTATCCAATGATGCTGGGAAGGTGGATTGTACTGCATTACTCTTTGTTAAAGGTGCTGTTTCATTCTCTTTTTTTAAAAAAGTGATCAGCTGAATGTTTTTTGTTGTTGTTGTTGTTTGGTTTTTTTTACTTAACCTCTTGTTTTTAATCTGATTGTTACTGTCAATTTACAGAAGCCCCAACCTTTACAATGAAGCTCGAGCCTTCACAGCTGCTGAAAACTGGTCAGCCCCTGAAGTTGTCCTGCAAAGTGCAGGGCACCCCTGTTATTAGCATCACATGGTTTAAAAATGGCTCAGAAATCATTTCAGACCACAGACACACAATGTCCTTTGACAGCTCAATAGCGACTCTGGAGATAGAGAACTGTTCTGTAGTGGACAGTGGAGAATATGTCTGTGTGGCATCCAGTGAGGCCGGCAGAGACCAGTGCAGCAGCTCAGTAACAGTGAAAGGTTGGTTCAGTCTTTGGTAGTCTTCATACAGTTTACGCTGTTTTTCTTAGACAAAAACAGACTGTTGGCATAAAACCTGGTCCACATTGTTCTTTAACATGTTCAATGCTGCCTACATTAACTGGAAAGTGGGGTGCTGTGCAGAGGTTACATTCCCATCTACTACTGTAAAGACCTGGGGTTTGATTACGCATAGTGTTACTATCCAGGTAGCTGGTACTCTCCGCTCTCCGGATGGATAAACTCAAACATAAACACTTACATATAGATGTTACAACCTACAGGTGAAGCTACTTCCTGGGATGTGAAAATATACATGTAAACACCTCTGTAAACTATCACAGAAAAGGTTGTTATAAATAACCAGAGGTCATAGAGACTCGCAGATTTGCTGATCTGCATATCTCAAACCCGCATCAAGCAAGCTAATTGGTTGATTCAACTTATGTCAGGACTGGAGTTTCAAACAGAGAGGACGAACTTTAAATGTAACACAAATTGTACATACAATTATGAAAGAAAGACCAACGCACCATCTTCTAATGATCCGTGTTTGCGTAAGGTTGAATGATCTTAGAGAAACAAGCAATACAGTTATATATCTGAACTATTTTTGTTGTTCTCCAAGTCGCAACAATGATTAGTAAGCATATCTCAATTAGCTTCCACCAATTAGTTTGGTAGCTACTATTACGTTTAAACCAAACTGTCGATTGTCTTTCGGTGCTGAGAGAATGGTCTCAGTCTCAGAGGCTAACTAACGGCTAGAAAATTCAGTGTTCTTAACTTCTTTGAGAACTTTTTTGTTTCGTTTGTTTTGTTTCTGTCATTTGATCCCCAGCATGTTGCTGAGAATTGATGCATCTTCATTGGTGCACTGACTTTGCACATAAACATTGAGTGGAGGCCCTGAACAGCTAAATGAATTCTGTGGACCAGGCTAGCCTAATGACACTAAAACCTACTCTTCAGCCCTTTACTGCTCTTTAAATCTAACATTTATTATCTCCTTTTTTGTAGAGCCTCCAGTGTTTGTGAGGCCTTTTGAATCAGCTGAGCTTGTAAGGGGATCCGATATTGTCTTGGAAGGAACCATTTCAGGTTCTGCTCCATTTGAAATAAGCTGTTTCCTCAACGATAAGCTGATCAGAAATGACAAAAGGCATAAAATCAGTGTTGAAAATGACATGGTCACTCTTCAGCTCTCCAACTGTGTGACCGGAGATGCTGGGACATATCAGTGTACTGTTGCAAATGATGTTGGGGAGACATCTTGTTTTTGCCAGATTTCACTGAAAGGTTAGTCAAACGACAGTGTCAAATTCTGTCATCCGAGGCTATCTGACTGCATGCTGCCCAACTTCTTTATGAATAATGTTTGTATGCAAGTTTTAGCAAAAATCTCACCCAGGCACCATGACATTTTCTCCATATTTTACTAGTCCTAAACAGTTGTATATTATTGTAATTTGTAGGAGATAAGGTTGCTACACATGGTTTTCCTATTTAGGTAGCTAGTAGAAGGTTAGATCAGGGAGATAAAGTTTTGCAATGTGGATCATTATGTTCATGTAAATCCTCCTGTAGCCTGCAGTCTGATTTGTGGTCTTCTCTCACTAGAACCACCGTCATTTGTTCAGAGACTTGAGGATATGTCCTGTATGGTGGGCTCTGAAATCTCTATGAAGTGCATGTTATCTGGATCACTTCCCATGACTTTCTCCTGGATCAAGGATGATCATGAGCTCACAGAAGACGAGCATGTTAAGATGTCCTATGAAACCAAAAGTGTGATACTGAATTTGAAAAATGCTCAGTTATCCCATGGTGGGAAATATATCTGTCAGGCTCAGAACAAAGCCGGGACTCAGAGATGTGCCGCCATGCTCTTAGTCACAGGTTTGTGGAATGTTTCTGGCTTTTACTTGTCTGCTTAACTGCTTTTCTCTTTGATGTCAAGCTTGATGCTTTATCTGTCCCGCTCTTGTAATGGTAGAAGCTAATTCAGTTTTGGATCATTCTGTTATCCCAGAGCCAGCAAGTATTTCAGAACATGCAAAGTCCATCAGTGTAACCCAGGGTGACCCAGCCAGGCTTGAATGCAGATTCTCAGGCACAAAACCGCTCAAGTCCAGATGGATGAAGGCGGGAAAGGAGCTGACCTCAGGCCAGAGATACAAAATACAGAGCACAGACACCAGCTCTGTGCTTAGGATTATTAAAACAGAGAAAAGCGATAGCGCTGAATACACCTGTGAGGTTTCAAATGTTGCTGGGTGCAGTTCTTGTGAAGCAACAGTTACTGTCTTAGGTCAGTTTATCCCAAAGTTTTATATGTTTCACGAGATTTTCTTGTGTATTGTATTCATACAACCAGCTTAACACTGTTTTGCACTTTATATGTAATAGATCAGATTATTAAACCGTCTTTCACAAGAAAACTGAAGGAGATAGAAGGCATCAAAGGATCGTTTGCTCATCTGGATTGTCTTGTATCTGGCTCCCTGCCAATGACAATACAGTGGTACAAAGATAAGAAAGAGATCCGGACTGATGAGAAACAAAAATGCACATTCTTTGAGAATGTTGCTTTCCTGGAAATCTCTCGTCTTGACAGTAAAGATAGCGGCAGCTATACCTGCATAGCTAAAAACAAAGCAGGAACTGTCCAGTGCTCTGGGACTTTATTTGTTAAAGGTTAGATTTCATTTTGCATCCTCAGTACGTTCTTGCAGTTTAATGCATAATCACATTGTATGTGTTATGACTATGTTATAATTAAGAAGTGTTTGGCTTTTGTCCACCAACAGAACCACCATGCATTCTTGAAAAGCCTGAATCCATGAATGTTTTGCCTGGTTCAAAGGTCCAGTTTAATGTACTGGTCTCTGGCACGCCGCCACTGACCATCAAATGGTTTAAAGACAAGAAAGAGATTTTATCCAGTGCCGACTGCTCTGTGATCAAAGACAACACCTCAAGCTCATGGGAGCTCTACTTTGCCAAAACTTCTGATTCTGGAGACTATGTCTGTGAAATACAGAATGATGTTGGCTCCACTTCATGCCAGGCAACACTCTTTGTCAAAGGTTATTACTGGTTTCTCAGCAATGTCACTTTTCTTTACTTTGTAGTGATCACCATTCTTAAGTAATTGTATTCTGTACGTTTTTTTTTTTTCAGAACCCCCTTTTTTCATTGAAAAACCTGAAGGTGTATCAGTAGTAAAAGTAGGAGACAGTAAGGTGTTTGAGTGCAAGGTTGCTGGTACTCCAGAGATTTCTGTGCACTGGTTCAGAGATGAAGCAGAGATTCACCAAAGTGTCAAACACAAGATGTCATTTTTCAACTCTGTAGCCACCTTAGAGATTTGTCAAGTTAGTGAACATGACAGCGGGAAATATTTCTGTGAGGCCTGCAACGAAGCAGGCACAGAGAGTTGCACTGTTGACCTAGAAGTGAAAGGTTGGTTTTCCTCCGTTTACATCTTGTCAGCATTTAATGTAAATGTCAAGATCAAGTTAAATATTAAATCACTAACAGAAATCAAAGTATGTTTTAGTTTGATTTGCTTTCTTATTTCAGCGCCTCCGTCATTTGTTGAAGAGCTGTCGTCTCTTGAAGTTGTTAAAGGTTCCACAGCAGTGTTTGCTTGCAAAGTGGCAGGAAGTACTCCATTTAAGGTGGCATGGTTCAAAGATAAAAAGCCGATCAAGTCCAGCCAGAAGTATATTATCGTTGATAGTGATAAGGTGGGCATGAAAATCCAAGACTGTAAAGCGGAAGATGTTGGTACTTATCAGTGCATGGTAGCCAATGAGGTTGGAACTTGCACTGGCTGTGCAGCTTTGTCTCTGAAAGGTTGGTTTTACTGATAATTGAACTTCACATTGATATACGTTAGACATACAGTACTGTACACTTTCTGGTACTACATTATATCTTTCTTTTGCATTAGTGTCTCCAACATTTGTAAAGAAGATAGAAAATGTCTCCACTATTCTTGGAGATGCTGCAGTCTTTCATTGCATTGTGGAGGGTTCTCTGCCTCTCTCTGTACAATGGCAAAAAGATGAGAACTGGATCCCAGAGGACGAAAAGATTGAGAGAAAGTTTTACAACAAAGAGGCCACTCTCAGGATTCCTGCCTGTGAGGCGACTCAAAGCGGGAAATATACCTGCCAGGTCGTAAATGAAGCCGGGCAGGACAAATGCTTTGCCACTCTTGTAGTGCAAGGTACCTCTTCTTCATACACAATTCGTATGCCTAACATTATAGCTAGCTCTAACGACAATAACAAGTGCACTCATCTCTTTGTCTTGGTGTTGTAGAACCACCTACGATCCAAGAGAAGCCAGAGGTAGTTAAAGTGACTTGTGGAGATCCGGTTAGTCTTGAGTGCAAGGTAGCTGGAACTCCTCAGATAAGTGTAAGATGGACCAAGGATGGCAAAGAGTTCCAGTCGAGCAGAAAACATCATCTCAGCTACGAGAACAACCTCAGCATTCTTAACATACAGTGCTCTCAGTTGGAAGACAGCGGAGAGTACCTGTTTGAAGCTACAAACTCTGTTGGGACTTGCAGCTGCAAAGTCATACTGGTTGTTTTAGGTTTGTAAAATACTCTTCAACTCTTAATAGAACAAATAATGTAAGTTGTAGAATTGCCTTTTTCTTTGACTCTAATTATGTTTTAATATCGTTTTAAACAGAAGAAGTCATTCCTCCAACGTTCATTAGGAAATTAAAAAACATTCAAGCAATTATGGGTTCAGTGGTTACGATGGAGTGCAAAGTGGCTGGTTCTCTTCCATTATCAGTTGAATGGAGCAAAGGGAAACAAAATATCACCAAGAGCTCCAAATATCAACTTCTGCACATTGAAAATACAATCTCACTGGAGTTAAAGCTGACTGAGAGCACTGATACAGGAGAGTATTTCTGTAAAGTTACCAACAAAGCAGGCAGCTGTGTGTGCAGTGGAGTTCTTACAGCTAAAGGTTAGCATTGAAAGGTCAACTTTATCAAATTTTCAACTCAAAGGCTGTTAGTCATGTATTGTAATAATTTTTCTTTATGGGTTTTAGTGCCGCCAAGATTCATAGCTGAGCCTGAGTCTCAGGCTGTTATTCCAAAGTCTACTGTACTCTTCAGAAGTGTCTTTGAAGGAACACCTCCATTTACGATCAAATGGTTCAAGGATGACATCGAACTTATCACTGGGCCATCGTGTACAATTAGAATGGAGAAATATTCTTCCTCTATTGAGTTGTACTCAGTTGGCACTCTGCAATGTGGGATTTATTCCTGCCAAGTTAGCAACGAAGCAGGAGCATTGAAAAGTGCAGCAGAGTTGTTGGTGAAAGGTTGGACTACTCTTTTTTTCATCCACCATCACCATTCAATTAACTCCATCTTTTTTTCTCCATTTTCACAGCTACTCTTTCTTCATCATCATTTTCTCTTCCTGACCACCTTACCATTTCTTTTCTTTCTAGGAATATCTATGTTGTCTTCACAATCACCTGCCACTTGTCACATGTCCACATCCTCCATACATCACATTGATGCTCAAGTGTTACTATATACTGAAAAGGGTAACTTTATCTTTTTTGACTTTGCAGAACCTCCTCAGTTTGTCCTGAAACTACCTCCCACTACCTTTGTGAAGCAGTGTGAGGGTTACCGTTTTGAATGCAAGGCCACCAGCTCACGCTCCCTGAATATGTGTTGGTACAAAAACGACCAAAAGATAACCGATGGAGGCAACTATAAAATAATGTTTGTTGAGTCGACTGCGTACCTCCAGCTGCGCACCACAAAGGTTGAGGATAATGGAGTCTACACCTGTGAGGCTCATAACGATGCTGGCAGTGCAAGCTGCAGCACCATTCTCACTGTTCAAGGTCAGCTATCGAGTAGATACATGTTTTTGTTTGTTGATTTTGTCCCTCTGAACTTTTGTAGCATGGAAAAGAAGGAATGGAAATTCCCTATGATGCAGATTTTGATAGGAAGTCTGGAGTTTGACCTTTTATGAGCATGGAATCCGACAGCACCACCTTTTGTTTCAGTCAAAAATCTGACTTCTTTCCTCCAGTGTGTCAGATAGCATGAGTCTGAGTGGTACCTCTTTTTTTCCTATTTTTGATGTAATGACCTACAGTATATCCTTGACCTACCTTTCCATGTTAATTTCTCTGATCTCAACATGATATGACCTACCCTCCTATAATAGCATTAACATAACCGAGTGTTTCCATTCTCTCACTAATGATCTTTGGTTTTATTGTCAATGTCTGGATGGATACCTTTAGCATGAACTGAACTTTAGCATGACCATCCGTAAGGATTTATATCCAGTGGAACTGTCCCGTCGAACTGCTTGCAATGAAGACTAGCTTATCTATGAATATTACTTCTGTTAATATGTCTCGATGTATTTTCCAGAGTCCCCATCCTTTATTAAAACTCCAAGCCCAGTGGAGGGCATTAAAGGAAAAGATACCAGCCTCCACTGTGAGATGTTTGGCACTCCACCTTTCCAGGTTAACTGGTACAAAGACAAAAGGCCACTAAAGGAGAGTAGGAAATATAAGATGGTCAGTGAGGGCAGCTCTGCCACACTTCATATTATGAAACTGGAGCAAGATGAAGCTGGTCTATATGAGTGCAGGGTGTCAAACAATGTAGGAAGTGAATCCTGCCGTACTACCATTACCCTTAAAGGTTAGTACAGAATCAGTGCCTATTTCTTCAAAGCTTACTCTTAGTGCAATTATGTCTCCTTACCTTTGATCTTTCCATCGATATTCAGAACAACCATCGTTTGTCAAGAAACTGGTCGACCAATCAGTGAGAGTCGGTCAGCAGTTGACACTGACCGCTACAGTAAAAGGCTCTGACCCTTTGACTGTGTCCTGGGTTCAGGACAAAGATCACATTCTCAGAGACAGTGACAACAGGAAGATCACCTTTGAGAACAATGTGGTCTCTCTCGTAGTGCCCAAAGCTGACTCGACCACAGCTGGTAAATACACCTGCCAGCTGAGGAATGACTCTGGAGTTGTGGAGTCTGTCTCCCAAGTGACTGTTCTAGGTTTGTAGAATTCCAGACTTTATGTCATTACCACTAGTGACAGTGTAAGGATTCGTTTAGCTTAATATCTTCTTCCCTAATTTCTAGAGCCCGCTACTATTGTGGATAGCCCAGAGTCCTTGAATGTGAAGTCAGGAGACAATGCAGCTCTTGAAGTCATCGTATCTGGCTCACCAGAACTGAAAATTAAGTGGTTCAAGGATAACAAAGACCTCTCTGCTGGTGCCAAGTATCAGATGTCCTTCACAAAGAAGGTTGCCACCCTGAAGATTCGGTCTGCTGACAAAGCAGACGCTGGAGAATACAAATTAGAGGTTACAAACCATGTTGGCAAAGCCTCTTGCAAAACTAAACTCTCTGTCTCAGGTTGGTGGCCATTGTATACATACCATTTTGTGAACTTTCTTATTCTCTTGTGAAATTTTGATCCTCTTAATTAGCAGTCAGCTCAGAAATATTTTATAATGTGTTGTTTTTTTGACAATAGATAAGTTGATTCCACCGAGTTTCATAAGGAAGCTGAGAGACACCCACCTTATTGTGGGTAAGCCTGGTGAGATGGAGTGTAAGGTTACTGGCTCTGCTCCTTTAACAACTTCCTGGTTCCACAATGGCCAAGAGATCAAAAGTGGGCAAAACTATGACATTAGCTGCACCGATAATAACTGCAAACTGAGAGTTCCAACTATCAGGATGTCAGATTCCGGCAAATACACATGTAAAGCTGCAAACGCGGCAGGAACCAGTGAGACAAGTGCTACATTGAATGTAACAGGTCAGTAGATGTGAATAAAATCGAAAACAAATAATGTCAAGGATGTTTTCCTTAGCACGGGATCAGGAAGAATCTTACAATCTATCATTTTTATTTGAACCCAGAACCTCCATCTTTTGTGGAAACACCTGAGGCAAAGGAAACATTGCCCAGCAAAAATGTGTCATTCTCAGCTAAAGTGAGAGGAAGTGCACCCCTGAAAGTGAAATGGTTTAGGGGAGCCAAGGAAATGCAGCACGGAAGAGGCTGTGAGATCACCCTGAAGGACGATGTTGCCACTTTGATGCTTCACAGAGTAGAAAAGTCCCACGCTGGAGAGTACACTTGCCAGATCATTAACGATGCAGGGAAGGAAAGCTGCCCAGTTTACCTCTTTGTAAAAGGTTTGTTAGCAGGATAGTTTTCTTTTTTTAACCATCTGTGCACTTCTAAAAATTAAATTTATGTAACTGATTACGGAATTACCTCTCTCAGAACCAGTCCACTTTGTGAAGAAGCTGAGGGACATTTCCTTTGAAAGGGGCAAGCCTCTGAGGCTTGAGGTCACATTCGCTGGAACCCCCAGGATAAATGTGTCGTGGAAGAAGGACGGTAAACCCATCTGGGCCTCTTATCAGTACAATGTGATCACCACAGACACCTCCTGTATCCTGGAGGTACTTAACTCTGACAAGATGGAGGCAGCTGGTAGATACTCTTGCGAAATAGACAACGAAGTTGGAAGTGACAGATGCGAAGCACAAGTGTCAATTCTAGGTAAAATTATTAATGTGCATGTTATTCTGCTAAATTTTGTAGTTTCAGTTGTAATAATTCATGATTATTCATTAATTCGTTCCATCATTTGTGTATCCACAACTCAACATCTGTAGTCATACTAAATCATCATCAACATCTTTCACTTTAGAACGACCATTCTTTGTTGAAAAAATGGAGCCAGTGGAGGTAACTGCCGGTGATCCAGTTACCCTGACATGCCGTATTGCGGGAACTCCTGACATCTCCGTAGTGTGGTTTAAAGCTGATGGAAAGCTGCGCAAGTCCAACACTTGCTCAATGGACTTCGCAAATGGTGTTGCCACCTTGAAACTGATCAAAACAACCAAGTCGGATCATGGCGAATATATTTGCAAGGCCGAGAACCGGGTTGGTTCAGCCTCCGCCAGCTGTACTGTGATGGTGAAAGGTGATGTTCGTTTTCCATACTTCTTTTTTTCTACGTTTACAAATCCTACCGTGATTTTGCAACAGGTTTCAAGGACACATTTTGTTCAACTGACTTGTTCAATGAATATATAACATAGCAGTCAACAACAGGCTCTAGATCAGCCTGTTATTTCTGTTGATGGATCCTCTCCCTTAGAGGTTTCCCACTTTAAAGAACGTGACTCATACTCTTTTAATCTCTCTCTTTTAATTAAACAAAAAATTGTCCTAAAGATCACCTCAGGTGAAATATGTAACTCTTGGAAAAAATACTAATGTACCTTTCTCTTAATAGCTCCATTAGTTACACTACATCCATGATAGCAAAACTAACTTTGACATAGACGCATAGAAATGCATGGCAACATAACAGTGGGCACATTTCTAACATCAGCATTGCTTCTCTCAGAACCTGTGCGCTTTATCAAGAAGCTGGAGGACACTGCTTTCATAGTTGGTCAGCCGCTGAAACTAGTCTGCACATATGCCGGAAGCCAGAGTGTCTACGTTACATGGAAAAAGGACAGCAAGTTGATTTGGGCCTCTTATCAGTATAATGTTAAAACTACTGACTCAACCTGCATTCTGGAGGTCCTCTACAGTGACAGGCCTGAGGCAGCTGGAACATACACTTGCGAAATTTCCAACGGAGCTGGAACCGACATCTGCCACGCTTGTGTCAGCCTAGGTAAAGTCACAAACTTAAAACACCATCTGCTTTCAGTTCATCAACTAATTGTGTAAATAACCTCTGCTGTTGTTTAGTAGCCACAGTAGATTGTGGAAGTCATCTAGGACTAAAATAATGATCTCACTCATTTGAGACTACTGCATGACCTCTCTTACCTGCCTGCTAGCATAACATAATATAGGCTACATGCATCTAACCCAACCATTAGTCCTCTCAGAACCGGCTCGCTTTGTGAAAAAGCTGGAAGACAAGTATTTCAGACTTTGCGAACCTTTTACCCACAAGTGCACATACACCAGTAGCCAAAGAGTGTGTGTGACCTGGAAGAAGGATGGCAAACTAATCTGGGCATCATATAACTACAACATCAAGACCACCACTGACACTTGCATCCTAGAAATCCTCAACAATGACCAAGAAGAGGCTGTCGGAAGATACACGTGAAATTGCTAATGCTGAAGGAACCGACATGTGCCATGCTAATGTTAAACTAGGTAAACCACCTTGGCAATTTATTTTTTTTCATTATTTCATTACAGGGATTTTAAAAATCTCTTGAATCATTTACGCTTCCATTAGATATCATATAATAATGAGTTTGTTTAAAAGGCAAAACACCACTGCTTACATTATCTAACACCGCCATTGCTAATTGATTTCTTAAAAACCTGTTTGCTTTGTGAGAAAACTGAGAAACATCTTGTATAAAATTGGCCACCCTTTGATGCTGGAGTGCACATTCCCTGGCAGCCAGAGGATTTATATCAGCTGGATGAAAGACGGCAGACCCATCTGGGCTTCATACAATTACAACGTCAAAACTACCAACTTCTCCAGCGCTCTGGAAGTTCTCAACTGTGACAGTCAGGAAGCCGTTGGGAAATACTCATGTGAGATTTCCAATTCAGAGGCCACTGATATCTGCCATGCTGTGGTTAAGATAGATAAAGCAACTAACAAATGCACCTGATGAACATCACTGTTGATTTCAGTTCATTTAAATTTCGAGATGTCAAAAATCATAAATTGTAGCGAATCTCCTGACCAGTCCTTTCACATAAACATGCATTTGCTTGCTGTAACACAAAAATTTCAACTAACATCGCCATTGCCTCCTGTAGAACACTTTCTAAAAGAGCTGGAAGACACCACTTTTAGACTCGACCAGCCACTGTGACTGCTATCTGCCATGCACAGGTCAAACTTTGTAAAACATTAAACCTGACAGGTCATAGTGAGGGCTCATTGTTTTTTGGTTTTAAATTTTTCAAACAAAACCGGGAATTTTTTTTGGTATTGTGAATGCATCTAGGAACAACTACCTTTTACAATTAAAGCTATGATATGCATGAAAAATATAAGTAAAACAAAAATCAGATTACAAGAATACCATTTGCAGCATAAAACATTACGCAGGTTCGCTTTTTTTTTTTAAAATGACATGGACAGATTGCACTCCAGTATAATTAACTGCCCTTTGGTGTTTTCTTTCCACTTTTCCCTTCAATTTCTGGGGTGACCTCATCACCAGAAGACACATTTTAATGTCAGTTGCAGTGAATGTTACTTTTGAGGCATGGCAACATTAAAAATGGTTTTAAATTCATGCTTAAAATCATTAAAAATTGAAAACAATGAGCCTTATTTGTAGTTTAACCATCATAATTATAGCTTATGTGCTAACTCCATTTCACAAAATATCACACATCTTTCTCACTAGTTGACAGGCAACTAACAACTAACGTCCTTGCCTCCTACAACCTGTGCGTTTTGTGAAAAAGCTGGAAGATGTGACCTTTAGGGTTGACCAGCCTCTGAGGCTTCAGGTCACGTACATGGGCACCCATTACGTGTATGTGAGCTGGACAAAAGATGGCAAGCCAATCTGGGCTTCTTATAAGTACAACATCAAGACTACAGACAACATCTCTGTCTTGGAGGTTGTCAACTGTGTCAGAGAAGAGGCTGCTGGGAGATATTCCTGTGAAATATCCAATGCTAGTAGCTCTGCTATCTATCATGCTCATGTCAGACTAGGTAACTCCCACTAACATGCCCATTCACTGATTTGCTAACAGGGGAGGTTACATGATATACTCTAACCAACACCAATGTTACTTCTCTCAGAACCAGTGCGTTTCGTGAAAAAGCTAGAAGACAAATCATACCATCTGGGCTATCCATTGAGTCTGATGTGCAAGTACACCGGCACTCAGAAAGTGCATGTGAGCCGGATGAAGGAAGGGAAGCCAATCTGGGCTTCGTACAAATACAACGTCAAGACCACCGATTCATTGTGTGTTTTGGAAGTCCTCAATAGTGACAGAGAAGAAGCCGCTAGGGTTTATTCTTGTCAAGTTTCTAACACAGAAAGCTCTGTCATCTGTGATGCTTCTGTCATATGTAAAACCTCAGAGAAAAGTACAAGTATTCTCACATCTCATTGGCTAACACTGACTATCAAACTTTTGCTGGTACATAGCTGTAGAAAATAAAATTTTCATCCTACTCCCAGATAAGCTTCTGTTCTACTTGGTTTTGCTTCACAACTTTTAAGAGTGCTTCTTCTTTTGGCCTTTTGGAAAAGTTGAAAGAAGATACTGAGGTTTGTTGGTTCATATTCTAAAGGGCTGGATATATTCCAAAATGGACATGGACATTGATAGTGCACACAGTTCTGTTTATATTACGGTGGGTACCTCCAGAGGAAGGTGTGTTCGTATGTTTTTGGCACGCACAGTCTGAGTAGTTATATCATTTGGGCTGTATGCAGATGGTTCACACAGACCATGGAGGACATGGGCAACTGATGAACCGTACGTCACCCACACCCTTACAGCTATGCGGGTGCTTAAACTATCATTTGCATTTATAATAAGTGAGTACCAGGGGGCCCTAGTGATCTAGGAAAAAAGCACATAGCTAATTCTAGAATGAAGCGCTTCTCTTTTTTTGTTTGTGATTCATGGTTTTTGACACATAAATAAAACAAAATGACCAAGTTATGCTTGAACTGTAATCATTTTTTCAGTAAGCCAACTGGAAGAAACCCTTAATGAGTAAATACATTGTGCAATGGTGGCTAGTGGAAACACAAGCTGGTCTGGGGGTAGTGTGGAACTTTGGCTGTATATCATACTTCACAGAATTTTATTTTTTAAAAATTGTGCAATGGTGGCTAGTGGAAACACAAGCTGGTCTGGGGGTAGTGTGGAACTTTGGCTGTATATCATACTTCACAGAATTCAATTAAAGCTAATTGAATTTCATCAGTGAATTATAATTAAGGATTCATTCTTGAATTCTAATTATATCCTCCACTTGCTCACCATCACCTTTGCGTCTAAAAACCATCACTGCTTCTCACAACCTGATTGCTTCATCAGGAAGCTGGAAAATACCAAATTCAGAGTTGGAGGACCACTTACACTTAGAGTTGCGTTCACCGGTAGCCAAAGAGTGAAGGTGAACTGGAGGAAAGATGGGAAGCTGATCTGGGCCTCTTATCAGTACAATGTAAAGAACAAAGACTGCAGCTGGGTTCTGGATGTCCTCAGTAGCGACAGAGAAGAGGCTTGTGGAAGATACACTTGCAAAATTTCCAATGCCGAAGGCCTCCAATATCTGCCATGCTTATGCCAAACTAGGTAACACTAACCAACAACACAGTGCTTGTAGTTCTAATAATTTCTTTAGTACTAAATTAATAATTCCTAGAGGCAACTACTAATGCCACTCACATAGCCTTTCGACCACCTGTAACTTTTCTTACCTTCATGTACAGATAAAGATCCCTCCATTCACATAGCGTCTCTTTCTACGCGTGAAATCATCCACGGTCTCCTTTAGATACTGCACCTTCGTATAGTCCTTCATCCTCCGCATTTAAGATCAGTGGTTTCTATGACTGATTTCAGCATTGCTTCTCTCAAAACCTCTCTGATTTGTATGTAATGTTACTTCGTAACCAATGTAACTATCGTTTCCCATGGTCCTCTGCTTGTTGGTAACAAGGAGGAATTTTGTAACATCTAAAAAGTCCTGGATTATGTTGTCGATGTGTTTAGGGTTTGCTGGTCCTGTGTTTGTTAGGTTTGGAAAGGAAAAGGATTTTATAATGACTTAGAGATCTCTGAGAGCACATTTTTCATGTTGTTATGGTTGGGTCAAAGAAATATTTTCTTGCTTGAAAAAGGGATTATTAGGCAGGTAGAAGGAATCGTTAATAGGTTAGATATTCTGTATTTGATTGCTTTTGTGTTGCGGGTCATGTTTATGTTGTCTTACGTGCTGGGCCTCTGTTTTCCCAAATGCTATGGTAGTGGCCCAGTGGCCTGGTGGATGGTAGATTTGAATTTCACACCATTTCCCCTTATCACAACATTGCCTGATTTTCTACACTTTCTCCCCCACTAACAGAGCGCAAGGTCCCTCCAAACTTCACTAGGAAGCCCTCCGATTCCATGGTGGATTCAGTGGGTAAGACAGTGATGATGGAGGGTCGGGTGTCTGGCTCCCAGCCACTGAACGTCACGTGGTACAAGGACAACAATGAAATCTATGCTTCTAACAAATATGACATCAGCTTCAAGAACAACATTGCTGTGCTGTGTGTCAGAGACTCCACGATGTCTGACGGTGGGGTGTACATCTGTGAGGCCTCCAATGAAGCTGGCAAAGCTTCGTGTAGCGTTTCTCTCACCATTTCAGGTATGAGTGTGTTGGTTTGTCTCCATTATTTGACATTTTTCAATAATTTATAAAACTGATGATATATAGGTGTTATGTTTTGTTGTGTGTTCCTTTGAAAGTTAGATGACTTTCAAGTAAAACTGATCCTCTGAATATCCGACGACCCAACCCAACTGGGGTCTCGGATCCATACTGTTTAGTCCATCTTGGTTCAGTTGATCCACCTTAAATAGATCCAGGTCTCTTCAAAATTTGGATTGAAGTCGTAAGGATCTGAGAACAGTCTAACATGAGCAGAACATGCTACTTCTTCAGTCAGCCAATCAAAAAGCAGCAAATGGCTGCCTTAAGTATGTTATTTTCATGTTGGTTCCCAGTCACACCACATAGTGATACAGCGAAATTTAGCCATGCATCCTCATGAAACAGGTGGTGTAAGAAACTTGGTGATGTAGTGACTTCCTGCAGGGCCAGTTGACAAGCTAGCTGATAACATGCTGCCAGTAGCCAGTTGGAATAGCTTGCTAAACTAGCTGGATTGTTACCCATTGGCTAACTACAATTTATGAAGATTCCTAGTTTGGTCACTAACTGGACAATGTGATAAATTGTCTAATTCAAGATGCATTTGTACAATTTCACCACTGACTCTGTGGAACTGTTTATACTCCAGCAGAGTTAGATGGTGCTTATATGATAGCTTTTTATGTTCCCTGAAAGGTCACCTCAAAAATGTCCCCCTTATAAATGCTGGTGTGACTGGGCCTTTAGAGACTGTCACTATTAATTTTTAAAGCATTGCATTTTGTCCAGAAGGCAACCATTTTTGGTATTGAGTTTTCCCCATGTTGCCAGTATATTTGGAATAGATAACTAAAGGTTTGTTTGTTTTTATCCGAGATCTTCCCAGCTGGTTCAGAGCTAGATAACAGACCAAGAGCTCTACCTGTCTTCAAACAGAGTGGAGGCAGAACAGAAACCAACACAGACAAATAGCTTTACTTTTTTGGGATTCAGATCCTGTTTCCTTTGAGTCTGTTTGGGGAAAGGCCTGTATTCCCTCTAAAGGTTTCTGACAAATTCTGCCAAAGTGTCCTGGCAGAATTTGGCAGAAAAAGGCAAGAGTCTGTAGCTGTCCTGCTTCTTTCCCTCAGAAACTGGCCAAGCACCGAAATTTGACATCCGTCTGGAGCCAGTGACAGTGAGCGAGGGGGAGAAGCTGAGTCTCAAATGCCACATCACTGGCTCTCCTCCACTGACCATCCAGTGGATGAAGGACAGGAAGGAGCTGATGTCCAGGGGAAACACCCGAATCACATTTGTTGGTGGGATGGCCTGTCTGGAAATCAGCCCAGTTTCAAAGACCGATGCAGGGGATTACCTCTGCAAAGCCAGCAATGCTAATGGCAGTGACTTCTGCAAGTCCAGGGTCACTGTGAAAGGTAACAAAATCAGTTTTTGGTATCAGTTTTGTGTGATGAACAGTGGCATTTCTTACATTTTACTGACCAGCCTGTCTCCTGATTGTTTACAATCTCTCCTCGAGTTTATTTTTTTATTTTCAACTCATTTTTACACAATAAAAAGCATAAAAATACATGACTGCTGAAAACACTCACCCGGTGTTGCCAAACTGGACATTTTTCTACCCAACTAGGATACTTTTTTTTACAATGATCTAAAAGAATTGGTGGATATCATTTTTCAATATTGAAGTCATGGAATCGGGCTCACCTAATTATACTAATAAAACAAAATACCAGAGGCATATATTTAGCCACAGGACCTAACTATATACTCCTTTGTCAGATGGAAAAAAATTGACATGGACCACTTTATTGGACAGATTTGAGGCTCTGACTGGGTTTCTTAGTTTCATTCAAATGTGGCAACACTACACTCACCTTTCTTTTCAGACAAAGGAGCCAAGGCCACCCCCACAGAGGCCACCGCCCCAGCTGAGGCTGCTCCAGTCAAAAGGCGTGATAACCTGTTCTTCATCGAGGAACCCAAAAATGTTTCTGTCACAGAGAGTAAGTAGCCTGTTGGAAGACCATTCTGGACCTGAAGCTATGTTTCATGGGAGCTCTGTACAAGAACATTAATTCAGTGTTACTGGCAGCTAGTTGAAGCATTACCATCTCAACTCTTTCACAGAGGTGGATTCCAAATGTGCGATAAGGTTCATCATATCAAAGTTTTTCTTCTTTCAAATGAAATCCAATTTTTTTTTAAGAAGTATTTTTCATCTTGATACATAGACTAGCACAGAAATGATCAGTAAATTAATAGATTATTCAGTCAACAGAATATTAATTTGTAACTATTTTGATCATGTATTAATCGTTACTCCTTTTCCAAGCAAAAATGATAAACATTTACTGGTTCCAGCACCTAGAATCTAAAGATTTACAGTTTTATAGCCAAATTGGTTGATCAGTCAATCAGGAAATATATATATATATATATATATATATATATATATATATGTCATATACACCTTTCAGTAATTTTTTTATTTGTATGTGTTTATAACTGTGGTTTTTCAGTGTCCCCACTTATGGAATCATTTTGTCAGACTAACTGTTCAACACATTTTATGTTGTGTTTGTATGTAGTGTATGTTCAATGATGGATAAACATTGGGCTTGTACTAGTTGTATATGTGACATGATATATATTATATCCATTTCAAAGAGAGAAGTTAAAAGAAGAACTGTTTATTACTCCAATACCCTAACCTAAACAACAGAGGAAACAATACAGTGTCTGAACTAAAGGTTGTCTTTAAAGAACTGTAGGACAGATGCAGACTGGTGCAGGTTGCACTCATTTAAAAAGTACAACATGAAGAATTTATATGAAACAGTTGATCATTGCAAAAATACATACACTGAAAAAAGTCCATGTCGAGCTGCATGTTTACTTTATTTTTTGCAGAGGACACCGCAACCTTCATCGCCAAGATTGGAGGCGACCCGATCCCGAGTGTGAAGTGGATGAAAGGCAAATGGAGGCAGATCACTCCTGGTGGTCGTATCTCCATCGAGCAGAAGGGCCGAGACACCAAACTGGAGATCAGGGAGGTGACCAAGTCCGACTCCGGACACTACAGATGTATCGCCACCAACAAGCATGGAGAAATCGAATGCAGTGCTGAGATGGAGGTCACCAAAAAGGAGGAAGTGGAAGGAATCGGAGACTTAAGGACAAGGCTAAAGAAGTAAGCGCTTTGGCATCAAGATATGTTGATTGTACTGTGCGATTGATTTCTTTTATCTGAATCTGTTTGGACATTCAGGAGAGATCGTTTGATTTTTGTTGCAGAATTTTGTCCTCTTTGAAAAAGAGATCATCTCTTTATATTGGTCCTGTTGACAAGAAGAGTCCATCTTTGATTGTGTATTTGATTTTTGTGCCAGGACTCCCTCGAAGCAGAAGAGCCCAAAGAAAGATGAAGAGATTGATATTGTGGAGTTGTTGAGAGGTCACAACCCTAAAGACTACGAGAAGATCCTGCGGAAACACGGAATCCACGACTACCGGGCCATCCTGCAGGCCATCGAGTTCCTCAAGAGGGAGAAGGAGATGGAGACTGGAAGAGCAGTGAGACAATTTAAATTACATAACTGATCCTGATGATAGTAAATCTGTAGTGGTTTGGGTCAAATTACTCAAATACTGAAAATACAACTACTAGAAGTATTTGAACCACTTGTCAAAGTTCAGCTTAACAAAAAGCAATTAATGGGCAGGTTTGAGACACAGCCTATTACATGGGCTATATGAGATATTTTACACTTCAGGAATTTAGTGGCCCATAACTTCAACTTTTAAGAACCCATAAGGTCTTGGTTCCAGGCTCTGCCTCGTGTTTCCTCTGTGGCTTACAAACCGGAACATTTTGGATATACGCCATTAAGAAGGCACCATTTTGATCTGTGAAACATACAGCAATGGGCAAAGTGGAGTTGATACTTTCTTTTATGTTTATATGTAATGACTTCAATGTAATTAATATTA
Organism: Xiphias gladius; assembly: GCF_016859285.1. NCBI lineage: Eukaryota > Metazoa > Chordata > Actinopteri > Istiophoriformes > Xiphiidae > Xiphias > Xiphias gladius. Next base: position 28,616,494 of record NC_053415.1, on the reverse strand, counting down.
AATTAATAGACAAGCTCCACCTGCAGAAGGGGGTGATCAAAATGGATCACAGAGACAAAATTTTAAATCTTTAAGTCATGAAATGATTCATTGTCATAAAATTAAGCTGCAACAATTCTTCTTAAGTCATTTTTTAAAGCAAATATGCCAAAATATCACCGGTTCCTCTATTGAAGTAAACTGAATACTTTTTGGTTCTGGACTGTTGGTCGGACAAAACAAACAGACAAAACATTTGAAGCATCAACTAAGTTTAGGAACATTTCAGATTATAATAATTATAATGATTTTATAATGATAATGATTTACTTCCAGAACCTCAGACAATGGCTACACATCAAGTTACAGGTTGTTAAGGTTCCTGTGGGAGAAAAGACCTACTAAAACGATTCTGAAAAGGTCAAAACAGAGCGATGATACAAATCTTCCCTCGATATTTCATCACACATCAGTGATGTAAAAAAAAGAGTTAAGTGTAATAGATTAAGATTTTGTTGCTCTGAATTAGATGCTTTAACAGTCGTCTTTCCCGCTGCAGGAGGTGGAGCATGGTGGTCGGGTTGAAGAGGAGGACATGGCTCGACTCATCCAGCAGCTGGAGGGACGCGTCAGCACAGAGGTACCAAAAAAATCAACATCAAAACCACCTTCACAAGAGGGCAGTGAAAGGGAAAGATTTGTTATTAGATTTGTTATGAGACTTTGGAATTAACACTTTTAAATAAAGAACAAACAGCCCTCTGTAGGTGAAATCAATCATCAAGTATCACAGGATAATAAGATTGTATACTGCCCCATATGGCCAAAAGTATGTGGACAGTCAACACATTCCAGTCATATGTGATGATTGAACATGTGATTCGAAAATCACGGGCATAAAACAGCCTCCACTCTTCTGCGAAGACTTAAAGCTGATACCGCTGTCACAGTAAAGCACAGAAGCTTGTTATTCTGAGATAATGACACATGTAAAGCTTTAGAAAAACAGAAAAACCCCACGAGAAGCCAACAGACACACAGCCAGAGTACTTGGAATACATCTTCTGATACACCTTACATGGGGTCATCAGGTATTTCGGGTCTTTTAACATCAGACACCCAGTTGACCCAGCCGCGGTTAATCAGGCCACAACTTTTGCTGTGGTTGTACTCGCTTGTCCCCATGGACGTCGTCTCCAAAACCAGAGCGACCTCGAAGCTTTCTCAGATGCTTCGGTGGTGTTCTTGATGGCTCTTCTCCTTGCTACTCCAATGACGCCCAGAGCGTTTAAGGCTTTGTGGAGTGAATGTCCGACAAATCTTCTGCATCTACCTCGATGGGCATGAATCTAGCCTTCAAGCCCTGCATGCGACAGTTGATGAACAGCTGTTTACACATGGTCATCTTCCTTTCATGAGCCACTACTCCATACAGTCCTCCCACAGTGTTGTCAGCTCAATTAGGATTCAGCCTGACAATTCTTGAAATTAAGGGGAAAAAAAACAGATGCCTCTGTTATTTCATTGCAGTATCATGTAGACCAACTCAGACAGGATCAGGACTGTAGTCAAAAGGGTTCAGGAACAGAAAGCATTTTATTTTTAGTATGTCTTTTTCAGACAACTTCTTAAAGTTAAAACAGTGAGCAAATGAGCCAAGTTCATAGTGTTCATCGCTGAAGTCCCATGGAAAAGTTCTAAATCTTAAGGTAGGTAGGTTTTACAACATTTTCCCATCCTTCAGGTAGCAATACAAAGCTTTTAAATTGAAAGTAACATTAGCAGTACATCCACATCCACAGCACTTCATAATTATTCATTAGTTTACTGTATTACAAAAGTCGGTGTGCTTCTTGTATGTTTTCATAATGTCTCAGCTGTTTTGTTGCAACTTCTTACTCCCAAGAACTGGTTATGTTAGCTTACAATACAGAGCTGATATATTACTGAATGCAAGGCGTTGCTTATTAGGCAACAGGTCAAACAGATAAATCAGCGTCTGAAGAATTGATTATGTCTGAGTTGTGGGGGTTTATTGTACTGGAGATACTTTATGCAGGTGGCTGAACACGACTTTGCAATAAAACAGTAATTAGTCATTTAGTCTTTTACAACAGTTCTTTTGATTTAGTTGTAGCTTTGTTTCAATCAATATTTCTCATCATAGTTTTTAATGATTAATACCGTTGTAAAAATTAATCAATCAGAGACTTTCAGGCATTGATCAAATAATTAAAACTGATTTTGATTCCTCAGCCTGTTTCTGTAATGGAGGATATCACTGACCAGACGATGACTGTGAACCAGACCGCCACTTTCAAGTGCCAGATCAGGATCAACTACCCAGAGATCACTCTGACCTGGTACAAGGGCACCCAGAAACTGGAGAACAGCGACAAGTATGACATCAGCAGCGTGGGCGACAGCCATTATCTGAAGATCAAGAACTGCCAAGTCAAAGATCAGGGCAACTACCGCGTGGTCTGTGGTCCTCACATCTCCAACGCCAAACTTACTGTCACAGGTAAGAGTCTGAATGTTTGGACTTCCCGTTCGTTGGACACTTGTCTGTACGTCTTTCATTTGTCCTCCCGTTCCACTCCTTTATTTCATTATCAGGAGCTTGTTATAAAACAGGTAAGTAGACTAACAAAACTCAAACTGACCTCTTTGAACCTTCAGAGCTGTGATGCTTTTATTTTTGTTTTTTGTGGATTTTGTGTTCTTGTTTTGTGTTTCTTAAATTTAGGCGAGACTATAAACACTCCAAACAGTCTTAATACATAAATACATCAAATCAATCAAATAATCAGTGTTATACTAAATAAATCAAAAGTTAACTGTGATTATCTGGTTTTAGCCGACCAAATTCAGTTCACTAAATGCATCAGAAGCATCGAGGTCAATGAACGCCACTCTGCCACCTTCGAGTGCGAGTTGTCCTTCGACAGTGCTACCGTCACGTGGTACAAAGACTCGTGGGAGCTTAAAGAGAGCCCAAAATATAACTTCAGGATCGAGGGCCGGCGGCACTTTATGACCATCCACAACGTAACCGCAGAAGACGAAGGTTTGTTAACGAATAGAAAATGTGAAGAAAAAAAAAAAAATTAAACTGCATTTTTCTTTTTAACTGATCCAGGGACAGTTGTTGTTTTCTACATGGCTCTCAATATTATGGTTTAGAAAAGGGAAAGTACCTGACAATGGACAAAGAATTATACTAGATCAAGTCAGTGTGCTGTGCTACGTTAAATCTGAGATGTTAAACTTTAAGGCTGCACAGTACTGACAATTACAAAAACATTTTATGCTCTATGTAGTTGCATGTCGTAAAAAATATATATAGATAAAAAAAATATATATAAGTAAAATTAAGCATCCGGTTTGTTCTGTAAAACACGTCAAAATTGCTTTAGACCCCCACGAAACAATTACACTTTTAAAATGAACTTCCTGATTTGCAAATGTGAAGAATGGCAAATTAATAAAAGTAAAGAAAATAAAGACAACAAATTAACTTGTTAAACTGCAGTATAAACATCTATTTTATTTTCTTCTTCAGCTGTGCAGCCCTAAATGATTACATCCAAAAAGAGTAAAGGCCCAGTCACAGCAGTGAAATCAGTTCATTTCAGCACAAATTTCCTGCAAATACAACTCAGGTGAACCTTTACACATGAATTCTCACCGTTGACCAATAACAACCCATCCTGACAGAGCTGAGCTTTGAGTGGACGGCGAGCCGGAGAGCCCAAAATGGAGGAAGCTGTCATAGCTTATTATCTGCGTGTCACCATCCAGGTTTATTGAAGCTTCTCTGTCAGAGAATAAACTGCTGCACAACAGAGACCTGGTTTATACAGAGTTAGAGACAGGACATTACTGACTGATACAGACTGATACTGATGGAGCTACCGAACAAACAAAGTTCTTCCCTCTTAAATAAAAAACTCTTTGGTCAATGAAATCATGTAAAATCCTGAGAAGAAAATGTCAGGGGGAAGTCAAACTTTCCAGTACAGAGAAAGTGACACTTCTCAGGTGTGACTGGGGCTTTGTCGTGATTTTAATTCATCGTTAGTTTTTTTGTAAAAGTGTCTTCAAAAATGAACTTGACCTAGACAACATTATGTAATGTAATCGGCATTAATACTGTCTCCACTCTGTAAGGCGTTTACTCTGTGATCGCTCGTCTGGAGCCGATGGGAGAAGCTCGAAGCACAGCTGAGCTTTACCTTTCAGGCAAAGGTCTGTACGTTTTATCAGACAGATAGAGTTACTAAAGCTAATGTCAGTGTCATTGACAGCAGTTATAGTCATAACATGTCGTACCTTGTCCTTTCACAGAAATTGGGTTAGGAAGGCTTCCTCAGGGTGAGTATTTTAAAAAGCGACAGTAAAACTGAACGTGTCTCCAGGACCATAACTTTGTGTTAGGTCTAAACAAAACCAAAAAAATGTTTTAGTTTATTCGTGTATATTATTCTAATTTTATTTAGCTTTGTTTTTTATTAATATATTTCCATTAATTATGACGTTGATCGAAGTTGTATTTGTGGCTAAACCTTTAGACATCCCAGACACGTCAGTTCAAGTACCAGAGACAGCTTCTGTGGTTGTTTACTCAGGTGAGTCTGGGATCAAACTTCTTTTTAACCTCCTTAACTCCAACTTGACTCGGCTTGTGTCATTTATAAATGTCTTTTTCTACCGAAAGATTCCTCTGAATTTTATCACTCCGAAGAGAGAACAGAAGTGAAAGGTACAAACAGTTTGTGAATTATTAAATTCTCAAATTAATACTAACTATGTTCACTTAAATTCTTCCTTTTTGCGTGAAGAAAAGTGAATCACCAAGTTTCTGCATTTCATCCATCAACAGTATTTCCTTCCATCCTAAAATTTTACCATCATCATCATCATCATCATCATCATCATCATCCTCCTTTAACTCTGATCCTCAATAACTGTGTGATCATTTTGAACTCAGTGAATATTAATTCAAACATCATCAAATACCACCTCAACATATGAAGTGTGCTGCGATAATATCACAACAATTTAACTTCAGTATAACAACTTTAATCACATTCTGTAAATATATTTCAAATGCAAGTAAATGGGAACAAATGTACAGAAGAGGAGGCATGTGGAAAAATCAAGTTAAGGTTGGAGATTAATCCCAAAATTCACATATAAAGGTCCGAATGTGAAGAGTGAAGAAATCCAAAATTAAGCCACAATTCTAATATTTGAATCAAAATTTTTGACATTAAAGTTCAAGATAAAGGTTTTAGTACTGACCTCAGAATTCCGAGATAAAATTTGAAAAATCAAATTTTCAAATCAGAATTTCAAATCCCAGTTCTGAGATAATATCTAAATGAATAAGAACTTTAATGTGATATTAAGAGATTTAAATCTGAATCTTAACTCACTAAAAAAGTTTTTAAAAACTCCAAATTATATTTTGAAAGCAGAATTTTCAAGTCCTAATTGTGAGAAGAAACACTAAAGTTTCTAAAGTCTGACTCTTGACTTTAATGTCAGAGGTTTCTAACCATAACCACATAATTATGAGATTTTAAAATAAAAATTCAGAGACTAATAACTGAATATGATAATTCCTAAATCTCTTCCTCAAAATCAGAATTTGGAATTTAAGTCAGAATTCTGAGATTAAAAACAAAATTTTGAAATCAAAGTTTGAGATCAAAGTTTAAATTCTGACCTTAATCTGAACTCTGAGTACACGGTCAGAATCTCAAAATCTTGAGATTGATCCCAGAATTTAAATGAGTGTTTCACATAATCCTCATCTGTACAAATCCAAACTCTGCACTGATTGAATATTTTAAGACAGATCTCTCTAACAGTTGATTATCCTTTAATGGTCTACTGTAGTTTTTGAAAGTCTGACAGTTCAAGAAGAGACGGTTTCTGTTCAGTACTCCTCCATCAAAGGTATCAACATGATTCTATTTTCTAAAATAACTCCCCTCATCAATATAAAAACTGTCATCACACTGTCTGTCTGTGTCTTCAAATCTCTTTTTACCGTTTTTGTCCTCTATACTATGTTTATCTGTTTTGTTTGGTTTTTTTGACCAATGTCATTTATCATTGTCTTCATGTTTCTTCATTGGTTGTTGTTCATTTGCAGTAAATCCCCCTTTATTCCATCCTTTATATCTTGGGATAGTTAAAGATCTGCGACAGTCTTGACATGACAGAGTCAAGTTTTTTTTCTAAGCTCACTTTTCTCCTTCACCAGAAGACAAAAAACTTGTTGAAGATATTGTTGAGAGGACTCAGGTCGAGATAACAGAAGAAATCCCTGAAGGTATAATCGCTTAAAATAAAAGGCAAAACAGGCAAAAAGGCTCGGGGCTGTTCAACAAAGCTTGTGGCTGTCGCCTAACATAGCCGCTGATCAGAACTGCCAATCTGCCGCCATGTTTGTCCGTCCACTTGGTTCACACATCAGCATTTCAAACTGCTGCTTATAGAAGCTATTCTATTTTTAGTTTGTTGTAAATGATCTTCTAGTCTTGTCTGTCTTTTACTTTCGTGTTTTATCCCTCTTATTCATGTGTGTGTTTCCTGTTCTTTACTCTTTTTCGCCCCGACTTACCACTCTTACGCTCTTATTAATCCTGCCTAGCAATTTCTGTTCAGTTGATGGCAAAAAGTAGAGCTTGACCGTCATAGTTCTAACATGAACTTTCTTGATGTTTTAAGTACCTGAGGTTTACAGGAGACCAGAGGAGAAACCCTCTGAGCCTGCAGCTTCACCTCCACCTCCAGTCAAAGGTATCTACAAATACCTCTTCCTATTTTTACTAATTACTTAATTCCTTCTTATTTATGTACTTTGTGTTTTGTGTTGGAGTTGTTCATTTATTTAGAACTTTCTTGTTCAGTCACATTGTTTGTTCCTTTCTTTGTTTATTTCTATCTCTCCTAAATACCTAATAATAAAAAATCTTGATGTTAGCATTTACTGTGGTCAGAATACTGAAATCGATGGTAATATTTTAAAGTATACGAAGTAAAGAAGCCGCAGCCCGAGGTAACTGTCGCTGGTCCGCCTCGAAGGGAGGAACCTACAGCCCCAGAAGGTAACGTTTTTAGCGGATTATTTTCTTAAAAACCAATTATTTTATGTGTTTGCGATCTTACAGAGTCTTTATTGTCTCACATTCTTAATTCTTCATGTAAAACATACAAAACAGTGATGAAAACCTTTTCAAATTACATCAAAAATTGCAAAAACATCAATTAAACCTTTATGACAAATGACATTTTTTATGAGTCATATATGTACGGTAGACGTAAATGAAATTCTTTTATTTTTTTTAATGACTCTGTAATACAATATTCACATTTTTTTTTACATTGATACAAGACAAAAACCTTCCGAATTTGTATGAAAAATAGTTTCAATCCAAATTTTTCAAATTCCATGGATGTTGATTTTTTTAAAATTTCATTAAAAGTTTTTGATTTACAATATTTACATGTCATTATCATTTCAAATTCTTAATTACATACAATGCAAAAGAAATGCAACATGAAGGCCTTTTTAAAAATAATTTTTAAATTTTATAGAATTTTTGTAGAGTAAAGCTACAATTTCTTGACAGCTTTTCATTTTTACATACATTTCATATTTATAACACAATTTTAGCATGAAATTTTAGAGGAATGTGATTTCATACTTTGTTCTAAATTCAGGTGATCCTAAACTTATTGTCTTTATAGATCTTAAATTTCTTTAAATGTTTTAAATTTTTATCCAGGTTTCATATTTATACCAGAAGAATATACAATATATTCTGTATGTATTTGTTTATTTATGTATTTATTATATTTAACATTAGAATGCAAATTCACAAATTTTAGCATGAAATTTGATAGGGTATTACATTTTACATTGTATGATGAATTTCACCTTAGGATTTCTCTTGAGTGCGCTCTGTACAACTTAATGTTGTCTAAAGTGTTCCTTTACTTAGCTATTCTCAGTGTTGTTACAATGCGAAAAGAGCATCGTGTTCTTGGCTGTCTGTCTTTAAATTGTTTGGTTATCTGTTAGTCTGTTCGTTTTATACATTTCTTTGTTTTGCATGTTATTTTTTCCTTCTTTTCTTTTAAGCCGTGTGTGACTCCCTATTGACTCACAGTAATATTTCTCTGTTAACCTTGAAGAACCTTCAGTATACACCAAACCAGAGCCTGAAGCCGATATAGTTCCCAGAAAGGTCAGCCCTGAACCTTATCAACCACAGCCAACAACAGCAGAGCCAAAAATGGTTCCTCCCGAACCTCAAGTGTTGCCTCAGAAACCGGCAGCACCTACGCCCAAAGTGGCCAAAATTAAGCCTGAACCCGAAGCCCCGAAGGTTGAACCTGTCAAGAAACAACCAGAAGCTCCTAAACCAAGAGGTAAAGTAGTAAACACTTTGCTTTACTACTGTTCAACTGGAAAGACATTGTGTTATACAGTATGTTTTTCTACATTTGTAACCTTTTAACACGTTTGTGTAAATCTTGAATGTTCTACGATGTTTTTCACTGCCAACCACTTGATCTGGATCTTTTAACATTAACATCACCCAATGTATTTGGAGTTGACCATACATGAGTTTTAGGGTTTTTGAATACAGCTTTTTATATAATCCCTTTACGCATTAACTCTAGCAATGAAAGTCATAGATTTAGAGTAGTGATAGTGAAGCTCATGCTGTGTCCCTCGAACAACCTTTGGATAAATGTAGAGTAAAAATTGAAAACTTTTTAATGTTAAGTGCCTGCTGTAGCCAAAGCAGAGGAAGCCATAGTTCAGCCAATTGCTGCCAAGATTACTTCACCAAAGACTGAAGATATTTTAGCAAAAGGTACAGGAAAGACAGCGGGTTTTTTTTTTCCATCTTGAAACTCTTTAATATGTGTTGTCACGTGATTGGCTTGATGTAATATAAATCAGTCTGTGTTGTGCATTTTATGTACTCTGATTATGTTTTTCTGTAGTACTTTTTGTTCTAAGCACACGTTAGAGTGGTTACCAGGTTACTGAACCTGTATATATAATGTTCTTTAAAGTACTAGAACCACCAAAGCCAGAAGAACCTGTAGTTCAGCCAACTGCAGCCAAGGTTACTCCGTCAACACAGGAACGTCTTCCAGCTAAAGGTATTGATAGTTGATCTTTGAATCTTCAATTGTTCTGCTTCATTTCCACAAATGTTTTCTTTCAGACTCTGAATTTGCTCGTTAAGAGTGTGATCTTTGATTCCATGTTAGCCTTGATCGTTACCTGTACGTTAAACAATACATAATGTTCTCTTAAGTGCAAGATGTACCCACACCAGAGGAACCTGTGATTCAACCATCTGCACCAAAGGTTACTCCACTCAAGGCTGAAGCTGTTCCAACTAAAGGTACTGCAGAGATGCTCTTAGTAGTTGCTTTGTTGTACTGGCATGTTTTATGTTTGTGTTGTTTCTCAATTTATGTAAATGTGTTACAGTTTATCATTTTTTGTTCTTTGAACTGCTTTTAAGTATCACACGGAAAGTAAATATCTTCCATGAATATCTTTGAGTGTGCTAAGCACTCGTTAGAGTGTGACTTTCACTTTTGGGTTTTTCTTTCAAAATATGGTTAACAAGATAATCATCTTATCAATAAATGTTCTTCTAAGTTGTCTCAGAACCAAAGGTACCTGAACCACATCTGCTGGCTGGTAAACCTGAGCCGGAAGCACCAAGGTATATCCCTGAAATCAAATCAGAAGAACCGAAGAAGGCTCTGGAAGAACCAAAGAGGGTCCCAGAAATGCCAAAGAAAGTTCCAGAAGAACCAAAAAAGATTGTTGAAGAAACAAAGAGAGTTCCTGAAGCCCAAAAGAAAATTCCAGAAACACCAAAAATGGTTCCAGAGGAACCGAAAAAGGTTGTGGAAGAAATAAAGAGGGTTCCTGTAGCTCCAAAGAAAGTTCCAGAGGCACCAAAGAAGATTCCAGAAGAACCGAAAAAGGTTGTGGAAGAAATAAAGAGGGTTCCTGAAGCTCCAAAGAAAGTTCCAGAAAAGCCAAAAAAGGTTGCGGAAGAAATAAAGAGGGTTCCTGTAGCTCCAAAGAAAGTTCCAGGAAAACCAAAAATGGTTCCAGAGGAACCAAAGGAGGTTCCAGAAGAACCAAGGAAGGTTCAAGAGGCACAGAAAATGGTTAAAAAGCTACCAGCAGGGCCAGAGAAACATACTGAGGTTCTAGAATTAGTAACAGAGGAACCAGTGCCGCACCACCAAGCACCAACACCACCACAGGATTTGGAAACACCAAAACAAATTCCTCAGGCTAAAAAGCCTCAGCAACAAGGTAGATATGCCTGCAAACATGACAAGTTTGACCATCTTATTAACTAATCATTACTGATCTTGATCTTTTAACTCACTATTTATATCTTTTGGTCTGAGATGCCTTCAGCTACTTTTTCAAAGGTTTTGTCCTGATGTCTGTGCTGTCATGTGTGTTTACTGTGTGTTACATCATATCAATTATCAAAACAGTTAAACAGAGGGAGATACCACAGCAAACAACAGTTCTAGCTAAACCAAAGCTGGAAGCGGGTACACCCATCAAAGGTATGGTTAAAATTACAAATGTTTCTCGGGTACTTTTAGAAAGTCAGCAGAAATGTTCATCAGTTTCTTCTAGTTTAACTAGGTGTATTTATTTGTCCCTGAAATCAGATGAGGTTATTCCTTCCGGAAAAATAGAAGTCCAGCCAAAGTCTAAAGAAACTCCACAGCAGAGAGGTAGTGATTCAATACTTACAGTACAGCTGTAAAATGAGAATCACAGTAGAATATATACCTCACTGAAATTTCGTTTTTTTTTGTGTCTTGATGGTTTTTTGTTGTGTGTTGTTTTCCTCTTGGCCACCGCTCCATGGTGCAAATCTTCAATCTTGGGTGATGTCTTAAAAATGACCACAGTTCCCTTGAAGACTGATCTTAAGCAAACAGTAGTGGATGAAGACAGAAAAGAGTCTTATCTAAAGAGGGACCCTGGAGAAAGGATTTCTCGTGCAGCAGAAGTTGGACACAGGCAAGAGGACATCAGAACATGTGAAAGGGGAGTGAAGCTCAGTGAGTTGATTGTGACAGAAGAAAGCACTTTGAAAAGGGAAATAAGGCAACCAATGGTTATTGAAAGGGAAGAGCAGGAGCTTTCTACATGGTACAGTGAAGATCAGCAGGTTGAGGAAACTGAGCCACAAGAGGACATTGAGCCAGTATACACAGAATATGAGACTGAAAAACCAGAGGATACTGAACCTTGTGATGAAGAAGACTTTAATGTGGAGGAAGAAGCTCTGAACTGGCAAGAAGAAATGTCTTTAGGGTCTGTCTCTCCACCTTTAAAGAAAGCTGACCTTCTCCCGTCAAAAAGAGACATCACACCTCCATGTGAAATTATTCATCCTTTAAAGAAAGAGGTTTCTCCACCCGACACTGGAATGGCATCCAAAAAGGATGCTTACAAGAAAACTCCTCAAGAAAGGAAACTCAAGGAAGCAACTTATACAGAGCAGAGAGAAGTTACTGAATCATTTGGATCAGTACATTGTGAAGAAATTGAAGAAGAATCTGTCTTTCCAATGGAGGATCTTGTTAAATTTAAAATCTCTGCTACACCTACAATAGTCACATTACTGAAAAAGTCTAAAATACCTAAAGATGTCACTCCTTTGAAGCAAACTGACTCTGTTGAAGTGAAAGAAGTTCCATCTGACAGATCCATGTCTCTGCCTTGTAGAGAAACAGTTTCACCTCCATCTGAAAAAGACTTACCCAGAATTCTTCCCAAAGCCACTCTTTCTCATCCTATGACAGGCATTCCTGCCAACAAAGAAGCAATACCACCTAAAAAGATTAAGTCTCCAGGGGAGGACATCACAAAAACTCCCAAAGCTGCAGGAATAATGTATCTTGAAGACATTGTACCTCTAGAGAAACCAACTCTTGTGCCAGAAGAACTGTCTTTTCAAGAAGAACTTGTCCAAGAAACAAGATCTATCCCAGCAAGTAGGAAAGTGTCACCTCCAGTTTCATCTCAGATTCCTTCATCTTGGAAAACAGTCTGTCTTGAGGAAGAAATCTCAGTACCAGAGGAAACTGAATCAAAGAAAACCTCTCCTGTATTTCCCAAAGCAGTTGTTGCTCCTAAAGAGGACTTTCCCCCTGAAGAAGTGTCAGTATCCAAAAAACCTATCCCTGAAGAAAGGGCTGTTCCAACTAAAAAATCTCACGTTCCACTGCAGAAAAAGCCTTCTCCCCCTGAGCAACAAACTCTTCCATCCAAGAAACCTACTTCTTATACGCAAACAGGAATCGCCCCAGTCGTTGACTCCTCTGAGGGAGCGAGAACCACTGCAACTAAACCTCTAACAACAAGAGATGATGACAAGAAAGTAAAGAAGGGAACACATGAGATTGAACAACAAACTCTTCAGAAAGGTATTCTTTCGTACTTGAGCTGCACAGGCTCATGATTGCCATAAGATCAACCCCTCTTAAGAGATTTAACATCTCACATTTCCTGTACTCACTCATCTTCCAATACTGTCTTCAATAACACCAACAGCTGGTACATTTTACACTAATCTTCACATTGTCACAGTAAGTCGTGTCTGTTTATTGTCTTTGAAACACGTTTTTTATGTTGCGACTCTATTAGGCACACCCATGCACTAAAGAACCTCTCAGTCTATTAATATATTTCATTGCCAAGTTTTTGTATTTTGGTTGGTCAGTTGACGTTCTTTTGCATCTTCAATCCTGGCACTTCTTCTATTTGTTTGTGCTGCTTGGAGTAATTCATTTCTAAATCATCTTTTCTCGTTAATAAGTCTTGATTGACCATGTTGTCTTGGTCATGACCTTAGCATCTTCTCTTCCCAAAGTATCTCCTCCAGAAGAGAGGAAACCATCTGCAACTACACCAAAACCTTCTCCTCCTGCTCCTACTATTCATGCAGAGAAAGTTGCTCCTCCTGCAGGTAGTCTGTTCAGTTGGTCCATTCCTTGTCTTTGCTGACTTTTCTAGAGTCAGTCATGTTGTTTTTCTTTTGTTTGTTTGTGTTGTCCTCATTTTCTCACTTGTCTTCAGATTTTCAGATTTTTAACTTTCTGTGATACTCATCATGTTTAGACCAAACATATTGTCTTCTTGGTCATGACCTTAGCATCTTGTCATCCCAAAGTATCTCCCCCAGAGGAGAAGAAACCATCTGCACCTACACCAAAACCTTCTCCTCCTGCTCCCACTATTCGTGCAGAGAAAGTTCCTCCCCCTGCAGGTAGTCTGTTCGGTTTTTCCATTCCTTGTCTTTGCTGACTTTTGTAGAGTCAGTCATGTTGTTTTTCTTTTGTTTGTTTGTGTTGTACTCATCGTCTCACTTGTCTTCAGATTTTCATATTTTTAACTTTCTGTGATACTCATCATGATTAGACCAAACGTATTGTCCCCTGGTCATGACCTTAGCATCTTGTCTTCCCAAAGTATCTCCCCCAGAGGAGAAGAAACCATCTCCACCAACACTAAAGCCTCCAACTCCTTCTCCTGCTCCTGTAGAGAGAGTCACTTCCCCTGCAGGTAGTTTCTTCACTTGGTTTTGTATGTTGTTGTAAACTGGATGTCTGTCTGTCTATCTATTCTTTGCTGGTTGATCAAAATGTATCCTCATGGTTTTCTTTTTTCTCAATTGCCATTTCACTTGCTGTCTATTGTGTCCCCAGTCTTGCATTGTTTCAGTGCAACTGCCTATTTATTGATTGGCTATGTTGTTGTCTTGGTCATGATCTTGGCATCTTGTATTCTGAAGTGTCTCCTCCAGTGGAGAAGAAACCATCTGCACCAGTAGCAACGCCTTCAGCTCCTGCTGCTCCTGCAGCCAAAATAGCACCTCCTACAGGTAGTCTGTTCACTTTGTTTGGTGGTACTTAAAAACACTGTTCTGTGTCTGTCTGAGCTGGCTCAAGTTTGTCTGTTTTACTCATGTGTCCTTTTCTAAAATCTTGAATCTGTCCTCTGTTTTATTGTGTAGTCACTTTCATATCTTCTCTGTCCTTATTCATGACTTTTGGTATTTTGTACTCCTAAGTATCTCCTCCAGCTGAAAAGAAACCATCTCCACCAACACCAAAGCCTCCAGCAGAAAAAGTCGTTCCTTCTGCAGGTAGTTTCTTCTGTTTGTCATCCATGTTGTTTAACTCCTTGTTTGTCCCACCTCAAAGAAATCTGTTAGGTCTTAACAACAGTCTGACTTCTTTAATATTTTCTGTTTTGTTTGAGTACCTGTCAGTTGTTGCTTGTTTGCCAGATCTTTGCCTGTGATTTAATGAAGTTGGCATTCTTGTAGCTCAAGTTGCACCAGTGGAGAAGAAACCAACTCCACCAGCCGTGAAGGCTAAACCCTCTCCTGTATCGAAGGAAATTTCTCCACCTGAAGGTAACATCTCTTCTGTAACTTACATCCATGTTGTTGTCTTATATTTGTCTTTCACTTTTAGGCATTTCATATGTGTCACCTTCAATCTTCATACAAAGCAACATGAATTTTGATTTAAGAAATGTCTTTGCTGTCTACATTCTGTCTAAATCTGATGGTCTGATGTTTGAATACACTAAAATCCATTTTCTGTTCTATAACCCATCCAACTCTTTCATATTAACTGTATCTGTTAAATGAGCCCAAATGATCCTATAAATGCTTTTTAAACATCTTCTGGAATTACTGTACTGTAACTTGTACACTTGCAATGACAAAAAATCATGTTAATCATCTAATAAGGTCATTGATTTCAAAGCTGACTTTCAGTCCAAAATTATTCTGGAAATAGAATATACAAAAGGAAATCTATGCTGCACTTTCTCAAGTTATCCGTCTTTAAAAATGAATTCACCTTCTTTATCTTCGATTTTGCCTTTTTTCTAACGCTGTTTCTATTGTGTATACTTACATTGATCTTCTTGCAGACAAGGAACCAGTTTCAGCACCTGGACCAACTAAAGGTATACAAAATATTTGCTTCTTTATTTTAGAAAGGCAATAAATCCTAATACATATTGCTATGTTAGTTATTGTCTCATAAACTACAAAACTATCTAATTTTTCATTTATGTGTTTAAGGGGTGTGCTAGTCCTGTGTTGTAAAAAATGAAATGTTTAGTTTCCTGTATATGAATGTTATATAAGGTGTATTTACTGCATCAACCACAGTGCCACCTCTTAAGCAAAAGGGTAAGGTTCCTGTTCACGAGGCAAAAACACCTGAATCACCTAAGCTGAAGAGTAAATTCACCAGAATACCCAAAGAGAAGGAACCGGAACCTGAGGTCATTAAGCTGAAGAAGGTTCCAGTGAAACCTCCGGAGCCCGAGAAACAAGTTGTAACTCATAAAGCTGAAGTGAAGAGGGATCAATATCCAGAACTAAGGGTTCATGGACTTCACGACAGAGCAGATCGAGAGATAATAACACTTGGAAGAACTGAACGAGTCTTCACTGCAGAGGAGGAGATGGTTCTGTTAGGCCATTTTGAGGAAGCTGAAAGGGTTGCAGTTGTACAGAAAACAGAGAAAGAAGGTTGGACAAGAACCCCAAAACCGCAGAAAGAGGAGGAACCCGAGGAACCAAGTGTAGTTAAGGAGAAAATAACTAAACTGCCAAAGGCAGATGAGCAGAAAGAATCAGTTAAACTAAAACCATTTGAAAAATCAGGGAAACCAGAAGACGAACTGCAAAAGATCAAACTAAAAAAGGTGCCAACTAAGCCCAAAGAGCCTGAGATGGAAGCCATAACTCATAGAGTTGACGTGACAAGACATTATGATATAGACATAACAGTTCAAAAGCTTCAGGATAGAGAGGATCGAGAGGTAATAACACTTGGCAGAACCGAACGAGTCTTCACTGCAGATGAAGAAGCATCTGAACTGGGATCTATGGAGGAACCTGAAAAGCTAGAGTCAGAAGATGAAAAATCAAGATGGATAAGAACACCTAAAGAACTGAAAGATGAAGAACCTGAGCCAGATTTAACTAAAAAGAAAATAAAGAAATTGCCAAAGAAAGAGGAGGAGCAGGAAGTGGTGACATTGAAACCATTTGAAAAACCTCAGAAACCTGAGACAACAGAGCCTCCAAAAGCTAAGAAAGAAGCTGAAGCAAGGACAGATATTGAGCGTACTCCATTCAAGAGAAGTGAGATGCCACAGAGAGATCAACCCAGTGCTGCTATAAAATACAGAAAAGATGAAGACATTCTCTTGACAAGTCCAGAGGTAATTCCTGATGTCAGCGAAGACCAGACAGAAATCCCGCAGAAGAAAAAGGTTGATCAAGTACCCAAGGATGAGGAACCTACAGCTGCTGACAAGCCTCATGGAAAAGTGAAAGTTATTTCCACACCAGATAAAGAGAAAAAGCAGGTTGTGTTGAAGCCTGTCACCAAAGTTGCCAAGCCTGAAGAAAAGCCTGAAAAAACATTTGAAGAGGAGAAAAGGAAGCCTGTGGACACAAGAATACCCAGTCAACCTCCAAGAGATGAAACTCCTAAAGAGCTGAAAGAACAGCAGCTTAGGAAAGTTGAAAAGACAGCAAAACCCAAAAAAGAGGATGAGAAACCTCAGGAGAAAGATGAACCAACTGTTCCTGCCAAGAAGCCCAGTCCACCCGGAAAGAAAGAAATGATCCAGCAGAAAGAGGCAGAGAAAGAGCTCCCACAAAAACAAACAGAAACCTTAAAAAAAGTTATTGAAGTCAAAAAGACTCCATCACCTAGGGTTGGCAAAGACAAGGTAGGAGAAGAAAAGCCCTTCAATCTTATTGAGCAGCTCAAGAAGCTTGAGCTTAAAAAGACACCATCACCAAAAGCTGATAAGCCAAAGCCTAAGGAACTGGAACAAGTCCCCATTGAGAAGAAGCCAAGTGCTGAAAAAGCCAAAAGGATTCCCAGAACTGTTTCACCAAAAGACTCTATTGAAACTGTAAAACTCAAAAAGGTCCCACAGAAGCCATCACCAGAGGAGGTTCAAGAACCAGAAAAGCCTGGTAAAGGAAGGGTCCCCTTGGTGAAGGAGATCTCTCCCGGAGCCGTGCAAATGAAGAAGCATCTGAACTGGGATCTATGGAGGAACCTGAAAAGCTAGAGTCAGAAGATGAAAAATCAAGATGGATAAGAACACCTAAAGAACTGAAAGATGAAGAACCTGAGCCAGATTTAACTAAAAAGAAAATAAAGAAATTGCCAAAGAAAGAGGAGGAGCAGGAAGTGGTGACATTGAAACCATTTGAAAAACCTCAGAAACCTGAGACAACAGAGCCTCCAAAAGCTAAGAAAGAAGCTGAAGCAAGGACAGATATTGAGCGTACTCCATTCAAGAGAAGTGAGATGCCACAGAGAGATCAACCCAGTGCTGCTATAAAATACAGAAAAGATGAAGACATTCTCTTGACAAGTCCAGAGGTAATTCCTGATGTCAGCGAAGACCAGACAGAAATCCCGCAGAAGAAAAAGGTTGATCAAGTACCCAAGGATGAGGAACCTACAGCTGCTGACAAGCCTCATGGAAAAGTGAAAGTTATTTCCACACCAGATAAAGAGAAAAAGCAGGTTGTGTTGAAGCCTGTCACCAAAGTTGCCAAGCCTGAAGAAAAGCCTGAAAAAACATTTGAAGAGGAGAAAAGGAAGCCTGTGGACACAAGAATACCCAGTCAACCTCCAAGAGATGAAACTCCTAAAGAGCTGAAAGAACAGCAGCTTAGGAAAGTTGAAAAGACAGCAAAACCCAAAAAAGAGGATGAGAAACCTCAGGAGAAAGATGAACCAACTGTTCCTGCCAAGAAGCCCAGTCCACCCGGAAAGAAAGAAATGATCCAGCAGAAAGAGGCAGAGAAAGAGCTCCCACAAAAACAAACAGAAACCTTAAAAAAAGTTATTGAAGTCAAAAAGACTCCATCACCTAGGGTTGGCAAAGACAAGGTAGGAGAAGAAAAGCCCTTCAATCTTATTGAGCAGCTCAAGAAGCTTGAGCTTAAAAAGACACCATCACCAAAAGCTGATAAGCCAAAGCCTAAGGAACTGGAACAAGTCCCCATTGAGAAGAAGCCAAGTGCTGAAAAAGCCAAAAGGATTCCCAGAACTGTTTCACCAAAAGACTCTATTGAAACTGTAAAACTCAAAAAGGTCCCACAGAAGCCATCACCAGAGGAGGTTCAAGAACCAGAAAAGCCTGGTAAAGGAAGGGTCCCCTTGGTGAAGGAGATCTCTCCCGGAGCCGTGCAGATGAAGAAGGTGCCCACCCAGTATGAGGAGGAGGTAACAGAAGAGGTGGCAGAAGAAATTGAGGGCGAGGAAGAAGAGGAGGCCTGGGGCTGGGAGCTGGTTCCTCGAGAGGACTGGGAAGGCGAAGGGGTTGATGGGGCATTGGAGACTCCTGGAATGCCTGGCGGTAAACGAGGTGAGACCAGGGCCGACAAACGCTCCCAAATGATGACTCTGGAGTCCCCTCATCCCATCTAAGATGACTCATCTAATCCTCATCACCTTCATATTTAGTCACTTGATCCATTCGTTCATCTAGAGCTCATGTATTTTTCTCTCTGTCAATCTGTCCATCCATCATCCATCCACTGTAATGTTTACATGTGGTCCATCATATAATGTCTGTCATCAAATGTCTTCCACATCAATTGTTCAGTGTTTGTCTTCACCAGTGTTCATGTCATTCAGAACTATTGTTTCATCTTTCATCCATTTATGTCCCTTTGATCATCTTGTCTCACTGTTCATCCATTATCAAACACTTCATCTTTACCCTCCTCATCATGTGCTGTGTGATGTCTCTCCAGTATTCTCATATGATGTGGATACGAATGTCTTTAATTTAGCATGTTTGCTGTTAGAATTGCTTAAATCCTCCTCTTAGTTTCTGCTGGACTATTACTAGTCAGAAAAACTGGACTATTACTAGTCAGAAAAACTTAAAACTCATTTTATTGTTTCTTGTCCAGATGGAAAACCAGCAGAAGAGCCACCAAAAGGCAGAGGCCGGGGATTTGGGGGTGAGAATAGACTGACATTACAGCTCATATGTACTAATGGTTTTGGTTCTTTGTGCTAGATAATGTTTGAAGCAATTTTACTTACTCCATTCGCAATTATGGTTAGGTGTAAGGTTTCTTATTTTGTCCTTTCCAACAAAGTCTGTTTTTTCGTGGTAAGCCTTTAATTTTAGCCCAGAAGGTTTGGGATGATCAACAACAGGGCTGGGTATCAAACCTCTAGCTTTTTGGTACCAACTGAAATGTGTCTATAGCACTGAGTGTCAAAATCTTTCAAGTACTGAAAGATTTCTTGTTGGTTTGTTCTTTAATTAAATATTTATGGATCTTAATCCAAAATTTTTCCAGTTTCACATAAAACGAGTTGTTTGTATCACTACCCAAACTCAGGTAGTCGTATCAAAAAAATTCAAATGATACCCAGCTGTACATCAACACTGAGAGTTACACTGACAACAGCCAGTATGAGTACACATCGTATGACCTTCGAAAAGTGATACCGTGAACACAAAGATATTTCATTGTTTGTTTTTTTTAGCCTCACAATTACTTTACTTGCTTGAAATTGCTATATCTTTCGCTCTTTGCATGTTGTATTTGTGGTTTGTTGTTGTTGTCTTTTTGAGTTTTGGGGTTCTTCAAAGAATCTTGTTGGTAAGCTTCTAAAGAGTGACGCTGCATTTTTTTTTAGTCTTAACAGAATCTTATATTCTGTGCTCCTTTAACACTAAAAACCGCTGGCTTAAAACAGATTTTTATTAAATGTGAGGTTACATCAACTGAGTGACAACTAATTCACGGTAGGCATAAGATCTTAAAAACATCCCATTGTCCAACGTAATTCTTTGCTCATCATCATATCTGACAATAACTTGATGAGTTTTTGTATATGATGTTGCAGCGAGAAAAACCCCATCACCTGGTGATGGCGGTAGGGGCCGGGGCCTGAGGCCTGGTGGAAAAGGTCCATCACCACCAGAGGAACCATTCGGAGGATTCAAGCTCAAAGCTGTCCCTCTGAAGTTCGTTAAGAAGCTTCAGGACATCGTGCTACAGGAAGCTGAGTCTATTGGCTCATCTGCAGTGTTTGAGTGTGAGATCTCACCCTCCACTGCCATCACTTCATGGATGAAAGATGGCGGCAACCTTCGTGAGGGCCCCAAGTACAAGTTCACTGCTGATGGAAAAGATCGCAAGTTGAACATTATTGATGTCCAGTTGTCCGACACTGGTGAATATACTTGTGTAGCCAGGAATGCTGGCAAGGAAATAACATGCACAGCCAAGCTCATTGTTGAAGGTAATCTAGTCAGGTTTTTTATCCAACATAAACATTGTCACAACATTAAAAACCAATTTATTTCAGAAGTTTGACTTATTTTGTTAACTAAAAAAAATAAGCTTTTTGTAGGCATCAAAAAGTAAACAAACTCAGGTATGGTGTTGGTACCATTATGGAAGAATTTCAAATGATACCAACACTTTATCGTATTGCAAATTCTGTATTTTAAATTACTGTATCTTTCTGTGCAGAGCTGCCTGTGAAATGGACAAAAGAACTGGAACCAGACACAACATGTACGAAGGGCCAGCCAATGTACCTGACCTGCGAGTTGAACAAAGAGAGAGATGTGATCTGGAAGCGTAACGGCGCAGTCCTTAAGAAAAAGGCTGGAAAAGTGGCCATTAATATCATTGGTATGCAGCACGCTGTGACCATTCAAAACGCTACTGATGACGATGCTGGCGCCTACACATGTGAGGTGGACGGACAGGAGGATATCAAGACTACAACCAACGTCAAAGTGATTGGTGAGTTGTCAGCAGTATGTAGATGAAACTAAAACAGTTCACAGGCTTCAGACTGACCTGATATTTAGACTGAATAGCCACTTCACTGTCACTCCATCTTTCAGACTGAATCACCTTTTAGTCGCCATTTCTTTGCCCCATTCCTTGGGGAAAGTTTAGCTATGGGAAAGGTTTCCATAAACCAGTCACCAGTTGACATACCTGGCCACTCTGATATTGTTTCAGTCAACACCAAGGCTGCATTATCATTCGTGCAATCAAATTTTATTTGTGTAGCAGCTTTCACACAGGGTGGTGAAAAAATAGATATGAAAGACAGTAAACTGCTAACAAACATTTAGAATAAGAAAACAACTTAAATACTCTCCATAAAACATTTTAATCAAAAATCAGGTTAGGTTTATAAGTTTATGTTTAAAGAGATCAGAACTGTAAATTCCTCTCAGATCCTCAGGGTGGCTGTCACAGTAGCTCGCAGCATAAAAACTTAAAAACTGCCTCACTAAAAGTGACAGGCAAACAATAAAATGACTTTAAAGTAAGAGTGTTAGAGTAAGTCAGTACTAGCCTGCGTGCAGTTAGCTGAAGTTAAACAAGTTTGCCAAGAAAATCTCATCAACGTTGAGAATACGTGTCAAAGGTAAGTTTTTGGTTACATAACTGATAGTGTAGGTTTCCCAATACAGGAATTAATATAGGAGGCAGAGAAGAAGATTTTCATTATCCAGTCCTTTATTTTACTTTATTGCCACACCTCAGAGGGCATGATCTTTCTTTAATCTAACAATAGGGGAAAAAATATAAATAAATACTTGTTTAAGAAGCGCAACCTAACGTGCTAGCTAGCTAAATTAACAAACTTGTTAAAAATTCTGCTAACATCTCAAATTCCTTGTTTTCGCTTGTAACCACGATAACATCAGGAAAAAATAAGCTTGTTTAGAACCAGAGCAGAACTACCTGTGTCTAGTAACTACATGATAAAATCAATTTCTAGAAATTTCTCAGAGCGTGTTTAAAATGTAGTTTTGCTTTGGCACATGTAGTTTAATTTACCTAATTTACTGTTCACTTCATGAAAACAATGCACAATATGTTTACTGCACCTGATAAAGCTAAAAGCTAAGTTTTATTTGTGGTCTTTGAGGTGCAGGTTGACAAAATAAAAGATTTATGATTAACAGACAGTTGCATTAAGTTAAAAACATCCCATTACCTTGAGCATAGATTTAAAACACTGATAAAACTGTTGATCACAGCTATGTTTGAGTTGTCTGTCTGATTCTGGCCTGGCTTGAAAATATCATAAACTTTACCTGCGTCCACTAACACTCTGATAAGCTATGTTGATTCTCAGACTAGGAGTAATCTGTTACTTTCAGTGTTTTCGGTCTTTCACTTCAGAGTTCTGTAACCAGGTCTGCTTCAAAGCTTGACACTGTTCTAAATAATTTGAACTCTCTGTCCTCAGAAATCATCAAAGACTGGCTGGTGAAGCCTCTGAGAGATCAGCATGTGAAACCAAAGGCCAAGGCCACATTCAAATGTGAGCTCTTCAAGGACACTCCCAACTGGAAGTGGTTCAAAGGAGACAATGAGCTCACTCCTTCTGACAAGGTTGAGATCATCAAAGATGGAAAGGACATGACGCTGACCATCAAAAACTGCCAGCCCGATGATGTATCAGAGTATACCATTCAGGTTGAGGATCGCAGATACACAGCAAAACTGACACTTGGAGGTTGGTGTAACATACACGAGTCCACATCAGAAAATCATGAGGATCGTGCCTAAACGACTAAAATATTTCTTTAATTTCAGAACGTGAGGCTGAGATCCTGAAGCCTCTCTCCAGCGTGGAGGTGGTTGAGAAGGAAGAAGCCAAATTTGACACTGAAATATCTGAAGATGATGTAGCCGGTGAATGGAAACTAAAAGGGCAGGTGTTGACAAGATCGCCGGTAAGATTTAAAAAAATACACCCCATCTCAAAGTCAACTGGTCTTACTAGCTGTGAAGGCAGCTAAGAAATGTGGATTTACCTCCTACACAATCGCACTGGTGAAATGGTCAATTATGCTGTTGTACTTTGGAGAAGTACATCACAAGTTCAGAGCTTCCTGATGTAAAATATTCCAATAAGATTAAGCAACGTGGGAAATTGGCAATAAGAAATGAAAAATTGTAGCTGGAGATGGAGTTGGGTATATGGGGACTTGTGGGACTGAAAATTGATGCAGTCCAGGATTATAATAAGACAGATACTGTAACCAGTTCATGGTAATGTTTTCTGAAGAGCTATGCAAACCATCATCTCCAGTGTTATTGGACTGGATTGTTTTGATTTACTGGTGAGCCGATTGAATCCAACTCACTGACACCAAAATATTCTTTTCAAAATAGATCATTATCATATCAAGTGTTCACACAAAAGTGTGAAGGACCAAGTCTCATTACCTCAAGAAGTTGACAAAATGTTATAAAAGTCGCACAAAAGTTTCTAAGATTCTAAGATTTCATTTTATCAACCATCCCTATTTCCTAGATTCTTCTTGTAGCAAATTTTATGAGCCACTGAGTGACTGAAATGTCACAGTTCTTAATACATAATATGATAGTCCTGGATCAAAGCCAGGTATTGATTAAAATGTGTCTGTAACTCTGAGTATTAAAAACTGTCACAAAACAAAAGTTGGCATCAGATGTCTGGTCAGATCCTAAGTCTTGTTTATTTATTCTTTCATCAGATTGTACCTGATTAAATAATAATTTTGCTACTTTTTAGATTTTTTTTCTTTTTTTCTTTAAATTTCTAGCACAGTTGCTTTGTGTTAAGAAAAATTCAAACACTAATGCACTTGAGAAATTAGATTTCTTTTGTTTAAATAATCTGGTTTTGCAGAAAGACAAACTTCTTGAAAAAGTGTAGTTTTAGTGTTGGTTCTAAAACTCAGTTATTGTCTCAGCACAAAACATTTCAAGCTTAACTCATGTTTGTCTGGACTTTGTGTTTCAGACCTGCGACATTAAAGCTGAGGGCAAGAAACGTTTCCTCACGTTGAAAAATGTCCAGCTTAATCAGGCTGGTGAAGTGTCGTATCAGGCTCTGAACGCCATCACCAGCGGCATGCTCACCGTCAAAGGTACAAATCCGTCACAAATGAACCTTGCTTTGTTTTTTGTTGTCTGTTGCAAAATGCTGCACTTGTCGGTCGTGGAAAACAGAGGTATTGCAGAAGGGATACGGTAAGAAAACGGCGGCTGTGTTTTTGTCTTTGTGAATAACTGCCGAACTATTCGCACCTCCCAGAGATCAAAATGGGCTTTGTTGACCCGCTGAAGGATGTTTCCGTGCCCGAAAAGAAACAGGCTAAATTTGAATGCACCGTCACCAAGGATGTGCCAAAGGTCATGTGGTTCAGGGGGGCAGAGATCATCACCCCAAGCCCTAAATATGAAATAATTGACGATGGAAAGAAACACATGCTGATCATAAACAGCTGTGAGTTTGACGATGAGGCTCAGTACACGATCGAAGTGTTGGGCCTAAAATCAACCGCTCAGCTTACGGTGGAAGGTAAGTGGCAGGCAGAAACCCCACGCTTCATGTTGCTCATGTTTTCTCTGTTGTCATTCAATGTTTGTGGCTTTAAAGTGGCCAATAGCAACAAACCGCCCTGTTTGTGTGCACTGACCTGATGTATTCCAGGCATGAGGCTCAAATTTGTCCAGCCGCTTCAGGACCAAACAGTCAAAGAAGGTAAAACAGCGCGCTTTGAGCTCGAGCTGAGTCACGAGAATGTGCCGGTTGTTTGGTACCGCAACGAAGTCAAACTCCACGTGAGCCGAACGGTACTCACATATGTGGACGGAAAGAGACACACTCTAGAAATGAGGACTTTGACTCTAGATGATACCTGCCAGATTAAGGCAGAGGTCAAAGGAATTTACTCGATGGCAAAACTGACTGTTATAGGTAACAACACACTTTCCTTTTCCCCCCCTTTTCTCTCACCGTCTTACATCTTAGCACTGCACAATGTATTGGAAAACAGATATTGGACAGTTATATTGTTAAAAACATGTGTACATAAGTGTGTTTTGTTTTCATTTATTTATGCCGTTACAAGTATTCTTGATTAGATGTCAAAGATAAAGTTAATATCTAAAACATATGAATTTCTTTGATGATAGAAGGGAGCCGATTTCCTGCTTTTGACTGGATTTTCGCAGCTTTGGTGTAAAGTAGACACGTGGCTTAAAGGATAATTCTGGTTTATTACAATTTGGCCTTTATTTATTTATAGATTTGTCCATGATTTCTTTTCTTTATTGGCAACTTGGAAACTTCTGTACTGTAAATCAGAAATATATACAGCCTTTTTTTCCAAACAGAACTTCCCCAATTTCACCATTAACATTACCCCTCCACCCTGCAACTGATGATTACTTTCAGTATTGATTAATGTGACAAGTACAATAAAATAATAAATACAATAAAAATGATCAAAACTTTGAAAAGAAGAACCAACTGTAATAAATCAGAATTAATTTTATAATACAAAAATAATAAAACTATTGAAATCTGCTGAAATGACAATTATCAGTTATCAGTATCGTGCATCACTAAGTCTGTCTGTTCGGGACTCTTGGAGAAACTGCTCTTTTTTTGCTAAATCTGCCCACGTACCCTATGCAAACCTAATATTCTGAAGTAAACTGTACGTCTGTACTGACTGATCTTGGTCCCGGATCTGTTCCAGAGGGCGACGCCATCTTCGTGGTGAAGCTGCAGGATTACACCGCCACAGAGAAAGATGAGGTGACTCTGGACTGTGAACTGAGCAAAGACGTCCCTGTCATTTGGTATCACAATGAGAAGGAGATCATCGCCTCCAAGATGGTCGTCATAAGGTCTGAGGGCACACGTAGGTCTCTGGTTCTGAAGAAAGTGGAGCAGAGCGATAAAGGGAAATATGTATGTGACTGTGGAACAGACAAGACCTCAGCCAACGTCAGTATTGAAGGTAAACGTGGTGAAACAATCAGTTATATTCCACCGAAACTGCGGCTCCTCAAGAAATTGTCTCATACAGGAAAGCAAGTTTGAGACAAAATTTTAAGATTACAGAGAAAATGATGCTAATAAATCTTAAAAATTCAGATATTCTCACATGGTTACAATTTTTTAAACATAAAAACAGACACAAATGTTTCTAGTGCAAGAAAATATAAAGTAAAAATTGCAGTCCATCATAGTTTCTTTTCCCATTTTTTAACAAGCACATCAAATGTCTTTTTCTGCAGTGCTGAGGTAGTTTTCATTTATTTTACCATGTCTCATATGAAAAAAAAAAAAAAAAAACGGTGTGAGGAAGTCAGTATTCTTAATGCAGAAAAGTCACTTATTTTTTCAGCATAAATGGACAATCATCTTGTGGAGAAATCCATAATTCTAAAACAAAATCAAACTTTTGGTTAAAATGAGGATTCTGACTAAAATATTTTCTTCTCATTTCCCAATTCTTACTTTCTTACAACTTTTTAAACGTAGCCCTATATAAGACTTTTGTGTAACTGTGAAAAAATGTCATTTCTAAATGTAATCTTTTTTGCGCTGGAGCATTTTTTTCCCCAAACACGTAACAAAATAGACAAAATTAACACGCAACAATCATGTTTTGATTGATCTGTTTTTTAATCTTTCTATTTCCCACTAGCACGTGAGATCAAGGTTGTACGGCCGATTTATGGTGTGGAGCTGTTTGATGGAGAGACGGCTCGTTTCGAGGTGGAGATCTCTGAGGACGACGTCCACGGCCAGTGGAAATTGAATGGAGAAGTCCTCAATCCTTCATCTGTGAGCACAGCTGACTTTTATTAATTACATAATATCTGTATATTTATCCCAAAGGTTTTATTGTCCTTGTATTGATCTGTGATGTGAGGACAACTCCCCACAGACACATGACGGAACTTCCAGCTCATTAATGACTGTTCATAATATAATTTGACAGGATGTTGACATCATCGAGGAGGGAGGCAAGCACACACTGATCTTGTACAATTGCAAAGTCGCCATGACCGGCGAGGTCATGTACGCCGCCGCTAACGCCAAATGTTCTGCTAACCTGAAGGTCAAAGGTAAGCCAACAGCAAAGTTACTTGATCATCTGTCAGTGTATTAAGAAATTTTGATTTTAGATTTTGAAAGAATTAAAAACAATCCTCGCATTATGTGCAAGATCTTAAAATTTGGTTTAATAATCACAATTTCTACAAACAACAGGTCAAATCAGAACAAGGCTTGTAAATGTGAAAATTTCCCCCAGAAGATAAGCCAGTTGAGAACCACAGTTACCAGTCCAACATCAAACACGAGTCTCTTTTCTTTTTCTTTTCTACAGCTAATCACAAATGACACATTTTTGTTAGGGCTGTTGGATGAATATTCCCCGCCAGATGTACCCAAAATAATCTGTAAATCAGACTTGACTGCAGTTAAACATCAGAGTAAAAACCTTTCTTGCTGTTTTCCTTCAGAACTTCCTCTGAACTTCCTCACGCCGCTGAATGACGTTCAGGTGTACGAGAAGGATGAGGCGAGGTTTGAGGTTGAGGTGTCGAGAGCTCCCAAGAGTTTCCGCTGGCTGAAAGGCTCACAGGAGCTGCAGAGCAGCGACAAGTATGAGATGATCCAGGAGGGAAACATGTACATCATGTTGATCCGATCGGCCGCCTACGATGACGAGGCAAAGTACATGTTTGAGGCTGAGGACAAGAGGACAACTGGCAAACTCGTCATACAGGGTAACGCCAAGTTTTTATATAAAGCTCTTTAGGCTCCATTAATTTCAAACTTGAGTGTCTTGTGATTAACTGAAGTTAAAACACATTAAACTAATTTGTTTATAAACGTTTTTTAAATTGGGGATTTTGATTGAAGTTTGCTAAATATGCAGATTTTGTAATAATAAGGAATATTTTCCATTTTCTTAAAGTGATTTTTAAATGCTTAGTTAATCTGCTTTCACTTGACTCACACGGAAAAAAAACTGGGAGGGGTTTACCCGAATTTAAACTCCAAATGTGCCCCAAAATGTTGTTCTATCACGTACTGCATACCCCCACTTTCAGGCTTATAACAGAATTCTCGGTATCTTAACCAGATCTTGAGGTTTATATCTGGCGTTTCATGTTTAGCTCCAATCCATTCTTTCTTTTAAAACCGATTATATGTAAAAATGTTACACAAATCACTTTTCAACAGAGAAAAATAAACCTGTTGAGGTTCGGGTTGAGGCACAAATAGAAACTTTAAAAAATATATACAGACAAAAAAACACTGCTTCCAGTTGGATTTTGTTTTCTTTAATTCCAGAGAAAAAATGGTCTTCTTTTAAAATTACATGCTAAATTACATATGTATGAATGATTTGCTGTGGCAGGTATTCGTCTGGAGTTTGTCAAACCAATTCAGGATGTCACGGTGAAGGAACGTGAAACGGCAGAATTCAGTGTTGAACTTTCCCACGACAAGATCCCAGTGGTCTGGTACAAAAATGACGTCCGTCTGCATCCCAGCAAGGTGGTTCATATGTCAGATCATGGAAAGATCCACATGCTGGCCTTCAAGGAAGTCAGCATCGACGACACGTCCAGGATCAAAGTGGAGGCGATGGACAAGACTGTGACCGCCATGCTCACGGTCATTGGTCAGTGTCACTGACGAAACACGAAAAAGTCGAAAAATAATGTCAATTCAGGATTAAACTGACTTATTTAAAGATCTTTTAAAGTTCATTTAAAGTTACCAAACAAGATTGATTGATTTTAACTTGAAATCATCTTGTTTCTCTGCAGAGGGCGACCTGTATTTCACCACCAAGCTGCAGAACTACACAGCCGTGGAGAAAGACGAGGTGAAGCTGGTTTGTGAACTGAGCAAGGCCATCGCCGATGTCAAATGG
Organism: Xiphias gladius; assembly: GCF_016859285.1. Classification (NCBI taxonomy): domain Eukaryota; kingdom Metazoa; phylum Chordata; class Actinopteri; order Istiophoriformes; family Xiphiidae; genus Xiphias; species Xiphias gladius. The sequence continues at coordinate 28,587,594 of NC_053415.1, read as the reverse complement.
TTCAAGGACGGGAAGGAAATCATTCCCTCCAAAAACATTGCAATCAGCACCGACGGCAAGAAACGCATCCTGATGGTCAGGAAGGCGGAGAAGGCGAACATCGGAGCATACACCTGCGACTGTGGCTCCGACAAAACTACAGCAAACCTCAACATTGAAGGTAAAACCTCTGACAATGCATGGGGGGAATGTTGGTATGAAAGATTTAATGGGAGACTGTCAAGTCAAATTAGTTATATTTTTACACCCAAAAATCCCAAATTTGTCCTACTTATACAATGTAATTTCTTACAATCATCTTACCACTGACCACTGATTTAGATAACGAAGATATCCATAAAAATTGTCCACATTTTCTAGTTTTAGTTAAAATTCTAGCAGCAACATTCTGTAGACTTTTAAATACCAGCTTGTGGCAGGCCAGAAAATGAAAAATTCTTGGCTGTCAAACTTGACAGAGTCGTTGAGAGTTACTGTCTCTTGATCAAATTAAAGTCTTTCTGAAATAAAACTGAAGTGGTCAATTTTTTCAGAATTTAGAAGAACATTACGTAAAATCCAGTTTTTCATGCAGCCTGTCAAGCCTCTAATTTCCAATTGCCTGGTGATTATCAGCCTTACAAAGCAGAGTATCGTCAGCGTAGTGGTGGAAGTCAATTCCATTGTGTCATATTTAGGCCAAGTACTAAAACTGTATACTATTAAAACACTTTAAGTTGTTTGTATGAGAAAGATGCTCTTCCATTTTTCATGACATGCAGTTCTTGGTTCTATCAGGAATAATACAGTAATCCAGTCTGGATGACACAAAAGCGTGGATCAGCGTCTCAGTATGAGCCAGGGACATAAAAGACAGAATTTGAGCCATGTTGCATAGAATGGACTGCACTTATATAGCGCTTTTCTACTCTTATCGACCGCTCAAAGCGCTATACACGACAAGCCACATTCAATCAGTCACACACGCATTCATACACACTGATGGCACAGCCATAAGGGCAATTCGGGGGTTGAGTATCTTGCCCAAGGACACTACAAAAATGCGGCCTGGAGAAGCCTACTGGATAGTGGATGACCCGCTCTACATCCTGAGCCATAGCTGCCCCAAAGATGGGGTGAGAAGAAGTATGCTCAGTGATTTCTAAAATGTGCTGCGGGATCAAAAGTAACAGCAAGATTTTTGTCTGTCAAACATGACGTAGTCGTCGAGAATTACTGTGACTAACACTGTTTTTTTTTTTTTCTGGTCTTCCTCCCTTGCAGAGCGTGACATCAAGGTTGTTCGTCCACTGTACAGCGTTGAGGTCACAGAGACGGAGACAGCCAAGTTTGAGACTGAGATTTCAGAGGACGATGTCCATGGAAACTGGAAACTGAAGGGAGAAGCTCTGCACCAGTCTGCTGTGAGTCTCGTTTCATCTGTAAACCACCCGTTGTACATTTCAGTAAAGACGAAATGGAGTTAAAGTAAAAACACAAGTTTGGAGTTTTGAATTAAATGTCCTTGTTTTCTTTCAGGATATTGAGATCAAAGAGGAAGGAACCCGGCATATGCTCATCCTGTATAATGTCCGTATGGACATGGCAGGAGGCGTCGACTTCTCAGCAGCCAATGCTAAATCCAATGCTCAGCTCAGAGTAAAAGGTTAGGGCACTTCTTTATTTTTACTTATATGTCAGAGCTGTTCATCTCTTCAGGCCGCTGGGGCCTGGAATGCTATTCCTAGACATACTGTATATTGACAGTTTTTCAGCAACTATGATAACATATTCTGATATTTTTGTTTTTGACAAACATTACGTTTTTCACTTCACCATCTAAGATGTGAAAAGTTTTTTTCAACCCCTTGTCGATTCTAAACAAACAGCCATTTTTCCTTTATCTTTCTGATCAAGTTCCCAGCTTGTTAATAGAATAGTGCGAATAGTGTTTGGAAAAAAACATACGGACAGGTGACAAATTAAAGGAAAAACTAGCATAAAGTGTCTCAGTCAGGTGTTGGGCCATCACCAGCCTCCAGAACAGCTTCAGTTCTCCTCAACATTGATTCTCCAAGTCTCTGGACTCTACTGGAGGAGTGAACACCATTCTTTCAAAAAACATTTCCTCATGTGGTGTTTAGATGATGGTGGTGGAGAGCGCCGTCTAACACGTGGGTCCAAAACCTCCCACAGGTGTTCAGCTGGGTTGAGACCTGGTGACTGTGAAGGCCACAGCACATGAGTCACATCATTCTAATATTGATCAGACCATTCAGTGACCCCTCCTGCCCAGTGGATGGGGGCATTGTCATCCTGTTTCCCTACTAAGTTTTCAGGTTTTCTTTAAATTTGGCACCGTCTGTATATACATTTTAAAAACTATATGATCATTTATTTCTTTAAATGAAGTAGGATTAATGTCCTGATTTGTTTGAATTACACTAAGAAAAACTTCTTATATTTCTGTGAGTCTCCTCCACATCCTTAAAACAGAACATGTTTATATCCATTTGTTCAAATAACAGTTTAATATGAAGTTCCTTCCTGTTGTGATTAAAGAATCTTCACCTAAGGACAAACCAGTTTCACTTCTAAATAAAAATCTATGAAGTTGAATACTCATGTTGAAATAATGAGAATGTCACTATTTATTGGTAATTTTGACCCACTATATTGATTTGTCAAAACATTTGAGTGGCCTTACCTTTTTTCCACATTTCACTTTTATGAAATGTGGGAAACAAACAAAAAAAAACCTCTTAAAAAAAAAAGCAGAATAAAAAAGGAAGCTCTTTTTTTTAAGTTGCACATAAATAAATAAACAATTCTCGTTAATTGGTAAAAAATATTTTAAAATGGGTTAAAGTTTCCAGTGAATAGTAAAAAAAAAAAAAAACCCAAACATCCAAAAAACTTTTTCTGTGTTCCATTTAAATAATTAAAAACCTATTATCTAAGATTATTTCTAATCCAAGAGAGTGATTTTTTGAGCTGCAAAGATCCTTCAATTTTTTTGCCATGTCAGAGCAGATTTTAATTTAGTTTTGGAGTGGGGGAGCCCGTGGACAACCATGAAGTGTATTAATTTGTTTCTACATTTTATAATCCACCTCTAGATCCCTTTATATTCCGGAGCTCATCTGATAACTTTACATTTAAAGCAAAGGCAGCAACAAAACAGGAAATAAGACCACTTTTCTTATCACATACCACAGTGTCGTGTGTCTCTGTCAGTCTTCAGCCAATCAGCTCCCCTGGTTATTTTCGACACTTGTGACTTTATCTAAAGTAAGAGGCTGCTCTTTGATTGGAGGAGGAGTCACGCCATTTCTGCTGCTCCACAAACCTCCTGACATGAAACAAACCTCAGATCAGCTCAGGAAATTTAGCGATGTCTTCTTCTTCTTTTTCTTCAGCTCGGTCCATCGGCCTGATGCGTCCTCTGAAGGATGTGACGTTGACGGCCGGAGAGACAGCGACCTTCGAGTGCGAGCTGTCGTACGAAGGCATTGAGGTGGAGTGGTTCCTGGGAGGACAGAAGATGGAGGCCAGTGACCGGGTGAGTCAAATCATATCATGGTGTGTGATCGTTTTTACAAAACCCCATAGAAAAAGTGTCATTTTTTGTAAAATCTTAAAACGTGTTTTCAGAATAATTTTGTTTCAAGATGCTCGCGTTTGGGCCTGAAATAATGTCACCTCATGGACAGATTCATTCCTCTTTTTTTAAGAAGATTGTATTTCAGGACACAAAAATACAGAAAATGAGCTGTAAAGTCCAGGACCTTTTTTTGTAGTGTGTGGATTTTGATTTAATGTCTTCGGTAATAAGGAACCATGTTTGCTTTAATAAGAATACGAAAAAAAAGAATCACAGACAGCAGAAAGAAAAACCTATTAAATTTGGGTTCTAAAATTATAACTTTTCCCGTTTCCCCTTTTAGTTTGCTTGGAGCGACTTCAGCGTTTAAAAAAGATCTCTATTTCAAGCTGTGATTTAGTAAAATAAATGAAAAAATCTGCCAAACAGTTGAAATGATGACATATGTTTCCAGTACAAATCATGAAGTTTTCCAGAGTCAGGTGTCATTTTCTTGATTCTGAGTCCAAGATACTTTCGTGTCTCTCCATCTTCTACCATTCACTGAGTTAATGACTAAAATTACTAAAATGTTATTGTTATGTTATGTTATTTTAAAGGTAATGGCAATCTTTTTCTTGAAAATTCATGAAGTCAGATCACAAGTTGCACTGGAAATGTGGTAATTTTTCACCAAAGTGGCTGAAGAAGTGAGAAAAAGCAGCTCTTGAAAATTTAATGTGAGACTGAATTTCTTGTCAAGCTGTTTTTACAGTGTTGAGAGCTGAGACTCTGCTGCAGTTAAAAATAACCAGAGATACGAAAAGTAGCTGCTGTTATCTTTAACTCACAGACTGTCACCACAGCCTTATATGTAGAAAGATCCACAGGTAGTATTAGACTGCCAACATTGAAAGGCCCTGAAAACTTACTTTACCAATCAGCTTTATAATCTGAGTCACGGGCTCCTGAAGCCCAGAACACAAGATCTTTCTGACAAAGTTAGAACCACTCTGTTTATTTTACATGACAGATTTCTATGTTTGTGTTTAATTTTTTTTGACTGTTTTTTTCCAAACTTAAACTTGAATTGTTGCTTATTTAATCATAAATGTATAATGTTGAAGAGAAATACTGAAGATCTGAAACCAAGTTCACAGCCACTTTAAGTGAAAAGTTAAGTAAATAACAAAAAATCAAATTTTCCCAAAGTTACTGAATCAGACGGGTCACAGTAAGATGAAATGATATCTAATAAAACTCCACTTGTGTTTAAACTTTTTTAGCGTATGTTGAAACAACAGACCAAGAGCAGAACATTATCTTTCATTAGTTATCTTTGCACCAGTACACGGAAGATTACAATTAATAACTCACAAATGGATTTATTTCGGAACCTATGAAATAAAATGTTTTTCTTGTTTATCATGTGAAAGAGTCGATAATAGACTGAACATTAGGTTCTAGTAAAATAAACTGAAAAACAGGCAAAACTGGCCCAGAACATCATTGGTCACTATAACAATGTTGGCATAAGAAAACACTTTTGTCTATAGTTGAGTCATAAAAACCAGAGAATGTTAGAGTTTTTGTTGGATGGATGGTTTACACAATTAATTGATTATCAAAGCTGTTGCTGATTAACTTTCTCTCCATCAACGAATCATGGTCAGATTAACCTCATAGGGGCCCCGGGGCAAAGATTTGTTGTTGGTCTCCTAGGGACCCCCACATGTATTTCAGTATTTCCCCAGACACCCAGAGACCAACCAAACTGTGGAGCTGAAATCATTAGTTGATTAATCAATTACTCAATCGACAAAAAATTAATTGGAAACAAATTTGATAGCTGATTTATAATTTAAGTCTTTTTTTAAGCAAAATGCCCAAGAATCTCTGGTCCCAGCTTCTGAAATGTGAATATTTGGTAGTTTCTCAGTTTTCTCTGACAGTGAACTCAACATGTGTGTGTTTTTACACAAACATTACTATATGTTACTGGGCTTCAGAGAATAATGAGGCATTTTTGTGACATTTTATTCACTATAGAATCAATATATTATTAAAGAAAATAACCGGCAGAAAAAATTCAAGCAATTTGAGAAAACAAAAAATTTACAACAAAACACCACAATATAAAGTAAAACAGTTCAGGTCTTAAAACTAGATTTGTCCCTCTGCAAGACTGGGACCACAGGATGGTGGAAGGAGGACCGGTTAGAGTTGATCTTGTACTTGAGTCATGCAAATTTATAGAACATTAGTGATTAATCAAATTATGTAGACCACATTGACGTGGGATAAAGCTTGGGCTTTTGGGGCTCTTGAGGCTCTGGGGTCCCTGGGCAGTTGCCGACTTTGCCAAGTTGGTCATCGAGCCTCGGCTGCCTCCTAAATAAGACTGTAAAAACTCAATCACAAACAAAACTGCCTTGACAGAAGGGAGATCAGATTAGATCAGAACTGAGGATTTGGGGGATTTTCTGTCTCTGCAGGTAAAGACTCGTGTGGCGGGTCGAGTTCACGCTCTGACTGTCAGAGATGTGAAACTGTCGGAGACTGGCGAGGTCAAACTGACTGCTAAAGACTTCCAGACTCAGGCTCAGCTCATGGTCAGAGGTGAGACACTCGAATGTAGCAGGGACAGTAAACACATCACGGGCTCAGACACCCCAAACAGGAGGTGTATTAATGGTTATTACCTGATATAAAACCTTTGTTTTCTCACGTGCGTTCAGAGCCGCCGGTGGAGTTCACAAAGCCTCTGGAGGACCAGACGGTGGAGGAGGAAGCCACCGCCACACTGGAGTGTGAAGTTTCCAGAGAGAACGCTGAGGTGCAATGGTTCAAGGACAGACAGGAGCTCAGAAAGACCAAGAAGTACGACATGATTGTCGACGGCCGCAAGAGAGCGCTGGTCATCCACGACTGCTCCCCAGACGATGCCAAGATGTACACATGTGACGCCAAAGAGTTCAAGACTTCCTGTTTCCTGGAGGTCACACGTAAGGACAACTCTTTAACCCAACTTTTCTTTTATTTAACCTTTGTATTCAGAGTTACAGTTACTGGACTTTAAAATAAACATATAATCTGTAACACGGCTGTGAAACAAAATCACTGAGATTAGAAAATCACCTGCATTGATTTGAAAAGTTGTGGTTGCTTCATAACAATTAACATCACACCAAGATATTTCTTTTAATAAATAGAAAATTAGTACAAACTACTACCATTATGAAAAGAGATTAATTAGTCAAATAAAATCTCCACTGAGCACCTTACAAATAGATAGATAAATAAATTAAAAAGTTGTTTATTCTAATAAGTACTGTAACTAAGTGATATCTTTACGGTTGATGCATTTGTGATTTATGAAGTCATAATGCGCAGAAGTTTTTATTTTTTATAATTTTTTAACTTTATATAAATTTATCTTCAGGGCATGAATAGGCCTGTTTACATACATACTTTCAAATTAGACTGAATTGAATTGTGGCCAAAATGTAAAGTTTTACAGTGTCCCAAATGCATTTTGAGAGTATGAAAACAAATAGCTTTGATTTGAGTTTAGAAAGTCAACTACATCAACTGCAAAGTTCGGATTAATTCAAACAATTAAAATCACATATAAATATTTCTTTAATCGTAGAAGAAAATGTAGTAAGAGGTTAGAAACACTATAGTGCAGACTACTGTCTGTTGCTTGAAACATTTTTGTTCCACCTCAGCTTCCTGCCGGGTGCATAAATAAAGTAAAAGTTAGGATTTATTCACATAAAAACTGGGAATGAGGAAATTCTATATATATTTGTTTAAAATATTATATATATATATATATATATATATATATATTTTTTTATACTATATTTGTATTTACTAAGTTCTGATTTGCAGTTATTCACTGAGGTTCTTTATTTTTACAATTTCTAACTTTTCATTGATTTATGTTTTTGGCCTTAATCAGCCTCAGCTTCCATATATAAAGTGTATGTAGGGCTATCCTGCCAAGAGAATAAATAGATGAAAATTTAGGATTTATTAAAATAAACACTCACACAAGTATCTTATAATTGTGATTTTAAAATTAAATTATTAGTATAAATAAACATAAATCAGATTAAATTCCTATCGGATTGAATTGTTGACTGTGTCTTTGTATCCACAGCTCCTTATGTGGAGTTTACAAAGCCTCTGCAGGACGTGGAGGTCAGAGAGAAGGAATCTGCCAAGTTTGAATGTGAAGTGTCCCGCGAGTCCGCCAAGGTGAGACCAGATCAGAGACTGTCAGACCAGATCAGTCGCTGTTCTGTTACTTTAAGATGTGGTTTTACAACTGGACGGACGATATGAAATGATCAACCTGACAAGCCATCAATGGTAAAATCTACATTCTTTCACACCAGGTTCGTTGGTTCAAGGATGGCAGCGAGATCAGGAAAGGAAAGAAGTACGAGATCATCGCTAAGGGAGTCCAGAGGATCCTCATCATCCACAAGTCCGTGTTCGACGATGAAGCCGAGTATGAATGTGATGCCAGAACCTCCAAGACCTCCGGCATGCTCACTGTCATCGGTAAGCAACATTGTCATTATTTTATTCTTTCTTTTGAAAGTGGAATTTCCAAAATTTCACAATAATTTATTTGGAACACAAAAAAATGTAGAAAAGAGAAGGAGACAAAATGGCAGATCTTTCCTTAAAAGCTTTTTGCAAAGGAGTTAAAGGTAGGAGATAAAAAATAATTAACTGAATAACTGATATTTAACAACACGACCGCTACCTTTATGAATGGCAACAGCATACAAAAGAAAGATAAGAGAATAGAGTCCTGACACAAATGCTTTAGGTGTAAGCCTGACAGTCAAAACTCAGGGTAATCCGCTCCTGGTCAGCATTAACCGCTGTTGCTGTATTTCATCACAGAGGAGGCTGCCAGGTTCACCAAGAACCTGTCCAACGTGGAGGGGACGGAGACAGACAGCGTGAAGATGATCTGTGAGGTGTCAAAGGCCGGCGCTGAGGTCACCTGGTACCGAGGAGACGAGGAGCTGCCAGAGGGCGGCCGCTACGACCAGATCATGGACGGACGCAAGAGGATCCTGATCATCCAGGACCTGAGGATGGAGGATGCCGGAGAGTACAATTGCAGGCTGAGTCCCACTGTCAAGACGTTCGCCACCCTCAAACTCAATGGTAAGAAAACGTCAAAACTATGAAATCATTATGTAGTGATCTCAGAAAGGACCCCTGTGAGAGACGTCACAGGCATCACATAAAGCAAAGAAAAAAGGTTTTCAGGATGGCTGTCATGCTGTGTAACAGATAGGAAGGTTGTAATACCTTCTTTTTAGGCCAATTATTTTACTCATTCGCACAGACCAAGAATTGATCAAACTGCTAAAGGTGACATTTTGGACTATGTGTGAAGTAAAAAGAAAAACTAAAAATCTTTCCCTCTTTATTCACAAAGCTAAAAATGAAAGCTATTTATCAAATTTCTTTTGAGCCTAAAACGCTGTTAAATGTCAGAGAGCTGCAGTCAATAAATTCAGTTAAGAGTGGATCCTCCATCCCAAGTTTTGTAATGACTGTTCAGTTTATCATTGGTCATAATGAAAAGCACATTAGCTGAAGCAACAGGTTTAATTCAAAATAAGGTAGGCTTATTTTGATGGGTGTTCCACCACTTTTTGTTTGTTCGCAAAAAACTTTCATACAGCTTCATCGTTTGCACTGTGGTACAAGATTCTCCAGCACCTCTAAAGATCACTAAATAACATCTTATAACTTGTTTGTTTAACAAACTGTGTGTAAAAATGACATGTCGTTTATGTGCAGAGCCAGGCTAGTTGTTTTGCGCTGTTTCTACTCTTTCTGCTAAGCTAAGCTAACTGTCTGGCAGTGGTATCAATCCTGTCTTCGAACGCTCAGCAAGAAAGAGAGAGGAAGCGTACATGCCAAAACTCTGAACTTCTGTTTTCACTCAGTTCCTGCTTTTTTTCTTTTTAGGGAAGATTTGACCAGAAGGGGAGGAAGTCACAGTGCGATGGATTTATTGGCTGATATCTTTTGTTACAAAGCAAAACAACCACTTTCTTCTCCTTATTCCCAGAACTGGCGGCTGAGTTCATCGCCCGTCCTCAGAACCAGGAGGTGGTGGAGGGCGAGAAAGCAGAGTTTGCCTGCTCCGTCTCCAAGGAAACCTATGAGGTGAAATGGTTTAGAGGTGACAAGGAGGTTGAAGCTGGGGACAAGTACACCATCATCAGCGAAGGAAAGAGAAGGGCTCTTATTGTGAAAAACTGTGTGCTGAAGGATGAGGGAGGCTATGTTGCTCACATTGGCAGCGTTAAAGCCTCAGCTGATCTGTATGTGATTGGTAAGACTCTGCTTTTCTTTTTCCACATCTTTTTTTGTTATTCCACAGCAAAAATGTGTTTTTAATAAGTTTTTATTTTATTCCAGAAAAACTGAGGATCATCACACCAATTAAAGACACGGAGGTGAAGGAGGGCAGCGAGATCGTGTTCAACTGCGAGACGAACACGGAGGGAGCGAAGGCCAAGTGGCTGAAGAACGAGGAGACCATATTTGAGAGCAGCAAGTACATGATGGCTCAGAGGGACAACGTCTTCTCCCTGAGGATCAGAGACGGCCAGAAGGCCGACGAGGCCAGCTACACCATTAGCCTGACCAATCATAGAGGAGAGCAAGCCAAGTGCACTGCCAGCGCTAAAGTCGCAGGTAAATAATGTGATTTTCCTCCCTGTTTATTCCATTTCAGCTCATTAGTAGTAGTATGACATACATGTGGTCATGAAACTTTTCTACACACAGATTTGATCTTAAATATGGATCCTCCAATTTTGTTATAAAGCCCAAATACCTGTTCACTGAAAGGTTCACGTCTTTTTTTTAGTCTTTCTTTAACCACAAACACAAGAGCACATTTCTAAGCAAAAGATTCAACAGTGTGTTTATCTGCTCTACTGTTAGGATGTCTAGCCAACAGGCTTTCTGTCTACAGTACTAACTTAGCTTTACGTTAACACTTTATTTTGTGGGGTTACACGTTATGTTAGAAAAAGCCTTGTTCAGGACTGCAACATCAACTATGTGGAGTCAGTCCTTAATGCTATAAGAGTTTAGGCTAATGTTAGCAACTCTGTTCTCATCTTTATTGGATTTACATTCCGGTAACTCCAGCTAACATTACCCAAGACGGTGTTACATTTGTTAAACACATCAATTGTCATCACTCAGCATACAAAAGTGAAATTCAAATTATTCACTTTTTCTAATTGTCCACAGTAATATTCATTAAGGGACAGTAGTTACCTACCCGGGAATCCAGAGCAGCTGTTTTGTGTTAAACTGCTTTCAGATCCAAGTTGTGCTTCCTCCTTTGTTTTGTATGTAATATTCACTCTATATTCACGCCGTGACTCCACAGAGGAGAAACTCAAGTTCCTGGAGCCCATTGAGGACATTGAGACCCAGGAGAAGAAGACCATCAGCTTCATTTGTAAGGTGAACCGGCCCGAGGTAACAGTGAGGTGGATGAAGGCCGGCCAGGAGGTGACGCTCAGCAAACGCATCGTCTACAGAGCCGATGGCCTAAAACACATCCTGACCGTCAAGGACTGCATCATGGACGACGAGGGCGAGTACACCGCCGTGGTCGGAGACGACAAGTGTGTGGCTGAGCTGATTATCAATGAGGCACCGACGGACTTCACCGCACAGCTCAAAGACCAGACCATCACTGAGTTTGAGGATGCTGAGTTCACCTGCAAGCTGAGCAAGGAGAAGGCTGTCGTTAAGTGGTACAGGAACGGGCGAGAGATCAGAGAAGGAGCAAGGTATGATGGACAAATTTCACCAAAAAATGAGTTTTAGATGTTTTGTTAAAATTTGTTATCATTTTGTCTTGTCTAATGTTATATTGGCAACTATGGAATTCACACAGGCCAGTGGCTACCACCAAGATCACCCAGTCACATTTCTGGGAATTTGGGGTATCTGAAGTTGTTGTTCTTTTTAATCTTAATTTACCGGTGAATCTACAAAACTCACCAATCCAAAGGAAGACATTAAAGAGCACTTTTTCAATTTCCAACATGATCGCTAGATAAAAAAGACACAAACCATGTGACATAAAATTAAACAATAAAATCTTAAAACTAAACATAACACTACGAAGTAAACCAAAAAATAACTATTCATATCAATACCCCTAAATACAACAACACACATATTACACATCTTGTTTTTAGAGGGTGATGCTGATATTTTCAGTCTGATAATTTTAAAATTCAACCAAAAAAACTTAATGACATTTATGCCTTAGAAAAACATTTAGAACATAATGTGCTGTATAAGATAAAATTTATAAATAATATAAGTGACCAGTCAGATGAATTAATAAATAAACTTTTTAATTTTTTTTTTTTTTTCATGGATTGCTAAAATTTGGGGTGACTTTGGTTACAAATACCCTGGTATTTCCAAAACCCTGGATACAGCCCATAGAAAGAGAATTACAAATAGTCAACATGTTTCTCATGGTTTTACAATAATGACAATCAGTGCGAGCACACAAGTGCCTGCTCTGATTTTCTATCAAGTTTTATGATGATGATTTTCATTGTACCTTTGGCGGTTATTTTTTCAGATATCACATGGAAAAAGAAGGCAAGACGTGCAGACTGATCATCAAGGTGTGCAGACCTGATGATGAATGTGAATATGCCTGTGGTGCAGATGAGAGGAGGACCAGAGCAAGACTCTTTGTTGAAGGTAAACTATTCATGTCTCTTCGTCTTTTTTCAGAAACCACACCAGTGAATTGAATTTTCACGTGTGATGGTGGTTTTCTGTCCTGCAGAGACCCCAGTGGAGATCGTCAGACCCCCTCAGGACATGTTTGAACCTCCAGGCTCAGACATCGTTTTTGAGTCGGAGCTCAACAAGGACAGAGTGGAAGTGAAGTGGATGAGGAACAACATGATCATTGTCCAGGGAGACAAATATCAGATGATTAGCGAGGGTAAAGTCCACAGACTGCAGGTCTGTGAGATCAGACCCCGAGATCAGGGAGAGTACAGGATTGTGGCCAAAGATAAGGACGCCCGAGCCAAGCTGGAACTGGCAGGTGAGTCAACTCGGAGAAACTTATCACACAAACCTACCCTGTGATTGATTTTTGAAGGCAGCCAAAGTCCAGTTTTCTGAGGGAAAGCTGAAAGACGTGGCGGAACATAGGAAAACACTTAATGTTAACAATAATAAGTATCAATAAATAATAATATTTATTGATACGGTGCTGTTCAAGATACTCAAAAGACACTTTACATCACAAATTAAACAAAAGAACCAAAGCAGTTTAGACAGATACTTGGTTCAAAAAACGTGGGTTTAAAGCCACTGTTATAAAATAGTTCTTACAATGCATAAAACTTTATAGATTTATGTGAGGGTTATTTAACTGGAAGATGTTGTTCAGTCGGACTACTGAGGATTTAAATTGGCCAGATGAATTAATAAAAATGAAAAACTATATGAAAACCTTTCCCCATAAATTCTTTTATCTCCTCTGCAGCCGTTCCGAAGATCAAAACTACCGACCAGAATCTGGTGACAGATGCTGGCAAACCCTTCGTCATGAGTGTGCCCTACGATGCTTACCCTCGTGCCGATGCTGAGTGGTTCTTCGAGGGTAGCAGTCTGCCTGTACAGAACATTGACACCTCTGCCGACAAGACTGAGTACCGTCTTAAGACCCCCAGCAAGCAGGACCAGGGCCGGTACAAAGTGGTCATCAAGAACAAGCATGGTGAAGGAGAAGCATTCATCAACCTGGATGTGATTGGTGAGTCTGGGCATTAAATCAGCGATGGGTGTTTGGATACCTAGATTCTGTATCTGCGGTATGTCTGTGGATGTCAAAAGAGTTTGTATATGTCATGTTGGTGGTTTTCAGATGTCCCTGGACCTGTCAAGAACCTGAGAGTGGTTGACACCGCTGATGGTGAGGTCAGTTTGGCCTGGGAGGAGCCCGAGAGCGATGGTGGAAGCAAGATTGTCGCCTACGTTGTTGAGAGACGTGATGTGAAGCGGAAGACCTGGACTCTGGCAACAGATCGTGCTGATGCTCCAGAGTACTGCGTCAGCGGCCTCCATAAGGACTCCATGTACCTGTTCAGAGTCTGTGCCCGAAATAGAGTTGGCAGTGGACCCTCTGTTGCCACCGAGGATGCTGTCCAGGCCAAGAACAAGTTTGGTAAGCAACGTCCAAATGTCCCCCATTATATTCACATACCATCTCCACACTTTATTCCAAATCAATTCCTTAATGTGTTTCTTTTCAACCACCAGATGTTCCTGAGGCTCCAGAAAACGTTGCAGTAGCCAGTGTGAACAGGTTCGGTGCCACTGTCACTTGGGAGCCTCCCAAGTTTGACGGCGGCTCTGAGATCACCGCCTACGTGATTGAGCTCCGCGACAGGACATCTGTGAAGTGGGAGGCAGCCATGGTCTGTGGTGCCAACGACCGTTTGGCCACGCTAAATGACGTGGTGGAGAACAAGGAATACATCTTCAGAGTCCGAGCTGAGAACAAGGCTGGCATCGGCAGGCCAAGCGCCGCCACAAACCCAGTCAAGATCATGGATCCCATCGGTAAGCGAAAACCGGCAGTTCAAGTGTTTGTATTCTAAAAAAAGATCAAACAGTGTAATTTCATTGGACCTTTTGTGTTGTGGCTGCAGAAAGGCCAAGCCCACCCCTGAACCTGAACTTCAGCGACCAAATGAAGTCGGCAGTCACACTGACCTGGGAGACGCCCACCAGCAATGGTGGCAGCATGATCACCGGCTACATCATCGAGAAATGCGACGAAGGCACTGACAAGTGGCTCCGCTGCAATGCCAGGCTGTGCCCAGACCTCTCCTACAGGGTACAGAGTATACTGAAGAGTTTAACCTTTCTGTGACATTTTTATTCCCTTATTACTCTACTGTTTTTTTTTTTTTAAATTTACGTGTTTACATGTACATTTCCCCGGGTGGTGTGTGGTGACTTTTACAGATAGGGAAGCAGAGCTGAAGAACCAGTCTAAAACATACTTTTCATGACAGTAGTAGTAGCAAATCGCTCTTAATTTCAGGGAATGTCCTGTCTCACGATTTTGTGCTGCCTGTCATCCCTGTGCAGAAGGTATCTCTCGTGCATCTTGCTGCACTCTGCCTGGATGTTTTCACCTTTCTGCACTGCACAGAAGTATTAGGATTATTCCCTTGAACTGACAGTAAACATATCAAATGTGCAGTATAGAGGGAAAATATCCCTAAAAATTACTTATAATCTTACTTAAAATAATATATAATCTTCAAAATACTTACCGTTAACAATGTCACACTCCAGTGACAATGCAGAATCCTATATTTTCCTGCCTCAATGTGCTGTCTCAGACTACTCAAACTTACTTTACATCTTGCAGAGAACCCCACACCTTGATTAACTGAAAGGAAAAGATATTGATATGATGACTAAAAAGTGACGGCGTGTCAGTGGTTTCCCATCATAATTGCGTCAACTGATGGATTTATCTTCTATGTGTTTTATGAAGTTCTGTCACCTATTTTTCACCTTAATATCTGACAGCTCTGAGTCTTCACTTGCTCATTAGAGCTGACTTTTGACCGTTGATGTTACTGTTTTGTTCTTTTTAGGTGACTGGTTTGAAACCTGGTCAGAAGTACCTCTACAGAGTGTGCGCTGAGAACGCCGCTGGCATCTCCGATCCAGCCGAGCAACTTGGACCACTGCTCGCTGACGACCCTCATGGTATGAGACAAACAGTAGAAGCAACCAAGCAAACTTAATCTAAAAAAAAATTTTTTAATTTTTGGATGGTGCTTTATTTAATGGTCCATAAATTCTTAATAACTTCCTACATTACAGCATTAAGAAAGAAATTTCTTATAATACCTGACTAATAAATGATTATGTACTTGGGGTTAATAGAGCTGTTCAACTGCATATAAATTCAACTAAATCCTAGGTAAAAGAACTCTAATTTCCATATAATAAAATTACGCTGCTCTCTTCAGGAAACTCTCAAGGAAATTTTTAATAAATTACAGATCCTTGAAATAAAGAGTTATGGAATTGGATTTTTAAAATCAAAAGCTGGAAATCTAAACTGAAAAAAAAACCAAAATTTTTTCTTTCCTGCTTCCTTTGTCAAGATTAAATATTATCTGTTTGATTTCTCTGACGAACCAAAACAGTGTACTAGATAACAGTATGACTTTTTAACCAGTCTCTTTTTTTGCAAAATTCTCTCTAAATGATGCTAAAATCTAAAACCACTTTTCTCTCTCGGCAGTCGGGCCGACCTTTGACCTGAGTGCCTTTAGGAACGGCCTGGAGGTTATCGTCCCAAACCCTCTCACCATCAGAGTACCAATCACCGGATACCCGACCCCCATCGCCAAGTGGACCTTCGGAGAGAAGGAGCTGACAACTGCAGACGAGCGGGTCTCCATGGTGACGAAGCCCATGTACACGGAGCTGACAGTCATGCCAAGCGTCCGTCCAGACAAAGGCACCTACACCCTGCAGCTGGAGAACGACATCTCTTCTATCTCCGGGGAGATCGAGGTCAACGTCATCGGTAACAACAATATCTCTGCCCCTTAAAATATACATTTCATAATCATATGCAGTGAAAGAAAATATGGGAAGTAGATTTACTTTTGGTACAAAGGTGTTTGTCACCCAAAAACTAATTTGGAAACTGAATGAACCCGTTATGGAAGACTGACAACCCTTTCAGGGTGCACTCAGCCCCCCATCAAATACATGCAGGGTAATGCTTCCAGTCAACCACCAGCCTGAGCAGGGAGAACAGTTTGGAATATAAGTGGAAGTCTTTTTCGTACACAAATTACTTTCTTAAGCACATGTTTGTGTTTTATTAGGTGTTAAAGATTTTTAATTGTCTCTTTGGTGCCTTTATTTTCCCAGCATGCCCCAGTGCTCCCAAGGACTTCAAAGTTGCTGAGGTGACACGACACCATGTCCACCTGATGTGGGAGGCTCCGGAGCACGATGGCGGAAGTCCGGTCACCCACTACCAGATCGAGAAGAGAGAAGTGTCTCGCAAGACCTGGGCCAAGGTATATCAGCGTTTACCTTGTAATGCTGTCATGGAATCTAGTGTTCTAACCTTAACAGATTCAGCAGCACGGTCTTTTGGTTGCAGGACCTTAGTTTTAGGCTTAGACTGTTTAAACAGAACATAAAGGAACCTCTATCAGTGGCATGATTGTGTATAAAGTCTAAAGGTCGTTGACAATGTCAGCTTCAGCAAAAAGTCTGTGTTAAGTGAATTTGCATGTGTATTGGGTTTCCTTGAAAGGAAAACAATAAAAATATTTGAAGATCCTATTAAAAATTGAAAAAAAAAAAAAATCAATAATAACTAAAGCACTTTTGGTCACCGTTGATGGTGGTGATAAATGCTACTAAGCTGTGATATATCTATGGAAGTAAGCTATAAATACAACATATCAGAAAAGAATGGCAGAAAATCTCTTTACACCTATACGGCCTTATATTGCCATTTTCGACGAGAATCCCCCGAAAAAAAACATCACAAACAAACAAAAACTCACTGAAACAAGGCTTTGACAATGCCAAGCAGCAATCAAATTTGAGGTTAAAGTTCATCGTTGCAATGTTTCCTGACCACTGTTATAATGTTTTTTTCCAGGTGGCTACTGGAATCCTGGACCTGGAGCACACCGTAACAGATGTAATTGAAGGGAAGGAGTATCTGTTCAGTGTCATCGCCTGCAACAAGTGTGGACCCGGAGAGCCTGCGTACATTGACGAGCCTGTTAATGTCTCCTCTCCTGCCAGTGAGTATTTTTTCACTCAGTCTGAAATGAATAAACTGAGAATGAAGCCAATTTCACAAGACAGGAGCTAAAAACAAGAGCATGTTTCCTTTGCTTTTGAGATTATTTCATTATGGAGACTTGAAGTTTTCACCTGATAGAGATATTTATACAAATATCCAGAATCTCATGTAAATGATGTTTTTATTCCGCAGCTGTACCTGATCCTCCTGAGAACCTGAAGTGGCGTGATAAGAGTGCCAAGACCATTTTCCTCTCCTGGGAGCCTCCAAAGTATGACGGCGGTGCCCAGATCAAAGGCTATGTAGTGGACAAGTGTCAGCGTGGTACCGACAAGTGGGAACCCTGCGGTGAACCCATCCCCGAACTGAAGTAAATCTTAACATTTTGTCAGTGAAAATGGTGTTTATGATAGTGAATTGTAATGGTTTCTACAAAAGCTGAGTGTGTCCTTGCTCAACAGTTTTCTTGGGCCCATTTGTTATTTGTATCCTTGTGTATATTGTAGGACAGTTGTGTAAAATATATGTTTTGTGCTCACAGGTTCCAGGTGACTGGTCTGATCGAGGGTCAGTGGTACGCCTACAGAGTCAGAGCTTTCAACAAGTTGGGTGCCAGCCGACCCTGCAGGGCCACCGATGAGATCCAGGCTGTTGACGCTAGAGGTAAACCGGACTGTGGTCACCCAGATCCTGTTGGACTGGAGCTTGACTGGAGCTTGACTGGAGCAACATTTTTTCCTTATTTAGATATTTTTATTAAGTGGACATTAAGTGAACGTTTAACATTCAGCTTCTTTAAACTTACTCAATCATATTGTCAGAGACCTCCTACACCTGAGCAGCAACTACCAAAAAAATATCTCTCAGTGGTTCAGGAGTGAACCTTTTTATGAAAAGTATGTATTAAGGGAGAAAAACTATTAGGATAGGGTGTCAGAGTAATTGAAATATAGTAATGAGATCTGAAGTAATAGTAATAGAACTGGGAGTAAGAATATTGCAATTGGGAGGTTAATGGGATCCAGAGTGGGAGTAATGGAATCAGGGATATGAGTTATTGGATCAGGAGTAAGATTAATGAGATTTGGAGTAGGAATATTTGAATCTGGAGTATGAGTCTGACAGTTTTCTTTTATGATTCCAACAGAACCTCCAGAGATCCAACTGGACGTCAAGTTGCTGGCCGGTTTGACTGCCAGGGCTGGTACCAATATCGAGCTTCCTGCCGATGTGAAAGGAAAGCCCGATCCCCGGGTAAAGTGGACCAAGGCCGACCTTGTCCTGCGGGCCGACAACCGCATCACCATTGAGACCCAGCCAGGACACTCCAAGCTTTCCATTGCCAACACAACCAGAGGAGACACTGCCACCTACATCATTGAGGCAGTCAACACCTGTGGACGCGCCACCGCTACTATCGACGTCAACATCCTCGGTACAGAGGCTAGCTTATTATCTTAATTATAATACTTAACCTATAGCTGACACTGTACCTAGATATTATCTTTAGGAGAGAAGGGACATACTAGCCTTGAATCAATCAACACATGACTCGATGAATTTTTTCTTTTTCAAAAATAGTATCGGACTTGTTTTTTTTCAGTTTTACACTAGGTTGTGGTCAGTCTTCATAAGAACTACTAGATGGTTTAAACAGCCGGGTGTAACCGCCAGTTAGCTGTTAGCATGTTAGCAAGTCTTCTCAAGTCAGAAAATGAAATAAATTCTGCTCTCTCTTCTTGGTTAAAGAGCTAAATAAGCCATATTAACAACATACTTAGCGTAGAAGCGTAGGATATTTAAAGCACCAGTATACCAGAAAATATGTTGTGGGATATAGAATAAAACAAAACATAAATACTAGACAAACATCTATATAAGCCCGATGTATCTTGCTATATGAAATTCAATGTGTCCAGCTCATATTAGCTGTGCCACTTTACAAATGTCTCAAATTGATCTGGTCCTGAAGATGAGACTTTACTAACCTGGATTTAAATTTCATTTTCATGTTTGGTTCCCTCCTCTTTAGATAAACCCGGCCCTCCAGCTGCCTTTGATATCTCCGAGATCACCAACGAGTCATGCCTCATGGCCTGGAACCCTCCCAGGGATGACGGTGGTTCGCCCATCACCAACTACATTGTGGAGAGTCGTCAGACAGACAAAGAGGAGTGGGTGAAGGTGTCGGCCACAGTGAAACACACCACCTTCAAAGCCTGCAAGCTCACAGCTATGAAGGAATACATCTTCAGGATCAGCGCTGAGAACCAGTATGGCATCGGCGAACCTGCAGAGCACGTGCCCATCATTGCAAAATATTCCTTTGGTAAGTTGTTTTATACTGTTATATAGCTTTCTATCTAAAATTACCTCTTTTGAACACTCACTGGACATAGGTGAGATATGACAAATCACATTATTTTCCATCCGTTTCAGATCCTCCTGGTCCTCCAACCAGAGTCACTCCCTCTGACATCGCCAAAGATGCCGTGACTCTGACCTGGTTTGAGCCAGATGAGGATGGCGGCAGTCCCATCACTGGATACTGGATTGAGAAGTTCGATCCAGAGAGCGACAAGTGGATCAGATGCAACAAACTGCCCATCAAGGACACAGCCTTCAGGTAAATAATCCCACCTGTCAAATTACAGGACTAATGATGACAAATCATCAGCCAACAAGGTGAAGGATCTTTATTTGTTAGGAAATGGTGTACAATATTTTTTATGACTGCATGTCTGTGTGGCTGCAGGGTGAAGGGTCTCCCCACCAAGAAGAAGTATCGCTTCCGTGTTCTGGCTGAGAATCTTGCTGGACCTGGAAAACCTAGTGTAGAGACTGATCCTGTCCTCATCAAAGATCCGATTGGTATGTCACATGTCATTCAGTACTGTTACTCTACTTAGGTTCAGTGAAAAACTGCTGTAATCAATCTACTGTGAACTATTTTTTAAGCTTTGTTTTATCAAGGTTTGCAATTACTAATATAACTAATATACTGTATATCATAAAGGTAATAGGATTGGGAGTGAGTCATTGGATCAGGATTAAGAATAATAGGACTGGAAATAGGAGTGATTGGATGATTATAATAACATCACATGCTTCTTCAGATCCCCCTTGGGCTCCTGGTAAACCTGTCATCAGGGACATCGCCAAGACCACGGCCATGCTGGCATGGACTCGGCCAGAGCATGATGGCGGGGCTAAGATTGAAGGCTACATAATTGAGTTTCAGAAGACTGGAAGCGAGGAGTGGATCCGGATTGCAGAAGACATTCCTCAGACTGAGCACAAGCTGCGGGGTCTGATGGAGAAGCAGGAGTACTCATTCAGGGTCAAGGCTGTCAACAAGGCTGGGGAGAGTGAACCCAGTGAGCCCAGCGACCCTGTGGTCTGCAAGGAGAGACTTTGTAAGTTCAACTAAAGGGTGGTCGGGGCTTGGCAGCAGAATGCTGTGTCTCTGAAAGGCTTATAGTCTGTGAAAACTCAAAAAATGTCATCTATCAAGGTTTTTTTTTGTTATTATAACCATGTGTCCTTGAGTTTTAACATTTTAAGGCTCTGATCCAGGTTCGCTCATAGTCAATAAGAGATAAAGAACCAATACTCTTTCCACTTGACAGACCCTCCATCAGCTCCTCAATGGCTGGAAGTGACCAACATAACCAAGATCAGTGCTGACCTGAGGTGGCAGGCTCCAAGCAGTGATGGAGGCTCACCTATCACCAACTACGTGGTGGAGAAGAGGGACGTGAGGCGGAAGGCTTGGCAGGCTGTCGATACAACCGTCAAGGAGCTCAAGTACACCGTGAGTCCTCTCAACGAAGGATCGCTGTATGTGTTCCGCGTCGCTGCTGAGAATGCCATTGGGATGGGGGAATTCTGTGAATTGGAGGACGCTGTGCTTGCCAAGGACACTTTCAGTAAGTTGTCAACAGTTGTGTATCAGTGTTTTTGTATCTGTGTTTTAAGATTTAGACAGTGTTGTTTTTTTCCCTTTTAATTCACTCCTAAATAAGAATTTGAACAACCAGTTTAACTTGAATAAGACTGTTTCAGTGTATTCCTAAAGAATTTACAGCTGATTTTTTTGTGTTTCTGACTCATCAAACATTTGTGAATTTTAATGTGGACGTTGCTGCTCCCGAAATGCTGATCCCTAATAATTTTAGTGAGCCAGTGACTACCTCTACCACCACCATCTGGACAAAATTTTCCCGCAACAAACATTTCTGTCTGTGACAATATATCACATAAACTAATGTCAGGATTTCTAAGAAATGTCTTGTTCCCGTTTCTGCAATTACCCCATGACCTTTCCTCTAGTGCCATCCTCTGGAACATTTTTTTACAACATCAACAGGTCAATCACAATTAACACATTGGTATGTCCTGCTCTAGGGAATGCTAGCAGGATTTTAGACTTTCAATGGTATTTATTTTATCTCCATTTTAAGACCCTGAGTAGGGCTGCAAAGAAAAGAAGCTAAAGACAACCTGACTATTATGCATATTAATGTTTTCAATGTTCTCTGCAGCAACTCCTGGACCCCCTTATGCCCTGACGGTGGTGGAGGTCACCAAGAGACATGTGGAGCTGAAATGGGAAGCTCCCAAGAGCAATGGTGGAAGACCGATAACAAAGTAAGAAAACAAACCACTGTAAAACCAGTGTATAGATTACCATGTTACATGGTACATAGTAACTGAAATTAAATGATATTTGAGGAATGTGCTTGTTAGAGATATTCTTTGTAAAAAGGCGATGAAGCAACAGCTTTCTTATCAGACAGAACAGAGAAGAAGCAGACATGAAACCTATTCACCATTCTATCAATGAGATGACAACTATTAACAAAACTATACTGTTTGTGATGCCAGATGAAAAACCATTGCCAGTTGAAAAACTATTCAACAATGCCATTACCCTTTGCTACCCAGGTACGTAATTGAGAAGAAAGAGAAGGTGGGAACTCGTTGGCTGAAGTGCTGCAAGACTCCAGACAAACAGACTCAGTTCAAGGTGACAGATGTAGACGAAGGGTCGGAGGTTCAGTTCCAGGTCAGAGCAGAGAACGAGGCTGGAGTTGGAGATCCGAGCGAACCCACTGAGATCCTCACCATTGAGGATCCTACCAGTAAGAGACTATAAAATATAAGGAGTTTGTTGTATGTTCAAGAACTTTAATTACTGGGGATGTCCTTGACTAAAAAAAATTCTAGCATGACATAGGTTTCTTTTGACTAATTAATTAATCAAATTGTTTCTCCAATAGCATCAGTGTACGTCAGATGAATACAGAAAATTACTTGATATCTTTACAACACTGTCACAAAGAAAACCTTTCAGATGTATTCACAGATGTCCTCCTCTCTCTCCAGGTGCTCCATCTCCTCCTCTAGAAGTGACCATCCCTGATGCCAGCAGGGAGCACATCAACGTCACCTGGAAGCCTCCAGCCAAGGATGGTGGCTGCCCTATCACCGGCTACCACGTTGAGGTGGCAGAGGCCCGCCCGGAGCTGAAGTGGCTCAGGGTCAACAACAGACCCATCAAGGAGCTCAAGTTCAGGATTGACGATGGAATCAAACCAGAGAAGAAATACGTCATCAGAGTTCGTGCCATCAACTCTGTTGGCGTTAGCGATCCCTCCGAGATCTCCGACAAGGTCTTCACCAAGGATCCCGACTGTAAGCATCCGCACTTCTCTGTTTATTGAGATTGAGATAAATCCAATCAAAAGACTGATAATTAACCCTAAATAATAATCCTGTCCTCTGATTCCAAGGTGCTCCAACTATGGATTTGGAGGCACAGGACGTGGTTGTGGTAGAGGGCGAGAAGCTGCACCTGAATATCCCCTACAGAGGGATCCCAACGCCCAAGATGGTGTGGCATAAGGACACGGTGGAGTGTAAGGCCAATGACCGGCTCTCCATGACAGTAGAGATGAACAGCGCTCACCTGGAGCTCCTCAAGTGCACACGTGCCGATGCTGGCGCCTATGCCATCACCCTGGAAAACAGTCTTGGAACTGCCACTGGAACTGTCAATGTGAAAGTCATTGGTAGGATGTCCTCCATATAAAAGTGCTTGGGAAATATACTGTAATACCATGCTTTGTTCACATTATGAACTTGCGTAGTCCAGTAATGATAATGTCCTTTTGTAAACCGGTCCAAACGTTAGTTCCACCCAAGGTTTCCCACAATCACGTTTTTGCATTTGGTTTCATATCATTTCTTGGACTGGGGGACTTCATGACCTCAGTATTTCTAAAAATGTCCCTGCAGCCCTGTTAAGCAATATTTCTGGTTATCTTTCACTACAAACATACAAGCAGCAGCCATCCTCTAACACATTTTTGGTTCCTTCCTGAACCCTGCAGGACTCCCTGGTCAGTGTAAGGATATCACCTCCAGCGACGTCACCAAGAACTCCTGCAAGATCATCTGGGAAGCCCCAGAGGATGACGGCGGTACCCCCATTGTCAGCTACACCCTGGAGCGCCGCGAGGCCTCCAAGAAGACCTACATGCCCGTTATGTCAGGAGAGAACATCCTGACTTGCACTGTCAAAGACCTCTTCACCAATTGTGAGTACTACTTCAGAGTGAAGGCTGTCAACAAGGTCGGAGCTGGAGAATATCTGGAGCTACGCAACCCAGTCATAACAGAGGAAATCAAACGTAAGTCCTGTTTTCAGCTCGATAACATCAGAGGATTTATCTATATTGTCATTGTGAGCATGTTAGCATTGTGATCTAAACATTTAGCTCAAGTACAGCTTCACACAGCCACTAGACTCAGCTAAATACTTTAAACACCATAAGAAAAGAACCTTTGAAATGGACCTGACATATACAAATACAAATCATTGTTTTTTAGTTTGCAGTCAGGTGAGTGAGCCTGCTGTGGCATTTTCAGATCAACCAATGGAGAAATACAATAACAAAATTACTGTACCTCTCGATCCTTTGAATAAAATGAGAAGACACAAGGTCCATATACTCTAGGATTATAATAAACCTGGTAGTCTTGGCTATGGAGACAGCTCAGACATTTACTGTCTGGGGCTAATACTGATTTCACAGAGAAACCAGACCCACCCATCCAGGTGGAGGCTCATAACCCAACATCCAAGTCCATCACAGTCACGTGGAAGGCTCCAGACTATGACGGTGGCTGTCCCATCCAAGGCTACATTGTGGAGAAGATTGAGAAGGATGGTGACCGCTATGAGAGGGTCACCCCGAGCCTGGTTCCCGGTTTCTCCTACAAGGTGACGGGCCTGGAGGAGGACATGGAGTATCAGTTCAGAGTTCGAGCCGAGAATGCTGCTGGAGTCAGCGAGCCATCACGCAGCACACAGCCTGTGAAGGCTGCAGACCCCGTTGGTATGAAAAACTACAGACTTTAAAATCAATTATTAACTCAGGGAGAGCGTATTTAACTTTAAACCATAAATATGAACTAGCTAAATTTCAAAACACTTATTCCATTTTCAGAAAAACCGAAGGTCACCCTCCATGCCCGTGTGCAGTCTGGTTTGTGCATTAAGAAAGGTGAGGAGATCCGCATTGATGCCTACATTTCTGGGTCTCCGTATCCCAAAGTCACCTGGCTGAGAAATGATGAGGACGTCACCAAAGAGCCTACCAAAAAGATTGTTCCTTTGGTCAAGAAAAAGAGTAGAAAGGCCAAGGTGTGTGTCTTCACAGAGATATCTGAGAGTCCTAATGCATTTGTACATATTTTTAAGGTATTTTTTTAATTTTTACTTTGGTCCCTTCAGTTTCCTGAACCAGAGGAGGAGTTTGTGACTCCACTGCGTGAGCGTCTGGGTCTGGATCAGACCAAGAAGGGCCAGTCTGCGCTGATGATCCGTGATGCAATCAGAGTCGACCATGGAAACTTCACCATAAAGGTGGAGAACACTCACGGTGTTGCCACCGCCTCTTGCATCGTCAACGTCCTCGGTAAGATATCTTAAACCACACGACCTCCTTAGTTTTAATTAGTGAAAAGCGGTCATCAGTTATACATTAAGAATTAGAAACTTAACTGATTAAAATAATAAATATGGAAAAAATGCTTTGAATCAAATTAACTGCAGCTGTTTTTAAAAATGAAAGTATAATATTTTCAGAAAATGCAAATGACATCTTTCTGTTTAAGAATTATGTTGTGTAATTTGGTTTTATTAATTGTGTAAAGTGGCACGTGAATATAGCAATTGTATTTAAAGTATATGTATAATAATTATTGAATTGTGATATTATAAAATCAACTGAACTGAAATGAAAGAGAAACAAAAATGACTTATGACTCAAAGAACTTAGTATGTTGAAATGTGTTTGGTTTGTTAAGGAAGAGCCACGAAAGATACATTTTACAAACCTCAGAATCATCAGATAGAAAATATAAACTTTAATCATTTAAATGTCGACCTGACTCTCCTGACACACAGACAAACCCAGCGCTCCAATCAACTTCACCTTCGATGACATAAGGAACACCTCGGTCATCTGTAACTGGGAGCCTCCTGAAGATGATGGTGGCAGCGAGATCCTGAACTACATCCTGGAGAAGAAGGACAACAAGAACAATGAGATTGGCTGGATCACCATCACCTCCACCTTGAAGGGCACCAGCTGCCCCGTCAGCAAACTCATCGAAGGGAAGGAATACATCTTTAGAGTCACTGCTGAGAACAAGTACGGCTGTGGGCCATCGTGCATCTCTGAGCCCCTGGTCGCTGAGAACCAGTTCAGTAAGTAAAAGCATGAAAATAATAAAGGTATCCATGTAGGAAAAGTTAAATTTTTCAGTCATCTGAGTTATCTGACTGGCTAAAAGCTCCAATTGACTCTGCAAAACATAATATATACATAAAAACACCATGTAATAAATACAGTAAAAATCCAAAATATCATCAATAAAATCATTTTTTATCATTCAGTAGAATCCATTAACACTGTTAGATTTTAAAACGAAAGTATATACATACAATTATTCTGTATTTTTAAAAAGTTAATTCGATTTCTAGTAGTCACAAAGGAAAAAAAATCCATACAAATTATGCGTAAAATTTTTCATCCCTACAAGTAATTTCCCAATATTTATACTTAAAATAATTTGTAAATTTGTTTCAGTATTTATCTGTAATTTCTAAATTGTGATTTTTAAAAAAATATTAAGTAAATATTAAGTATTAAGTATTGTATACATAAAACCACCTGATGGTCATTTTGAGAGGACAGTGTAGTAGATAACAATGAAGACCACATCCCTTCCCCCATTCCATTAATGTAAGGGCATTGAGTCACTCACCTTTCTTCCTCCCCCCTCAGATCCTCCTGATGCTCCCAACACTCCCAGAGTCCATGAGGTGACAGCAAGCACCGCCCAACTCTCCTGGCACGAGCCGAAGGACAACGGCAGCCCGATCCTGGGCTACTGGATCGAGAGGAAGGAAGTGAACAGTAAATACTGGACCCGAGTAAACCGAGCCCTGCTCAACTCTCTGGAAGTGAAGGTCACCGGCCTGATGGAGGGACTCACCTACATCTTCAGAGTACGTGCTGAGAACCTGGCCGGGCCCGGACCCTTCAGCGAGCCCACCGACCGCATCGTCGCCATGGACGCCATCCGTAAGTTTTTATCAAAATGCAGCAGCGAAGTGTTCAGAAAGGAGGCAGCAATTATCAAACAACTGACACTGACGCTGGCCTCTTCATGTAGACTCAGTCTGTCTTTACTTGTAATTTTAGCGCGCTCTTATGGCTGATCACTGTGATTATCAAAATGTTGAAATGCAGAAAGTTTAATGAAATACAGATCAGTCAGAGCTGAAATATTTTTATGGCACATGGATGGAAAAGAAACTGTCACAATGTAAAACACAACTTGAGGGACCATGCCAGGATTTTAATTTATACCAGGAGTTATTTTCATTTTAGTCAATTTAATACAAACTAAACATTTCCCAAAGCATACCCTCAGTTTTTTGTTTGATTTCCTTCTTTTCAGGCACCCATCGGTTTCGGTTTCATTAGCTTCATAACACCTCTGACTGAATAAGATCTTACCAGTAATTTTAGTGTCTCCTTATGGCTAACGAGATTATCCAAAATGCTGGAATGCAGACGTCAAATTAATTAAAACTAATTTCCCAGAGTATAATGAAATTTATATCATAAGTGAAAAAGAAGTATTAAACTAAATAGTGACTGACTTTGTAAAGCATGAATTAAATTACCAAATGATTATTTATGCATATGTTAGCCCATTTAATAAACAATGTATCTATTATAGATTCCTGGTTAGGAACTTGCTGATGTTGGTTTTGGTAGTGTATTAAAATGACTAAAAACCAAACCATCAAAGGAAAAAGCATCAAAAAATTGAAAATATTAAAGCATTTTTTGGAGAGCTTGGTTAACAGCTGCTTAAAGGCACATTTTCAGCAGATAATTAAACCAAACTTGTAACCAAAGATGCTTATAATAAAGTTAGAAAAAGTGTAACACATTTGCTAAGACACCAACAGGTGCTGCTGAACACAAACTTTTTATCATGTGACAATACTGAACATTGTTCTGTTCAGTTAGGTCTGTTAATTTCCTCTGAAATATTAAATATGTCTTTGTTCCCCCTCAGTCCCTCCTGGCCCCCCTACTCCGTGGATCGTGGACACTGGGAAGGACTCTGTCATTGTGGCCTGGAAGCCGCCACTGTACAATGGTGGAGGCGACATCTTGGGATATCACGTTGAGAAGGTAAAGAAAGTTAATCCGGTCACCTCACTGGATTCTTGGAATTCTGCATTTTCAATAACTGATACATCTGCTGCTATACTGTGGGGCTTTTCTTTGTCATTTGAGAATAAGCCTAACAGAAATCCTAAGTGTTTGACCTCAACATGCAATATTAAACTCTTGTTTTCGGGTCACAGGTTTTGGCTGGCGAGAAGGACTGGACTCGGAGCACAGAGTTCAGGTGTAAAGAGCTGACTTACACCGTGACAGGCCTGACCGAGGGAGCAGATTATTATATCCGTGTCATTGCTGTCAACGACGCCGGTCCTGGAGCTCCCGGAGTTACCGAACCAGTTACTGTCAAAGAGCCTCAAGGTAAAAACAGTTTTATTACTAGACAGGGTAGGAGGTACGGACAACAAGATAGTACTCTACCTCAACATATTCAACATGTAATTGTTTTTTGGCATTAAGATAAGAAGAATTTTGAGGTTTTTGTGTTTTTTTTTATAACTGCATCAAAAAACAAATCAAAAATCCAATTCAACTCTTTCTGCAGCTACTTCATAGTAAATGCCTCCCAGCTGATTACAAGATTTAAGTACTTAATTTCTTAAATTTCAGTGGTCAACTAACAGTTCTCACTGTCTGTGCTGTTCAGAACCTCCCTCTGTGGACTTTGACGTCTCTGTGAAGAACGGTGTCATCATCAAGGCGGGCGAGTCTCTGAGGCTTCCTGCTGTGGTGACCGGCCGGCCCCAGCCGGAGGTGAAGTGGGGCAAAGATGAGGCCGAAATCGACAAAGAGAGGATGATCGTGGAGACGGAGGGCAGGACCAGCACACTGTTCATTAAGAAGGCCAAGAGGGCAGATCACGGAAAGTACCAGATCTCCGGCACAAACAGCAGTGGGACCAAAGCTGCGAAGACCAGAGTGGACGTTATGGGTCAGTGTTACACAAATACACCCCAACATCCATTTTTACCTGTAAAAATACCCTAAATCCCATTCATACAACCTCTGAAGTAGTTTGGGACTGTTTAGTTTTCTGAAAGAACAATCCTGATCTTTGTATTAGAAACTTAAGAATCAACTGAAGGTAAACTGGCTTGCACTCATGGAAAAAATATTCTTCAGAGGATCATATTTGTTGTGTTTTCAGTCTTCTTTTATAATGCAGAAGAAAACGGGGTTGTTGTTATCTTCAGAAGACTACTTTTTGCTCTGAGTGCCAGTCTGTTTTACCTTCAGTCAAAAGTGCAGATTTTGCTGGTTTTAACACACTAGGTAAAAAATGATGAAATGAGCGAGGTGATTCTTCATCATATTAGATATACTTAAAAACCTCAAGTTGACACAAAATATCTTTGAATAGCTGACATTGTTACTGGTCTGTGTTTCTGTAGACGTGCCTGGACCAGTGGTCGACCTGAAGGCAGTCATTGTGACCAAGAAGAACATCACCCTCACTTGGTCCGATCCCTTGGACAACGGTGGCAGTGACATAGTTGGCTACGAGGTGCTTAGAAAGGATGCCAAGATGAAACTCTTCCGCCAGCCCATCGAGACAGCATCTTGTAAGTGTGACGTCCAGGGCCTGCTGGCCGGTGAGGAATATGATTTTAGGGTCATCGCAAGGAACAAGTACGGTGATGGAGTTCCGGCCGACCTGGGACCCATCTTGGCCGACGATCCCAAAGGTAAACCCACTGAAATATGACCTATTGCTAATATTAGCGGACATATTGTGGACTATTATGAAACAGATGCTCTGGTGAATTGTTCAGTGTTGACAGGACTCCCTGATAATGTTCCAGGTACTCCATCTGCCCCTGAGAAGCTGCACTACACTGACAGAAGTAAGAACACCATCACTCTGGCCTGGCAGCCGCCTCACACTGATGGTGGCAGCCCCATCAGAGGGTACTACGTGGAGAAGATGAGGTTTGATGGCACAGAGTTTGAAGTGGCCAACCGCAAGATCTTCACTGAGTGCTGTGGGACCATTGAAAATCTCTCTGAGAACCAGGAGTACCAGTTCCGTGTAAAAGCTGTGAACGAGGTCGGGGAGGGAGATTCATCCAAGCCAATCACCGCCAAGATCCAGGATGATGAAAGTAAAGAACTCGCTCTTAAAATCCTAATGTTAAAATGATACATGTTTGATCAGTTTGGGTGACACTACAAGATTAAAAGTTTAGAGTCACATGAGCAACAGCAAATTATAATTTTGCACAAAAGCAAAATATTAATAAATGCTTGGTGTCCACAGTTGCTCCTGTTATTACTATCCTGAAGTTCTTCAAGAGCAATGCCATTATTGTGAGGAAAGGCTCAGCAATCGATATCCCAGCGGAGGTGAAGGGACTTCCTCTGCCAACAATCCAATGGATGAAGGATGATGTGGTGATCGAGAAACCTGATGAAGAGAAGATGACAATGGAGACGGAGGAGGTGAGAACTGATTCATTAGACCATGGACTTAGGACTTTTGCTTGGTCTGTATGAACAACATTTTGGTGCAGATAACTATGCATAGTTGCATCAAATCATGCACTACATTCCTATAACCCACCATCCATTCATAAATCCCATACTCACCCAGTACCATGCTTGATTGGTTGCCACCTTCCTGCAGCACAAAGAATCACTTGCCTTATACTAAACTCCTTCCCTATCCTCTCACAGGCTGTTTTTAACTAATTTTAACTTGCTATTATGTCTTGGAACTGGAGCTTTTGGTTGGACAAAAAAGTTGCTGAATTTTATAATTTAAAGGATTAAAATATGTGACTCTTGTTTGCTTTTCTTTCTTTTTTTATTTGATGATTAATGAATTGATGGCTTCTGCCAGTTGTTGCCCATTTACCCTGATACACTTAGGCATGTATAACCATTTCTTCACTAAGCACTGTGTCTTGTCTTTAATTGTGGTAGAAAATATTATTTATTCTTTCATTGGGGTTCCATGGTGTCTTTTCTTTGTCGCTTTTTTTTTTTTAATATGGGTTTTGGTCATCGACAAACACACAGTAAGATTTCACTTAAAGCTTTCAAACTACTACAAGGCTATTACTGTGCACATTCCTGCTCCCCAGAGGATGAACCCTTTAGATTTTCCTGACATGATGACTTCTTCTTAAGCTACCCGTGGGCCAAAGTTTACTTTTGGTTCAAGGAATAGTTAAATCATCAATCTTTTTGCTCAGCTGCAGTCAGGTTTGTGTAAGAAGCAGACAACAAACTAAACTTTTTTAATCTTCAGGTTAACCGGACAACTCTGAAGACAAAGATTGCCATCCCCGAAACCATCAGGCAGGACAAGGGCAGCTACAAGCTGGTGGCTGAAAACTGCTATGGCAAAGCTCAGCATGTCATCAGAGTCGAGATCCTTGGTAACATCTCCAAAAAACAAAATCTTACACGAGAAATTTTCCATCTGTTTTTTTTTCCATTGTTTCACTCTTTGATGTCTAACGGAGCTGCATTTTTGTGAGATTAAAATTAAATATGAAATGTTTGAAAGTCGTTTTCATCTGTACAAAATATGCATTACATTAACCCAAACCTGCATTTTCAGACCGTCCTCTTCCTCCGAGGAATATCGTGGTCTCTGATATCAAGGCGGACTCTTGCTACCTGACCTGGGATGCCCCAGAAGACAATGGAGGCAGTGAAATCACCAATTACATTGTGGAGCGCAGAGATGCCAGCAAGAAGAAGTCTGACTTCGATGTTCTCACCATCAACCTCATCGACAGGAGATATGGGGTGAGTCAAGGGTGCAGGGACTGAAAACTAAACTGTGATGCATGTAATGTGGCACTAAGTAAGAGAGACAGCGTTCAATTAGTAAATTGATTGTTTCCAGTTAAATGATTACAATTAATGGCTAAGCCCTGTCAGCTCACAGCAGGTCACCTCAACAAGATAAAATGTTCATTTTGTCTTCAGACAACCATACATTTTTGTTCTCCAGATATGTGTTTTTAAACTCAACACCTCTATATATACAAACCAAAAGAGCTGTCTCATAATATTATCTCTATTTTCCATGTAATTAGTATCAAAAACAGTTTTTTTCTAGTCAGTTACCATGAACTTATTTGGAGTTTATTAAGAAATAACAGCTGTTGAGTCAGCAAAAATGTATCAATGAAATTATAACATTTTCATAATCGTTCTTCACAAAAATATATTTGAGTCGAATTTTTAACAAAAACTTGTTCTGCTTCTTCAGGTCTACAAACTGGACTTGAACGGTACCTACCAGTTCAGGATCAAAGCTGAGAATAAGTATGGTGTCAGTGACGGCTGTGACTCAGAGAAAGTCCAGCTGAGGGATCCATTCGGCCTACCTGGACCACCACGTAACCCCAAAATCATTGCCGCCACAGCAACCACCATGACTCTGACCTGGGAACCTCCTCTGGACAATGGTGGCTCCACCATCCAGGGATACTTTCTGGAGAAGAGGGAGCGCGGCGCTGTGTACTGGGGTCGTGTCAACCGAGCTCCAGTCACCAAACCAGCAGTGAAGGGCCTGCAGTACACCGTTCTCAGACTCATTGAAGGAACAGAGTACCAGTTCAGGATTGCAGCCTGCAACGCTGCGGGAGTTGGACCACCCAGCGAGGCAACTGAGTGCCGTTTCGCAGTGGATCCATGTAGTGAGTGTTAACCCTCTTGATGCGTAAAAACTTTTTCTTTTTTTTTAAAATCTCTGCAGACAAGCTTTGTTAATCTGTTGAAAGTTTGCATTATGCACTTTTGATAATACAAAAAAAAATCCCACACACTGCCAGTCACATGTACTCACTTTATTTAATTTGTTTCAGTCCTCAGATCTTCATACAGTGAAATTTACTCATGAATTCGATCAAGTCATCAACACTGTGCAGGATTTTGGAGTTTTACTCCAAAACCTTGTAGTTATATTTTGCTGCACTGATTATCAAATGATCAAAAATCTAGATATATCTAAAGTTAGTGTGGCCCCAGATTTTATACCCAAAGCTTTTCAACAAATATTTGACAGATAATAGATGTCTTTATTTATAAAATCTGTTCCATATCAATTTGTCCCAGCAGTTACTGAGGATGTATATTGTTTATATTGAGTGAAATATTTGTATGCAGTTTATTCTAAGCACAATGCTAAGAGTGAAAGCTAGATATTTTATAATATACAGACTGATCTTTGACCCAATTGTGTTCCCCTCTTAGGCCCTCCCAGCTCACCTGGAACCCCTGAGGTTAAAGACAAGACCAAGAACAGCATCACTCTCACCTGGAGTCCGCCGGACAAAGATGGTGGTAGCCCCGTCAAGGGTTACATCATTGAGGTCCACGAGGAGGGATCTCCTGATTGGAGGAGGGTGAACCCCGCCGACAAGTTACACCCATCCACTGAAATCACCATCCCTGACCTGAAGGAGGGCAAAAAGTGCGAGTTCAGGATCTACGCTGTGAATGCCGCAGGCAACTCAGAGCCCGCCAGGACGGCTGACATCCTGGTTCAGGACATCCTGAGTAAGAGTCTGACAGATAAATAATAATGTCCTTCAGCCACAGCAGTAAAGTAACTATTGCTGTTGATGCTAATATTTAGTTAATCAAGCCACTGTTCACTGGATTTGATTATCCTGCCTATAGCTGATAAGAATCAGATCTTTGTGGTATCTCAGATTTTTGTTGCAAATCAAATGATTGATAGCGTCCTACAAGGACCAATATTAGTGCCCCTGCTATTTAATCTGCACATAAATAATATTTATTTCCAACTGAATTTTGCTATGTCAATTTCTATGCTGAGGATATCATCTTGTATGCGATAGCTCTTCCACAAACCAGCCCTCTTTTGATTAACTCCGGATCTCTTGAAGCCTGTTCTAAGCTCCAAACAGACAAAACAACTGCATTGCTAGAAGGCATGGAGTAATAATATTCCTACTTTGATCTGTACTCCTAATAGAAATCTAACAGATTCAGTACAGCATTATTAATACATTAAACATTGTCTTACCAATTCACCTTGAACATTAGACTCAAAGAACAAAAAAAACTCAAATTGGATTCTGATAGTGGAAATTAGCTTTTTCTGTATCTTGTAATACTGTGTATACAGTATTGTTCTCAGGTCACTGATATCTCACAGTCAATGAAGCTTGTTAGATTCTTTACCTGAATATGAGTAAACATATCACTGCATGCTGGTTTAAAAAAACACAATTTTTTTGTGTGTGCTTGTTCTCCAGTCGAGCCGACTGTGACTCTGGATGTGAGTGCTCACGACCTGCTGAGCTGCAGAGCAGGAACAACCATCAAGATTCCCGCCACCATCACTGGAAGACCCGTTCCCAAAGTCACCTGGACTTTTGACGGAACCGCTGAGACCGAGAAGAAAAACGAACTTCACACATTGCCCATCGACTCAGAGGTCAGACTTTGACATGTAACAGATCAAGAATCGTAGATTAGTCTTTATTTCACCTGCCAATGAGAACTCCAACTACTGCAAGTTTTTGGCTTTGTTAGAACATCTAAGGCATTTTTATAACCCATTAAATGATAAGATTAATTCAAACTTCATCATGCTACGATTTCAGACAAAAATATGATCAAAATTGGTTGTAGTCCATGTTTTTCTAAAAGCGTGAATGCCAATTTAAAAGAAAAATTAATTTTGTACAATATAAATATATACAATTTTAACTCATTATTTCTAACATTATGCTGCTGTTTCATCGCAGATCCACTCCACCGACACAACCTCGGTGGTCGTGATCCCAGAGAGCAAACTGAACCACAGTGGCCGATACATCATCAGTGCTGAGAACCCTGCAGGGCACAAAGCGGTCAAAGTCAGAGTCAACGTGCTTGGTACATAAACATTTAAAGATTCAAAGATTTTATTTGTCACATGCTTCATATGTTCTTCATATGTGCGGTGAAATGCAG
The DNA here is from genome assembly GCF_016859285.1 of Xiphias gladius. NCBI lineage: Eukaryota > Metazoa > Chordata > Actinopteri > Istiophoriformes > Xiphiidae > Xiphias > Xiphias gladius. The sequence continues at coordinate 28,552,373 of NC_053415.1, read as the reverse complement.
GGTGAATTCAAAGATAAAAAACTGAGAAATCTATTACTTTAAAACATGGGTGAAATCTACTGAGTCTTCTATCCTTTAACTTCTTGTTTTATGGATCCGCAGACCTGCCTGGACCTCCTAGAGACCTTAAGGTGAGTGACATTACAAGGGGAACCTGCAGACTCACATGGAAAGCCCCAGTGTGTGACGGAGGCGACAGGGTGAAGAGCTACTTCATTGAGAAGAAGACGGTGGAGGGCAAAGCCTGGACCAAGGTACAACCCCACACCTACAGGACAATACACTCTGAGCTGTATGATTATTGAAAAATAACATAAAGTCGGATCTTGTGCTTTCAGGTGAACCCATCCTGTGCTGCACAGTCTCTGGTGGTTCCAGACCTGATAGACGGTCAGGAGTACCTGTTCCGCATCCGTGCTGAGAACTGCTTCGGGTTCGGCCCATTTATTGAGACCATCCAGAGGACCAAAGCCAGAGATCCTATCCGTAAGTTTGTGTTCTCTTTACTATTATGTCAGATATAATAGATAAAATGTAATGAATCTTATATCTATCTATCATATTGGACATAAAAACCTGTGTTGTGACACTTGTGTATTTATTACATTTTTGTAAAGAATATTCACATATATATTTAATATTGTGTATTCTTGTCCATGGGTGTAAATTTGTTAACTCAACAAAAAGATGTGGCTCAGCATTGTACAATAGGATTATGTCTGTTTTCTATTTTTATTAATGATGTTCAATTATACATTGATAATAGTGCCATATATACAGCAAAGCTTATTTGTAACAAAGTCAAGAGGCTGATTTTTTTTATCTGATTTTTAACACTCCACAGACTTATCTGTTACCTAACAAACTGTTGCTAAGTAGAACAAAATCTTATACAAAATGGTCCTTAGCACTAAACAGAACCTCGGTTTATAATCTAAATCCAAATTCCGAGACGTCTCTACAGAAAGTTGATCAAATATGTGTAATTTATAATATAAAGGTTAATGTACTGACTTTGAACTCACTTTAAAACCACACAGTGATCATATTGTAAAGTGAATAAAATTTAGGACTTGAAAATAAGACATTTAATCTCAGAGGGGTTTATCCTGACATAATAAATTCCTTTTAATTCAAATTTTATGTGTTTTGTTATACTTAAAAATAATGACCTTGCTTCTTCTCAACAATTACCAGTACGTGATCTTACATGTATTCATTTTGTCTGCAGATCCTCCTGATCCTCCCACAAGGTTGAAGATCCAGAGTGTGAGGAAGGGCACTGTGACTTTGACGTGGAAGGCTCCAAAGAACGACGGTGGTTCACCTGTCACCCACTACAGCGTCGATCTGCTCTGCTGGGATGCCAGCGGCACCCAGAAGGAGTCCTGGAGGAGGTAACGCTTCAGCCGACAGCTCTACATTGGTCCACTTGGTTCCTAGTAACTGAGACTCAATTTGGGAACTGAGTCAGGCCATGTCCAAATTATATTATACTGTATTTTGGATCAGGTTTTAATGATCTTCGTATCCATGTTGGATCAGGATCTGTACCAAATGTTTTGGACCCAATTTGCATTTTAGTTTTGTGACCACAAAATATAAATCAGTATATAAACCTGAAAGTGAAAACAGAAAAAATTCTGTACGAGAACTTTGTTTATTTTTGAATGCAAACCAATAGTTTTTCTCCGGTAAACTGAGTCAGAGCTGGTTTCTGTGAGCACAGAGACTTTCTGTTCCTATCCTTCACTTCGAACACAGTTTGAGTTTCTGTTTTGAGGCGGGTAGGGTGTTACCTGCAGTTAAACCATTTGTGCTGTTTCCTGCAGGTGTAACAGGAGAGATGTGGACACCACCAGTTTCAAGGTGGAGGATCTGACGGAGGGTGACGAGTATGAGTTCAGAGTGGTGGCATACAATGAGGCTGGAGCCAGCCGACCTTCATCCACAGTCGGACCCATCCTCATCCAGGACCAGACCTGTAAGACGAGGACTCTTGGCAATTTAATTAAAGACACTATAGAGTTGTATTGTGGGAAATGTAGAATCCAGTGTTTTTGGACTAAAAGTAATATTTCCAAACTGCTCAAATTTGGACCATTCTGTTTTTAATCTGTTTCACACAAGTCCAACTACTTTATGGAAGTGCAAAGCCAAAATTGCCAGAATGCCCCTTTAATTTAAATATAGTTAGAAATATTTGTTTTTCATTTCACTCAGTTAGAACTCGACTCAGAGTCACAATTTGTTTGGTACCAATTGTTAAGGCACCTTTGAGGCCACAAAAGAATAAATTTAAGCCACATTATGTAATAACATTACAATAACTAACTTCCAGAAAATATATAGATTTTTATTATTATATCCATGTTCCAACTATTTGTTGCAATATATCAAGGCACTAATCTCAAGTTTTTAGCAAACTTTTGACTTCGATTTCTGTAGGTTTCTGGTCAAAGATCTTGATGTGATTAATCATAATATTTGCTTTCCTCCATTAATTTTAAACAGTATTTTACCCAGAAAGACAGAAGAATCTTAAGGCTTCAAATTAGAAGAAATAAATAAGAAAAACGGGTCAGAGTCACCTTTTTTTCTCGTTCGTCTTGCAGGTGCTCCATCCATCGAGCTGAAGGAGTTCATGGAGGTCGAGCAGGGCAGCGACATCAGCATCGTGGCCAAGATCCGTGGCTGTCCATTCCCCACGCTCACCTGGTACAAAGCTCCACCCCACAAGTCTGATGACAAGGTGGAGGTTCAGTATGACGAACACATCAACAAGATCGTGTCGGATGACAGCTGCACGCTGCTCATCCAGCAGGGCAAACGTTCCGACACTGGCCTGTACACACTGGTGGCCTCCAACAGCCTCGGCAAGGCCTCCAAGGAGATGAGGCTCAATGTGCTTGGTATGAACGAAAAGATCCGAACTAAACACCAGAACTTAAAATGCAAATTTCAACTGAATTATGCTTAATTTGTCTAAAAGCAAAAAATGTGTCTAAAGTGAATGTCAGATACCACTGAGTTCAATTACTAAATTAACAAAAGACTGACAGTATCATGTTTTGAAAAATTTAAATAAATTAAAATAATTTGTTTATGTCTGCATTGGTTTATAAAAGTGGGGTAATGTCAGCTATCACATCAGTGTATCATTAGTTTATTATTTATTTCTTCTATTTCTACAATTCATTTTTTATTTTATACCTTGTTAATACCATTATTACACAACTTATTTTTAATTTTTCACATAACAAGTTGTTATTATTCATTCTGTTTTTCAATATGTTTTTATTTGTTCACTATATGTTAGTTTTCCTTTGTTTGACTTACAGTTGTTACAGTAGTGAGTCACCACAAGGATTTCTCTCAGTTTCTAAACTTGTTGCTTTTCTGCGGTTGCAGGCCGGCCTGGTCCTCCCTCTGCTCCCATTAAGTTTGAGGAGATTGGAGCCGAGAGGATCACACTCTGCTGGCTGCCGCCAAAGGATGACGGTGGCTCCAAAGTAACAAACTATGTTATCTGGAGGCGGGTGGCCAACAGGAAGACCTGGGTGCCTGTCACCAATGAGCCGAAAGACCGGATCTGGACAGTGGAGAACCTGATGGAGGGACACGAGTATGTGTTCCGCATCATGGCCCAGAACAAGTATGGCGTTGGAGAGCCGCTGGACAGCGAGCCCGAGGTTGCCCGAAACCTCTACAGTGAGTTGAGCTGTCTGTCACAGTATGATCTTAGATACCTAAATCTGTCAATCCATACATTGATAGTACACTTTACTTCTACACTATATCGATTATGTGATCATTTCACAATGTTTCTAACTCACAATTTAATCTCCAGTCTATTTTAGACATTCACCTATTTACATAATCTTTACATCATCTAACATGATGGTTTATCATATGAATAAAAACCTCAAAATCACTTTTGCTAAAAGTTTAACGAGGTCAGACCTGTAACTCAAGTCTGAACTGAATGCTCGTATTAATGTACACACTACAGGAACATAAGCTTACGTATACGGAGAAAAATTAAATGCACATCCTGTTCACTGGATTGAGTTCACTCTAATAAATGTATCAAGTAAATATCATCTCTCATGGTCACAGAAAATAGAAGCAGTTTAATAAACCATGGAACAGTGTAAATGAGATCATTTAAAATTCTATCAGATCATAATCAAACCAGCTGCTTTCTTCCTCTTTTATGCCACCTTCACATACAGGATGTGAGGAAACAATAACTTTAATGTCTTTTTCTGCTTCCTTCCTGCTTGTCTACAGTTAGATGTTGCAAAGCAACAGTGGAATTTTCTAATACATGATGAAACTAATGAGAAAAATTATTAATGGTTCACTGTGAGAATAAGGGGTGAGTGTCCATTGCATTCAGTATGGTCATTTCCTAATACTCAGCCATTAGAAAAACAATTTAAAAAAAACAACCTAAAATTATAACAGCAAAAGCCAGGCAAAAATACGAAGCAGCTCTTTATGTAAAAACTCTCTGACCAAAAGATGTTTTCGTCCGTTCTTATTCTCAATCTGGTTAATCCGTCCTCAACATTTTTCTGGATTATGAATGTGCGAAGTGGGTATTTTTTTTATATTATTAGCGGATTGTTCTTTACCGATCATACTTTTTTCCTTTGTTCCTTTGTTGCTGTGTCCCAGTATTCAGACCGGAGCTGACCAGTCCAACAGTAAACTGTATTTATTCAAAATGTTAACTTGTACTGATAAAAGAGTAATATTTTTTTTAAGATGATTTTTAAAACAATATTTTCGCCTTTATTTGAAAGAGACAATAGAGATACAGACAGGAAATTACAGCAGAGGGCGGGGTATGACGTGCATCAAAGGTCTCTGGCCAGAAGTGAAGCAAAACTGTTGCGGTTATTTGATATGCTACTTTTTCATCGAACGCCCCAGAAGACAAATATTTTAATCCTCTAACTTTAGAGATTTTCTTACCATCCTCATGCAGCTGTCCCTGGTCAATGTGAGAAGCCGATGGTTTCCGGTGTCACCATGGACTCCATGACTGTTAACTGGGAGGAGCCCGAGGACGACGGCGGCGCTCCAATCACCGGCTACTGGCTTGAGCGTAAAGAGACAACAGGCAAACGCTGGGCCCGTGTCACCCGTGACCCCATCCGTCCCATGGGCCTGGGCGAGTCGTTCGTGGTGAGCGGACTCATTGAGGGGTCCCAGTATCTGTTCAGAGTCTCTGCCATCAATGCCGCGGGACCCGGACTCGCCAGTCCCCCAACAGACCCCATCTTTGCCAGAGACCCCATCTGTAAGAGTTACATTCCGAAATCATACAATTTATGTTTTTAATTCCCAGAGCAAGATATTAACCAGTTTTCATCGTCTCCCATAGCTCCGCCCTCTTCTCCAACCCCCAAGGTTTCTGATTGGACAAGGTCCACGGTGGACCTGGAGTGGATCCCTCCTCTGAAGGACGGAGGCTCCAAGATTCTGGGCTACTGGGTGGAGTACAAGGAGGAGGGCACAGAGGCCTGGGTCAAGGTGAGAGGGAGCACCTCACCTGACATGGTTTTATTATCCTACAAAATAAAAGTCTGATAATATTAGCATAGTCAATTGACATGTCTGTGATAAGTGCAAATTTAGCAAACAACTCTTGAGAGCCATAGCCATTGTTTTAATAATTTCTTGAGGCTGAATCTTCACCCCAACTTAACAAACTGTGCTTTCTTAGGAAGCGCAATGCCTCACAATTCTATCAGTGTAAATCATTTTAAGATTCAATTATTAAGGCAACGACAGATGTTTATTTTATAACACAAAAGCAAACAAAATAGGGCAGCACAAGAAAAATTAGCTGAGAAAAAGCCTTGTAGTTCTACCATGTTTGCGACTTTGTAAATTTGTTTTAGTGTCACTTAGACTAAGTCTGACTTTCTGATAATTAATTTCAAGGAATTCCCCTTCAGAAAAGATGAAGATCATGACTTTAATCAAAGGGGTTGAAAAGCAGTCACAATTTTTTGGGGGTACAGTTTGCTATTTTTATGCACACAAAGTAAGCATCTATCCGTTATTTCTCAATAAATTAAATGGTGCTCATATGAATGTATTTAATCTCATCCCAATATAAGGGCTGAACAATCTAATAATGTCTACTTATGTTATAATGTATTGCATGGCTAACTCTAATATTTACTAGGTTACACTCGACTATCTTGAGATAACAAGATAAATGTATTGTTATAAGATAAGAGCCTACAAAATTTAAACTAAGCACTGGCAAGATCTTATCATCCATGCCCCCGTGGGCTTCCTTGGAAATCAAATGCTGGTTAAACATTTAGGTTCAACCTAAAATTTCCTTTGATGCAGCATTTATTCTTATGTCTTATTATCTTTAAATTTAACCGGCTCTAATTTGGATCAAAGTCTAAGTGAGATTAAAATATCTTTTTCAAGACACACCTGGCCAAGAAAGCAGCATAACAACAACATTGCAACCATAAATACAATATTGACAACATTAATTGGTTGAGCACATGTTCGTTCCCAGAACGATTGTAAATGGAGTAATAATGTCGAGTATGACAGGGAAAAACTACATGGATCAGTGAAGGAGGTAGATGGAGTAATAGTAGCCTAAAAAGGAAAAATTTTCGACAGTCATCAACAGAGGACGAAGAAATAGTTCATTGTTTAAAAGGTGTATATCAATAGTCGAAATCATGTTCTTCATATTAGTGAAGTGAACCTGAATCCTGATATTTTTCCATTCTACTCAGTCTGTGTACAGTGCCTTTTTATATCATCATTGACCCAGGGATAGAACTTGGTTTTAGAGATAGATCAGTGCTTAAGAGCAACCTTATAAACTGAATGTTTATGTTTTTCAGGCTAAGGAAACTGAAATCCGTGGCACTCGGTTCGTTATCACTGGTCTGAAGACTGGTGGTCAGTACAGGTTCAGGGTAATCGCCTTCAATGCTGCTGGTAACGGCGAGCCAGGCGAAGTCCCAGAGGTGCTTGAGGTCAACGACAGAACCAGTGAGTCAGTCTGAAAGTCTAAAAGAGTGACAAATTTCTTTCACACCAGACCATTGTTCTCTCAACAATGACCTTAAAGGCTTCTTTGTCAAGTTTTTTTTAGAACAGGCAGAATGTAATGTTGAGCTTCTTCCCCTCAGTTGCTCCTGAGGTCGACCTGGATGCCTCGGTGAAGGAGAGGATGGTGGTCCATGCTGGTGGTGTGATCCGCATCATTGCCTATGTGTCAGGCCAGCCGACCCCAGAGGTTACCTGGAGCAGAGATGGAGCTGCACTGCCTCCTGAGGCTAAAGTGGAGGTGACAGCCATCAGCTCGTCTCTGGTTATCAAACCCTGCACCAGGAGACACCTTGGTGTCTACACACTGACTGCGAAGAACATCGGAGGGGAGAAGACAAAGAACATTACTGTGGAAGTTCTGGGTGAGATACTGCTCTCATTAAGATAAAATCTTTAGAGATATAAAACCAATTAAAAAATGTTATTTCTTTTTTATCAAACCTGTTTCTGTTGTCCCTCAGACGTACCTGGGCCCGTTGGTATCCCATTCACCACGGAGAACCTAAGCAGTGATTCCTGCAAGCTCAACTGGTTCTTCCCTGAGAATGACGGCGGTTCTCCGATCAGTAACTACATCATCGAGAAGCGTGAGGCCGAACGTAAGGCCTGGACCTCACTCTCCTTCACCGCTAGCAGACAGAATGCCGTGGCTCATGGCCTCACCATTGGAAAGTCCTACTTTTTCAGAGTAGCTGCCGAGAATGCCATCGGCATTGGACCCTTCGTGGAGACCGCAGCCGAAATTGTGATCAAGGAACCCATCAGTGAGTTTAGTTGAACAAACATGGTGACCACTGATCTCTGAAGGTCTGAAAGTTGATTATTACTTATAACTGATGGAAAGAGGAGAGGATGAAGAAGCCACAAGAAAGGCATTCTCAGATCAATCCCAGAATCTCCAGAGTAGTTCTAGTTCTGAGTAGTTCTAAGAATACAGTCAAGATATTAGGGAGAAACAGTCAAGATTTTAACTTTACAGTCAGCATTTTAGGGGAAAAAAACATAAAAACTAAAATTCTCAAAACACTGAAATGTCAAAAAAAATGTCATTGGGGAAGTCTCAGACAGAATTCAGAGAAAAAAGTACAAATCTATTTTTGAGAATATCAAAAGAATAAATCTTAAATTTAGGAAAAGTCAGGATTTTGAGGATAATTTCAGTAAAGTCAAAATTTTAGGAGAATTCGAGATTCTGACCTTATTTTGAGAATCCTGAAAAGTCCCATAAATTCTGATTTCTGATGAAAGTCAGAATTTTGAAGGCACAAAAGGTAAGAACTTGAATCTTTGTTTAACAAAGTTTTGAAAGATAAAGTCAGGATTCAAAAAAATCTGACTTTTGGTGTAATTTTTCCCCTTTTTCCTTTTTTCCTCTTTTATCCATCATCTTTTTCTATACTATCGTCTGTCATCAAAAATTAACATTATCCAGGAGTTAAATTTTGCAGACAACAGAATTAAATTTGAACAGAAAATGTCAAAAACCATGAATTACTATACAATACCATAAAAAACTGTGTGTTTGTAATTCTTTCAGCTGTACCGGACCGCCCTGAGGAGCTGGAGGTCACCAATGTCACAAAGGATTTGATCAGCGTCACCTGGAAGGCGCCAAAGTATGATGGTGGGTCAGAGATCACCATGTATATCCTGGAGGCACGTATGATTGGCAAAGACAAGTTCACCAGACTTACAAAGGAGACGTTGATGGAGAGGAAGTACACCTACGACGGTCTGAGGGAGGGCGACACCTACGAGTTGAGGGTCCTCGCCGTCAATGAGGTCGGACCTGGCAAACCATCATTCTGCACCAAACCAATCACCTGCAAGGACGAACTGGGTGAGGACTTATTAACAGGATCAGCGGTTTTGTTTGTTTTAATTAAGAAACAAGCCGGTATCATCAACAAAAAGTAGGAGGTAGAAAATGATCCAGAAACTAATCTGGATTAGGATTAGGAGAAGACCTAGAATAGACCCTTGTAGGACACCGCAATTATTTTGTAGCATAGCAGGTCTTAATTCATTTATATTTACAAATTGTTTCCAGTGAGAAATATAATTAAAGAGGCATCAGTAAGACAGTACATTTAAGCTATAATGTGTTAATTTAATAAGAATTCCACATATCCAAAATTATACCCAAAGCATATTTATTATTGTTCAAAGCAATATGTTTTTTTTTCCTTATTTATATTGTCGTCAAAGTAGATTGAATTAAGATAGGAAAAAAATAGAAACTGCAAGAAAATACTCAGTGTTTCACTTCATCTGACTTTGTCTTCATTTTCCATTCTTACAGAGCCGCCGACCATCGAGCTGGACTTCCGTGATAAGATCGTCATCCGTGTGGGTGAGAGCTGCCTGCTGCAGGGCCGCTACACCGGCAAACCTTCTCCATCCATTGTTTGGTACCGAGATGACAAGGAACTGAAGGCTGACAAACACATCATGTTCAAGAACACACTGACCACCATGTCACTGGGCCTTATGAAGGCACAGCGTGAACACAGCGGCAGATACGTGGTGGTGGTGGAGAACAGCACTGGATCCAGAAAGGGAGTCTGCAGCGTCACGGTTGTCGGTATGTAGACGGAACTCATGGAGAAAATTGGGGCTGATACAAGCTTGTATCATCAGCAATAGATAGATAGATGAAGATGCGGCAACTAAATGATCGATTTAGATGAGAAATAGAAGGGTTCAGACACCATGAGGACCTGTGCTATCTATTTACATTGTTCACATTCGAAGTAAACTGAAAACTCCAAGTCAAAGCTTCAAAACTTCAAGCTCTTCTGAACAAGGCAGGCATTGGTTGATAACAATGGCACTGATTCCTTATTTTGATCTTTTTTTTTTTTAACACTCTTTTGTTGTTTCTTTTTTTCCTGCAGACCGTCCAAGTCCTCCTGTTGGCCCGGTGGTGTTTGAAGAGGTGCACAGGGAGTACATGGTTATCTCCTGGAAGCCTCCTCTGGACAGCGGTGGCGTGGACATCACCAACTACGTCATTGAGAAGAGAGACACCAACAGAGAAATCTGGACCACGGTGACATCTGCCACAACCAAAACCACATGCAAAGTGGGTCCAGATCGTTTATCAACCTGACTTTAGTCAGCTGTCACGATATCAGATCCTCAGGGAAAAAATTTGTAACCTGGCCTAGAAAGAGCCATTTTTCATCGTGGAAGGGGTTTGCTGAAGTTCAGAGATGTTTGTAAGTTGTTTTGTTTTTTTCTCTCAGATCCCCAAGCTGACAGAGGGCAGGGAGTACATTATGAGAATCTCTGCTGAGAACATGTATGGCATCAGCGACCCACTGGAGTCTGAGGAGATGAGAGCCAAAGATCTCTTCAGTACGTTCTGCTCACACGCTGTTAAGACACATTTACTTTTTTAGCTCTCCTAAATTAATTTCAAATTAATTTCTGAATTGAATACATTACTTTTAAAGAATTTATCAATACTTTAAAGCTTCAAAAAAAGTTTATTTCCCTGATCCACCAAACAAAATTGATTTTGGTACAAACAAAAATGTGGAGGCTCAAAATTATAGAGTCTCCTGGAAAGACGAAATCCTTCTATGAATATTCTTTCTGCATTGGAAATGGATCCTAAAAAAAGCCCTGATAACTTAATTTAGCCCCTGTGGCTCCCCTCCAGGAGTCCCTGAGGCCCCCGAGATGCCGACGGTCAGGGAGGTGTATGCCACCAATGCTCTGGTGCTGTGGAACCGCCCTCGTGACGGTGGGAAGCCCATTACCAACTACATCCTGGAGAAGAAGGAGCCCACAGCCAAGAGATGGTCCAAAGCCACTAGAGACCCACTGTACCCGGCCACTCAATACCGAGTCCAGGACCTTGTGGAAGGCTGCGAGTATGAGTTCAGGGTGATGGCTGAGAACGAGCTGGGAACTGGAGACCCGAGTGTCCCCTCCAAACCCATTCTCGCAAAAGATCCTATTGGTCAGTGTGACACACCCCATTAAAAATATAGATATTATTATTATCCATATTTAAATTATTACAGTCTATATTTTATTTCCAAATGCTCATTTTTATATTTGAAAAACCATGATTTTTCCTTGTGCATAATAAAGATGAAATTAAGATGAAGTGTTAGCAATTTCTTTTTAGCATTTTTAAATATTGCTTTGTATTTGTATTGTCTTCTATTACGTGATGACTATATAGCTTCTTTTAACATCTATATTAGCATAGCTCAGTAAGTTTACTATTTCTTAATTTTTATTTTCTGGTGTGTTTCTATGTGTTTATTATTGTCGTACATACAAGATGCAATTCAGATATTTATAAAGTCAAAAATTTAAAAACCCTATTCCAATGCTGCTGTAACATACATACACAAAGAATATACAACTGACCGAATACTAATACTATATAAAAAAAACTATAACACTAAATAAAAAAAACATCCCAAAAAAATTTTGATGACCCTTGAAGCGAAATATTTCATGAGTCCTTCTTTTCTACCATGGTTAAGACAGGTTACTGAATTGAATTTTTAATCACCCATATAACTGATTGTCTTCCTTGAAATTTTCCCTTCACAGTATGCCCCAGTCCTCCAGTGAACCCTGAGGCCTACGATAAGACCAAGGACTCTGTCAGCCTAAAGTGGCAGATGCCCCGACATGACGGCAAGGGACGGATCCTCGGCTATCTTGTTGAGTACCAGAAGCCTGGCGCTGTGGAGTGGATTCAGGCCAATGAGACCCCAGAGCAGTGCCCTGACCTCCACTATGTGGTGATGGGCCTGACCGATGGACAGGAGTATGCCTTTAGGATCTTCACTGTCAACGCTGCGGGCAAATCTGACCCTGCCTACGTCAAACAACACATCAAAGTTCACGACAGACTGGGTGAGGGGTTCATTTGTAAAAAAAAAAATAGATTTTTCACTTGAGCCTATCATAATGGGTTTTGAGAAACATTTCCAATTACTAAATTTATTATTTTTACTAATTTTATACAAAATTTTGTGCTAAATTCAATACAGTGTAGTTTTGGTTAGGGCTTTGAGAAACCTTTTCCAAAATAAACTTGACATTGATAAATAACACTGACATTTTCATTTATGTATTTGGCTTAATTTATGTCCATAATCAAATAATTCAATTTTAGCACAGTCTGGTGTCTGGAAAGTGATTTTCAAAGGGATTTTTAGTGACCAACAAGTTAACAATCTGGTAGTTAACGTAAACTGTGTTTTTGCTAATTGTTGTCATAAGTAAAGTGACGGCAGTTTCCACAAATATAAAGAAACGGCTGGTTTTGTCCATCATTTTCACTTCAAACTACATGCCAACATCCGAAAGTGGATGCCATTGTGTAGTTTGAAATATGTGTGTAGCCATTATGTATTTTAACTTATTTCTCAGCTTTGGACACTGCACCTATTATACTTTATATATCTACTAAATTTAGTAAATTTGCTCCCATTTCTGTCCACAGAGGAGCCCGAATTGCTGCTAGATGCTAACATGGCACGTGACCACCTGGCAATGTTGGGTACTGACATTACCCTGAGTGCCACCATTAAGGGTGTACCAACACCCACCGTTAGCTGGAAGAAGAACGATGGAGATGTTCCTTCTCACATCACAGTCGCTGTCACTGCAACCAGCAGCAAAGTCTTCATTCCCAAGTGTATCCGCGCAGACTCCGGCAACTACACCATAACTGTGGAGAATGCTGCTGGAAAGAAATCAGCAACCGTCGCCGTGCTTGTGTTGAGTAAGTGAAATGTCCACCAATACAAAAAGAAAATGTTTGTAAATACTTATATACTTTGTTTACATTAATATACTGTCATGCCTCGAACAAAAAATATATCTGAATTTAGAATTTATGTGAGGTTTATTCTAACCCACTTTACTTTTGTTTCCACCAGATAAGCCTTCCCCTCCCAGAGACCTGGTGGTCTCCGAGGTGACCAGTGAGTCAGCCTACCTGACATGGAAGGCTCCTGAGGACAATGGTGGTGCTGTCATCTCCCACTATGTTGTACAGAAGAAGGACGTGGCCACAGAGCAGTGGGTTCCCGTCTCTGCAGCCAATAAGAAGCTGAGTCTAATGGCCATGTACCTGATGGAAGGAATCCAATACCTGTTCAGGGTAGCTGCTGAGAACCAGTTTGGCAGAAGCGACTATGTAATGACTAAGACACCCATCAAGGCTGTTGATCCCCTCTGTGAGTAAAAATCATTATTACGTTATGTTGTCTAACTTTACCTTGTAATATAATGATTTTTTTTTTTTTAATTTTCTTTTCCTGGACACCTTTCAGATCCTCCTGGCCCACCCAAGAACCTGCACCACACTGATGCAGACAAAACGGAGGTGTGGTTGGCATGGGAGTGGCCTGACCGCACTGGTGGAAGTGAAATCACTGGCTTCATTGTAGAGCACCAGGAAGAAGGCCAGACTGACTGGATCACTTTCAAGACCGTGAGCAACAACCATGCCCACGTCACCGGTCTTGAGGAGGGCAAGACTTACCGCTTTAGGGTCAAGGCTCAGAATGCCATTGGTGTGAGCCGTCCTGACACTAGCGTCCCTGTCACCTGCCAGGAGAAGACATGTAAGACACATGATTCTTATGGAGTCATTTCTTATTGTGAACTCTACTCATACTTTCATTTCCAAGCCTAAAAAATGATCTAATAATGTTGCTGTTTTGTTCTCCTTCAGTACCACCAACTATTGAAGTTGATGTGAAGCTTATTGAGGGTCTTGTTGTCAAAGCTGGCAGCACTATTGCCCTGCCAGCCAGGATGAGGGGCATTCCCATTCCCACTGCAAAATGGATGACAGATGGCAAGGAGATTGCATCAGAAGGTCGCTATCACATTGAGTCTGCTGGAACCTCAACCATCCTGAGTATCCCTGAGTGCCAGAGAGGAGACACTGGAGAGTACATCCTCACTGTGTCTAATCCTGCAGGCAGTAAGACTGTCGCTCTGCATGTCACCGTACTGGATCTTCCAGGTCCACCTACTGGACCCATCAATATCTTGGAGGTAACCCCTGATTACATGATGATCCAATGGAGGGCACCCAAGGATGATGGTGGCACCCCAATCACCAACTATGTAGTGGAAAAGAAGGATGTAAAGAAACCATGGGAGCCCTGGTCCGTTGTTCGCTCCAGTGGCACCAGCACCAAGGCCAAGGTGTCCAGGCTGGAGAAGGGCCGTGAGTACGTTGTCCGTGTCCGTGCAGAGAACAAGATTGGCATCGGCGCTGGACTTGAGAGTCCTCCCACTATTGCCAAGCACATGTTCAACCCCCCTGGTCCACCAGGCCTGCCAGAGTGTTCTGATATCACAGAGAATGCTGTGACAGTGGAATGGACCCTGCCTGACTACGATGGAGGAAGTCCCATTAGTGGCTATGTGATTGAACGCAGAGAAATGACAGGAAAATGGATCCGTGTCAACAAAACTCCTGTGCTGGACCTCAGATACAGAGTCTCAGGCCTGTTTGAAGGCAACAGCTATGAGTTCAGAGTGTTCGCTGAGAACATTGCTGGTATGAGTGAACCTTCTCCCATCTCTGACCCCATCAAGGCCGCTCGTGCTATCACCAAACCCGGACCCCCTGGCAATCCTAAAGTGAAGGACTGGAGCAAATCCTATGCTGATATCTGCTGGACCAAGCCTACGAGAGATGGTGGCAGTCCCATTCTTGGCTACGTGGTTGAGGCTCAGAAGTCAGGAACTGCCCAGTGGGACAGAATCAACAAGGACCTCATCAAGATGTGTGCCTACAGAGTGCCAGGCCTGATTGAAGGAATAGAGTACAGAATTCGTATCAGGGCCACCAACAAGGTTGGAGACAGTGAACCCAGGGAACTGCCTGAGACCATCTTGGCAAAGGACATCCTGGTACCTCCTGAAGTTGTTGTTGATGTGTCCTGCCGTGACTCTCTGACAGTCAGGGCAGGTCAGATCATCAGTTTGATCACTAGGGTGAAGGGCAGACCAGATCCAGAGATCACTTGGTCCAAAGATGCCAGAGCCTTGTCCCGGGATAAGCATACTGAAATTAACAACAACTACCCTCTGTGTGAATTGGTAATCAACGAGGCAGTCAGGTCAGACTATGGTAAATATGCAATTGTTGCCAAGAACAGTAGTGGACAGGCACAGGCCACAATTCTTGTCAATGTCCTGGACACACCAGGCGCTTGCCAGAACCTGAAAGTAGCCTACGTGACCAAGAACTCCTGCATGGTGTCCTGGGAGAACCCTGAGGACAATGGAGGCACTGAGATCACTCAGTATATTATTGAGTGCCGTCAGCCCAGCCAAAGAGGATGGACGGTGGTCTCCAGTGACTGCACCAAGCGCCTGATAAAGGCTTCCCTTACTGAGGGTTGTGAGTACTTCTTCCGTGTCAGCGCAGAGAACAAGATTGGTGCTGGTCCACCTACTGAGACCAAGACACCTGTGCTGGCAGTTGATCCCATTGAGAAGCCTGGTGAACCCACTGACTTCCATATTTCTGAGATTGGCAAGACCTTCTGCTTCCTCAAGTGGAAGAAGCCAGACTACGATGGTGGTAGCCGTAACCTGGGTTATCACGTTGAGAAGAAACCAAAGGAGGCTGAGGAGTGGGAGAGGCTCCACAAGGGTGCCATTAAGGAGACTTACTTCATGGCTGACAGGTGCATGGAAAATCAAATCTACCAGTTTAGAGTTCAGACTAAGAATGAGGGGGGTGAGAGCAACTGGGTGACCACAGCTGAGGTTCTGGTTAAGGAAGTGCTGGTGGAGCCTGAGATCAAGATTAAACTGGATGGAACCCTCATTGTGAAGGCAGGACACTCCATTCCTATCGAGGCAACAGTGAAGGGCAAACCCCAGCCTGATGTCAAATGGACCAAGGATGAGAGTACAGAGGAGATTAAGAAGGGCCCCAGGCTTCAGATCGAAACTGGTGCTGACTTCTCAAAGCTTCTGCTTACCGGTGCCAGGCGCGCTGACAGTGGCAAGTATGTTGTCACCGCCTCAAACGGTGCAGGAACCTGCTCTGCTCATGCCAAGGTCAACGTACTGGATAGACCTGGCCCCATCAGGAATCTCAAGGTATCTGGTATCACCATCGACAGATGCCACCTGGCCTGGGAAACCCCAGAGGATGATGGTGGTTGTGAGATCTACAACTACATAATTGAGAAATGTGACACCAAGAGAGGAGTCTGGTCAGTCCACTCCAACGCTGTCATAACCAACAAAGCTAAAGTTACTCGCCTTATTGAGGGTAATGAGTATATCTTCAGAGTTCGTGCTGAGAATAAGATGGGTCCTGGTCCTGCAGTGCAGAGTGAGGCCATTGTTGCAGGCACCCAGTTCAATGTACCTGATGCTCCTGAAGCACCAGAAGTCACCAAGATCGCCAAGGAAGAGATGACTGTTCAGTGGTCAGAGCCTGAGAAAAATGGAGGAAAGCCAATCACAGGTTATCTGTTGGAGAAGAGGGAGGAGCATGCCATTAGGTGGTCTCCTGTCAACAAAGAGCCAGTCCCTGGAACTCGCTTGACAGTTACTGGACTTCTACCCCTCCATGACTACCAGTACAGAGTCAAGGCTGTCAATGAAATTGGCATCGGCAGCCCAAGCAAGCATTCACGTGCCATCACTGCCAAGGATGCAGTTGGTATGTTACCAATAATAATGATAACATTGTGTTTAATATTTGTTAACAAATGTAGTTCTTGTTGTATTGCTATAGACAAAATCCATTGCTTCATGTTCACACACCCTTATGTCTTCTTACAGAGCCTCCTGCACCTCCTACCAACTTGAAGGTCCTGGACAGCACCAAGTCAACTGTCACCCTGGGCTGGACCAAGCCTGTATCTGATGGTGGAGCTCCCATCATTGGCTATGTTGTGGAGATGAGGGTGCAAGGAACTGCAAAGAAAGGAGATGATGGTTGGAAGAGGTGCAACGTAGCAGCTCAGCTGGTCATGCGCGAGTTCACAGTCACAAGTCTGGATGAGAAGCTTGCATATGAATTCAGAGTGTCAGCGCAGAACCAGGTTGGCTTGAGCCTTCCCTGTGACCTGGAGGGTGCTGTGATCCCCAGAGATATTCTTGGTGAGGACTTCATCACACTTTAATTTCTTTTATGGCAGCCAGATGTAATTTCAGGTTTACCTGGAGTGTCTGTGACAATGTACTGATGTGACACCTGCACTGTTTCTTCCAACAGAGGCACCAGAGATTGACTTGGATGCTAACTTGAAGCAGGGACTTACAGTGAGAGCTGGCTGTCCCATCAGGCTTTGTGCCACCATCAGAGGCAGACCCCCTCCAAAGGTAACTTGGAGGAGGATGGGCATTGACAACGTGGTCCGGAGGGGAAAAGTCGACATCATTGACACCATGACCTTCCTGGTCATCCCCGACAGCACACGTGACGACTCTGGCAAATATTGCCTGACTCTGCAGAGCCTTGCTGGAGAGAAGGCTGTGTTTGTCAACGTTAAGGTTCTGGGTAAGTCCTGGTTTTCTTTGAGTAATGAATACAACCATATAGGTTTAACTTTGTTGCACTCAACAATCCCAAAAAAAGTGCTTAAATCCATCAAAATGACATTTTCAACTCAATCAAAAAAAAGAACAAAAAAACAAAACAAATACAAATACAAACTTCATATTCTGTTTTTCCTGACAGACACTCCTGGACCTGCAATAAATCTGGAAGCTACTGACATCAAACAGACATCAGCCATGCTGTCCTGGAGTCCTCCAGAGAACAATGGTGGCAGTGAGGTTACTCATTACATTGTTGAGAAGCGTGAGATTGATCGGAAGACATGGGCAACCGTCAAGGCCGAAGTTGAGAAGGATAAGATTCCCTTCAAAGTCAGCGGTCTGATGCCAGGGACCGAATACTTCTTCAGGGTCACAGCTGTCAATGAATATGGTTCTGGAGTTCCCAGAGTGACACCCACTTCCTACCTGTCCTCTGATCCTGTCAGTACGTATCATCTCTTAATCAAACAATGTGACACCAGACTGACGAGCTCATACACAGCTTACAGTCCCTCATTGTGCTAAGTTTTCTCATCTTTTTCATCAGTCATCTGAAACACTTGAACACACCTGTCTGATTTCCTTTTTCAGGCAAGCCAGATCCCTGTGAAAAGATTGAGGTTCTTGAGATCACTAAGAACAGTGCCACAGTGGGCTGGGTGAAGCCTGCCAGGGACGGCGGTGCTAAGATCGATGGCTATGTAATTGAATACATCGAGGTCAAACCTCCTCCAAAGCCTCCAGCAAGTGTGGAGGTTTGTCATGTGATCAAAATAAAACCCTAACCTCACAGCCATTTTACAAATATTTATGCTCTTACATAATTTGGCACTTCTTTTCTTATTATTGAATAAACTTAGTGAAAGTATGAATCATCAATCTACAATGCTCAACTTGCCCCAGGTTCCAGAAGGAGAGCAGGCTCCTCCACCACTGCCTCCACCTCCAGTGGTAGAGGAGGAAGAGGAAGCAGAACATGAAATGGAAGTGTGGAACACCTACACCACAGTGAAAGGTTTGACAATTAGCATCAGCGGCCTGAAGGAGAGCAAGAGGTACAAGTTCAGAGTTGCTGCGAAGAACATCATGGGCATGAGCTTGTTCACCGAGACAAGGGAGCCGGTCGAGATCAAGGAACAGATGTGTAAGCAGATGTGTAATAAGAGATTAAGAAGTAGTTTTAGCCATTATCCCATGATATCCCAACAGTTAAATTATCTTATTTTGTCTAGCTATCTCATGATCAGGACTTAATTGTTGCATTATTTTGAAATAATAAAAACTGATGTTAACAGTAAATATGATCATCATTTATTATCTCAAGGCTACTCAGCTTCCTTAGATAGTCTGTCAAATTCTTATGTCCACCCGCAGTGGAACCAAAGATTGTCATGCCAGAGACAGTGAGCGCCAGAGCCGGAGCCAAGCTCAGAGTAGAGGCACTAGTTTCCGGAAAACCCGCCCCGACTTGCAAGTGGATGCGTGGTGAGGACCCAGTAGTCCCATCCAGTCGTCTGGCTGTGCACCAGTCCGGCAACCTGTGTGTCCTAATCATCAAAGATGTGTCAAGGACTGACAGCGGAGAGTACAGCCTGGTGGCTGAGAACAGCTCTGCAAAGGTGGTCCAGGCCCTGAGGATCATTATCAGAGGTCAATGTTACCCTCAATAGGACAATATGGAAGAAATTATCGTAATTTACATTTTGGTTAAAAAAAACGAAGAAAATTATTCAGCTGACTTTTCTGTGTGTTTCAGACATCCCTGGTCCTCCTGAGGGCCCCGTGGAGATCAGCGACATCGACTCTGATGCCTGCTCCCTGTCATGGAACAAACCACTGGAGGACGGAGGCAGCAATATCACCAACTATTTGGTGGAAAAATGTGATGTGAGTAGAGGTGACTGGGTGACAGCTGTCTCTTCCTGCCCAAAGACCGGTTGCAGGCTTGGAAAGCTCATCCCTGGGAAGGAGTATGTGTTCCGCATCCGTGCTGAGAACCGCTTTGGTGTGTCAGACCCCATTCAGTCTAACAGGATGGTTGCCAAGTTCCCCTTCGGTGAGTTTAGCTGAAATACTGTATGTCCCCATTGCAGGTCTTGATAAGCTTTAGATGCAAGCCTTTTTCTAAATCTGACAGGTTTTATCTTTACATACAGTGTTAATTTTGTCTGTTTTGTTGTCACCAGATGTTCCTAGTGAGCCCCTCAACTGCCGCATCAACAAGACCAACAAGGACTGTATGTTTGTGGCCTGGGATAAGCCCGAGAGCGATGGAGGCAGTCCCATCACAGGTTACTACATCGAGCGTAAGGAGAGGAACAGTCTGCTGTGGGTGAAGGCCAATGACACAGTTGTCCGCACCACTGAGTACCCATGCGCTGGCCTCATCGAGGGCCTGGAATACACTTTTAGAGTGTCTGCCATCAACCGCGCTGGCCAGGGCAAACCAAGCAAGAAGACTGACTTTGTCACTGCCAGAACACCCGTTGGTATGTTTGAAGCTAGCACCTATGCAACAATCTTATTTCATTTATTTAATCTTGTTTCCTTACTTCTGCTCATTTGTCTTTTTTGTGTCCCAGACACTCCAGGTAAACCTGAGATCCTGGATGTAACCAAGAACTCTGTCACTCTGGTTTGGGCGCGTCCCAAGAATGACGGTGGAAGCAGGATCATTGGATACTTCGTCGAAGCCATGCGGTTGCCGGGAGAAACTTGGATACGCTGCAACACCAGCAGCCAGAATGTCCCAACGGAGGAGTATACAGTTACTGGCCTGGAGAGAGACCTGCAGTACCAGTTCAGAGTCATTGCCAAAACTGCTGTCAACATGAGCAAACCATCCGAGCCCACAGATCCTGTCCTGGTCTGTGCTGATAATGGTGAGGTCGTGATTTAACACTGTTATGACAAGGCTGATAAATCAGTCATTGTAATAACAATGTTACTGTGTTTTCAGCTTGACTGCCATAAGCTTTTAACTTTGAAAAAAATAGAAAGAGAGGAGTATCTAACAGATCTGAGCAGAATCACTTTTTTATCACTTTTTTTAATTTATCTCATATTCATTAAACGCAGTTCCTCCAAGAGTGGAGCTCAATGACAGGATGCAGAAGGGTTTTAAGGTGAAGGCTGGAACCCCAATACTTCTAGAAGCTGAGGTTTTCGGTAAGCCCATGCCAAGAGTGACCTGGAAGAGAGGCGAAAATAGCCTGAAGTCAGGTGAAGGCCAGGTTATCTCCCAGCAGAGGCATCACTTCCAGCTGGAGATGACAGCAGTCACCAAGGACCACACAGGAACCTACACCATTCTGGCAGAGAACGCCAGTGGCTCCAAAACTGCAGAGATCCAGGTCAACGTTCTGGGTCAGTACTTTCATCTTTTCTTTAGGGGTGTCTTCTGAAACTCTGAAGATAAAAGCTGTAGGTTATTCACAGTCTATAGGCTGTATTCACTTTATATTCTATATGATGTACCCATAGTTTCACCCATCAACATATTGTGCTCAGTTGGCTGATATATCTTTTTTTTTTTCTTTAGATGTGCCTGGCCCTCCTGCAAGTGCCAAATATGTTGAGGTGTTTGCCACAAGTATCAAGCTGTCCTGGGAGTCTCCTTTGAAGGACGGTGGTGCCCCCATCAGCAGCTATATCGTGGACAAGCGTGAGACCAGCAGAGCTAACTGGGCCCAGGTCTCCGCCAAGATCAAGGGTGACATCAATGAGTTCAACGTGGAAAAACTGATCAAGGGTCGCGAGTACCAGTTCCGAATCCGCGCTGAGAACATGTGGGGAGTTGGAGATCCCCTCATCACTAAACCTGTCATTGCCAAGAACCCATTCAGTGAGTCATCACCAGCATTTCGTCTGGGCTCATACAATAGAAAACAACATCAGTGGCAATGAAGAACTTTAACAATTAGTGCTATAGTTTAAATTGGATCTAATACTGTTACATAACTAACACAAGCAGCAGCTACATCCAACCAGTTCACTGTTACATCACATATTCTGTCAACATCTTAAGCTTCTTGTCACATTGAGTCCAGATTTGGTTGCTTATTGCAAACTTGAAAGATATATTTTTAATATCCACACTAAAACCTTTAATCTTGTGTTGCTTTCAGCTGTCCCTGGCCCTTGCGAGGCCCCGGTCATCACCAATGTGAGCAAAGACCGTATGACTGTGAGCTGGAAGGAGCCTGCTGATGATGGAAAGTCCACCATCCTGGGCTACATACTGGAAAAGAAAGAGGCCAAGGTATTGACCTGGACCAAGATAAACCGGAAGCCTGTGACAGAAAGGACCCTTGACGTTACAGGCCTCACAGAAGGAGCCGAGTATGAGTTCAGAGTCATTGCCGTCAACATTGCAGGGCTTGGCAAACCCAGCGAGCCCTCTGCTGGCACCACCGCACAGAATCCCATCAGTGAGTTATTTATTAATGTGATATTACGTGAAGGGTTAGTCACAGCACTAAAAGACATCCAAATGTAACCTAAACTGAATCAATGTGCTCTTCCCCAGCTCCTCCTGGCCCCGTTGTGAATCCCAATGTGACAGACACCACCCACAGCACAATCAGTCTCAGATGGACTGCCCCTGCCAACAATGGTGGAAGCCCCATCATTGGATACTTGGTGGAGTGCAAGAGGACTGACACCACAGACTGGATCCGCTGCAATGTCCCCAGGAACCTGCAGGAGACCGACTATGTCATCCAGAACCTTATCAACAAGGCCGAGTACCAGTGCCGCATCACTGCCGTCAACAAGGTTGGCTTCAGCGAGCCAGTTGAAGTACCTGGCAAACACGTTGCCAAGGAAATCATTGGTATGTATAATTTTGATTTCATAAACTGCATTTATTTCAATTCTGTAGAACAGTGAGTGTCAGTGGAAAACAGTATCTTTGACATAAGAGGGTATATACAAGATACAAACCTGGAAAAGTGCTGCATATCCATAATTGGCTGCATTATGACAAAGACTGGATGAAAATTAACAGAATAAATTAAGATTAGTTACGTCATGTTAGCCTGGATTACTAAAGCCATGTTTGAAGGAAAGGGCCCTGGTATATCTGGTTTTCACTTGACAACCTAGATTGGTGGAGCAGTCACTGTATACTTACTATAGTCCTCAGCAAAACATTGTTTTTTTGTTTTTTTTGTATTAAAGTTCACAAAATTAGCAGTATTCTTCTCTATTTGGCCTTTGCAGCCATAATAAAACAGTAAGACTCTTTCCTCACACTTCCACTCATAAAACTGTCCTCTGTGTGTGTTCATGTAGTTCCTCCTGAGGCAGAGTTGAGTGCAGAGCTAAAGGAGGGCCTGGAGCTGCATGCTGGTGCCATCATGAGGCTGCAGGCCACCATCAAGGGCCGTCCCTATCCCAAGATCACCTGGGCAAAGATGAACACCAACATCAAGGACCGCCAGGGCATTGTCATCAAATCCACCAAAACTGACACCATGGTGATGGTGGAGCATGTAAACAGATATGATGCTGGCAAATACATTCTGAACCTGGAGAGCTTGGCTGGCATGAAAATGTACACCATCACTGTCAAGGTTCTTGGTGAGTGAAGGACTTATTTATTTACTATGCAAAAGCATTAATCTCCGTTAGTTTGCAGTGATTGTACTCTGTACCCACTGACTGACTGATATCATCTATGGACTCATCAAATACAGGAATAAGTCAATAAATGAAAAAAAAAAAAAAAACTTTTTTGGGTTTAGGTTCATATTTTAAGAGGCATTGTTATAAAATGTTGTTGCATCTCTCCAGACACTCCTGGGCCACCAGTCAACCTGATAGTGAAGGAGACATCCAAGGACAGCTCCTCCATCTACTGGGATGCTCCTCTGATTGATGGTGGCTATGAAGTCACCCACTACATCGTTGAGAAGCATGATACTGAGAGGAAGGCATGGTCCATCGTCTCCAGCAACTGCACCAAGACAGCATTCAAGGTGCCAGACCTGGTTGCCGGACGGTCCTACTGCTTCAGAGTGTCAGCAGTTAACAAGCTCGGTGCTGGAGAGTGCTGCGAGACAGCGGATTCAGTCAGAGCAACAGGTGGGTTGGGTGATATCCAATTTTGTGGTTCGCCTTCCTTTCTTTGTTGTTCTTGCAAATATTATACTCATTGCATTCATATTTACTTTTTCAGAAGAGCCTGGGCCTGTCATGGACTTCAAGACGCTGCTGGTTACTAAGGACTCTTGTACTCTAAGCTGGAAGAAACCACTCACTGATGGTGGAAGCCGCATCATCTGCTATGTGCTCGAGGTTCTCAATGGTGACGACAAGTACAAGGAGCTAATGAGGTCCAAGAACATGCAATACAGCGCCAAGGACCTGGTGGAGGGCAAAGAGTACACCTACAGAGTCAAGGCCGTGAATGACACAGGAGAGAGCTCTGCCAAGGACCTGACGGTGGTTGCCAAGGACCACATCAGTAAGTGTCCATATTTCGAAAAACTTTTAGACAAATAATTATTTAAGAAAATGTGTCAAGTGTTCAAAGTAGAGTTTTAAAATACTTTTTCCTTCCCTCTGCAGTTAATCCAAACTGTGACTTGAGGGAGCTGCCCAACATGTGCTACATTGCCAAGGAGGGCAGCACCGTCCGACTGAAGATCCCAATCATCGGCAAACCTACGCCCAAAGTCTCCTGGAAGAAGGGAGATGACGAAGACCTGACAGACACTGGCCGAGTGTGCGCTGAGTCCACTGCAGTTAACACAACCCTCCTGATCAGAGACTGCCAGAGGAGTGATGCTTCTAAGTACACCATCACCCTGAGGAATAGTGCTGGAAGCAAGGAGTCCACCATCTTCATCAGGTAGGAATCAAGTTGTATCAGGGCATGTAATTTCAGAGAATGTTGTACAACATAAAGAATATTTTTCTCAAAATGGATCACAACATGCTAGTTTCAGTCATATTCATATATTACTGGCAACATTTAAATAAGTAACAAAGGTAAAAAAAACAATTTAATGTCTTCTGTCTCCTTTTAGGGTGGAGGGTAAACCTGGCATCCCTGTTGGACCCGTTAAGTTCAAAGATGTTACTGCCGACGGTGCTACGCTGAAGTGGGGTGCTCCCAAGGATGATGGTGGCTCAGAGATCACCAATTACATTTTGGAAAAGAGGGACTCAATCACCAATATGTGGGTGACTGTGTCTTCCATTGTGGAGACCAACACAATGAGGGTGACAAGTCTCCATGAGGGCACAGAATACATCTTCAGAGTCTGTGCTGAGAACAAATATGGCGTTGGAGAAGGACTGAAGTCTGAGCCCATCGTTGCTAAACATCCATTCAGTAAGTGACTATAACTTATATATTTTAAAGGCTGGGGGTGTTTAAGTGTTGAACTTAAAAATTGGGCTTTTCCTGACTACTATTTCACTGTTTTTCTGCAGATGTTCCCGATGCTCCTCCTCCTCCTCAGATAATGAGCATGCGTCATGACTCAGCTTATCTGGCCTGGTCTGACCCCAGGAAGACCGGAGGATCTCCCATCACAGGTAGTCAGCTTGAATACTTGAACTACTTACTGTGAAACAGCTGTTACTTTGACTCATATTATTTGACATGCATGTTATCTTTATTTCTTACAGCACTGTATTTGATCTATATGATCTGTATGGGCTATATGAGCTTAACGTGGATATTGTTTTTCCCTCTTTGATTCTACGTTCAGGCTACCATGTGGAGTTTAAGGAGAGGACCAGTATGTTGTGGAAGAGGGCGAGCCTGGCTGCCTTAAGAATGAAGGAACACAAGGTAACTGGGCTCACTGAAGGCCTGGAGTACGAGTTCAGAGTGATGGCAATCAACCTGGCTGGCATTGGCAGACCAAGCGCTCCCACCGACCCACAGGTGGCCCTGGATCCCATTGGTGGGTGTAAAAAGTGTCACAGTAACAACAAGCATAAAACTATACAAATTATATAAAGATAAAACCCTGAATACATATTTTTTAATACCTCTATCATTAGATGCCCCTGGTAAACCTGATGTGATCAGCATCACCACGAGCACCGTGACCCTCCAATGGACTGAACCAGAGTTCGACGGTGGCCACAGGCTGACTGGCTACATTGTTGAGAGGCGCGACCTGCCGTCTAAGATCTGGGTTAAGGCCAACAATGTGAATGTTGTGGAGCCTGCATTTACTGTGACTGACCTGCAGGAGGGCTGCAAATATGAGTTCAGGATCAGAGCAAAGAATGCTGCTGGTGCTCTAAGCCCACCCTCCGAGCAGACAGATACCATTATCTGCAGAGATGATTATGGTGAGAGGAGGATATAAAACGGTGTTAGAAGCATTCGGAATGCTTTTAGTTAGAAAATATGATACTGAGGTAGAGACTTGGCATACTGCATGATATATTAAACATTTCCTATTTCCTCCAACAGCTGCACCAACCATAATTATTGATGTTCATGTGATGGAAGGTCTGACTGTCCGAGCCGGTGATACCATTGTCATCACTGCCACAAGCATTTTAGGCAAACCTGAGCCAACCTCATGCTGGTCAAAGGGAGGAAAATACTTTAAACCCTCTGATCTTGTTCATATTGAGGCCACTGCAACTTCCTCTACTCTGTCCATCAAATATGCCAGCAGGAAGGACTCTGGAGAGTACACCATAACTGCCAGCAACCCCTTCGGTGTGAAGGAGGAAACTGTCAAGGTCAAAGTTCTGGATGTTCCTGGTGCTCCTGGGCCAATTGAATGCAGTGGTGTCTCTTCTGAAAAAGTCACTCTTACATGGACAGCTCCTACTGAGGATGGAGGCTCTCCTATCAAGTACTACACCTTGGAGAAGAGGGAGACCAGCCGCCTGCTCTGGACTGTCCTGGAAGAGAATGTCATCGACTGTCACTATGTGGCCAACAAGCTAATCCAGGGCAATGAGTACTTCTTCAGAGTCTCTGCTGTTAACCAGTATGGTGCCAGTGAGCCATCTCACTCTGAGGCAGTCAAGATGATTGATAGATTCGGTATGTACAGTTAGGTTATGTTCTTCAGTACACCTTACATCCTGCATTTGTGCTTATTTTTTTAGATAAAATATCTCTGGAAGAAGAACACAGACTACTAAGATTCATGAATGTGTTTCTTTTATCTATACGTCTAGGTCCCCCAGGTCCACCATCCAGACCAGAAGTTGAGAAAGTGGATGGACATTCTGCCACTGTGACCTGGAAGAGACCAGCTGAGGATGGAGGAAGTGATATCATAGGTTACTGTGTTGAGAAGAAGGAGAAAAAGGCTATGAGATGGTTCAGGGCATCCAAGAAGTCCATTGCTGAGCTCAGCTATGAAGTCACTGGTCTCACTGAGGGCATGGAGTATGAGTTCCGTGTTCTTGCTGAGAACAAAGCTGGCTTTGGAGAACCAAGTGAACCGTCTATGCCTGTCAGAACAATAGTTGCCTCGTGTAAGTAAAAAAATGTGTGAAAAGCAAATGGGCCACCAAATACCAATATTATTTTTTTTATAATGTTAAGATACTGAAATTAAATCACCAGTTTTTACAGAATGAGGTATGTAATTTTAAAAGACACTAACCCCTTTTTTTTATAACTGACAGATGTGCCTGGACCTCCCGTAAATCCAAGAGTCACAGACACAACCAAGACCACTGCCACTCTGAACTGGGGAAAACCTCTTGATAATGGTGGACTTGAAATCACAGGGTATGTGATTGAACACAAGAAGGAAGGAACAGAAGAATGGGTTAAGGATACCCCTTCATCTCCACTTAGGATCACAGAATTTGTGGTTCCTGAGCTGGAAACTGGTGCAAAATACCACTTCAGAATTAGTGCTGTGAATGCTAAGGGGGCAGGTGAACCTGCTGAAACTCGGGAACTGGTTGAGATTGTGGAGCATGCAGCTGAGCCAGATTTTGAGCTGGATGTTGAGCTGAGAAGGACCCTTGTTGTCAGGGCTGGTTGCTCCATTCGCCTCTTTGTGCCAATCAAGGGACGTCCAACACCTACAGTCACCTGGACAAAGGAGGGTGGTCCTGTCCCACGTGCAGTCATTGACAGCACTGAGTCATTTACAATGCTGCTCATTCCTGAGAGTTCAAGAATTGATGCAGGCAAATATGAGCTTACTCTTGAAAACTCAGCTGGAAAGAAGAGTGCTGATATACATGTGAGAGTTCTCGATTCACCTGGACCTCCACTTAACCTAAAACCAGTCAAGATTGACAAGGAAAGCATTACTCTTCGGTGGGAGATGCCTCTCATTGATGGTGGAGCCAAGATCACAAACTACATCATTGAGAAGAGAGAATCGACACGCAAGGCTTTCACTACTGCCGTCACAAATTGCCCAAACACTTCAGTCAGGATTGGTGAGCTGGGTGAAGGTTGTGAGTACTATTTCAGAGTGTCTGCCGAAAATGAGTATGGCATTGGTGAGGCCGTGGAAACTGCAGATCCAGTTCGTGCATCCCAGGCACCAACTCCTCCAGAGAGTATTATTCCTACTGATATCACCAAGAACTCTGTGAGCCTGGCTTGGACCAAACCCAAGCATGATGGTGGAAGCAGAATTACGGGATATGTCCTGGAAGCCCAGAAGAAGGGAACTGATCAGTGGGCCCACGTAACAACAGTCAAGACCATGGATTTCACAGTGAAAAATCTAAATGAGAATGAGGAGTACATTTTCCATGTAATGGCTGTCAACCAATCAGGTAGAAGCGCTCCACGTGAGAGCAAACCCATTGTTGTTAAAGATTCTACTTCATTGCCTGAGTTTGACCTGCGGGGGTTATGTCAGAAGACTGTTATTGCCAAGGCAGGAGATGACATCAAGGTTGAAATCCCAGTTATGGGACGTCCTAGACCAACCGTCTCTTGGCAGAAGGATGGTGCAGCCCTGAAGCTAACACAGAGAACCAATGTGGAAACTACTTCTGCTACTGTTATCCTCAGCATCAATGAATGCAACAGAGCTAACAGTGGTGTATACACCATAACAGCAAAGAACATTGTTGGTTCTGTCACAGATAACATCACCATCAAAGTACATGATGTACCTGGGCCACCCAAGGGACCAATTAAGATTGTGGCAATAGCTCGTACCTATTGCATCTTTGCATGGGAAACTCCTGAGAATGACGGTGGAGTTCCAATCAATAATTATGTGGTTGAGATCAGAGACACCACTTCCCAGACATGGACAGAGCTGTGTTCCACTGTCATCCGTACCATGTTCAAAGCCATTAGGTTAACCACTGGATCAGAGTACCAGTTCAGAGTAAAGGCTAAGAACAGATATGGTGTTGGACCTCCCATCACCTCAGAAGCAGTGGTGGCTGCATATCCATTTAAAGTCCCGGGACCTCCTGGTACTCCAAGTGTTGTTGCCTTTACCAAGGACTCTATAACAATTGGCTGGAATGAGCCTGTGTCTGATGGTGGAAATGAAGTCATTGGTTATCATGTTGAAAGGAAAGAAAGAAGCAGCATTGTGTGGCATAAGATCAGCAAGGGTCTTGTGAAAGGAAACATCTTTAAATCCACCGGGCTTGAAGATGGAGTTGCCTATGAGTTCCGTGTCATGGCTGAAAACATGGCTGGAATTGGTAAGCCCAGCAAAGCCTCAGAAGCAATACTGGCCTTGGACCCTGTAGACCCACCAGGCCATCCTGTGCCAATATTTGTCAACAGGAATGTCATCACGATTCAGTGGACAAAGCCTGAGTATGATGGTGGCTTCAAAATCACTGGCTACACGGTGGAGAAGAGAGAACTACCTGCTGGTCGCTGGATCAGAGCCAACTTCACCAACATCATTGAGACAACATTCACTGTCAGTGGACTGACTCAAGATGCCTCCTATGAGTTCCGTGTCATAGCCAGAAACTCAGCAGGTGCAGTAAGCATGCCCTCTGAGCCCTCAGACCCAATTATCTGCAAAGACGACATTATTGAGCCACGCATTATGGTTGATGCTATCTTTAAGGATGTTGTTCTACTAAAGGCGGGAGAGTCCTTCAAGCTTGATGCTGACATCGCTGGTCAACCAACCCCATCTATGGTTTGGACCAAGAATGGAATGGAGGTTGAAAACACAATGAAACTAGACGTTAAGTTAACTGAACTGACAACCACTCTCACCAACAAGGACTCTATCAGATCAGATGGGGGAGAATTTGTTTTGACTGCCACAAATGTTGGTGGATTTGCTAAGCACATCTTTAATGTTAAAGTGCTTGACAGACCTGGACCACCAGTTGGACCTATTAAGGTGTCTGATGTCACAGCTGACAACTGTGTGCTGACCTGGGCTCCACCTGCGGATGATGGTGGTGCCAAAATTGAAGGATATGTGGTTGAGAAACGTGAGTCAAGCAGACTGGTTTGGACCAATGTGGTTTCAAACCTGCATGTTACAGAATATAAAGTGACCAAGCTGCTCAAAGGAAACGAATACATCTTCAGAGTTATGGCAGTAAACAAATATGGACTTGGTGAGCCTCTTGATTCAGAACCCACTATCGCAGACAACCCATATGTGGTTCCAGATCCTCCAGAGAATCCTGAGGTGACAGCAATCACTAAAGATACAATGGTTGTTATGTGGCAAGCACCTAAGAGAGATGGTGGAACTCCCATCACCAACTACAACATTGAAAGGAAAGACAGAATAGGCCTCCGCTGGGTCAAATGCAACAAGAGGAAGGTCAAAGATCTTCAATTCAAGGCAACAGGCCTTGTTGTTGGACATGAATATGAATTCAGAATAATTGCTGAGAATGCTGCTGGAGAGAGTGCACCAAGTGTCTCCAGCCCATTCTACAAAGCAACTGATGCACTGTACAAGCCAGGGGCTCCGTGCAACCCCAGAATCTTGGACACAACCAGGTCCTCAATTACTGTCGCCTGGAACAAACCTGTATATGATGGTGGCTCTGACATCACTGGCTACATTGTAGAGACCTGCATACCATCTGAAAAGGAGGATGATGAGGAATGGGCCATTGTGACACCCAAAGAAGGTCTCCTGGCCACCTCATTCACCATTATTAACCTGAAGGAGAACCAGGAGTACAAGATCAACATCTCTGCTGTCAACAGTGAAGGAATTGGAGAGGCAGCATCTGTACCTGGCAATGCCAAGGCAGAGGACAGGCTCCTCCCACCTGAGATTGATTTGGATGCTGAGCTCCGCAAGGTTGTCAGTCTAAGAGCTTGCTGCTCGCTTAGACTGTTTGTGCCTATCAGAGGCAGACCTGCTCCGCTGGCTAAATGGACCAAAGGAGATGGTGAGCCTATTGAGAGGGCAACCATTGATAGCACAACATCATACACATCACTTGTAATTGAAAATGTCAACAGATTTGACAGTGGAAAATATAATCTTACAGTTGAAAATAGCTCTGGCTCCAAAACAGTTACAGTCCAAGTCAGGGTGCTTGATACACCAAGTGCCCCACAGAATCTGAAGATTAGTGCTGTAACAAAGGAAGCTGTCACTCTGACTTGGGATCCACCAGTGAATGATGGAGGAGTTAAGATCAAGAACTATATTGTTGAAAAACGTGAGTCCACGAGGAAAGCATATGCCACAGTCAATGCTAACTGCCATCATACCACCTTCACAGTTGACCATCTCCTGGAAGGATGCAACTATTACTTCAGAGTTTTGGCTGAGAATGAATATGGCATTGGCTTGCCCATTGAAACTGGTGAATCAGTTAAAGTGTCAGAGAAACCACAGCCACCTGGCAAAATCACTCTTAAGGATGTTACCAAAAACAGTGTCACCCTCTCCTGGGAGAAGCCAGAGCATGATGGTGGCAGCAGAGTAGGCTGTTATGTCGTTGAGATCCAGCCTAAGGGTGTTGATAAGTGGACCCAGGCTGTGATTGTAAAGGAAACAGAAGCTACGATTAGTGGACTTAATGCAGGTGAAGAATACATGTTCCGTGTAGCAGCAAGAAATGAGAAGGGAACAAGTGACCCACGTCAAATCGGTGTGCCTGTGATCGTAAAAGATCTTGTGATTGCACCTGTTGCCAAAATGTTGTTCAACACATTCAGTGTGTTGGCAGGAGAAGACCTGACAGTGGAGGTTCCATATGTTGCACGTCCCAAAGCAGCTATCTCCTGGGTAAAGGATGGTAAGCCTCTGAAGAGAACTACCAGAGTAAACTTTGGTGCAGCAGACACGCTGCTGAACCTCAACATAAAAGAGGCTACTAAAGATGATGTTGGACACTACCTTATTACTCTAAGCAACACGGCAGGAGAAACAACTGCAGAAATTGGCATCGTTGTTCTTGACAAACCAGGCCAGCCAGGTGGTCCAGTTAAGGTGGAAGAGGTCACTTCTGACACTGTAACCATTTCCTGGCACCCACCAGAGTATGATGGTGGTTGCACCATCAAAAACTACATTGTTGAAAAGAGAGACACCTCCACAACTAACTGGATGGTTGTATCCCCTAACCTTGCAAGGACCAAAATCAAGGCAGGTAGATTGAAGACTGGCTCTGAGTATCAGTTTAGAATCACAGCAGAAAACAGATATGGAAAAGGCCCACCTCTTCTATCAGAGTGTATTGTGGCTCAATACCCATACAAGCTCCCAGGACCCCCAGGAACACCATCCATTGCAGCCTCGACCAAGGACAGCATGGTGGTGGCTTGGAATGAACCTGTGAATGATGGTGGAAGCACTATCTTGGGCTACCATCTTGAACGGAAAGAGAGAAACAGCATCCTGTGGGTCAAACTTAACAAGTCTCTTATTACTGACCAAACCTTCAAGACCACTGGTTTGGAACCAGGAATGGAGTATGAGTACAGAGTTTATGCTGAAAACATTGTTGGAATAGGCAAAGTGAGCAAAATGTCTGAGGGTCATGTTGCTAGAGATCCCTGTGATCCTCCGGGCACACCAGAGGCAACAAAGATCACCAAGGACTCTGTGACCATTGTTTGGACCAAGCCTGAGTATGATGGTGGTGCAAAGGTTACAGGTTACATTGTGGAAAAGAAGGAGCTTCCTGAAGGTCGTTGGCAGAAGGCTAACTTTACTAACGTCATTGAGACAGAATATGTTGCAACTGGACTTTTTCCGGACAATCAGTATGAGTTCCGTGTCATTGCCAGAAATGCTGCTGGTGTTTTCAGTATCCCCTCTTACAGCACTGGTCCTATCACTGCCAGGGATGAGATTGAACCACCAACCATCAGCATTGACCCAGAGTATACACAGGCCATTGTGGTTAATGCTGGAGACAACTTCAAGATTGATGCAGATGTTCATGGCAAACCGTTGCCCTCTATCCTCTGGATGAAGGGACAGCAGGAACTGGGCAACACTATTCATAGAGAAATTAAGAACACACCCACCAAAGCTTATATATCTGTTAAGGAAGCTAAACTTTCCGATGGAGGCCAATACACTCTGCTGTTGAAAAATCCAGGGGGTGAAAAGGCTGTACAAGTCAATGTGGTTGTTCTAGATAAACCCGGAGAACCACAAGGGCCTCTTGTTATTACAGGAATAACCAAAGACCAATGCTGCCTTGCATGGAAACCACCGATACAAGATGGCGGCAGCAAGATTTCTCACTACATTGTGGACAGGAGAGAGACAAGCAGACTAGTCTGGACTGTTATTGACACAAAGGTGGAGAATATTTGTCTAAAGGTCACTAAGCTCCTGGAAGGAAATGAGTACATCTTCAGAGTCCATGCTGTCAACCAGTTTGGAGCGGGTGCACCACTTGAGTCTGCTTCTGTCATAATCAAAGATCCATATGTGTCCCCTGGGTCACCCAAAAGCTTGGAAGTTTCAGATGTTAAAAAAGGTTCAATGGTGCTCACCTGGGAGGCTCCCTCTGAAGATGGTGGCAGTCCTGTAACCGGATACATTATTGAGAAACACGACAAAGAGGGCGTAAGATGGACCAGATGCAACAGACAAACTGTCACTGACTTGACATTCAAGGTCACTGGACTCCTGGAAAGCCATTTTTATGAATTCAGAGTCGCTGCCGAGAATGCTGTTGGTGTTGGTGAGCCAAGCTCTCCAACTGTATTCTACAAAGCTCTTGATCCCATCTTCAGGCCTGGCCCACCACACAATCCAAGAGTTACTGACACAACTAAAACATCAGTATTCCTGTCATGGGGCAAGCCTGTCTGTGATGGTGGCTGTGAGATTCAGGGATACATTGTTGAGTGCTGCACCACGACAGCGCCAGCAGTGCCAGCTGAGGCTCCTGCTGAAGCCGTAGATGCAGAGGCAGCTACCACAGATGCACTTGCAGAGGAGTGGATAATGTGCACACCACCAACAGGTGTCAAGAAGACCAAGTTTGAAGTTGCAAATCTGAAGGAAAACCAGGCATACAAGTTTAGAATATGTGCTATCAACAAAGTTGGAGTTGGCGAGCATGCTGATGTCTCTGGAGCTGTTGTTGCCAAGGACAGGGCAGAAGAGCCAGACCTTGACATTGACCCAGAACTGAGAAAGATTGTGACCATTAAAGCCGGAGCTTCCCTTAGACTATTTATTCCCATCAAAGGAAGGCCCACTCCTTCCATCAAGTGGGACAAGGATGAAGCTGCCCTTAAAGAGACGGCTCAAGTTGAGGTGACCAGCAGTTACACATCCCTTGTAATTGACAAGATGAGCAGAAATGACAGTGGGAAATATACAGTCACTGCAGAGAACTCCAGCGGAACCAAATCAACATTTATTGTTGTCCGTGTTCTCGACACACCTGGTGCTCCTGTTAACCTGAAGGTGAAAGAAATTACAAACCAGTCAGTGAGACTGGCATGGGAACCACCTTTGTTGGATGGTGGGGCTAAGATCAAGAACTACATTGTTGAAAAGAGAGAAAGCACACGCAAAACATATGCAGCTGTTGTAACAAATTGTCATGCTCTCTCATGGAAGATTGAGCCACTCCAGGAGGGTTGTAGTTACTACTTCCGAGTCATTGCTGAGAATGCCTATGGTGTTGGCCTGCCTGCAGCAACTGTTGACCCTCTTAAGGTATCAGAGGTGCCCCAGTCTCCAAAGAACTTGATTGTTACAGACCAAACAAAAACAAGTATCTCTTTGGCCTGGGAGAAGCCTGAGTATGATGGTGGTAGCAGAGTCATGCAGTACCTGCTCGAAGTGCAGCTTAAGGGCCAGGAGAAGTGGTCTGGTGTTAACACATTTAAGACATTGGAGGCTAATGTTTCCAACCTGAACCCAGGAGAGGAGTACCTGTTCAGAGTTACAGCAATCAATGATAAGGGAAAGAGTGATCCCAGAGTCCTTGCTGGTCCAGTAATGACGAAGGACTTGGTCTTTGAGCCTGATGTTCGACCAGCATTCAGTAGCTACAGTGTCCATGTGGGTAAAGACCTGAAGATTGACATTCCCATCCTTGGACGTCCTAAACCAACAGTCACATGGACTAAAGATGGAGCTCCTTTGAAATTCACCACCAGAGTCAACATTCTAAATACACCAACGCATACAACACTCTCCATCAAGGAAGCAGCAGGTGATGATGGTGGCATGTACAGTATAAATGTTGCCAACTCAGCTGGAAAGAAGGACACAACAGTTGAAATCATTGTACTTGACAAGCCTGGCCCTCCTACTGGCCCTGTGAGGTTCAATGAAATCACAACACAGAGTGTCACTATTTCATGGGACCCACCAAAACACAATGGTGGCTGCCAAATTTCCAACTACATTGTACAAAAGAGAGATACTACTACAACAACATGGGAAAATGTTAGCATCAACTGTGCCAGAACCACCATCAAAGTGCCTAGACTGAAGACTGGAGCTGAGTACCAGTTCAGGATCATTGCACAGAACCGCTATGGCAAGAGTCATGGCCTGGATTCATCCGCAGTGGTCGCTCAGTACCCATACAGAGAGCCAGGCCCCCCAGGCACACCTTTCATCTCGTCTCTCTCTAGGGACCATCAGACTGTTGAGTGGCATGAACCTGTCACTGATGGAGGCAGCCCTGTTCTTGGCTACCATCTTGAAAGGAAAGAGAGGAATAGTATTCTCTGGGTCAAGATCAACAAGACACTTATTCACGAGACTAGTTTCAAAAGCCACCCCTTGGAGGAGGGTGTTGAGTATGAATACAGGGTTTATGCTGAAAATATTGTTGGCATTGGCAGGTGCAGTAAGATCTCAGAGGGCTACATTGCTCGTGACCCATGTGATCCTCCTGGCACTCCAGAGGCCATCCATGTGACCAAAGATACCATTGTTATTCAGTGGACTAAACCAGAGTATGATGGTGGTAGTAATATAACTGGCTATACTGTGGAGAAGCGTGATCTGCCAGATGGCAGGTGGGTAAGGGCAAACTTCACTAATGTGATTGAGACCCAGTTTACTGTGACTGGACTGACCGAAAATGCACAGTATGACTTCAGAGTCATTGCTAAAAATGCTGTCGGCACCATCAGCAAACCATCCTACAACAGTGGACCAATCACTGCAAGTGATAAGGTAGAGGCACCCAAATTCTCCATTGACCCCACATTCACCAAAACCATTATCATCAATGCTGGAGAGACATTCAAGCTAGATGCAGATGTCCGCGGAAAGCCACTGCCTACAATCCACTGGTTCAAGGATGAAAAACCAATTGAGAATACACTCAGGCTAGAGATCAAAAACACTGAAAACCATGCAATGATTGTCATTAAGGACTCCATTAGAATTGATGGTGGAATTTACATGCTCCAACTGACAAATGAGGCTGGCAGTGAATCTGTGCCATTTCAGGTTGTGGTCCTGGACAGGCCTAGCCCATGTGAAGGACCCCTTCACATCACTGGAGTAGCTGAAGATAGATGCACACTGGTATGGCGTGCCCCTCTACATGATGGAGGTAGTCCTATTACACATTACCTCATTGAGAGAAGAGAGACAAGTCGTCTAGCTTGGACTGTTGTTTCTAACAGCTGTGACACCACATCCTACAAAGTCACCAAATTACTGGAAGGTAATGAGTATATGTTCCGAGTCATGGCAGTTAACAGTTATGGTGTCAGTGAGCCACTGGGGTCTAGTGGAGTGATTATGAAGACTCCATTTGTTCCTCCTGGTCCACCTCACATTGAGGATGTAACCAACATTGCCCATGATGGCATGACCATCACTTGGTCTGCCCCTGCGACTGATGGCGGTAGTGAGATTACTAATTACATAATTGAAAAGAAGGACAGAACTGGAATCAAATGGACCAGGTGCAATAGGCAGAAGGTCACTGACCTCTCCTTTAGAGTCACAGGCCTAACCACTGGCCATGAGTATGAGTTCAGAGTGGCTGCTGAGAATGTAGTTGGAGTGGGAGACCCAAGCCTTCCAAGTTCAAACTATAAGGCCTGTGATCCCAAGTACAAACCTGGTGCCCCATCTTATGTGAATGTGATTGACTCCTCAAAGAGCTCCATTACAGTGTCATGGGGTAAGCCTCTGTCTGACGGTGGCAGCACCATTCAAGGATATATTGTTGAAGTCTGCAAGGCTGAGGAGGAGGAATGGACCATGGTTACTCCATCCACTGGCCTACGTGTAAACAAATATGAAATTACCAAACTTGCTGAGGGTCAGGAGTACAAGGTCCAGGTGTGTGCTCTGAACAAACTGGGAGTTGGTGAGCCAGCGGCTCTCTCTGGAACAGCTAAGCCAGAGGAAAGGTTGGACCCACCACAGATCCACCTTGACTCAGAGCTGAGGAAGGGCATCACCGTGAAAGCTGGTGGATCTGTTAGAATCCATATTCCATTTAAGGGCAGACCAACACCTGAGATTAAGTGGACTAAGGATGAGGGAGGTCTGAGTGAAAAGGCAGTGGTTGAGAAGGCTCTCAACTTCACACAGCTGTCAATTGACACATGTGACAGGAGTGATTCAGGAAAATACACGCTAAGCCTGACCAACAGCAGTGGCTCTGTGTCTGAGGTTGTTGCTGTAAAAGTCCTGGATACACCAGGAGCCCCAAAGAATCTTGTGGTTAAAGATGTCAAAAAAGACTCTATCACTCTTGTATGGGATGCCCCACTGATTGATGGAGGTTCAAAAATCAAGAACTATGTCATTGACAAACGTGAATCAACCAGAAAGGTATATGCAAATGTGTCCACTAAATGCACCAAGACAACATTCAAAGTTGAGAACTTGATTGAAGGTGCTATGTACTACTTCAGAGTCATGGCTGAGAATGACTATGGAGTCGGCCAAGCTGTTGAAACAAAGACAGCTTCCAAGGCCTCTGAGGTACCACTGCCTGTTGGAAAAGTCTTCCTCACTGATGTCACCAAAGCCAGTGCCTCACTGGCCTGGGAGAAACCTGAGCATGATGGAGGCAGTAGAATTGGTGGCTATCTAATTGAGATGCAGCCTAAGGGTACAGATAAGTGGGGAGTTGCAACAAATACAAAGACATGTGAGGGCAGTGTCACAGGACTCACAGCTGGAACAGAATACCTATTCCGTATCATTGCTTACAATGAGAAGGGAAAGAGTGAGCCAAAGGCACTTGCTGCACCCGTTATTGCCAGTGACATGACCATTGAGCCAAGCATTAAGATGCAATTCAACACTTACAGTGTATTAGCAGGAAAAGATCTTAAGTTGGAGTTCCCTGTGCTTGGCAGGCCCAAACCTAAAGTCACCTGGACCAAAGATGGTCAGCCTTTAAAGGTGACATCCAGAGTCAATGTGGTAAACACACAAGCAACAACTGCAATTCAAATTACTGAGGCATGTAAAGACGACTTTGGTAAATACTCAATTACAGCAACCAATACTGCTGGCACAATCACTGAGGATGTGGCTGTCATCATCCTTGACAAGCCTGGTCCACCAACAGGTCCAGTCAAGGTTGTTGAGGTGAGTAACACCTTTGTCCATCTCGCTTGGGAGCCCCCAGAGTACACAGGTGGATGCCAGGTGAAGAACTATATAGTGGAGAAGAGAGATACCACCACCACAACATGGCAATCAGTCACCACACAGCTTGCTAGAACAGCTTTCAAGGTCACCAAGCTGAAGACTGGTGCAGAGTACCAGTTCAGAATTATCGCTGAAAACAGATATGGAAAGGGCCATCCTCTGGATTCCAAGGCCATTGTTGTGCAATATCCATACAGACCACCAGGGCCTCCAGGAACACCATATGTCAAATCTGCAACAAAGGAAATGATGATCATTGAATGGAATGAGCCAGTCAGTGATGGTGGCAGTGCAGTTATTGGTTACCATCTGGAAAGCAAGGAGAGAAGCAGCATTCTTTGGAACAAACTGAACAAGACTCTCATCGCTGATACTCAGTTCAAGATCTGCAATCTTGAGGAGGGTATTGGATATGAATTCAGAGTTTATGCTGAAAATATTGTTGGCATTGGTAGATGCAGTAAAGTGTCTGAGTCCTTTGTTGCTCGTGACCCATGTGATCCTCCTAGTGCTCCCGAGGCTGTAACTATTTCTAAGAATCTAATCAGGATTCAGTGGACCAAGCCTCAGTATGATGGTGGCAGCAAAGTGAATGGATATATTGTGGAAAGGAAAGATCTTTCCTCCCCTGATGGGCGCTGGGTAAGAGCTAACTTCACTAATATAATTGAGACTGAGTATACCATCACTGGTCTGACAGAGAATGAGCAATATGAATTCAGAGTAATTGCAAGAAATGCAGCTGGAGTCTTCAGTGAGCCATCTGACAGCTCTGGACCTATTACTGCCACTGATGAAATTGAACCACCAAGGGCCTCAATGGATCCCAAATACAAGGATGTCATTGTTGTCAATGCTGGAGAACACTTGGTTCTTGATGCAGACATCTATGGAAAACCAATTCCTGATGTTGTCTGGCTAAAAGAGGGAAAGGAAATGTACAAAGCCCTGCGCACTGAAATGAAAACTTCACAGAAGCGTGCAGCCATAACCATTAAGGATGTAACAAGGCTTGACAGTGGCCACTATGACCTTGTCCTCAAAAACCTGGGTGGTACAAAAACCTTCCCTATCACTGTCAAAGTTCTTGATAAACCTGGTCCACCCATTGGACCGATGAAAGTTACAGGAGTCATGGCTGACAAGTGCACCCTTGCCTGGTCTGAGCCAGCTCTGGATGGTGGGGCTAGTATCACTCACTATGTCTTAGAGAAGAGAGAGACTAGTAGGTTGTCCTGGACAGTGGCTGCAACTAATATCAAGGGTCTGTACCATAAACTAAGAAATTTGCTCCCTGGGAATGAATACCTTTTCAGAGTCAGGGCAGTGAACAAATATGGTGTTGGTGATTACCTCGAGAGTGAACCCATCATTGCACGCAATCCATACAAACCACCTAGTAGTCCGGGAACTCCAGAAGCCAGTCAGATCACAAAAGACTCTATGCTTCTGTCATGGACCATTCCAGAACAGACTGGTGGAGCTGACATTGAAGGCTACCACCTTGAAAAACGTGACAAAGATAGTGTTAGGTGGACAAAATGCAACAGGCAAAAGCTGATTGAAACCCACTTCAAGGTCACGGGCCTGATGACAGATCACTTCTATGAGTTCCGTGTTGCTGCTGAGAATGAGGCTGGAATGGGAGACCTCAGTGAATTATCCCTGTTCTACAGAGCATGTGATGCTACAACACCACCTGGGCCTCCACACCATCCTAAGGTGACAGACTACACAAAGTCTTCTGTGTCTTTGTCATGGGGAAAACCTGACTTTGATGGTGGTGCTTATATCAAGGGCTACATTGTTGAAATGAGGGAGTATACACAAGTGCCAGAACAAACAGAAGAGGTGGAAATTGCACCAGCAGCAGAGGTAGCAGTTGAAAAAGAATGGACCATGTGCACTCCACCCACTGGTATTCAGGCAACTAAACTCACTATCACAGACCTGAAGGAGGGTTTAGAGTACCAGTTCCGCATCTGTGCTATCAACTCTGAGGGAGTAGGGGAGGCTGCTAATGTCACCGGCACTGTGGTTACTTCTGACAGGGTTGAAGCACCAGAGATCGAGCTGGATGCTGATCTCAGAAAAGTGGTTTCTGTCCGTGCTGGTGGAACCCTGCGTCTATTTGTCACCATCAGAGGAAGGCCTGAACCTGTTGTGAAATGGGAGAAGGTTGAGGGTACTCTCACAGAACGCGCTGCAGTTGACACCACCAGTTCATATACAATGCTTGTCATTGACAATGTCAACCGTTTTGACAGTGGAAAATACTCACTAACAGTGGAGAACAGCAGTGGTACAAAATCTGCTGTTGTTGCAGTGAGAATTTTGGATACACCAAGTGCACCACAAAACTTTGCTGTGAAGGAGCTCAAGAAAGATTCAGTGACTCTTGCCTGGGATACTCCACTCACTGATGGTGGTTCTAAAATCACAAACTACATTGTAGAGAAGAGAGAGTCTGTAAGGAAAGCATACACTACTGTCACCAGCAACTGTACGGCCAATTCATTCAAGATTGAAGAGCTGCCTGAGGGTGGCATTTTCTACTTCAGAGTCTGTGCTGTTAATGAATATGGCCAAGGACAGATGGTTGAAACCAAAGAAATCAAAGTATCTGAGGTACCTCTGCCACCAAGAAAGGTTACCGTTGTAGATATGACAAAGACCAGTGTGTCACTGGCATGGGACAAACCTGCCCATGATGGTGGAAGCAAAGTAATGTGCTACAATGTAGAATTTAAGCCTAAGAGTGGAGATAAATGGGGCACAGCATGCACAGTCAAGGTGCCTGAAGCCACTATTCCTAATCTGACTCCTAATGAGGCCTATTTATTCAGAATTGTTGCAATCAATGAGAAAGGAAAGAGTGAGCCAAAGGATCTTGGCTTGCCTGTGGTTGCAAAGGATGTTGCAATTGAACCATCTGTCAACTTACTGTTTACTACATACAGTGTGAAGGCTGGAGATGACCTCACTGTTGAGGTTCCTGTAAGAGGCAGGCCAAAGCCTGTTGTATCTTGGAAGAAGGACAGCCTTCCTTTAAAGCAAACATCATCAGTGACCATCTTAAACACTGCAACCTCATCCAAAATACTCATCAAAGAAGCTAGCAGACAACATGTTGGCAAGTATGAGATCACCCTCGCCAACACAGCAGGAACTGTCACAGCAGATATTGGAGTTGTTGTTCTAGATAAACCAGGTCCACCTAAAGGTATTAAGGTGGATGCTGTGACCTCAGACAGCATCACACTCTCCTGGTCACCACCAGATTATGATGGTGGTTGCTCCATCAGTAACTATATTGTGGAGAAGAGAGACACAAACACACAAGAATGGCAGATGGTAGCAAGTAATGTTGCCAGAACATGTTTCAAGGCTGGCCGCCTGACACATGGAGCAGAGTACCAATTCCGCATCTATGCAGTCAATCGTTATGGAAAGAGTACATACCTGGATTCACCTGGAATTACTGCTCAGTATAACTTCAAACAACCAGGACACCCTTCCACACCTATAGTTAAATTGGCCACCAAGTCTTACATGTTGGTGACTTGGAATGAGCCAGTCAGTGATGGTGGCAGTCCTGTTCTGGGCTACCATCTGGAGAGGAAAGAGCGTTCAAGTATTCTTTGGACAAAGATGAACAGAGGAATGATAAAAGATACAGAATACAAAGTCACTGGGATTGAAGAGGGCATGATGTATGAATACCGTGTCTATGCTGAAAATATTGCTGGTATTGGTAAATGCAGCAAAGCTTGTGAAGCCGTAGCAGCCAGAGATCCATGTGATCCTCCAGGCACACCTGTGGTCATTGCTGTTACCAGAGCATCTGTCTCCTTGTCTTGGGATAAACCACAGTATGATGGTGGAGCCAAGGTTTCTGGCTACGTCATTGAACGTAGAGACCTTCCTGACGGACGCTGGACAAGGTGCAACTTTACCAATGTGCCTGAGACCCACTATGACGTGACAGGCCTTACAGAAAACAGCCAGTATGACTTCCGAGTGATTGCTAAGAATGCAGTTGGATTGTTCAGTGAACCATCTGACAACACTGGCCCCATTACTGTCAAAGATGATGTGGATCCACCACGCATCATGATGGATGTGAAGTTTAGAGAGACCGTGTTTGTGAAATCAGGTGAAACTCTGAAGATTAATGCTGACCTTGCTGGACGTCCTGCGCCTGTCATTTCCTGGACCAAGGATGGCAAAGAGATTGAGCTCAGAGCCAGAATCCAGATTGTTTCAACGGATACAAGCACTTCTGTCATTGTCAAGGACTGTATTAGAAGAGATTCTGGACAGTATGCCCTGACTCTACAGAATATTGCCGGAATAGTTACTATGCCAATAACCTGTGTGATTCTTGATAAGCCAGGACCCTCAGCGGGACCTCTGCAGATCACAGGTCTCTCAGCTGAGGATTGCATTCTGTCATGGGGTCCTCCTCAGGAGATTGGTGGTGCTGATATCACACATTATGTTGTTGAGAAACGTGAGACCAGCCGCTTGGCATGGACACTGGTGAAGGCAGATGTCACAAAAACATATTTCAAAGTCACAGGACTGCTAAAGGGCAATGAATATATCTTCAGGGTTTTGGCTGTCAACAAGTATGGACTTGGTGAGGCTCTGGAGAGTGATGCTGTAAAGGTTACAGATCCATACACTTTTGCCACTGCCCCAGCTAGTGTTGATGTCACTGCCATAACTGGAGATTCAATGACCCTCACCTGGTGCAAGCCAGCCAGTGATGGAGGCAGCCCCATTACTGGATATGTAATTGAGCGCCGTGAGAAGACAGGTATGCGCTGGATCCGTGTGAACAGAGATCCAGTTGTTGAATGTACCACAGTAGCAACCAAACTGCGCAATGGTTGTGAGTATGACTTCAGAGTCTATGCTGAAAATGCTGCTGGCCTGAGTCCCCCAAGTGAACAATCTGCAACATTCAGAGCAGTGGATCCTCTGGTTGTTCCTTCTCGCCCAACTAAGCCAAAAATTGTCAGTTCAACCAAGGACAGTGTGTCCATTGTCTGGAAACCACCAACAGATGATGGTGGGGCTCCAGTCCTTGGATACAGTGTAGAATACAGAGACTATATCCACAAACTAGAACCAAAAGTTGAGGAAGCAGAGGAAGAATATGAGGAGGAGGAAGAGGAGCTACCTGAATCACCTGAAGAACTAGCAAGATGGGTTGAGGCTATCCCTCTTACCAAGAGCTTGGAATTCACAATCACAGGACTAAAGACAGATGCAGAATATGAATTCTGTGTCAAGGCAATAAACAAAGTTGGCAGCAGTGTGCGTAGCCCATATTCAGATGCAGCTGCAGCAATAGACAGAACTGCAGAGCCATCATTTGATGTTGACATTGAGATGCGTAAGGTACTTATTGTTAAGCATAGCACAGCATTTACTCTGAATGTACCATTCAAGGGCAAACCTGTGCCATCAGTGGAATGGGCCAAGGAGGGTATTGATCTAAAGGTCAGAGGAACCATTGAATCAACAGATTCTAGCACTTCACTAACTATTGAGAATTCAACTAGAAATGATTCTGGAGAGTACTGCGTCAATATCGAATCACCACTGGGAAAAGAAACACTGCCCATGGTTGTCAAGGTGCTTGACTCTCCTGGACCCCCTGTCAATGTTAATGTTTCAGCAGTGACTAGGGATTCTGCAACCCTGACTTGGGAGGCTCCAGAGAATGATGGTGGTGATGCAGTGAAGGCCTACCATGTTGAAAAACGTGAGGCCAGTAAGAAGGCCTGGGTGTCTGTGACCAGCAACTGCCACACACTTATTTACAAGGTGGAAGACTTACAAGAGGGAGCCATCTATTACTTCAGAGTTACTGGAGAAAATCAGTATGGAGTGGGTGTCCCCCAGGAGGCCAAGACTGGAACCAAAATTACAGGTAAATATGAACTTACTATCTGTAAAGTGTATTTTATACACCTTTTGTTATTTTGACAAGATATTCCTGATAAAACTTCCTACTCTCTGTTATAGAGGTACCAAGTCCACCCATGAAACTTGGAGTTGCA
Organism: Xiphias gladius; assembly: GCF_016859285.1. Lineage (NCBI taxonomy): Eukaryota > Metazoa > Chordata > Actinopteri > Istiophoriformes > Xiphiidae > Xiphias > Xiphias gladius. The sequence continues at coordinate 28,507,612 of NC_053415.1, read as the reverse complement.
AATGTTACCAAGGACAGTGTTACAATTGCCTGGACAAGACCAGAATACGATGGTGGTAGCCGAGTTACTGGTTACCTTATTGATGCGCTGGAGAAGGGACAGACCAAGTGGGTGAAGTGTGCAACTGTGAGGACCATGACTCACACCATCAAGAGCCTAAGGGAGGGTGCTGAGTACTTCTTCAGAGTCCGTGCTGAGAACCATGCCGGACTCAGTGAACCCAAGGAGATGATCGTACCTGTTATTGTCAAGGAAATACATGGTATTACCTCTAGTTTTACTACTACATTTTCATGTTATTGATGTCATAATTCTGTTATTATCCCTAGAAAATAGGATACCATGCATAACATTTATTTAATATATTTCTACAGATGGATTTTTTTTAATCAAAGGTAATAGATCATGTATAATAATGATTGAATATGCCATATTGCGATATAATGAAACTGATGGGGTACTAGTTTCCGAAGTTCCATACTTATCACAGTCCTGTCTTATTCTTTTTCAACAGAGGCTCCTGAGTTTGACCTGAAAAACTACCCCAAGAATACAGTTTATGTGAGAGCAGGATCCGATCTGACCTTTGAGATTCCTCTCACCGGCCGACCCATGCCTAAGGTGACCATGTCCAAGAACAATCTTGTCATCAAGGGATCCAAGAGGCTGCTGACAGAAGTAACACCAGGCAGCTTAATAATCACTCTAAATGAAAGCATTTCAAGTGACGCTGGCAAATATGAAGTCACTGCCTCAAATGCAGGAGGTACCACAAAGATCTTCATAATCTTCACTGTGCTGGACAGGCCTGGACCTCCTGTTGGTCCAGTTGAGATTGGAGAGGTGGGCGAGACGACAGTGTGTCTGAAATGGGCTCCTCCAGAGTATGATGGTGGCAGTCCTGTTACCAACTTCATTGTTCTGAAACGTGAAACCAGCACTCCTACCTGGGCAGAGGTGTCAACTAGCATTGCCAGAAGCTCGATCAAGGTGACTAAGCTGACCAAGGGAGAGGAGTACCAGTTCAGAATCAAGGCTGAGAATCGCTATGGTGTCAGTGACCACATTGACAGCAAATCAGTCATGATAAAGCTTCCATACAGTAAGTCAGGCCACTTGAATACATTGTCGTGTAGCTTTAATGATCCTGTTATTTTAGTATGACCTACAGGTACTAAACTTTAGTTTCAATTCCTTCTATTTAAACATGTTTTATCGTACTTTTTGTTGATTAATAATTGACAGTATGTGTGTGATTGGACGGTGAATTGTTCTGAATAAACATTCACATGTATGCTGTCCATTACAGCCATCCCTGGACCTCCATCCACACCATGGGTCAGTTATGTATCTAGAGAGAGCCTGACAGTCTGCTGGAATGAGCCAGTTAATGATGGTGGAAACCCTGTGATAGGATATCATCTCCAGATGAAGGAGAGGAGCAGCATCCTCTGGCAAAAAGTCAATAAGACAGCAATCCCAGGAAACCAATGGCGAGTTACAAACATCTGCCCTGGCCTCATCTATGAGTTCAAGGTGGCAGCTGAAAATGCTGCTGGTATTGGAAAGATGAGCAAGACCTCAGAAGAGGTGCTTGCTATTGATGCCTGCGGTAAGTGTTTTTAATTTGGATCTGTATCTCTAGTTTAGGGGACTGAGAGCCTTAAATATATCTGATTGCACTAAGAAAACTCTTTACCTGTGTTTCATTACAATGGCATCTTTTTCACTTAATGTTACAGAGCCCCCAGCAAACATCCGTATCACAGAAGTCACCAAGAACTCTGTCAGCCTGGCCTGGCAGAGGCCTCCATACGATGGTGGCAGCAAGATTACTGGCTACAGTGTGGAGAGGAGGGAAGCTCCCAATGGAAGATGGGTGAAGGCCAACTTTACAAACATCATTGAGCTGGGCTTCACTGTATCTGGGCTGACCCAGGATGAGTCTTATGAGTTCAGAGTGTACGCCAAGAATGCTGTTGGGTCTGTCAGCAACCCCTCTCTTATTGCCGGCCCAGTCACTTGTGTTGACGCATGTGGTGAGATTTTAATTTTAATCTATGGTTACATTTCTTGCTTCATTTTGTTGGATTTATTTATACATTACTTATAATAATATATCATATCCTACAGGTGCCCCAGCTATTGACCTTCCTCCAGAGTATCTGGACGTAGTTAAGTACAAGGCTGGAGCATCAGTTAAGCTCAGAGTTGGAATCATTGCCAAGCCTCTGCCAACCATTGAGTGGCTCAAGAATGGAAAGGAGCTGGTAACAACCTCTACCATATGTGTCGAAAGTGCAACAGACTCTTCTGCTGTTCTGATCAAGGATGCAACTCGCTTCGACACAGGCTCATATGAGGTCAAGATCAAGAATGTTTTTGGATCAGCATCTGCAACCATCAGGATTGAAATTCTGGGTATTTAGAAATTCTTGCCTCGCACTTAGACATTTAAAAAATTCTGAATTCCTAATCAGTTTGAATTGAGTTCCTGTTATTGAATGCAACTTTCTATAATCTCTGTATTTGATGTTCATATACTCTTCATCTTTTTTTTTTTAACCTCCCCTTAGACAAACCTGGACCCCCAGCCGGCATCATTAACTTCAACTCCATCACAGCAGACAGGATCATCTTCAGCTGGGAACCTGTGCCTGAGTCTGACCAGGGAGGTTCCAAGGTGACCCACTACATTGTTGAGCGGCGCGAAACCAGCCGAGTGGTCTGGTCGACAATTTCAGACAAGCACGAGCAGACATACGTCACTGTCAGCAAGCTGATGCGTGGAAATGAATATGTGTTCCGCGTCATGGGTGTTAATAAGTATGGAGTTGGAGAGCCACTGGAGTCAGAGCCTGTCATCGCTAAAAATGCCTTTGGTAAGTTTTGGGGCTGTAGTGTGCTGAATATGATGGCATAAGTGGACTGTCAGTCATATGGACTGACGTGAAGTCTAGTCCTTTCCTGGTTATTGAACACCAAATAATTACTCTGCAGCAACTGTCCTTTGTCTTTCTTCTTGGTTTTTCTTTTTTCAAATTTTTATCATGATTGTTTCTCATTATCTGAACATTTGCATTTCCTTAACATATTTGCTGTCTATTCCTATAGTTACTCCTGGCCAGCCATGTACTCCTGAGGTGAACACCATCACCAAGTCCACCATGGTGGTAGAATGGGACAAACCTGGTGTGGACGGAGGTAGCACCGTGACTGGCTACTACCTGGAGAGACGCGATAAGAAGAGCCTGCGCTGGATCAGAGTTTACAAAGACCCTGTTACTGACATCAAACAGACTGTCTACCACCTGACAGAAGGAAATGAGTACCAATATCGCATCTGTGCCATTAACAAGGCCGGAGAGGGACCGTTCTCTGATGCATCAGACTACTACAAGGCTGCTGACCCAGTTGGTAAGTTGTCTAACATTCACAGATTACCACCAAAAACAAGAAAGATAAATGTACACTTAATGTACATTAGGTGTAGACCTAATAAATACATTTTAATTACAGATCCACCAGATGAGCCTTGCAAGCTGAAGGTGATGGACTCCACCAAGACATCCATCACCTTGGGCTGGTCCAAGCCAGAGTGGGATGGAGGCAGTGAGGTCACAAGCTACATGGTGGAGAAGCTTGTTGAGGGAGAGAAAGAATGGGCTATGATTACCACCAAGGGAGAGGTCAAGACAACAGAGTACACAGTTCATGACTTAAAACTAGATGTCAACTACTTCTTCAGAGTTTCTGCTGTCAACTATGCTGGCCGTGGAGAGCCTCTGGAGATGACTGAACCTGTACAGGCTAAGGATATCCTGGGTAAATTTATTTTGGATATTGAAAATGTGAAGTGTCTTTACAACACTATGTCTTGTTTTGTTCTTACCTTGCTCACTTATAGCAGTCCTTGTGTGACCTTGAATATTTTTAATGATTTTCACAGAGGAGGCCCAGATTGACTCAGATGTGGCCATGAGAAGTCACTACATTGTGAAGGCTGGTAAGGATGTGGAGCTGTCTGTTCCTCTTAAGGGCAGACCTGCTCCCACTGCTTCGTGGAGCAAGGGAGAAGAATGCATTGATCACAATCCCAAATATGAGTTCCACCACTCAGACACAACCGCAGTCCTTGTTATGCGTGAAGTGACCAGGCTTGATACTGGAAAGTACACAGTCAAGATAGAGAATGGTGTAGGAAAGCCCAAGACACTGACCCTGTCTGTGAAAGTCCAGGATACACCAGCTCAGTGCAGAAACCTGGTCCTGAAGGACGTGACCCGTGGAAAGGTTACTCTCTGCTGGGAGCCTCCACTCCTTGACGGTGGTGCTGAGATCACGAACTACATTATTGAGAAGAGGGATTCCTCCAAGAGATCCTACTCTGCAGTGACAAGCAAATGCACAGACACAACATACACCATTGAAGATCTCTCGGAGAAGACATCCTTCTTATTCCGTGTGTTAGCAGAGAATGAGAATGGTGTTGGTGATCCATGTGACACACTTGAGCCCGTGAAGGCCACAGAGACTCCAGGACCAGTCAAGGAGGTGTCTATGAAGGATTCATCAAAGACGTCTGTCACTCTGCATTGGCTGAAGCCTGATTACGATGGCGGCAGCATAATCTCTGACTACATAATTGAAAAGAAGCTAAAGGACGGGGAATGGTCATTGGGAGGAACCAGCAGACAATGTGAGTTTGAAGTCAAGAAACTCAAGGAGCACTCAGAAATGTTCTTCAGAGTTGCCGCCAGGAATGAGAAGGGACAGGGCGACTTTGTTGAGATTGGGCCTATTAAGGTCATTGACTACATTATCACTCCTGAGGCAAGCCTTGCAGAGTACCCAGATAACAACATCAGTGTTCGTCTGGGTCACAATGTGCACATCGAGCTGCCATACAAAGGCAAACCCAGACCTTCTGTTCTGTGGCTGAAGGACAACCTGCCTCTGAAGGAGAGTGACCAAGTACGCTTCAAGACGACAGAAAACAAAGCCACACTAATGATTAAGAAAGTGAAGAAGGAGAATGAGGGTAAATACACCTTGACCCTTGACAACAAGGTCAACAGGAGATCCTTCCACATTCACGTCATCACACTTGGACCACCATCAAAGCCTGTTGGACCCATCCGACTAGATGAAGTGAGAGCTGAAAGCATCATGATCTCCTGGGATGAACCCAATGACGATGGAGGTGGAGATATCACCTGCTACACTGTGGAGAAGCATGACAGCTCCCAGCCTGACTGGAAGATGGCCTGCTCCAGTGTAGAGGGTACTCAGTTCAAGGTCCCCAACCTGATCAAGGGTGTCCAGTACCAGTTCAGAGTGTGTGCTGAGAACAGATATGGTGTCAGCGAGCCTCTGATCTCGCAGATGGTCATTGCCAAGCACCAATTCAGGCCTCCAGGCCCACCAGGCAAACCTGTTGTGTACAATATCACCAACGATGGCATGACAATCCAGTGGGAGCAGCCCATCTATGATGGCGGTACCCCCATTCAGGGCTTCCATGTGGAGAAGAAGGAAAAGAACAGCATCATGTGGCAAAAGGTGAACACTGTGCTGATCAAAGAAATGGAATATAGGATTTTGGAACTCATTGAGGGCCTTGAGTACTCCTTCAGAGTCTATGCCCAGAATGATGCTGGCTTCAGCCGAATGAGTGATGAGAGCAAGTCAACCATGGCTGTCAGTCCTGTTGGTGAGTGCTGATTCAGACGATTACATTATTTTCTTTGCTTACACTTCAAACATACAGCATATTTAAACTATAATTTAGCACAATTATTTCTGTTATAAATCCTGACTAAAATGTAGTTACAATGAAAACACTTTGGCAAAACAAGTTTACAGATGTATCTTGTCTTTCAGATCCTCCTGGCCAGCCCGACTACACTGATGTGACTAGTGACTCAGTCGCGCTGAAATGGGATGCACCCAAACGTGACGGTGGTAGCAAGATTGCCGGCTACAACATTGAGAAACGGCAAGGACATGGCCGCTGGTTCAAGGCCAACTTGACCGACGTACATGAGTGCCAGTACACTGTCACTGGGTTGGCTATGAATGAACGCTACGAGTTCAGAGTCATCGCCAGAAATGCCATTGGCGTTGTCAGTCCTCCCTCCAACTCCTCTGGCTTGATTGTAGTCAGAAGTGAGAACGGTGAGTAATGACAGAACAGCGAGGGGCCTAGAGGGTTGTAATATTAAAACTCAGGACTGATGGGTAAATAATGTAGTTGATAAACACTGCTTTTGTTGCCCTTTAATTGCTCACTGGCTAAGAGTAAAAGACAGTATTAACCACACCTTTAAGCTCAGCTTTCTTAAAATTACATTGTAAAAGCTCTAGTACCTCTCCTTTTTTCTCAAAACCAGCAACACCAAATATTGAGTTTGGCCCAGAGTACTTTGAGGGTTTGACAGTCAAGGCAGGAGACAACATCAGGCTGAAGGTGACCATCACTGGACGCCCAGTTCCCAAGGTCGTATGGTACAGAGACGGTGTGGAAGTTACCAAAAAGATGATGGATATTATCAATGTAGCTGGATCCAGCACCCTGTTTGTCAGGTACGCTGACCGTACACACCGCGGCCTCTACACTGTGGAAGCTACCAATGGATCTGGAAGCAAGAAGGAGAACATCCTTGTTCAAGTCCAAGGTACTCAGTTTTGACATTTTTCCCTTTATATTACAATACACTCTTTTACACCACCATATTTATTTGTTTATGTTCTAACATAAATTTCACACACATACATGATGCAGACACACCTGGGGAGCCAGTGGGACCTATCACTTTCAGTAACATCTCAGAGGGCAAGTGCACACTGTCTTGGAACCCACCGGAGAATGACGGCTGCTCTGAGATTTCACATTACATCATTGAGAAGCGTGAGACCGCCAAGATCTCGTGGGCCTTGGTGTCTGATGAATGTAAGGAGTGCACTTTCAATGCAACGAAGCTCATCAAAACCAATGAGTACCAGTTCAGGGTCTCTGCTGTTAACAAGTTTGGAGTCGGCAGACCTCTGGAATCCAGTCCCATCATTGCACAGCTGCAATACAGTAAGTGGAAAGATTGAAAGGCTTTTTTTATTTAATATTTCAGACAAAAGAAAAATTAGACATCAACATCATCTATATTAAGTCAATGCAACATTGAACTCATCTATCAAAATTGTTTCGCTCAGCTACTCCTGATGCTCCAGGCACTCCTGATGCCACTGAAGTGACAGGTGAAAGCATCACCCTGTCCTGGACTCCTCCAACATCTGATGGAGGAAACCCCATTCAGTACTACATTGTGGAGAAACGAGAAAAGAAGACTATCCGGTTCTACAAGGTTATTAACAAGAAGCCCATTGTTGAATGTGCTCACAAGGTGCATAACCTGACAGAGGATATGGAATATGAGTTCCGTGTCATGGCTGTGAATGACGCTGGTGTTGGAGCTCATAGCAACATCTCTATACCTATCAAAGCTGCAGAGCCAAAGAATATTCCTTGTGCTCCATCTGTAGTCTGTGTATCTGACTCCACCAACACCTCCATCAGTCTGGAATGGAGCAAGCCTTTGGATGATGGAGGCATGGAGATCCTGGGCTACATTATTGAGATGGTGAAGGGAGAAGAAAAAGAATGGAAAAGGGTAAATGAGGAGCTGGTGGCAGAAACAACTTATGTGGTAACTGCTCTGCAGACGGGAACTGAGTACAAGTTCCGTGTTGCTGCTGTCAACCATGTGGGTAGAGGCAAGGAAAAGGAGACTCCAGAGCCTGCTCAGGCTGTAGACAGGCTAACACCACCGCAAGTAGATATTGACGCCACCTTCAAGCAGACACACATTGTCAAGGCTGGAGGTTCAGTGCACCTGGGCATCCACTTCAGAGGAAAGCCCCTTCCCATTGCCACCTGGGTGAAAGAGGGAGCAGAGCTGGGCATCATGTCAGACATCACAACTACAGACGGCTATAGTTCTTTAAGTATTGAAAAGTGTTCTAGAAATGATACAGGAAAATACACTATTAACCTGGAGAATGCCAGCGGCAGCAAGGCCATTACATTCACTGTAAAGGTGATAGACACTCCTGGACCTCCACAGGCTGTTGTCTTCAAAGAGGTATCCAGAGGCTCGGTCACACTTATGTGGGAGCCTCCTCTCAATGATGGTGGGGCCCGAATCCATCACTATATTGTTGAGAGGCGCGAGGCTAGCCGCCGCACTTGGCAGCAGTCTGGTGGCAAGTGCGTGCAGCACATCCTGAAGATCCAGGACCTTCTAGAGGGAGTACCATACTTCTTCAGAGTCTCAGCTGAGAACCAGCATGGTGTGGGTGAGGCGTTTGAGCTGACTGAGCCTGTCATTGCCACTGCAGAGCCAGCATCTCCAAAGAGAATGGACATCCTGGACACCACAGACAACTCTGTGTCGTTGGGCTGGCCGAAACCCGAGCACGATGGTGGCAGCCGCATCCAGTGTTACGTCATTGAGGCAAAGCCAAAGGGTACAGACAAATGGGTTGTGGTTGGCAACACCAAGAATCTCACCTATATGGTTGAAAAGCTCAACAAGGGTGATGAGTATGACTTCCGTGTGAAGGCTAAGAATGAAGCTGGCTACAGCAAGCCCACGGAAACTCTGGCTCCTGTGCTGGTCAAAGAGCCTCACATTGAACCTGCTGCTGACCTCAGTGAGATCACCAACCAGCTTATAACATGCAGGTCTGGCGGCACCTTCACCATCAATGTTCCCATCAGTGGTAGACCTGCTCCTAAAGTCACCTGGAAGCTGGAGGAGATGAGGCTGAAGAGCTCAGACAGAGTCTCCATCAAAGTAACCAAGGACCAAACCAGCATTTCAGTCAAGGAAGCCATGAGAGGAGATGGTGGTAAATACTACCTGACTCTAGAGAATGTAGCAGGAACCAAGACCTTCACTATTGAAGTGAATGTCACAGGTAGACCCAGTCCTCCAACCGGACCCATAGAAATCTCATCCATCACCTCTGAGTCCTGCATCATTAACTGGCAACCACCAGAGGATGATGGTGGCACTGACATCACCAACTACATTGTGGAGAAGCGTGAGTCTGGTTCCACGGCCTGGCAGCTGATCAATTCCAGTGTAAAGCGGACATCTCTCCACGTCAGTCACCTTACCAAGTACATGCAGTACACATTCAGGGTCTCTGCTGAGAATAGATTTGGTGTCAGCAAGCCCACTGAGTCTGAGACTATTGTCGCAGAGCATCCTTTCAGTAAGTATTACTCCTTAAATTTTTGGCTTACTCGCTAATTTAATGTATGAATATTAAAGAACAGATTTTTTAAAGCATTTCTTAGACTGTTATTGTCTGTAAAATGCATGCCTTCTATTGATTGAGACTGTAATTTAGGTGACTGTGCTCAACAACAAAATGAAATTTTTTTAATCACAGCACCTCCTGGCCCACCAACAAGGCCCTTAGTCTTCAACGTCACTGCTAACACAATGACCCTGAAATGGGAGGAGCCCTACCATGATGGCGGGAGCAGAGTGACAGGCTACTGGATTGAGAAGAAGGAGAGGAACAATATCCTGTGGGTGAGGGAGAATAAGATCCCTTGCTTTGAGTGTAACTACAAGGTGGAAGGTCTAGTTGAAGGCCTGGACTACCAATTCCGGGTTTATGCCATGAACAGTGCTGGGCTTAGCAAAGCCAGCGAGGCCTCCAAGGGAGCAGTTGCTCAAAATCCAGTTGGTGAGTTTTGACACTTCTTAGTATCAATATCCAGTGTTTCACTTAAAACTCCATTGATATGTGTCTGAATTTTTTTGATCTGATATTTAGATCCACCAAGTAAGCCAGAAGTCACAAATGTTACAAGAACCACAGTCTCCCTCAAATGGTCAGCTCCACTGAATGATGGTGGCAGCCCCATCCAGTGTTACGTCATTGAGGCAAAGCCAAAGGGTACAGACAAATGGGTTGTGGTTGGCAACACCAAGAATCTCACCTATATGGTTGAAAAGCTCAACAAGGGTGATGAGTATGACTTCCGTGTGAAGGCTAAGAATGAAGCTGGCTACAGCAAGCCCACGGAAACTCTGGCTCCTGTGCTGGTCAAAGAGCCTCACATTGAACCTGCTGCTGACCTCAGTGAGATCACCAACCAGCTTATAACATGCAGGTCTGGCGGCACCTTCACCATCAATGTTCCCATCAGTGGTAGACCTGCTCCTAAAGTCACCTGGAAGCTGGAGGAGATGAGGCTGAAGAGCTCAGACAGAGTCTCCATCAAAGTAACCAAGGACCAAACCAGCATTTCAGTCAAGGAAGCCATGAGAGGAGATGGTGGTAAATACTACCTGACTCTAGAGAATGTAGCAGGAACCAAGACCTTCACTATTGAAGTGAATGTCACAGGTAGACCCAGTCCTCCAACCGGACCCATAGAAATCTCATCCATCACCTCTGAGTCCTGCATCATTAACTGGCAACCACCAGAGGATGATGGTGGCACTGACATCACCAACTACATTGTGGAGAAGCGTGAGTCTGGTTCCACGGCCTGGCAGCTGATCAATTCCAGTGTAAAGCGGACATCTCTCCACGTCAGTCACCTTACCAAGTACATGCAGTACACATTCAGGGTCTCTGCTGAGAATAGATTTGGTGTCAGCAAGCCCACTGAGTCTGAGACTATTGTCGCAGAGCATCCTTTCAGTAAGTATTACTCCTTAAATTTTTGGCTTACTCGCTAATTTAATGTATGAATATTAAAGAACAGATTTTTTAAAGCATTTCTTAGACTGTTATTGTCTGTAAAATGCATGCCTTCTATTGATTGAGACTGTAATTTAGGTGACTGTGCTCAACAACAAAATGAAATTTTTTTAATCACAGCACCTCCTGGCCCACCAACAAGGCCCTTAGTCTTCAACGTCACTGCTAACACAATGACCCTGAAATGGGAGGAGCCCTACCATGATGGCGGGAGCAGAGTGACAGGCTACTGGATTGAGAAGAAGGAGAGGAACAATATCCTGTGGGTGAGGGAGAATAAGATCCCTTGCTTTGAGTGTAACTACAAGGTGGAAGGTCTAGTTGAAGGCCTGGACTACCAATTCCGGGTTTATGCCATGAACAGTGCTGGGCTTAGCAAAGCCAGCGAGGCCTCCAAGGGAGCAGTTGCTCAAAATCCAGTTGGTGAGTTTTGACACTTCTTAGTATCAATATCCAGTGTTTCACTTAAAACTCCATTGATATGTGTCTGAATTTTTTTTTGATCTGATATTTAGATCCACCAAGTAAGCCAGAAGTCACAAATGTTACAAGAACCACAGTCTCCCTCAAATGGTCAGCTCCACTGAATGATGGTGGCAGCCCCATTGTGGGCTACATCATTGAGCGTAAGCCATACACTTTGACCGGTGATGGCCGCTGGCTCAAGTGTAACTACACCAATGTGACAGACAATTTCTATACTGTTACCGCCTTGGGAGAGGGAGAACCCTATGAGTTCAGAGTCATCGCCAAGAATGCCAACCAGGTCTTCAGTACGCCCTCAGAGTCCACTGGGTCTGTGCAGTGCAAGACCGACTTTGGTAAGATCTTCATCTGTGACTGTGATACAATATCACCAGTACAGCATACTTTCACCTTCTGACCTTAACAAGCCTTAAATAAAATGATGACAGTTAAAGGAAACAGTCTCATGTTTCCTGTTCATTCAGTTTGAGCAACACCTTGAGACTTTAACATATAGATTTAATTTAATGTGAACTTATTACTGTCTCAGCAAAGCAGTACTATACTATCAAGAAGTTGTTTCACAACCACATACTTTGTATCCACTCAACAGAGCCTCCAAAGGCCCAGCTGGACAGCAAACTCTTGTCTGAAACTGTGATGGTCAGAGCTGGTTCAGACTTGGTTCTGGACGCTGCAGTGGGAGGCAGGCCGGACCCCAAGGCTTCCTGGTCCAAGGGCAACAGGGAGCTGGAGTTGTGTGAAAAGTACCACCTGCAGTACACCCCCACCAGGGCCATGGCCATCATCAAATTCTGTGACAGAGATGACACTGGAAAGTACATCCTCACGGTCAGGAATGTAAGCGGAACCAAGACTGCTGAGGTCAATGTCAAAGTGCTTGGTAAGAAGCTTTTTTATTTTTCAACAATTTAATTCAGCGCATTTAAAGATTACACTGGAAGCATTCATTTGTCGCAGTTATCCAAAGCAACATACCCTGAGCACATATGTTTTTTCCAGACACACCCGGAGTGTGTGAAGGCAGCATTCAAATCAGAAAAATCACAGAGGAGTCATGCGCCCTGAGCTGGAGGCCTCCTCTCGAGGACGGCGGGGATGAGGTCTCCCACTACATTGTGGAGAGGCGTGACACCAACAGGCTCAACTGGGTCATCATGCATTCCGAGTGCAAGAAGCTGACCTGCAACATCACTGGGTTATTCAAGAACACCGAATACCTGTTCAGAGTCCGGGGAGTCAACAAGTATGGAGCTGGAGTCCACCTACAGTCAGAGCCCATGGTTGCCAGAAACACTTTCAGTAAGTGCTTTTAAATATTCCCAAAAAAATCTCTTTCGCTACAGAGTCCCTGCTCTTTTATTTTTAAACAAGCATCCCTGTTAAATGAAAACAAGATAAATCTTACCAAAACCTAGCCTAGGAAACAGTACTAGATTGACTGTAAAAATGAAACCACAAGTGAAATCTTTATAATCTCTAACACTCAATTGCCCCTCTATTTTGTCCTCCTTCAGCTGTGCCAACTCCTCCTGGTGCTCCAGAGATCCTGGCTTCAGGAAAAGACTTTGCCACCATCGAGTGGCTGAAGCCAGAGAGCGATGGCGGCAGCCCGTTGGTCCACTACCTGGTGGAGAGGCATGAGAGAAAGAGTGCCCGCTGGGTGAAGGTGAACAGGGATGGAGCTCACCTGGACACCACATTGAATGTGTCTGGTTTGACCGAAGGCAACATCTACCAGTTCAGAGTGACGGCCATCAACAAGGCTGGAGAAAGCGAACCCAGCGAGGTTTCTCTGTATGTCGTCTGCAGAGTGCCAACATGTAAGTCCAGTTTGTTCAAGTCTAAATACATAACATTACATGCAACTGATTATCTGACTGATGATCTTAAATGTATGCATCTGATCTTTTTATATCTGTCTTTTGTGACAAGATTAATGGGTAACCCACTGTCCAGTAAAAAGATAAGTAAATCTTTTACAACATCACAGATATTGATCTTCATTCCTGCATCCTCTCCTCTCAGGCACCCCTGCTCCTCCTTCTATCCCTCGTATCACTGACACTCGTGCTGACAGCATAAGCTTGGCCTGGTCCCGCCCCGTAGAGGATGGAGGAGCTGATGTGATCGGCTACATCTTGGAGATGCAGGAAGCTGGAGCAGAGGAATGGAAGAAGGCCCATGAAAAGACCCTGCGTGCTACAGAGTATGTGATGCCCGGGCTCTCTGCAGGCAAGAAATACTGCTTCAGAGTGGCTGGCATCAACATCAATGGTACAGGAGACTTCAGTGAACCCTGTGCTGAGACTGAGCCTGTGGAGAGGATTGGTAAGTAATCTGGAAATAATACAGCACCTGAGTTTAGCACATGTTCTTGTCATAACAAAATGCAAACTTTCACATTCACATATAAAAATCAACATGTACACCAGGTTCAAATTTAGTTTCATTCGTGACTTTTCTTCTTCTAACAGAGTAGATTTTATTTGCAACTCTTTCATGATGTGGTTACATATAAATTCCTATATCAGTAACATTAAAGGCCATATATTAATTATCTCATCCTCTCACACAGAAACTCCTGACTTCGAGCTCGACAATGACTTAAAGAAGACCATCTGCCTACGCGCTGGTGGCTCCCTCCGCCTATTTGTCAATGTCACTGGTCGTCCCACTCCTGCCATCACTTGGAGCAAGCCAGGTGTTGACCTCCACAATAGAGGCTTCATCGAGGTCAACAACACATCCACCACTCTCATCATCGATAAGGTCCACCGCTACGACGCTGGCAAGTACACACTGATGGCCGAGAACTCTGCTGGGAAACAGGAAGTCAACATACTGGTCAAGGTCTATGGTAAGTTGATGAAAATCCGAGAAGTGAATTGAAATAGGTCATACTGTTATTTTAGAAGTTAACGCTACTAGAACATTTATTTTGCCATGGATTTTATTTTATATGATACGTTAGCTTTTGGGAAATATTATATTTTAACTACAGAATGAATTTTTATTGTTAGATACTCCTGGACCAACTGGATCAATCAAGATCAAGGAGCTGACCAAAGACTCTGCCACCATCTCTTGGGAAGCCCCAGCCGTAGATGGCGGTGCTCCTGTCAACAACTACATCATTGAGAGGCGTGAGGCCTCCATGAGAGCCTACAAGACCGTCACTTCCAAGTGCGGCAAGACATCCTACAAGATTGATGGCCTGATGGAGGGCATGCTGTACTACTTCCGGGTCCTCCCTGTGAACATTTATGGAATTGGAGAGCCCCGCGAGACTCCTGACGTCATCCTGGTTTGCGAAGTGCCTATGTCACCACACAAGCTGGAGGTAATAGACGTCACCAAGAGCACTGTTACCCTGGGATGGGAGAAGCCTGAGCATGATGGTGGCAGCAGATTGACAGGCTACGTCATTGAGGCCTGCAAGTTCGGCACCGACAAGTGGATGAAGGTGGCCACACTGAAACTCACAGATTTTGAGCACACCATTGAGAAGCTGAATGAGAATGAACAGTACTTGTTCAGAATCAGGGCAATCAACAGCAGAGGAGCCAGCGAGCCCAAAGAGCTTGTTACAGCCATCACTGTACAGGAACAGAGAGGTAACAGACGCAAAACAGTTTACTACCTGCAGTAAAATATATTTAAATTATTTTAGTCAAAAGCATGCAAAGAAAAACACTGCATTCTGCCAGTCCTTTGGCTATTTGACCAAAGGGGTTTGAAAAACTTAAAGTTAAAAATACAAAAGTTGCTTTTCTTGGCTCCTGAAAATGTACCAAACATGTTGATTTTCTGCTCAGCATTAACATTTATTACATCATCACAGCTATTTCACAATCTATTTCCCTACTGTTGATGAAAACTGTACTTACATTATTTTTGTATCTCTGTTTTTCCTTTCCAGTGATGCCCGTGGTGGACTTCTCCAGTATTCCTCAGAAGGTTGTCAATGTCTTGGCCGGCAAGACTCTGGAGCTAGACCTTCCCATCATTGGCAGGCCTCCTCCCGTCTGCTCGTGGTACTTCAGCGACAGCAGGATGAAAATCACAGACCGTGTCAAGATTAAGAGCACTGGCAAGTTCTCCAAACTGACTGTGTCTGAAACCACCATTGACGATACTGGTGACTACACCCTGGAGGTGAAGAACACCGTTGGTATCATCAAGGAGGTCATCAAGGTCATCATCCTCTGTAAGAATCCATCTCTCACCTGTTATTTTTATTTCATTATGTATTGCTGATGCTTATCAATAGCAGGTTACAATAAAGTGACTGTATGTATTCATTCTGTTAATCCCCTTTTATTAGCTAAACCTGATGAACCAAAGGGACCCATCAGGTTTGATGAGATTGATGCCACAACCATCACCTGCAGCTGGGATCCTCCATTCAGAGACGGCGGAGCTCCAATCAGTGGCTACGTGGTGGAGCAGCGTGATGCTCACAGACCTGGCTGGGTGCCTGTCTGTGACTCTGTTAGCCGACCAACCTTCAAGTTTGAAAACCTGATTGAGGGAGATGAGTATGTCTTCCGTGCAGCTGCCATAAATCGTTATGGCACCGGAGAGTTCCTACAGTCTGAGATCCTCACCTGCAGAAGTTTGAAGAGTAAGAGTTCTGGCTCTCTTTTTTTTTCAAGATTACACATTCAGCCGATATTACTATACACACAGAATTATGTAACATATCTCCTCTGCTCTACAGATATGCCTGGACCTCCTGGTCGTCCTAGCATATTTGATGTTTCTCGTGATGGTATGACCGTGGCCTGGAACCCGCCAGATGAAGATGGTGGCCTTGAAGTTTCCGGATACATCATTGAGCGCAAAGAAGTCAGGTCTGACAGATGGGTGCGTGCCAACAAGAACCCTGTAACCATGACCAGATATAGGTCAACAGAGCTGATCGAGGGCCTGGAGTACGAACACAGAATCACTGCTATCAATGCCAGAGGACTGAGCAAACCAAGTCTGCCATCCAAATCAGCAGTGGCAACTGATCCCATTGGTAGGAGAACAATTTGGAAGATGTTGTTATAGGTCTTTTAGAGAAAACTGTGAATTCATAGTTATAATTAGTGACAACTTAAATCTTAAAAAAGCACTTGCATGTGCAAGTACAGACTCATCTTTTGAAACAACAGCTGGAAATACTGACATACTTCTCATCCCTACTTAGATCCACCTGGCTGTCCTCAGAACCCAAGGATCACCGATACAACCAAGTCCACTGTTTCATTGGCTTGGAGTCCTCCCGACGATGAGGGAGACGCAAGGGTGGATGGTTACCTCATTGAGATGCAGAAAGCAGGCACTATGGCCTGGATCAAGTGCAACACCACACCATCTCTGATCTGTGAGTACACGCTGACCAACATGCCACAAGGCGAGGAGTTCAAATTCCGTGTGATGGCCTGCAATGCTGGCGGCTCTGGAGAGCCTGCTGAGGTACCTGGAACTGTCACTGTGACTGAAATGCTTGGTAAGGAGACAGTGGTTACATTTACTATACTTGCACTAAGATCATTTGTATATGTTTAAAACTAATGTAGAATAAAACTGACTTTTGGAACTATCATTATTATCCAGAATCTCCTGACTTTGACCTGGAGCTGAAATACAAAGATGTGTATGTGGTCCGTCAGGGAGGAGTGGTTAGACTCTCTGTACCCATCAAGGGTAAACCTCACCCAATTTGCAAGTGGTCGAAGGATGGCGGTGCAGTCTCTGCCACATCCATGATCGCCTACACCGAGGATGTCAGTGAGCTGGTTATCAAGGGAGCTGAGAGGCGCGATTCTGGTGTGTATGACCTCCTGCTGGAGAATAAGGTTGGAAAGAAGAAGGCCCAAATCAAGGTGAAGGTCATCGGTCGCCCAAGCTCGCCGGAGGGACCAATGTTGTTTGAGGAGATCCAGGCAAACTCTGTTAAGGTGTCCTGGAAGGCACCCATGGATGATGGTGGCTCAGAGATCCTGGGTTACATTGTGGAAAGACGTGAGGCAGCCCGAAACGCCTGGTACACTGTGGACTCTAGAGTGACTGACACTCAGCTGGTTGTCAAGGGCCTGAAGGAGGGAACAGAGTACCACTTCAAGGTCACAGCTGAGAACTCTTTCGGTATTAGTGCCTCTCTGAAGTCAGAGCAGCCATTGGTGCCCAAGACTCTTCTTTGTAAGTATTCCACTTCTTCAGTCTTCGGCGTCTTTGACCTGAATGAGATCATTCAATGATGACTCAAAAAATCCTTTATGTTTTTAAAACCAGGTCCTCCTGAGCGTTCCAGCACCCCACCAGAGATCATGGACATCACCAAGAGCTCTGTAGCATTGGCCTGGTCCAGACCAAAGGATGACGGTGGTTCTGCCATTACCGGCTACTTTGTTGAGTACAAGGCAGTGTCCGCTGAGACATGGTGCCGCCATGAGACTAAGATCACCTCTACCATGTTTACTCTGCCTGGACTAACCCCTGAAGCAGACTACCAGTTCCGCATCGTTGCTGTCAACGACATTGGTGAGAGTGAGGCTGGTCCTGTGTCTGACCCAGTAACATGCAAGGATCCATTTGGTGAGTTTTTCTCTCCTAATAAAGTGTAATTACCAATAATTAATAGCACTGTAATTATTATAGTTGATGGAATTTTAATGGACATGGGACAAGCAATTGTGAGTAAAATTTTACAGTAAACCCAAGTGAAATCAGTTGATCCAGTTAACCTCCAATAGTTGGCTGAAGTAGAGTTTCATGCAAAATAAAACCTGAATCAAAAAAAGATACAGTGGTTATTGTTGGTATCAGTGAGTCACAAAACAGCTGTTAATTTAACTTAATTATTTTTATTTCTTTCCTTCCAGACAAGCCAAGCCAACCAGGTGAGATTGACACAGTGAAAGTGACAAATAACTTCATCACCATCCGCTGGCAAGCTCCAGAGTGTGACGGTGGAAAGGAGGTCCTAGGCTACTGGGTGGAGTACAGAAAAACAATCGAGAGCACCTGGAAGAAGTGCAACAAGCAGAGGCTGAAGGAAAAGGATTTCACTATGCCTGGACTGGCTGAGGCTACAGAGTATGAGTTCAGAGTGTTTGCTGAAAATGAGACAGGAATGAGCAGACCTCGTAGGACTACCACATGCATCAAAACCAAACTGAGTGGTGGGTATACTGATATATAAAGTGTGAAAATTATGTTTAGGCATTTACCTAACTTGTTTATCCAGAATGACATTACTAAATAAATAACTTTGCCTTGTTGTTTTGTATTTACAGTTGAAACTAAACCAAGCCTAAGAAAGGAAATGGATGAAGTAACTGCCAAGCTTGGCCAGCCGGCTGTCATGAAGTGCCAGATTATTGGCAGACCTGTTCCTGACATCAAGTGGTATCATGCTGGCAAGGAGATTGTCGAGTCTCGTAAGTACGAGATGAGCTCTGACGGTCGCAACCACTCCCTGTCCATCATGACCGACCAGCAAGAGGATGAGGGAGAGTACACCTGCAAGGCTGTCAATGATGCCGGAGAAGCCGAGACCACAGGCATCCTGGTGTTGGAGGCTGCTCCATCCTTCCACCCCAACTACCCATTGAAGGAAACCTACTACGCTGGCCTGGGAACCACTCTGCGCATACATGGCGTTTACATCGGCCGTCCTGAGCCAAAGATCATGTGGCTGCATGGGGCAAAGACCCTGGAAAACACAGAAGACATCAGTATTGAGACTACGGAGCACTACACACACCTGGTCATTAAGAATGTGCAGCGCAGAGTCCATGGAGGCAAATACAGGATCAGACTGCACAACCACTTTGGCAGGGCTGACACTGCGTTCAATGTTGAAATCTATGGTATGTTCATGTAAATTACCTGCAATGAGTGCAACAACACATGCATTTGTAAAGGGGATATTATCAGATTTATATATAATTTAATATAATACCTCTGTTTCCAGACAAACCTGACAAGCCTCAGGGTCCCATTGTCCTGGACGCCCTCCTGAAGAACTCTGTCATCATCAGCTGGAAGCCTCCCAAGGACGACGGAGGCTGCATGATCACCAACTACATAGTGGAGAAGCGTGAGGACAAGGAGGGCACAGAGTGGGAATTGGTATCATCATCCATTAATGGCACATCTTGCCGTGTCCCTAACCTCATTGAGAGTGCCGGATACTTCTTCCGTGTGTATGCCCAGAATCGCTATGGTAACAGTGAGCCATTGGAGCTCACTTCACCTATTCTTATCAAGAGCCAGCTAGGTAAGTTTATTCCAACGTCGAATTTATATTTCAAAGTCCTTCATAAATTCACATCTTTAAATGTAGGCATAGAACTGTAATACATCATATCAGTTCACTTGTAAAGAGATACCTAGGTAAACTGTGCAAATGTACTGACCTCTGATTTACATATTCCTATCCACAGAGAAACCATCCCCACCTCTTTCACCACTTGTGTCTGGAATCACCAAGGATTCCTGTGTCATTTCCTGGAAGCCTCCACTCAGTGATGGTGGCTCCAAGATCAAGAGCTATTGCCTTGAGAAGAAGCACAAGAAGGACAAGAAGGAATGGACTGAATGGACTCCGGTGACCACAGACGAGATCAAACAGACAGTGTTCTCCGTCAAGCGTCTGACTGAGGGTGTCGAGTACATCTTCCGCGTGAAGTGTGAGAACCTCGGAGGACAGAGTGACTACAGTGAGGAGACAGCTCCTATCGTTCCAGCCACAGCCATTGAGATCCGTGCTCCTGCCTTCAAGGAGGAGCTGAGGAACATGAGTATCAAGTACAAGAGCAATGCTACCCTTGTCTGCAAGATCACAGGACAGCCCAAGCCTGTGATTAAATGGTTCAGACGAGGAAAGGAGATCCATTCTGACGGAAAGAAGATCAAGATCCAGGAGTTCAAGGGCGGTTACCACCAGCTGGTCATCACCGAGGCTGATGAGGAAGATTCGACTGTGTACCAGATCAGAGCCACCAACCAGGGAGGCTCCATCTGTGCTACAGTCTCTCTGGATGTTGAAAGTAAGCTCACAGATACCCAATTTCACCAACTAACACTAACAATGACTTGTACAAAATCAACATAAGCATATTAAACAGTTTTTAAAATTCAATTAAAACATGACATCTCACTTAAACTATTTCTCTAATTTCTAGTCCCTGCTAAAATCCACCTGCCGAAGAACCTGAAGGACAAAGAAGCCATCCCTGCCCTGCGTGGAGAGGTGGTCAATATCAAGATTCCTTTCAGTGGCAAACCGGATCCTGTCATCACATGGCAGAAGGGACAAGATCTCATTGACAGCAATGGCCACTACCAGGTCATTGTCACCAGGTCATTCACTTCTTTGGTGTTCCCCAACGGAGTGGAAAAGAAAGATGCTGGTTTCTACATTGTCTGTGCTAAGAATAGATTTGGCATTGACCAACAGACAGTTGAGCTGGATGTTGCTGATGTTCCTGATCCTCCACGTGGTGTCAAAGCCAGTGATGTGTCCAGGGACTCAGTTGCACTGAACTGGGTGGCCCCAGCAAATGACGGCGGCAGCAAAGTCATCAACTACATAATTGAGAAGTGTGCCACCACTGCTGAGAGGTGGGAGCGTGTTGCCCAGTCCCGTGACACCCGCTACACCGTTATCAATCTGTTTGGTGGAACCAGCTATCAGTTCAGGGCCATTGCTGAAAACAAGTTTGGAAAGAGTGCTCCATCTGAGACCAGTGGACCTGTCATGACCAAGGAGGACAAATCCAGAGTTCTGCTCTATGACAAGGAGGTTGACGATACTGGACATGTCCCTCAGGGCAAGGCTCAACACTCTGATGCCAAGAATATGCACAACAAATATGGTATTGCAGAGGAATTGGGCAGAGGTCAGTTTGGCATCGTCCACCGCTGTGTTGACATCAGCTCTGAGAAGACATACATGGCTAAATTTGTCAAAGTGAGAGGAGCTGATCAAGCAATAGTCAAGAGGGAAATTGTAACTCTGAACCTTGCCAAACATGCTAACTACCTCCTCCTCCATGAGTCTTTTGACAGCCCTGAGGAGCTGGTGATGATCTATGACTTCATTTCTGGTACTGATATCTTTGAGCGCATTAGCACAGCTGAGTTTGAGCTTAATGAGCGTGAGATTGTTAACTACATCAAGCAGATCTGCTCAGCTCTTGAATTCCTGCATGCTCAGAGCTATGGACACTTTGATATCAGACCTGAGAACATTGTGTACACAACAAAAAGCAGCTCTAATGTGAAGATTATTGAGTTGGGCCAGTCCAGACACCTGACTCCTGGAGACCAAATGAAGATTCAGTATACCACTGCAGAGTATGCTGCCCCTGAGATCCATCAGTGTGACATGGTTAGCACTGTCACTGACATGTGGTCAGTTGGTGTCCTTGCCTATGTACTCCTTAGTGGACTTAATCCGTTCACAGCTGAAACCAACCAACAGATGATTGACAACATCTCCAATGCAGCCTACAGCTATGATGATGAGTCCTTCATGCAGGTCAGTGTTGAGGCATTAGACTTCACAGACCGCTTAATGACAAAGGAACGTAAACATCGTATGACTTCTGCTGAGGCTCTGGCGCATCCTTGGCTCACCAAGCCTGCAGAGGAGATCAGCACCAGAGCGATCCCAACCAGCAGACATAAGAGATACTACCAGACAATGGTAAGGAAAGAGTGGAGCACTGTTGTCTCCGCAGCCCGTGTGGCCAGTGGTGGCTCCATCAGGGCCCAGCGTGGTGTCTTTGTCGCCAAGGTAAAGATTGCTCCATTTGAACATGGTCCTCTTGCAGGCCAGATTGGCCATGCAGTGGTGAATGAGGGAGACAGTGTGAAATTCATCTGCAACATTGACAACTATGATAGCTCTACTGAAGTGACATGGTACTGTGGTGTCAGGCAGCTTGAAGCTGGTGACAAATATGAAATTGAATATGAGGATGGCCTGGCTGTAATCACCATCCACAAGGTCACAAGAGCAGATGATGGCACTTACAGATGCAAGGTTGTGAATGAGTATGGTGAGGACAGTGCCTACGCAGAGCTGTTTATCAAGAGTGTTAGATCTTACCGCAACTTCTTCACGACCCGTGTGGTCAAGAGAACAAAGCGCAGAGTTGACACTGCCAGAATGCTTCAGAAACCACCAGAGTTCACTCTTCCTCTGGTCAACAGTACAGCCTACATTGGTGAGGATGTGCGCTTTAGTGTCACCATCACTGTTCACCCCGAACCTCGTGTCATCTGGCACAAATCAGGACAGAAACTTATCCCTGGACATGATGACAGGAAATATACCTTCATAAGTGACAAGGGTCTGTACCAGCTGATTATCCACAAACTCGGGGATGAGGATGATGCTGAATACAGTGTTGTCGCCCGTAACAGGTATGGTGATGACAGCTGTAAGGCTCGTCTTACTGTTGTGCCTCGACCTAAACCAGCAGACCTCACCCTGAGGCCCATGTTTAAACGCCTGCTAGCAAATGTCGAGTGCAGGGAGGGCCAGAACGTGCGCTTTGAGATTAGAGTATCCGGCCATCCCACACTGAAGTGGGAGAAGGATGGCACACCTTTAGCTTTTGGACCATCTATTGAGGTTGTCCATGAGGGTCTGGATTACTTCATCCTTCACGTGAGAGACACTCTCCCTGAGGATTCTGGCGTATACAGAGTTACTGCTACCAACTCTGCTGGATCTGCCAGTTGCCAGGCAACGCTCAAAGTAGACCGTGTCACTCATGTTAAGAAGGAATATGAGACCAGCGAAAAGGAGAAGAAAAAGGTATCTGGAAAGGAGGAATTAGACAAAAAAGTGAGGCTGTCTCAGATTTTGACTGGCACTGTTGTTACACCTCTACCACCCGTAGCAGTACAAGCTGTAAGGGAGGCAGCCACCATGTTCAAACCTGCTGTGACAACTAAGAAAGGTGAGAAGACTGAGGCTGAAATACAGAAAGAAAAAGAGGAGAGGAAGAAGCGTGCAGACGAGAAGAGGCTACGTATGCCATATGTTGTCCCCACTCCTCGTGTCATTAACCCAGCTGTTCTTGAAGAGGACGTGGAAATAAAGCACTTCAAGCCACTCTCTGACATGAAATGGTACAAGAAGCTGCGGGATCAGTACGAGTTCCCTGAGCCTATGGAGAAAATCCAGCAGAAGAGGATGAAACGTATTCGTCTCTCCAGGTGGGAGCAGTTCTATGAGGTGCCAATCAGGATCAAGGACCAATATAAACCTAAGTGGCGCATCTCATCCATGACTCAGGATGACTTGGAGACTGTGAGGCCTGCAAGGCACCGCACTCCTTCCCCTGAGATGGATGCCTACCACAGGATCAGGAGGAGGTCCCTGGGTGACCTGTCAGATGAGGAACTGCTGCTACCTGTGAATGAGTATCTGTCCATGAAGAGAACTGAGGAGGAGAGGCTTCGTCTGGAGGATGAGCTGGAGCTTGGCTACTCTGCTTCTCCGCCTAGCCTCAGCCCAGTTCGCTTTGAGCTGTCTGCCCTGCGTCCCTCATCCCCTAGAAGAGTATACAGTGATGATGAAGAGGGAGAAGACGTCCAAAGATATGACTCCTATCGAATTCCATCTAAATATGAGGCTGGCCCAAGTTTTGTTGAGCTTCGCCAGCGTCACGACAAAGCCACATACAGACCTCCTAGACAGAAGCAGAGGGTGTATGAAGAGAGAGAAGATCAGGAGCTGCTGCGTCCACACACAACTGCTCAGAGAATCTCCTCTTACAAGAGTGAACTCAAACGCATGGAGTTTGAGGAGAAGACACGAACCTCGAAAAAGGAAACAACCGTCACTGCTGTGACAGTCTCTGAGGCCGTTGAATCTGAGCACCTGACTGCCTTTACCTCAGAATATATTGCTAAACCAATTAAGAAGCTCCCAATGCCTGAACCTGAGAGAAGATATCCCACCCCAGGAAAGGCTGTGAAGACAGAAGTGGCCCTTCCTCAAGTTGACTTTGCATCCAGGTATGAGGAGAGGAAGCAGGCTCTGAGATCAGAGAGGAGATCAGTGGAGAGGAAGGTTGAGGTGGTGACACAGGCTCCCTTCAGCCTTGACCATGCCCCACGTATTACCATCAGGATGCGATCTCATCGTGTACCCTATGGCTCCAACACAAGGTTCACCCTGAATGTCCAGGCCAAACCAGAGCCTGAGGTCAAGTGGTTCCATAATGGAAAAGAGATTAGTCAGAGCAGCAAATACCACATGACCAATATCAGTGGAGTTCTGACCCTCCAGATCCTCAACTGTGTGACTGAAGATGTTGGCACTTACCGTGTGGTCTGCAAGAACACCAAAGGAGAGACTTCTGACTATGCCACATTAGATGTAGCAGAAGCAGAATATGCTGCCTTCTCTTCCCTCCGCAAAGATGAGGAGCCTCCATCCTCCCTTCTGCCAGAAATGACTAGAACAGACATGTATCACGTCTCCTCCTCTAAAACAACAGCGAAGGAAACTGTGACTGAAACTGTGAAAGAGACCACCACTGTTGTTGAGAAGTCAATTGAGAAGCCTAGTGTTCCTGCCAAGATCCTGACCAAACCGCAGTCTTTGACTGTAGAGGAGGGAGACCTCGCCAGATTTGAGTGTGATGTGGCTGGTGACCCAGCACCCTCTATCAACTGGATGCATGAAGGAGTAGTTGTTAGTTCCTCTGCCCGTCACCACATTGTCTCCACTCAATACAACTCCTCCTTCAAGATCTCTGCTGTTGAAATGTCAGATGAAGGCAGCTACACTCTGCTGGTGGAAAATGCAGGAGGAAAACAAGAGGCCCATTTCACTCTGACGATCCGTAAGTCTGAGTCCAAGGAGAAAATAGTTGCCCCTCCCACACTCGCCTCTCCAGAGGCCAAGTCCCCTCTTGCCAAGTCCCCTGAACCAGTCAAATCCCCTCAGAGAGTCAAGTCTCCTGAGCCAATCAAGTCACCTCAGAGAGTCAAGTCTCCAGTTTCACCAAAATCCCCAAAAACAAAATCCCCAACACCTATGTCCCCTACTCCAAAATCCCCAACTCCATCCGAGAAGGAACGTGTGACTTCTCCAATCAAGTCACCAAAGAGAGTGATGTCACCAACTCTTGAAAAGAAGCCGACCTTCTCTGTTAGTCTGGGCGACGTCACTGCAACCCCTGACTCTATCGTCAAGTTGTCAGTGAAGGTAACAGGAGAGCCCAAACCTGCAATCTCATGGATGAAGGATGGAAAGGTAACATTTTCTAAAACTCAAACTATTCGACTATTCACTTTCAATAATTTATAGATAAAATCGGACAGAAAAAAGTGACATATTTGCATTGGTTATTAACTGAATCATATTTTAATGATTGACAGGCTCTGTCTCAGGGTGGGAAGTATGAAATCTTTGAAGAGTATGGCTCAGCTTACTTGGAGATCTATGAATCAGAAGTCTCTGATAGCGGGGTGTACAAGTGCACTGCTAGTAACAGTGCTGGAGCAGTGTCGACAACCTGCACAGTCACTGTGCGAGGTAAGATAACACCTACTTGTGAAATTGTGAAACTGTCGTTCCTTAACCTGCAGCTACAAACATTCAAACTGTTTCCCACCACAAACTCTTAAATTTACTTGTTTTAGGCTCAAAAAGCTCCAAAACAAAAGCTGAAATCTCTGAGGAAGTCATGAAAAAGGAAATGGTCCATGAGGAAGTCCTGTCCTCTGTGAAGGAGGTCAAGTCCTCCCACAGCCAAATATCCATGACCGAGGGCCAGTCTCTGACTCTGAGGGCCAACATCTCCGGGGCCTCCGACATCAAGTGGATCCTGAATGGGGTTGAACTTGTCAACTCAGAGCAGTATAGATATGGAGTGTCTGGGAGCGACCAGACTCTGACCATCAGGTCGGTCAGCCAGAGCGAGCAAGGGATCATCACGTGTCAGGCTCAAACACAGCGAGGCCTGGTCCGGTGTCAGTTCGATATTGCGATCACAGCCCTGCACTCAGATGCACCCCACTTCGTGGTGCAGCCCAGGTCCCAGAATGTGAATGAGGGACAAAATGTCAAATTCATATGTGAAATTGCAGGAGAGCCTTCACCTCAAGTGGAGTGGTTTAAAGACAACATGATTGTGAGTAGTTTTCTCCAGAAAGTTATTTGTTTTGTAATCAAGACAAAATGTTAGCTGCAGTTTTCTTCGAGCTTTTTCAGGGTAAATTATATCTGTGTAGCTGATATAACACAACAATCTCTCTCTCTTTGCAGATATCGATCACACGAAACATTAGACTGAGCCGCTCAAAAAATGTGTACACTCTGGAGATATGTGAAGCCACAGTTGCAGACAGTGGGAAATACACAATAAAAGCCAAAAATCAGTTTGGACAATGCTCTGCAACATCATCCCTCAACGTCCTCAGTAAGTTTCCAATGCATTTCAACTAACAGGATTAAACACAACGTGTCCCAGTGTATTTAATTGGCTTGGATACTGAAATCTGTGATGAAAAATGAGACTTGCATTGCATTAAATCAAACATCTTAAAACTAATTCAACATTCAAACCCATAAATGGAAATCCAAAACACTTGAGAACCCATCTTACAGTCTGTGTCTGACGACACTTCACACACAGTTGCATATAGTATATACTGTACTTGTGCACATTGTGATATGAGCCATGTGCTTGTCATTTGCATTCTCGCAGCTCTTGTTGAAGAACCGACAAAAATGATTATTGTGAAGCAAAGAGCTTCTACTGACGCTGCTGCCAGCATGCAGAAAGATTTCTCAGCCTCGTCAGTTCGTATGGAGGCAGCCTCCATGCAGGCCAGCAGTTTCAGCAGCAGCTCCCACTCTGCTGCTGCCAAGTATTCATTTGAGAGCATGTCTGCGACTAGCATGTCGGCCATGATGGCTGAGTCAATGGTTTCTATGAGCTCCAGCAGCCAAATGATGGAAACGTCTGCTCACTCGCATGCTGAGGCCTCCTCTTCGCTGAGGGCCCTAACCACAGGGGTTAAAAGAGGTGAGATCCATTTTACAAGTTGCCTGAATCAGCTGGTAACTTGCACTTAAACTCAGGATAACATGAGGTGGGACTTGAATGATTTGAGCATCTTTGGGAGTAAAGGTGGAATGTAAAAACAAATGGGATGTGAGAAGTCCCACTTGTTTAAAGAAAAGTTCCTCCCATTTTATCTTCAGTTGACATCTGAGACACTCCAGGCACAAAAAATAAGCCACTGTTATCATCAAAAATAATTGGAAATAAAATGTGGAAAAGAAACAAATAATGCTGGTTTTTTTGAAACCCTTTGACCCTCTTCTATGCTGCCCATGTGAAATATAATCAGACAGATACACAGTAAAGTAGATTTTTAGCTCATGTCAGTGCTAAAATTTTGGACTACATCCATGTACTTCCTTGTGGAATCCGGTAGTTAAAGTCAAAGTAAAAATCATAGGTAAGGCAACTTGGCGGGCTATTGTGGCGGAATACCATTGACATGTTCCAGGCTAGTTAGCATGATCCAGGTTAACTTGCAAGCTACAGTAGCCAACCAACGAGCCCAACAAGTAGTCACTACATCACCAGGTTTTCAGGTACTTCACGACGACGAGCAAATTCATTTGCAGTGTGCCACTTTCTGGTGTGATGGGACACTATCACACTTTGACTGGACCATGATGATATGGAAAATAAGGACTCCATTATGTATGAAAATATTAAATGATATTAACATGAATAAAGTCAATGACTGTGATAAGGAAACCTGCATGCACAAGCAGCTGCTGCACCTTGTGTGAAAAGTTCAAATCTATAAATCTAGAAGGATGTCAAAAAAATCGTTAAACTGCTGTTTTCAAACGACCTTCCTGGTTTTTGACTTGTGTATACTTTTGATGAAAATTGTGGCTTATTTTAGTGACTGTAATGCAATCATTAGTTAAGGTGTGGAAATTTGACAACAGTTGCTAAACAAGAGAAACTAAGGGGGGTACTGTAATTTTCTCACAAATGTAAAACTTCCATCACTCAGCTCTACCGTCTTTTCGTTAAAAGGCACTCCACCAAAGATCGAAACCCTTCCACAGGACGTCAGTGCCGAGCCAGGGAAGTCCCTGACGGTGGCAGGGGTGTTCTCCGGAGACCCTGCCCCCTCCGTCCAGTGGGTCCGCTCTGGTCGGACCCTCCCCAACGGGGACGAGCGGTACCACGTGGAGAACACGGCTGACTTCTCCACCCTCATGATCTCTGCGGTGAAGGAGGACGATGCTGGAGCGTACACCCTCCGCCTGTCCAATGAGTTTGGCTCAGACTCTGCAACTGTCAACGTTCACATTCGGTCCATGTAAAAAAAAAAAAAAAAAGAAGTTAATTTATTTCCCCTGTTTCCCTGATCCAGAACCTTTTTATTTAGTGAATTAATCTTACTTGATAAAGATCTGGATTTCTGTTCTTGTAAATATGAACTATTTTTGTACCAAACTTGACATTAATTTATGCCAAACTAGACTAAAGTCTAAAGTTGTTATAAAATGTGCCATATTGGACAATTATGACTTAGGATTTTTGAACCACTTTTCTGTGACATGTACATAATGTATATAGCCGAATTTAACGGTTATGGGAAATGTATGCATTGTTATTTATGACAATAATATTAACTGAAACAAAAGAACAAATGTTTTAACAGGAGAAAGTTTCACCAGGAACGAATACCCTGTTAAACTGAGAAACTAAACTCTGTGCCTCAACAATAAGTTGAAGTCTTTAAGATTGCCTCAACAGGTAGAGAGGCTCCCTGTTGATGTTATGAACCAGAAACAGAAAGACAAAGTTATTGTTTTGGACACGCATCTGTGCGTGTGATATTACAGTTTCCTATGAGTTGTACCATGAGCGTAAGACCCTGAGTGCTGTTTGCATTACCCTCATGTAAGCAGCATAAACCGGCCTTGTGCTCAGACTGACTGTGTCATACCAACATGACTTGATGACCAGCTCAGAGTGCGAGCGGCCTGCACTCTCGGCATTTTGATCATTTTAATAAAGAGCGCTGTTTCTGGCACAGGACAGCCGGATTGGCTTTTTAAAATGTAACATCTCCTGGCCATAAATGAAGCGAAAGTCAAAGCCAGCTCTGCTGTGCAGAAGCAGCGCTGTCTCTCGGAGGATAGTTAGGTAACGTGTTTGTGTGTTTGCGTGCGAGTGTTTTTAGCTTTTAGTCATTTCACTGTGTCAGTAGTCAGGGTCTTCTTCATTCACCACAGTGATTCCATCTCCTGTGAAAGAAACGTAAAGAGAAGCAGTTATGTTTTACCCTGCACTTTGATTTAATCGATCTGTTGATGTAGAACTATATTTCATCCTCCTTGAGTTTTATGCATTACTGATTTAATAAAGCATGATTTCAGCACTACACACATGTTCTCTTCTTGTGGTTATTGTGTCTTTGGTGTGTCTTCCTACTCTCCTATTCATGGTAGTTTTATCCAGTGGTAGAAGGTAACTAAGTACATTCAATCAACTACTGTACTAAAGTAGAGTTTTGAAGTACTTCACTTGAGTATTTCCACTTTCAGCTACTTTTTACTGCTCTGCATTTATCTGATTACTTACCAGATTTTACATGAAACATATGATAAAGCTATAAATTACAACACACTGTCAAAGATTACACCAATATATATATATATATATTTCTGGTGTGTGATCACAATATCAGCTTCATTTTGTCAACTGATTGTAAAGTTTTAGTTCGGTTTTTATTTTTTTTTGCCACCCTGGTGGCTCTAGGGATGACGTACCTATGTATTTATGCATGTTTGTCTGTACATACATATATATATAATATACATACATACAGTGGGGTCCAAAAGTCTGAGACCAAAATGAAAAATCTCTAATATTTTCACATAAACCTGGAAATAATTAGAAAGTTTGAGGAAAATTTTAAAAACACGAGAACAACGTCATGTAACACGAAGAAGAAATGTTTAAGGTTCTGCTCTATTTCTACGTCATCAATCAAATTTGAGCAAATTTGGGGCATTGACCAACTTAACTCCTCTGTACAAAAGGTCAGATTTCCTTGAGTTGTATACCTTCCATTGAAGCCTGCGTTCGGACGACACTCAGGTGGATTTCATCTAGTCATCAGAGGCTCGTTCAGGTAACTCAACCTGCAGCCTGTGTTCACCTGTTATATATAAGGCTGCGCCTCAAGTTTCCAGTCGGTCTTTGCTTCCTAGGTGGCATTGTGATAGTAGGAAAGATGGCATCAGAGCTGACAGTGTCAGAAGTCAAGTTGTTATTCTAAGCAAAGAGGAGCTTTCTCAGCATCAAATCATGGCTGGACTAAAGGTTTCTAAGGGGGCAGTGCATGGAACGCTAAAACGCTCTGCAGAAACTGGATCAGCTGTATCCAAAGCGCAATCAGGCAGCCCGAAAGTTACCACACCATCAGAAGATCAATACATCCAGCCTAGTGCCCTCAGAGATGGAGAAGCAACTTCATCACAGATACAGAATTTGCTAATAAAGAACGTAAGACTCCAATCAGAAAGAGTACTGTCAAAAGAAGGGTGTTTTGTACTGGTCTCAGGACGAGTAGCAGTTTCTAAACTACTTCTCAGGAGGGGACACGAGGTCAAATGCTTGGGGCGGACTCAGAAATCCCAGCATTTGACAGTGGATGACTGGGAAAAAAGTCCCATTTACTGATGAATCCAAGTTTGAGATTTAAGGCAGTAACAGAAGGGCGTTTGTAAGGAGATGAACAGGAGAGCAGATGAAACCACAGTGAAACATGGTGGTAGGAACATTCAGTCTGGGGGGTATTTAGCCTACTCTGGAGTTGGACACCTGCAACCTGACTACACCCTGACAAAGGAAAAGTGCCTCTCAATTCTTCAGAAACACGCTACACTCTCTGGTTTGCATCTTTGTGGAGATGCGATTCATACTGCTGCAGGATAATGACTCCAAACACACCTCAAAGCTTTGAAGACCTGCTCTAAGACCAAAGGAGACCAAACGGTCATGGACTTTCTTCCACTGTCACCTGACCTCAACCCCACTGAACAGGGGGGCACTTGAAGCCTGAGAAAGCCAAGCGTTCTGTGACATGACAAGAAGCTCCCGGGAACATTGTCAGATCGTGACCGGATAACGTGGGTCGACATCAGGAGTCCATACCAGCTGGTGTGAATGCTGTCACTAGAGCACATACATTTTTCAAAGATTCAATGTGTCACTCATATTGTTAAACTGATATTATTATTTGTTATGAAAATATTAGTATTATATTCAAAGCAAATGTAAAATAGAAGTATCTTGACTACCACCATTTTTGGATATATTCACATGTACATTCAGTGGCAAGAAAAGGTAAATGAAACCTTCTGGAATTATATGCATTTATGCATAAATTTGTCTTAAACTTGGATCTGTTCTTCATCTAAGTTACAGTAATGAACAAACACAATCCATTTGAACTAGCAACGCACAAATCTATGTATTGTTCTTGTCCATACTGAAAACATCATTTAAACCCTCACAGTGTAGGTTGGAGAAAGCATGCAAGCCCTCAAGGCTTCAGATGTGGATGTTGCTGCAAAGAAGCTACAGATACTAAAAGGTGGCCGCTTCTCACCCGCAGCAAAGAACATCTGTACAATCGCCACAGTTTCAAGGTGTCACCAAGTCAGTACCCAGCCAGATGTGAACTATGGTCACGGTCTCCCTGTCTGTTCCGGAGTTATGGCCAGGACACCGTGATGTCACAGTGAAGCTGACCTTTGACCATTTGGATGTCATCACTTCATAATTTTATCCTATTCGACATTTGTGTGAAAATTAGTCGTGGAGTATGAATTCTTAAGTTTGCCTTCAAGGCATTCCTGAGTTATCGCGCTCATGAGAATGGGATGGAGAGATGATGGACGGATTTGATTATTTCCCTCCAGACTATGCTTGTCCCCTCCGATTTTTAAAGTTTAATATTAATATCCACATATTCTGTCCTGACCGCTTTCTCATTTCCCAGGATTCCCGAGGATGCTGGTGCCAACATGAATGTTGTGTTTTTTCCCCCGACTTTCTAACCTTGAATTAGTTAACGGTTGTTCATATACTAGGCCTCGGTGATTTCTGGCTGATCCTGTTTTAACAATCGCTGAGTCACTTCAGATAAGTGTTTTACTTGCTATCGCATTTTCCGCCAACTCTGATACTAACAGAGCTGCAAATGGCTCAACGTTCTCCTACTGACCCCAGTCTGGTGACTGGGAACCGCCACTGCTGCCCCTGTTGCCTGTTAGTGGATCCTTTGACCCGGCATTGAAAAGCTGTACATAGTCACTATAATTCCTGTCCCTCTATCTGTGATATTCCTGAACTAGATCTGCTGTTTTATTTCTATGATTGATATTCAGTAGCTCCACAGCCACACAAGTATTTAGCAGCATCCAGTCTGGTGTCTCAGGAAAATTCAATTTGTGAACTTTCATTTGTTCTGCCATGTCCTTGCCTACCCATCCAAAACACGTTTTTTGTACTTTTCCCTCTCCCACCGGGCTCCAAGGCCCTCTTAGCCAGATGACTTTCTTTCGTCTTTCGACTTCGGAGGCACAGTGGCATTTTTCCTGCCTCAACCTGAAGAGCACACACAGGTGCCCCACTGCCCCTAAACAAATCCTCAGAGCATGAGCCAGAACAGCATCCGGGTCTGAAAGCACAGACTTGGCTGCTGGGCCATACACCACACAACCACCACCTGTTCTTGCCCAGATTAGCTCATACATACACAACAACATTACAACATTCAGCCAAAACATTAGAACCAGTGTGTGTGTGTGTGTGTGTGTGTGTGTGTGTGTGTGTGTGTGTGTATATATATATATATATGAGACAGCCCTAAATCAAGGATACCACTTTTTTTTCTGTGTTGTAAAAATGTTTTGTTACGATCCATTTCATTGATAATCACAAAAATTTGAAATTATTGCACAACCGACTGAAGTTGTTTTGGAGGCCTTTTGCGAAGATAAAAAAAATATATTAGCTGATAAAACAATGTATTCAAACCCTTTTTCCATCTTAAAGTTAAAGTGCAAATATTAAAACTGTACAAAATGCAGGATATTATTTACATCAACAAAATTCACAGTTGCAGTTTTCGAATGTACAACCACTCTCCCCTCTTTTCCTGAACACACAACTTGTATCATAAACTTTAAACTGACATGACAGCATGCACTAAAACTCCAGATAACGTTTAGACTATAAGACCGTGCAGAGAGAACCACGCTTTTACCCTGTTTTTCTAACAGAAATTCAGTTTTCATTCACTAATAATTTCTAAATGCTTCAACTTTGCTGATTTTTCAATCATTGATAAGTTACCATCAATAAAAATCACACTTCCTGCACAGATGTGTCACAATAAAAGCCCTGCAGCAGCTCTAAGGACAAAATCCATTCCATAATGTTCCACCAAAGTAAAAGCAATTGGAATTAGAATGCTGCCGATTCAACATGAAACAGTTGAGTCCTCCATCTCTTTCGTCTCCACCGCCTCTTTGTCTTCTTTCACCTCCACATGAAGCATGTTTGCATCCATCAGAGCTGAAAAAGAAATGAAAGATTTTGTTACTTTATGACTGAAAACTAACCTAAAATAACTGTTTGCTAACCACGTTCCTTTAGACATTGATTGTCCAATAACAGTAAAAAGTCACCATAAGGTCTGTCAGTTGGTGACTTTTTTTAGTCTTTCCAAACACAAAAACACCAGAGTTTGAGGAATGTAAGTTGCTAATGTTAGCATGTCTGGGTAATGTAAGCTATTGTTTCTGCCAAGGTCAAAACTTAGCAATTCAGTAGCTACTACAAATATAACTACATTATACTGTGGGATTACAGGTTACTTTAATCTATCATGTTGAGTCAGTCCCAAATGATACCATATCAGAGTGTCTGCTAACGTGACTGACAGACTTTGCCCATGATTAACGTTAGATTGTCCCCAGCTGACTTATTCTCTCTGCTGACTCGTTTAAAGAGGAGACTACTGTATAAAGAGCTTAAATATTCACTTTACGTCTACATAATGTGACATCATGCTAACAGACTGAGCTAAAGCTGTTTAGCAACTCCAGCTAAAGATCTGTCCTGCTCTTTTTCTGATTTGTGGAATTCTGCACTCCAGCAACCCCATCTAAAGTTACCTGAGGTAAGGTTACACATTAGTTAGTCGACATTTTCTCTTCTAACTTTAAAAGTGAAACAGTTTGAAAATGTGAAAATAAGTATGTAAGCTAAGCAGGGAAACCGTTTTAGAGAGCCGGTTAGAACAAAATAACAATAATAAGTTTGATTTTACATTTTTCTTTATCATACTTATAACTCCAGGACTAACTAGCTTCACACTACAATGCAAGAACTACGCTGGGTTTTGATTTCCATGTCTCCTACAAGGATCATCAACTGGTGACCTGTTTGCTTTAGGGTCATTGTGTTAGCATGATGTGTATGTAGCCATCAAGTGAACACTACTACTCTTTTACAGTGTTCTCCCTTTAAAACGAGTCACTGGAAACATTAATAAGGCAGCTGGAGACACAGTTTTCAACCAGCTAATGGAACTGGCATTAGCTTAATTAGCTAGCGAGCTACAGGGGATGAAATCTGCATTAAACAGTTGTCACTTCAGTAAAATCATCAGTCCCCAGCTAGAAATGAGAAGCTGCCTTTGTCTACTGTGTCTGAAATCAAGGACACATCATTTCATAAAATGAATCTGAGACTGTTAACACTGTAAACGTAAAGGCTGTCAAGATCAGCAGTCATAGCAACAGTAACTAAGGGGGCAGGGCTAACAGAACAGTCTTTCCAATATATTTATCACTTCATCTATGATTACCCTCCTCTCTGTTGTCAGTAGCATCGATGATCTGCAGCTCGACCTTCTCCTCATTCTGTAGAACCACCTGCTGGGTTCCTCCACCAACCTGCTGCCCCTCATCGAGCTTTTCCTCTGAGCCCGATGCCCCTGCTGACTCCCCTGCAGGAGTCTGGAAGAAGGAGGAGGGACTGACGACTAGTGGCAGGGAGGGCGAGAGAAGAGGAGGAGGGAGAGGCTGAAGAAACAAGAAGCCAATTTTGCACTTTTGTAATTAACTTCAGCTCCAGACTGACTGATTCTGAACTGTCCGATTATTTGTGATGTTTTTCTGACCTGCAGCTGAGCGAAGATCTTCGGCTGCAGAGAGGAGAGAGAACTGAAGAGCTGTACAGCTTCAGAAGACAAAGAGTCACTGCCATCCACATCTACAGACAGAGACAGTGACATCAGAACCAGTCCTCCACAGGCTGCTTTGTTCATTACAGCCATAGAGGGTGCCATAATGCAGTACAGATTGCTAATCCCCTTCAGGCAGATTTGTGATACTGGGCTATATAAATAAAACTTGACTTGACATTATGAACCACCTACATGCTGAAAATGTATCTGTTCTGAGGTCCCAAGAGTCCATGGAAAGGTTCAAATAGTCTATGAGTAAGTTCTACAGGCCCCTGTGGAGGTTTCAGGAATCCTTGAGGAAGTATATGGACTCTTTGATTAAATACAAGGGATCTTTGAGGACATTCTGCAGGTCTTGCAGGGGTTCGGTGAGTGGTGGAGAGCTTGGGAGTGAAGACATTTTTCCCCAGGTGATGACATTTTGTCTGGTTCTCACCATTTCAAATGTCTGAATTGTGTGAATCTCGTGTGTTCCTCGGTCTAATTTTTTCAAAGTCACTGGCAGGTTTGCCTGTATGGAAAAAGAGAAGGATGAACATCTACAACTGGAAATTAGCTTGTATTTAGTTTGTTGTCTGGAGTTCACTGAATAATCCATTATCTTAGAGTTGCAATTCAGTTCTTCCTAGTCAAAAAGAACATTTCTGATATCCACAATTCCATTTTTCTGCAATAGAAGGAAAAAAAAACTAGGAAAAACTCCCATTTCAAATATCTACAATCCAACTGTTATTCGTCATAATTTTAATATCAGATAGTGAAAATGAAAAAGAATTCCAGAAGACCACATTGTCATTTTGAATATCCAAAATACATTAGGACTAGTAAAACTGGGATCCTGGCCTCTCTCCAGGCAGGAGACTGTAGGTGTTGAAAGTGACCCAAGGAGCGGAGATGTTAGCGACTGACCCCGCCTCCAAAGTCTCAAAAGTCACCTTGACCAGGGAGGGAGCGTTGAGCAGTTGCAAGCGCGTCGGGAGGCTCGAGCTCGCGCTCGTCACAGTCCCGAGGTCGTGGGTCCACTTTAGTGTACATGGAGCAGAAATGCTCCCTCGCAAGGACTGTTTTCCGCTCGCAGATACTGTCTGTGTGCTCGCATCACGTGCATGTGTTTGTTTTATGTGTGCGGGTTGTGAGACTAATTATACGCCATACCAAATGTCTGTGTTCGTTACCTTCAGCAGCAGGAGTCAGTGTCAGTGTGACAGTCTCCATCAGAGGCTCAGTACTGTCTTCTGTCCACTAAAGGGAGACACAGACACACTAATGATACATGACCTGTAACACCATATAAGCAGGATTAAGATAAGTGTGAGTTATTACTGCAGTCTGGGTTTTCATACTTTTAACAGATAAATCTGGTGATATTCTATATTTCTTTTCTGGTAAGTGTGTTTGCAAAACCTCTGTTTTGCTGGCAGTCAGTCCCAGGGCTTTCTGGGACTCGTGGATGTGGTTCTTGATGTCGTTGATAGTGGGGAAGAATCTCAGGTTGTGTCTCTCTGGAAGTCCCTCACAATTAAACAGCTCTTTCTCTACAAAACGCCTGATGACACACAAATAATACATACATACTGTACATCAACAATTTCAGCCCCTGACTGTAACACAGGTGTTTGAGTCACAGGTTTGATTCCTACCTGAGCTGTTTGCGGACAGTGTAGACCTGATGATGACCTGCAGCCACCAGGTGTCTGATCCTCTCTGCCACCCGCGGGTGGAGACGAGACGGGATCAGTTCATCCTGACAGGGTGGGAGAGACGATACTGTTGGTACCAAACTGGGATCATGAATCAATTCAAATTCAATTTAGCCAATCAATAATCAAACACCACTGTTCAGATAGTCAGTACACGTCTTGATCTCCATCCAGCTCTCCACGAATCTTTAGATTTTAATGACTCCATGATCTTTTCTCTGGACAAATTTTATAGGTTTAACTCCACTACTGGTAAGAACTCCTGGAACCTACTCAAGGACTCCTGAATCCTCCTCATGGACCCCTATAATAAGAAATACTGAAGAACCCGCCTAAGGGATTTGTTGAGCTTCCACAGGGACTCTTGTAATCTCCTCAACTACCCCCTTGAATGTCCTCAAAGAGTCCTTAAAGCTCCTCAAGGATGCCCTGATTTTCCACAAGGACTACTTAAACCTCCTCAAGGACAAACAGAAACTCCAGACCTCTAAAATTTCATCAAGAATTCACGGAACCTGTTCAATGACTCCTGAATCTTCCTTAAGGATTCCCCGAACTTCCTGAAGAATCCCTGGAATCTCAAGGATAAGTAGAACATTCTTAAGGATCACTAGAACTTTTTTAAGGACTCTTGAGACCTCTTAGATATCCCTAGATACCTCCCCTAGATATTCCTCAATGAATCTTTGTATTCTCCTTCTTCTTCTCAATGACCCATAGAACATCCTCACTGACAATATAATCTCCTGGATCTTCCTCAGGAACTCCTGGAATCTCATCTAGACAGCCTAGAACTTATTCAAGGACTCATTCAACTTCCTCAAAGACCTCAAAACCTTCTTAATGACTCAACGTCACCATAACTTCCTCAAGTATTCCTTTAAAACCTCCCAGAAAGATCTATTTAGCTTCTCCTAAAGAACTATAGTACCCCCCTCAATGAACTGTAGACAATCCTAAAGGAGTTTTGAAACCTCCTCAAGTTATCCTCAACAACTCTTCCATGGACCCTGGAACTCTTCAACTTTCTGAAGGACCTCATTTTCTCTTCAACGACCCCTTAAGCTAATCAACTTCCCAAGGACTTCTTGACGCCCCCAGTATGACTCCTTGGGCCTCCTCCAGGACTTTCTCAGACTAGTTAAATCCTTAGTCTGTAATTTTTTTTATGTTGAGTTTGTAATGAGCTCTACAGCTGCAGGGGCACTCTGCTCTCCTCCTACCTGCTGTACTGTCTCCTCCGTTGTCTCCTCCTCCTCTTCCTCAGACCGGCTGGTGGAAGGGGGGAGGTCAAGGGGAGGAGGGGGGATGAGGGGTGCGTCCACAGTATGATAAAGGTGAGCTTTCTCTGTGGGGAGCTGGAGGTAAAACCTGCAGACACAGAAACAGGTTAACACGATGTGACCTGTGTTCAGGCATGGCCGGATTATCAAACACTGGGCCCGAGCACAGACTTAAAAGGCCCCGTTGCAGTAGTTTCGCGTCTCTTTTTTAATCATTGTGCTTGATTGACTTTCCAACAAGAAATTGCCCAGGGCCCCCTGACCCCTGGGCATGGCCCTGGTATGCCCATTCAGTAATCCATCCATACATTCAGGTGATAAATAAAGTTCCAGGTGTGTTGTACATGTTCTACCTGATGACCCCTCCTGTCTCCAGGTTCTGGTTCTTCAGACACTGAAAGGCCTTCTCCTGTTCCTGTCTCACTGTCTTCCTGTCTGCTGTCGACTCTGTAGGAACTCTGAACTCCGGAAACTTACGAACTTTCTTTATATAGATCCTGAAACAGATGGCAGGCTCATCAGGGTACCATGTTCGTGTTTCAGGCATTCAGATTATGTACATGCGCGCTGTGTACCTGGCAGGACAGGTAGCTTTGTATGTAACCTCATCTGTGAGTTCACAGTTCTTCTTCGGCTGCAGTCCTTTCCTGCGAGGTCCGAACTGACACTCCATCACGATTGCCCTGCTGCCTGCAAACACACCAGACTTCACCTTTAACGATGATTTGACAGCTCCTCACGCTTGAGGCCTTTCAGCCACGTTTTTCAGTCTGTCTACACAGCCTGCCTACCTGCTCGACTTCAAGCTGGAATCATGCCTCTGTGAAGAAATGAATGAATGAAAGATGACAGTAAGTAAGGGGAGACAGCGATGGGGAATGACAACATAGGTCCTTGGCTGGACCCAAACCACGGACACCGCAGTTCACGGTCTGTGCCTTAAACCCCTAGTCCACCAGAATGTCCTAACAGACAAGGGTGTTATGGGCAGGGGTCAAAATGGAATTTGTGAGGGGAGGGGGGGGGGCCTTGTCCAATGAGGTTGAGGGGTTGGCTATGGGTGGGTTGGTTTTTACGGACCACACTGTCTAGTTTTCACAGGGAAAATATATATCAGCTGTATCAATACTGTGAAAGTATCAAAACGCTCAATCCCCAAAGATATGCACACTGCCTGTATTTAAAAAACTGAGATTTAAAATGAGCCGATAGGACTTCCCTAACATTGTGATGTCACAACCCTTCAGCCACGCCCTCAGCCAAGCCCCCAGCATGGCCAAGCCGGGCCCACGATCCAACCTTGCAGAAATGGGTTTCTCCGAGTTTGTACCTGAAATCTGCTATATTTTTAATTTGTTATTTTGCTTTCTGATCTATCTATTACATAGCTTAGTTTAAGTGCAGTCTGATTCCCTTAGCACTGCGTTGTCTTTTCATAAAGCCCTTATGAAGTCTCCTTCACATCTTTCCTGGACCTCGTGACATTTTCCATCGAGATCAAGGAAAAGTGGTAATGAAAAGACATTTTTTCAACATTTTGACTGCAGCCGCAGTATGGATCCTGCTGCTGTGACTCCACAGCCAATCCATCCAACAGTCGTTGAGACATTTCAATCTGGACCAAAGTGGTGGACTGTCTGACGGACATAGAGATATGCTGCTAACATGGCTAAAATGAAATGAATATAAATTCACAATGAGTGAGGGTTCTTCTTAATTAACATCACATCAATACGGTCAAGAAAAAAAACGTGTAAATATAAAAGTATAAAAGAAACAGCAACATAAACGTCTCCTGTCCCTGTTTTTTGACCGACAGTAATACTGAATACTGAAATAAAAACCATCTGCTGAACGACAGCAAGTCAGAACTCCACAGGAAGAAAACAGATACGAACACTGCCGCTTGTATTGGTTTATCTTCCCTCCAGTTACACATTGTATGATCACAGTCTTTGAAAAATTGCTCTAGCTACAGTTTGTTAATTCACAACAGAGAGAGAGGACAAAAATAGATTTTGAAAAGCAACTAAAAAGAAATAACTAGAAAAAAACTAATACTGAATCTGGTCTCTCTCTCTGTGGTCGCTATGTTACGTGTGACATACCTGTGTTGACGAATGGGATGCCATCGTAGGGGACGTACTGAGACTTCCACATGAGTCTGGATGCTGGTTTGTCCAAAGACGGAGACTGACGAGTCCCAAAAACACAACAGGTCTGCTGCTTATGGAGCAACAATACAGCCTCCATTTCTGCTTCCGAACAGCAAAAACCTCTGTAGGAATCTCCCAACTTCTACTGCCACACCAGGAGCTCCAGGTTAATAGTGGTTAGAGTCATAATAAATAAAAATGTGTCCATATGTTCATACTGACCTGCATGCTGCGTAGTCTCAGAGCCCAGCTGGGGGCGCTGGAGGGCAGCGTCTTCATACGAGCAGAAACATCCAGACGGCTGAGAACAACACACATAATAAGTCTTAACTAAACTTCTTGTTGCTGCATTTAAAAAACTTTTCTTGTGCATATTTAACACTTAACAACTGTAGTACGGTGGCTGAGAGAGTTCAGTTCACTTCAAGACTATATTTATTTGGTAGATACTTTTGTCCAAAGCAACCTACATTTTCCCTAACATACACACTTCAGGAGCAATGTGCGGTTCAGTGTCTTGTTTAAATCAAGTCAATTTATTTAAAGAGCACATTTAAAAAGCAGAGAGATTCAATGATGGGATTATTTGATTGATGATTACAATCAAACACAGGAATTATCAAATAAAATCACAGACGCAGACGGGTCTTTAGACGGGCTTTAAAAAC
This sequence comes from Xiphias gladius, assembly GCF_016859285.1. Taxonomy (NCBI): domain Eukaryota; kingdom Metazoa; phylum Chordata; class Actinopteri; order Istiophoriformes; family Xiphiidae; genus Xiphias; species Xiphias gladius. The sequence goes on along the minus strand of NC_053415.1, from coordinate 28,466,192 downwards.
ACCAGCCGAGGGCGAAAATCTGATAGTGAGATTCAAACCACTCCACAGTTTATGGGCCGAAACCAGCAAATGCTCAATCACCTTTGGATTTTAACTGGGGGTGTGGAGCAGAGAGCAGCGATTGGTCAGCAGATCTGAGGGGTCTGGAGGTGGAACAGGGGACATATCGACATGCGGACAGGCGGAGCTGGGGACAGAACCACCGACCTTACGATTAATAAATCTCTCAGTGCGGCTACAGCTGCCCTGTTACTTCAGAAAACCCAAGCAACTGAAGCATCTCCACCACTTCCACAACCCATTCACCAAGCAGACAACAGGTAGGAAGCATAAAAAAAACACCTGCAGCACAGACGGAAAGGCTACAAATCTACAAATCGTGAACGACCCAACAGTAGTTTCTGTTCACATCCGCCGCTTTTTTCTCGCCTCATATACGTTAGTTTGTCAAATGGGTTCATGTGTTTCTTCATTTGCTTGTTTCATTTATCCGCAGTGTCTCTGACATAGTCGTTTTTAAAGTGGTTCTCTCTATTTGCAGGTGTTGAGCCCTATCAGCCACCGTACTGTGGTCCTGAACGCTCTGAACCGCAGCTCCGTGACCTGTGATGACATGGTTGTGAAATGTGGATTTGAAACAACCTGGCGGCTGTCGTCTCTTCACTGCGAGGTCGACCGCTGTTGGTGGTGTTGTCTGTTACCGTGGTTACTGGGATGCCAACAACAGGACCTACCGCCACATTAACACAAAACGTAAACAAACTAATTCAGATTGAGCAACATTAACGGATCAGATCACAGATCGGAAACCTACCAGCTGGACTGCTGGAGGAGATCACAGCCCGCTGATTGGACGGGATGACAAACACCTCTCTGCCCTCTGATCTGCCTGTAACAATCACCTGACACGCACGCACACACACACACGCACACACACACACACACACACACACAAAAGCCCAGAATGAAGCCAAATGTTGATAAACCGATTTAAAGAACAAGTGAGTTTCTTTTCTGTCTCACCATACGCTCACAGGGCAGCATCTGACCTCGCTGCTCCACCACGATCAGCTGATTCTGACATGGCTCTCGGGGCGCAGCCTCCAGCTGTGATGACAGCCAGGTGTCAGCAGCTGGAGCGGAGGGGGTGGGGCCAGCAGGAGGCGGAGTAGGAGGAGCTTTTGTTTCTGTGGTCACAGTGGCTGTGGGTGGTGGGAGGGGCCACTCAGCTGACCCAGGATCTGAAGACTGAGTGGAAAAGCTGATGGTTAGGTTTTGTGTCTCTGCCCTGGTAGAACCAAGCAACAAATAGTCCATGCACAAAAAAAAAAAAAAAATCAGTAACGTCTGATTATTGGTCCTTATGATTACACCTGGTCAATATCACAAAATACATACTTTTATTTGGAAGCAGGGGAAGGTACTACACTTATGCGTTTCAACGAACCCTCCTGGTGGTGAACTTTGCTGTTCTACATGTAAAAGTTTACATTTTATTAACCATATGAAATATGGTTAATGATGCCACACGAGCCGAATTTACCAAAACACCAAACCGTTTTATAAAAATGTGCCGCGTTTTATTTTTTGAGGTGTTTTTTCCTCGATAACCAGTAAAGAAACTAAAACAACAGATATGGAAGGGGAGAGTTGTACTGGGTTTACCTTTTGGAATTAGACTACTTATTGGTTTGGGTTCATTGTTTGTCAGATACCCGAAGGAAGTCCAGTGTGCTGATGTTTCTTGGTTATTTTTATAATGTGCTATCCCATTTTTATTAGGTTTTTTTATTTGTAAGTGTGATTTTGAGTGCCTGGAGTTGGATTATTTGAAGCCATGTTTTTTCCTCTTGAAAGGAACCGAAAAACACTGCCTCGTCTGCGGGATGACTTTTAACCTGATGGAAATTGTTTCTGTAAACTGACTTTTATTTTGTGGTGAAATAAGATGAAACTGCTGGAAAGACACAGCTGCAATATGTAAAACCCGACAATACAGGTCGGCAGTGAAGTGCATAACATGAGATGAACTTTATTAATCCCACGGGGAGTAATTTGTTAAATTTGCATAAGAATAATATTAACGAGGGTTGAAACAACTCTGTTGCTTTTGCAGAGAACATCTGATAATGGAACCATTTTGTAAAGGAAGCCCCAGTTCGTGGTCCCACTGTGTTTCAGAATTGCTCACGTCTTTGTCACTTCAGGTCAATTAACTCAAGTCTCAGCATCTGATGACTAAAGAGGACAAACTGAGAAACCAGATGTGAATACTAATGTGGCTCATTTGTGTTTACACTCAGAACAACAGAAATCTGATCAGTAGGGGGCTCAAAAGTAAGTGGACTGGGGTGTCCATATACTTTTGGTCATGTAGTCTACTTCACTGCCTCACCTGTTCAGGCCCAGGACATGTGTTTCTATCAGCGACCGTCTCCATGGTAACAAGCCTGGAGTCAGAGGGATCCAGCTCCGTCTCCATGGTAACAACCCAGGAGTTGGAGGGATCCCACTCAATCTGCTGGTCCTCCAGCTCTGCCTGACATCACTGAAACCTTCATTCAAGAAGATAAAACAGATTTTATTTTCACATCCTTCTTTAATTTTGTCTCTAAGGCTGCAACTGATTCAATAATTAATCAGGAACATCATCTGCAGGTTAAACAGTAAAGAAAATAAAGAAGTGAAAACACCATCACAACTCCCCAGAGCCCAAACTGAAACCTTCACTATGTTGGTTTTGTCCAAACCTCTACATTATTAACAATAAATTCAAATTATTTTAACAAATACAAGAAAAAGCAGTGAGTCTTCACATTTGAGAAGCTGGAAACAAATGTTCCATGAAAAATGACTTCAACCATTATCTGAGTACTTAACAGCTGATTTTCTGTTAATCGATGAAGGGTTTCAAATGTACCCGTATTTGCTGTCAAGCTGTTTAATTTCTATCAAAACATACTTTATAAACTCTTCAACTGTTTTGTAGCATGAAAAGAAAATACTCAAGTACAAGTACCTCAAAATTGTACATACGTACTGTAGTACTTAAGTAGTGCCAATGCGTAAATGTAGTTAATTACTTTGCAACACTGGTTTTCCTCATCTTACACAGTTTAAAACATCAGTGTGGTGAGTATAAAAGTTACAGTGCATTCAGAAAATATTCAGACCCCTTCACTTTTCACATTTTGTCATGTTGCAGCCTGATGCTAAAATCATTTAAATTATTTTTTTCCCTCATCAATCTACGATCAACACCCCGTAATGACAAAGTGAAAACAGAATTTTAGAAATTCTTGCAAATTTATTAAAAAGGAAAAAGTGAAATATCTCATTGCCATAAGTATTCAGACCCTTTGCTATGACACTCGACATTTAGCTCAGCTGCCTCCCGTTTCTCTTGATCATCTCTGAGGTGTTTCTACACCTTGATTGGAGTCCACCTGTGGTAAATTCAACTGATTGGACATGATGTGGAAAGGCGCACACATACGTCTATATAAAGGTCTCACAGCTGACAGAGCAAAAACCAAGCCATGAAGGGCTCAGAGACACAACTCTGGGGACGGCTACAAAAACAAATATATATACTGCATTGAAGGTTCCCCAGAAAACAGTGGTTGTGTTGAACAACCAGAACTTTATCTAGAAATGACCGTCTGGGAAGCACTCCACCGATCTAGGCTTTATGGCAGAGTTGCCAGACAGAAGAATTTCCTCAGTGAAAGTCTGCAAAAAAAAAAAAGACCCTACAGGACTCTCAGACTGTGAAAAACAAGACTCTCTGGTCTGATGAAACCAAGAGTGAACTGTTTGGTCTCAATTCTAAGCATCATGTTTCGAGGAAACCAGGCACCGCTCTTCACCTGCCCAGTGCCATCCCAACAGTGAAGCTTGGTGGTAGCATCATGCTGCGGGGCTGTTTTTGCAGGGACAGGGAGACTGGTCAGGGTTGAGGGAAAGCTGAACAGAGCCAAGTACAGAGAGATCCTTCATGAAAACCTGGACCTCAGACTGGGCCGAAGGTCCACCTTCCAACAGGACAATGACCCCAAGCAAACAGCCAAGACAACGCAGGTGTGGCTTAGGGAGCAACTCAGTGAATGTCCTTGAGTGGCCCAGCCAGAGTCCTGACCTGAACCCAATCAAACATCTCTGGAGACCTGAAAATGGCCCCCGACGGTCCCCATCCGACCTGCCAGAGCTTGAGGATCCGCAGAGGAGACTGCACACCTGGCTTTGGGGATTTTCTGCCAAAGACCGTCACGTCAAACCCAAGACGACGCGACTCTGTAACTGCTGAAAAAAGGTGCTTCGACTAAGTGCTGAATACTTATGTCAGTGTGGTGCTTCTGTTTTTTCTTTTTAATAAATTGGGAAAAACATTCTAAAATTCTGTTTTTTGCTTTGTCATTATAGGGTGTAGAGTGATTGGAGGGTAATTTAAACAATTTTCACATAAATGTGAAGGAGTCTGAAAACTTTCTGAATGCTCTGTATGTTAAATCTTTTATACAATCAAGGCTGGAAGTATTCGGACGATTGTACATTTTTCTTCTCCAGACTCGGAGCTTCAGCTCATCCACCCTGAAATAAACTGACACTTCATTAAAGATCCAGGTCTCAGCTTTAATCGGAGCAGGTTTACGTCAGTACAGACAGAACTGTGTGGGGGCTGGACACCCGCAAACCATGGTGCCCAAACTTCAGGGTTCACTCTAAAAAAGCCGGTGTGTACAGGAAACCCAGAAACTGTCAACCGACCTGGTAACCACTACACGCGGATTTAATACTAGAGACTAAACTGGGTAAATCCGTAAGTCTGTCATATAACTGTACTATGTTCCTTTTTAAAATCTGAAGTGACCAGTAACTGCAGCAGTAAACTGGTCAATGTTTCCCTCTGGGATGCGGTGGAGTCAAGTGGACAGTCACAAACACTCAAGTAAAATACTCCTATCCCCAATTTGTGCTACAGTAATGGAGTAAATATACTGAGTTACATCCCACCGCCGCTCTACACTTCACTCATGCCACTAAAGACCAGTTTAAACCTAAGCAACTGAGCTGAAGTCAAACAGTTACGGCTCGTTATTCCGCCATGTTGGACTGTTAGCATGAGGGTAACGGTGAGCTAACGTTGCACTCAGTTCAAAGCCCTGTCGGCTAGCGCCGAGCTAGCGGCCGTTAGCTCCTCTCCGCTGTCGGACATACTTATATCAGCAAGAAGATGGAAACGAGTCTCCTCAACCTCGTCTTCGGTCGTCTCCTCCCTCCGTGACACAGCGAACACACAGTGCGCCAGCGTGTTGACCCTCGGCGGACACCGTCGTTCGGTATCAGCTGCGGTGCCGCATCGTTACCGCTGAGCGGCGCTGTTGTCGCTTAAAACGGTCACCTGAAGGACACCAGCTCGTGTATGCGTATACCGTGCACCAAACTCTATTTACAAATCTAGCATTTTAATATTTTCCTGCCTCCCTCAACGTGTCCACACGTCGTAGACAACAATGTAAAACTGGTAACAGACCGAAGGGATCCACTCTTCAATTTGGCGTAATAAGCGAGGGACGTCACACCTAACGCCTTTTTGAAGAAAAAAAGCAATTAAATATGTTCCTACTTATCTCTATAAACACAGAAATGGGGAATAAAAATCTGAAACATGTTGCAAATAACAACGGCGCCCTCGTAAACCCTGCATGTCTCTCACAACAAAAAATAATATTCAGTGATATTTAAAAGAACGTCTCACCAAACTCCATTTAAAAACTCTGACAGTTTAATATTTCCCGCTTCCTGCTAAACCTACTCAGCTTGTAGATAACTATGTATGTAGGCCATAAATGGCAATGAGCCGCTCTTCAATTCGGATTCCTCTCACAGACAATAATGTGCAACGAATGTCACGCCTAACTCTGCAGCAAATAAAGCACTGTACCGCTTTCCCGCTTAGCGCAAATGTACGGAAAGACACGCATCTGAAACGTGAATCGCAAAAATGCACGCTTCCCTTCGGCACGTCTCATACAACAATACCTCCTATTCAGTGGTTTAAAAGAATGTCAACGCAAACTCCATTTAAAAAAATCCGTCGGTTCAACATTTCCCACACCACATATCCGATATTGTTTGTTTCATGACGGCTCAATGATGTTTACAGTGTCACACCAAACTCCATTTAAGAAATCAGATTTTTTTTTTCTGCTTCAACAGGTTGTAAATGGGAACGATCCACTCGTCAATTCGTTGATGTTTGGGTGTAAGAAAAACTACTACTACTACTACTTCCGACAGACACAGTATTTAAGTACCAGTACTTATGTGATAGTACTTTATTACATTTTACTGCCATTCCCACTTTACTATAGACCTCACTACCGCTGCTACTGCTTTCTAATGTACAGGCTTATAACACAGCAGGAAATTTGCATCACTGATTAAATGAAACACTTGGACACACTTGATCCTCTGCACTTTTATTTAATGATGAACTGAGGCGTGTGATATTTTTATGACGTTTCCTCTACATGGATATCCAACACATTGGGATGAAAGTCTTTGTATGAACCACCAAGGCTGATTTATAATCTGTAGGACTGTTCAACATGCCGTGTGAGTATATTGTGTGTGTGTGTGTGTGTGTGTGTGTGTGTGTGTGTACAACGACAGCATGTGTTAACAGTGAGGACTGTGACTTTCGAGCTTGCAGAATACAACACTAACAGTATACAGTGGCGGTAACTGGTCCCATATGAAAGTATGCAACGTATAATAATGTACACAGAGTATTTACACTACCGGAAATGATCGTACATACCGTAAATACACATGGATCAGCAAAGAAATACACAGAATATTCACCAACAGACGGGGAAATTCAAACGTCCCAGACTCATGAGAGCCAGAGGACATACTGTAGTTATCCAGTTAAATAGTATGTTTTTTTTTTTTTTAATCTACACTATACACTGTTAGCCGTGGCAGAGACTCCCCCATACTGCATCTGTTCTGTCCTAAATATACACATGAATGAGGATATGAAAAGGCAGATTTAAAAAAACATATATCTACAGTTTATGAGATGCTGAGAGTTAAAGAGAAATCAGAAAAAACATAAGTAACATTTTAGTGGTTTGATGTTTCATGCAAGAAGCTTAGGGTGGTTAAATCTTTTAATAATACATGTAGTAATAGTACAGATGACAAGTAGAGTATTATGATAACTATAAGCTACAGTAAATGACTTTAAAGGGATAACCCACCAGTGTAGGGCGCTTTCTGGCACATTACCGGATTAGCATTAATGCCTGGATAAAAGTTACTTCTGCACCAGTTAGCAGAAGCCAAAATGTGTGTTCAGACCCAAAACAAAGCAAATTTTAAAGGCAGAGTGATGGTATATCAGGTCAAAGCACAGGCATGAAAACTGAAGTGAAAACAAATCAGCGCGAGTTTAAAATGTTTCGGCTAACAAAAGATTCGCGGGTCATGTCTACGACGCCCGAGGTCAGGCGAGTTTGGTAAAACTCTTGATGTGAAGCATTACTGTGTTGGTCCGAATATAAGACCATGTTTTCTTCTGTAAATCTGGTTTGAAAAGGTGGGGATCGTTTTATAATCAGGGTCGTCCCCGTAAATACTACAGAATGTTGTTGGGATATGGGGGGAATAAAACGGCTGCAGCCCTTAAACGTGCTTGGGGGAGAGATCTGGGTGCGTCATTGGACGAACAGGATTGTGGTGAAATCGGCAGCGACTCTAGAATGATGCCAAAAGCTTTAGGGATGAGGCCCAAACGGCTCAACATTTTATATCATTACTACTGGAGCCCCACGAGGTTTTATAGAGTCTGCAGCCTGTCGGAAATGTAGCGGAGATGGAGGTACGCTTGTACGTGCACTATGGACATAACCATCCATGGAAATCCATCCATTCCGGTTGAAGATTCTAGCTTATAGGCGTCCATTTGGTTGTCTGTCCAAAACTCTCTATTTTAGGAGATCGTAAGGTGTTATGTGCTGTTCCGCAATCACTGAGGAACTCGATCCGGACAGCAATAACGACTGAAGGGCAAATTATTCTCAAGACGTGGATGACATCTGGAGATCCTGGTTTTCAGGCCTGGGTTAGGAAAAGTTGCTGCGTAGGAAAGAATGCTATAGAGGATGAGTCATGTGGGGCACAGGCGTATATGTCTTTAATGACTGTGTAAGTTTTGTGTAAGTCTTTCTTTTTCTTCAATTTTGCTGCGTTTCTAAGAAAGCCACTCACGCTGCATGTTTTTCTGAAGTACAGTACAGATATTATATTACATAAGAAAATGCAAGTCATAAAAATGAAAATGTTTCAGCTTAAAAGAAACATCTGTGCTTATTCCAGAGCTGTTTGCCTAGGAAGAGGAAATAAAAAAGAAACAGAGTTTCTGCTGAGTTTTGATATCAAGGTTTGAGCTGGACACCTGTAATGTCGTACATTGGCCTTTTTGGGTGAATAAACAGTTTGCTGAAACACTCTGGCGTTGCCATGTTGCCATAATGATGCCAGGTGAAAATGTGTTCTGTTCTCAGTCTGAACGCCTGAAGTTCTCAAATCATTATCGGATACCGTTAAGTCTATGTGGTGAACAGAAGCTTCTGGAGCAGAGAAAACTGGGAAATCGCTGTTTTGACCAGTTATCCACTGATTAAAATTCATATATTACCTTTGGCTACCGAAAACAGTTAGCATCCTGCTACTAGACATCAGTTTTAGCTATGTGGTTGCAGAGTCAGTCTCCAAAACCAGTAAGTTTGGTCTGAGATCTACACTCAGTCCTGGATCTGGAGCACAGTTTGCCCTAGACTAGGTCATGACGCATTCTGCCTTCACGCACCCCATGATGTGAAACAAAAAATTCTCAGGGCAGATCTGTATGTACATATTAGCATATCTAAAAACAGTACAAACAGTAGAAAATACAAAAATAACAAAACAGAAATTCATTTTAGAAGGCATCTAAAAATCAATACAATTAAAATAAGAGTACGATATAAATGACAATGTTTAGTGGGTAGCTGACCGTGTTGACATCACAGTATTATCTTTAACACAAAGTTGTGTGAAAAGTAATCTGAAATTTAAGCCAATAACCAGGAAAAGAATAGACAGAAAACAATGATATAAAAAATGTATAAGGCCTGCTAAATGTTAATAAGTTAACTTATTGTAGTTGCACATATAAAGGCTAAAATGTTACAGGTGTAACACACACGTACATATACACAAGTCTACATTACAACTTGCCTTTATAAAATCACCCATTCAAAAGAAATGTTCAGAGTAATGTAACTATCAACTGACAGTTTTAGGTAAATGTTTTAAATAAAGATAAGAAAAGATGAAAATGGGGCGACACTGATAATTCGGAATTGTCAGACCAGGACTGAATCATCAACAATTTGATAATTCAGTCCTGGGTCATTAACTCACCAGTTTCCCCTGTTTTTTCTCTTTCTTTGTTTTTTTTTGATTTCACACCAAGCTCCATTCATAAAATGTGGCATTTAAAAATTTTCGACATCTACTACTACCACTACTACTAGTACTACTAAATGCATATACCTTGCAATTAACAACATAAAAAATATAAACTGTTAGAAACTGTAACGATCCACACCAAGTACTAATTTTCAGCGTCTTCAACACCTAGTAGATGGCAAGCAGGTTGGGCCAGTTAATACTGTGGTTATACTAAAATAAAGTGCTGTGGATAATGTAGGTATATGCTGAATTTACCAAACTATATAAATTTGAAGCAAGTTCTTAAAATTGTCCTTTAATTCACAATTTTAGTGACTTTCCAACACGCTTTCAGACATTGTTAGACAATCAGACAAGCATCAGCTATTAGCAAAGCTTCTGATTCTCGATGGATTTGGCGACTAACAGCAGAATATGTAAATAAGACAGCTTTGGAGTTGTTCGAAGGCCTATTTTGTCTGTTGGATCAAATCTGTCCAGTTTCAGTCCATAACCTTCTTTCGTCTGACAGTTCAGACAGATCCCTTCCATCTTTCTTTATCTCCTGCTCGTCTTTAAATAAACAAGAAAACTGTGAGCGTTCCAGCCTACGTAAGCGTTGTTAAGGTTCCTGAGCAGGTTGTTCGTGGCCGAGGTTTCAAGGTTTGATAAACTCCATAGGACCATGGCTCATCTCTCTTTTCATTTCTTCTTGTTTCTCCAAGCGTTATTTCTTTTTCTTTGCGACTTCCTCTGTCCTTCCAGTCCTGACACGGTGGTCACAGCAGACCTCATAAACCGTTCAAAAAAGAGAGTGAAAACTAAAAGAATAAATATCCTCCAACAGTAATGTTGTCAATCTGTTAATACATCTGAGCCAAACACATGGTCAACAGGAGTAGGCATCATGAGCTGACTGCATAGCTAGATTTAGGGTTTTCCGCAAAAACTCCTTTTAATCATACTAGACACTGTACAAAGACACAAAAAACACAAATATAGAGAAGAAATGAGTGGCATTGTTATTACCGTAATTGCACGAGGTGTCCATTATCAGAAATTTGTAAGTTTCCTAAATAACACTAACTTTGTTTAAAGTGCGTAAAAAAAATTTGACATTTGACTTGACCGAATCCTCTCTGGTATCACTGACTAGCCACTTACCACATGTACTAGCCACAAGCCGAGTCATAGCAGGAGCCCAGAGATCTACGAGACAGGAGCTTCCTTAACCTCATCACCAACAGAAAGACATTTTGGAGTCTTGGGCAATTCAGTTCTCAGGTAGAATCAAGGTCATACCCACAACACCTGTCACAGCAGGAGCCGGATTTTGGATTTCGAGAAAACCTTGGGCAATTTCAGTCTTCAGACAGGGTCAACGCCAAAACCAGTGGACACTGGCCAAATCTACTAGCCACAGGTGTATCAAAACCAAACGTTCTTCACTCAAAACCAAACGTTCTTCACTCAAAACCAAACGTTCTTCACTCAACAACCAACTGAGATTTTTGAGCTCCTGGGTAATTTTGTTACCCTGGGTAGCATCAACGCCACATCTGCCAACTACAGGCAAGTCAGTGGGAGTTTGAAAGTATAGCAAAAAGAAGTTCCTTCAATTAAAATTAACAGAGATTCCCGGGCAATCTTGTTTCTCCAGTAGGGTCGAGGCCACAGCTAAAAACAACTAGCCACAAGACTTGTTACACCATGAGCCAATCATCTTAAAGTTAGGGAATCGCCTAAATTCACCACAAACAAAAATATATTTTGCAAAATATGGGCTTTAGTACTACTTAAGCATTGTCATGGTTGAAAGTTCGAGGTCAAATGGTAACAGGAAAGGGCCAACTGACAACAATCCTTCAAAAAGTGTCTGGCTGAATCAAGTAAATGTAGATAAATTAAGAAATCCAAACCCCAACTCTTTGTTTTGAATTTCATAAACAACTCCTATAGTCTGTTCGAGTTGACGTGCCGTGACTTCTGTCAAAAAACTTTCAAGCATTTTATTGTGGGTCATTTCCTGTGCCTCTGATTTAGCATTACGTTCATCTCAGTGCTGGGGAGGCTGAATGGCACGACTAACTGTGATCTCTTTTTTCACAACAAAAGAGAAGGAAGACAAAGAAGTGAAAAAAAATAATCCACTCCCCTTTAAGGAAAGAAAACATTTAATTCAACAACTTTAGAAGCAGGTCATCCCATCAGGCTCAGACGTTGTGGTCGCTGTGGCTCCACTGCCAACCAAAAAGACAGCCATGCTGGACTTTGACTGGTTGATTTTAGGGATGCCAATGCTTCCTGCTCTATGAAGACCAGAAGAAAAGTGGGTCTGGCTGCTGCTACTGCAACTGGTGCTGAACTCGAAGTCCGGGTCGAGAGCTGTATCCGTGGAAACAACCCATGAGGCTGGACGCCATTTTTTCAGGGTGTACGGTGTCTTAACACGACGTTTTATTTTCTCTCCTGAAGCACTCAGACTGCCGTTATCGGTCAGAGAAACATCATCTGAGGAGTAGAAGAGAGGACAAATCATTGGATAACTGATGGATGTATAACCTTTAAAGACAACGACAACATTGTATGAGTGGTGTCACAGCCATTTTGCTTTAGAAGCTTTTACTCTTTCTGCAGACCTTTGTGCCACTGAATGTGAGCTTACAGTATTTACTGTATGGTACTTTTGTCCCCTTTGCAGTGTGGCCAAAGTGCCCAGTCAGATGGTAAAATTCATTTCAGTGTATTGGCGAAACAGGTGTTGCCAGGAGCTTTGTGATGTGATGTAGTGACTACTTGTGGGGCTAGTTGGTGTGCTGCTGTGGCCCGCAAAGTAACCGCCAACATGATCTCCAGCGGGGAATGAGTAACCAGCCACGATAGCCTGTTAAAGTCACTACCTTGGCCACTAACTGGACAGTAATTTAAAACAGTTTATTCAAGAAACAGTATTTATACCAATCACCTCTCTAGACTGTCTGAAGACCATAGAAAATGGTAAAGGGAATAATATTTATACAGCACTTTTATCCAAAGCACTTTACAATGCAAGGTTCTGGCTTGACTAAAGGGAGCAATTTGGGGTTCAGTGTATTTCCCATGGTCCCATGGACGCTTCAGCATGGAAGACAGGAGGATCAGTGGCTTCAGACTCTACAATTGGTGGACAACTTGCCCAGCCTGCTGAGCCAGAGCCGCTCCATCTCTGTTGTGGAGCAGTTTAGACTCTAAATTTGATGCTGTAAAACAGCTAATATGGTAACTTCCTCCATTTTGGACTTTCACGCTCTCTGCTCCCTTAAAGGTCAGCACTGTCTTGATGAACTGCAGTTGGTCACCAGCACAAATTTGCGTGTCTCCAAACTTGAACTATATCCAAAAGCTATATGCAAAGCTCTGTGCCAGAGGCCTGTCAGCCATTGGGCACCACTCGTTCAATATTACTTGTTACCGAAACTTGTTTGCCCTTATGGGTGGCCAGTCAGCCAACTGAGCATGTTCCATTGGTGTTGGATGCAGTTGGAGAGAGAGAGAGAGCTCCTTGACTGGTTAAATCAAATGATTGACTCTTCTTCTTTGATAAATTGACCTTGGTTGGTCTTATTCTATCAGGACCTTAAGTATAGTAACTTTTTTGGTCTGTTGATACAACAGTTAGGTGCAGAAAAGATAAACTAAGCAACTCAGTCATGACTACAGGGTAACATAAAACGTTTTTTGTTAGCCATGTAGCCCTGGTTCAAGCCTGTGTGGGTGCTTGTAAAATATGAACTTATTGAATAAATAGGGAGGAGCATGTCTTTGTTAAATTGTGAACAATTTGACAATTTGTGACAATCAGTTCTTAAAAATCTAACCCTGACTTACCTGAGGAGATGCAGGACGAGGATAGGTCCAGAGAACATGGACGTTCAGGTCTCCTGGCTTTGGCCTTTCCCACCTGATCTAAGGCTGAAACTTGTAGAACTGCATGTTCAGGAGCTGAAGATTCCATAAGAGCTGAGGATTCTGAATCTCGAGATTCCAAAACTGGAGTTTCTGGAAATGGATTTTCTGTGGCTGGAACCTCTAGAGGGGAAGCTTCTAGATTCCCAACTGGAGCTTCTGGATCTGAGGCTGGAGCCCCTAGAGCTGGAGTTTCTGTAGTTGAAGGTTCCTGGGAAAGGGTTAGGGTATCTAAAACTACAGCTCTTGAAGACAAGGTTGAGGCTTTGGGGGCTGGGTCTTGTGCTTGTGAAGCTGGGGTCCCTGGGGGTTCTGGAAGTTGCATTTCTGGTGTGGTTGTTAAGCCGGAACCTGTATGCCCACAGCCTGGGACCCCAGCAGTGTCAGTAGAATGGACCAGATGAGTCTTTGGATTTTGGGTATGTCCGGAGGCCAACACTGGTTCTGGAACAAAGACTTTCTGGAAACGTGGGCCTGCATCCGAGCCTTGGCCTCTATCCTGGGCAGCAGGAGAGGCATCTGGTGTTGAGGTGTTGTCAGATGTGGCTGGTCCTCCTGGACCAAAGGTCGGAATTTTATCTTTCAGATTTGAAAGTGCAGCAGTAACAGGGGATCCACTGATCTGCTGACTTGCCAGGTGTGGTTCAGGTGTAGGACTGCTGATGCCTCTGCCCTGACTGACTTCTGTACCCATATTCCTTTCAGGTTTAACCTCTAAACCCTTGACTTCTGGCCCTGACGCTATCCTATTGTTGTTGTTGTTGGAGTTTGAGCCTCGTCCTGACAGGATGTTTCCAGCTCTTGACTGATGCAGATGAGGAAGGGGTTCACTCTCAGCGGGTGACTGTTCTCTCCTCAACAGTGGTTCGTGTTCATCAGGACTGAAATTGAGTAGGTTCAGATGGCTGTCTTCTCCTCCCAACATCCCTCCCTCCATCTTGTCCTCCTCCTCCAGCTGTGGTCCTGCTGGATTGGTTCGACCTCCACCTATCATACCATTTGTCACCAGGGTGGGGACCCCCGCATTGTAGCCGCTGGGGACCACTGTTATTGAGTGGACTCGGTTCCCAGTTGCAACACTGCCTCTTGTGCTAGTGTTGTTGGTCACGGTGGTCACCAGGTGGGGCTCTACAGCCGCGGCGACTGTTACTGTGTTCATCTTAGCAACGCCCGTTTCCACCTGAAATACAGTACAATCTGAATTAGTGATGCAGAAAATTTAAATTTGTAATGAACTCACATATTATTGCCATTCTTCCACCTTTCTTTGCACACTAAGGACTTGAATTTGAACTTCATCAGACATTATACATAATTTAAGCTAGCTGTAGCCTAAACTTTAGCCTACAGATAGCCTAAGGATAGCTTGACTTTGTTCCACATGTATTCACCAGCGGCTAAAAGGCTGGATATACATTACTCCCAAACAGAAATGGAAATGGATGGCAGACAGGCACACCGTCAGTGTGGTATAAACAGGTTCTGCTTATACCACACTGGGTGTTGTTGGACATGTTAATAAATGTGCAGACAGGTCATATATATGTGGACTTCATTTCAGTTTGAATCTTTAGAGGCACTTCACTAAAGGTGGCATTTATCATCTGGTTAGTTAACACACAAGTCTATAGAAAGTGACTGATAATCAAAGACACTATTTAGACCCATCTACCTCATCAAATCAGATCCTACCTGTCTGTGGTTTGACTTGAGCTTTCCCAGCTTGAGTCGAGAAGAGGCCAAAGTGGTCTCCTTGGTTTTGTTGAGGAGGTGGAGGCTGGTGGGTCTCTGTGGCAGGTTCTGCTGTTTGGGGAGGTGGTGGATGGAGGAGGAAGGAGGAGTATCAATGCCACTAACACGCCCCAGTTCACCTTGAGGAGCCAACACAGAGTTGTTTGCCTGGAGGAAGCACAGGAACAGATCTCAGGTTACTGTGCACATTCAATAGTAGCCACACTGGTAAGTCATGAGTTGCTATATGTCAGTGGTAATACCTCATTAGTTTGTAGAATCTGATGGTACAGCAGGTTGGTAGTTTGTGGCTCTGAACTGAACTGTTTCTGTGAATGCTCCATCAAGTTTTCATCTGAACTTTCTCTCAGGTTCTTATCAACCTTAAGAGACAGATGTTGACATGTTAAGGATGTGTGGAGACTGATGTGGTCTGAAGATGGCAAAAAGGCGCAAACTGCAAAAATAACAACAAATAATACAGACCTCTGTTGGGTCGAGCTTGGTGGCCTCCAGGTCTTCTTCTGTCAGCTGCAGGCAGACTGGGACACTGGGCACAGCGTCACCTGGTGGACAGCAGGGATAGTTACAACACTTATTAAGCCATGTCCACAACAATTCACATAAATGTTAAACCACTGGTTACTCGTCAAATGGATGTCCATCCATGCTGGCTTTTCTAGATTGTCTACTACAACTGTACCTTTCACACTAAAATGCCAGTCCAGCAGAAACCCACTGGTTTGCTGCCATTATATTTCAATAACTTAATTTTGATTTCAGTCCAAACTTTTCTTGTTTTAAATGCCGGTGTGACAAGATCCTCAGTGTGAATCAAAGCCTTACGGCAAAATTCAGAGCCGAATTTTAAGCAACACGTGGCTCTATGCATATGTCGATCTGTCAGTCAGTCAACCGCTTTGGTCCAGACTGAAATCTTCAACAACTATAAGGTGGATTGCCATGAAATTTTGTACCAACATTGACGTTCTCCAGCAGGTGAATCCTAAGGACGTTTCCTCTGTTGCCACCATGAGGTTGACATTTGCGATTTTGAATGAAATATTGGATGGATCACAGTGAAATGTGGTGCTGAAATTCATGTTCCCCTCAGCATGAACGGTAATAACGTTGGTGATCCTCTGACTTTCATCTAGCATCATCCTCAGGTCATGGTTTGCATTTGTCCAAGACTTTGGAGGCATTCCCATCAGCCTCAGCTGTGCTTTGTGTTTAGTGCTAGCTAGTGAGTGTTAGCATGCTAACAGGCTAAACTAAGGTGATGATTATGGTAAACATTACACCTGCTAATAGTCAGCATGTTAGCATTGTTGGCAGCAACTGCTCACTGTCTGAAACCATCTTTACCCTCCCAGCCTCAGAGAGCCGGTAGAGTTGCTGTCAACTCTTGGTCTTATTTTATCTGCGTTGGTGTGGTATTTGATTGAAGATAAAGGTAACGAGGTCTTCTCAGCATTTGTTATGTGCTTTCTGAAACATCAGAAACATCAGTGTTTTACCTACCGCTGGGCTCAGATTCGGAGATGGTGCGGAGGATGGTGGCAGGTGCCAGGGCAGTGGTGGTTGACACACTGCTGTCTGAACTGGACAACCGAGCTTGACTCTGACAGAGAGAAAGAGATGAAAGGTTATAAGAAATAAAGGTTTGGGGTTTTTTTTACGTTAACACCTGTTAAACTTCTACCTGTGCCTGCTGCCGTTCATAGTTGATGGAGTTTCTGTTCTTTTCGGCACCTTCTCCTCCACTCGTGGTCGTCTTGGCGACAGATGCCGGGTGTGCATCTCCCTGGAGATTTTTGACCACGCCCATCTGCAGATCCTCGTTGTAGGGGGAGGCGGAGCCAACCTGAGGAGACCAGCGGCCGTGAGACAGATTCCTGAGAGAGAGAGAGGGAGAGAGATCAGGGATCCAGGAATGTGTAGTCCTTTATTTAGATTGTGTAAACCTGTGATTGTGTGTATACCTACAGTTGTGTATTGCAATCTGTGTATACCTGTGGTTGTGTATGGCGGTGTGAGTACTCAGCAGTGTGAGTTCAGACAGTCTCTCCTCTGCACACTGAGCGGTGAGTCGAGCTTCAGCATCCTGATCCCAGCAGTCCTCCATCGTCTCCTTCAGGGAACGCAACGCCTGAACACACAACGATACACGAATACACGAAGCCAGCAGTACTACTGTCATTACTACAGCCCAAAGTCAATGTATTTACCGGAGTTTTTATGAAGAATTACGATGCAAATTTAAACCCTTTCTGCATTGTATCACAATAAATTCCAAAACTTAAATGCAACAACTACACAAACAATCTGGGGAACTTGTATGCCCTGAATTCAGCCTATCAGGTAGCGCTGCCATCAAACGAGCTCCACGAGTCAAATGTTTGGTTTGATGTTTCAGATTCCTGCCGCTCCACAGCAGTTGATCTGATGATGTCGAGGATTGAACTGGATTATTTCATGCAGGGAAGAGCAGTGATTGATTACATTTTTCTGTGGCATTATTGGGAAAAACTAAACATTTGCGGATGTTAACGTTAACACGGTAACAAACTGCGTGTATCTTTGAGTCGAACCTGTAGTGACAGGTGAGAACAGTGACACTAACCAGGCTGTTCTCCTTCCAAGCTTCGGGGAATCTGGGTCTGTATTTCCCTCTGGCCACGAGGATCTGCATCTCCTCGAAGCTCGGATGGTTCCCGAGCTCCGCCTGAAACGCCAGCTGGTACTCTGGTACTGTTTCACCTGAACACACAGCAGACATGAAATGTGTGTTTGCAAATGATATGCAGTGTTTGGTGTGGTAAACTAAATTTTTACAGCATCTGATCACAGATTCTGCTTTTAATTAGGCATTCATCTGTTGATGATTTCTTTTTGGTGAATTCTTTAATCCTTTAATCCATAACATGTCAGAAAATAGAGAAAAACACTCCCAAAGTAACATCTTCAAACGACAGTCCAAAATCCAAAAATATTCCGTTTATTGTGACATAAATCAGACGAAAGCAGAAAATCTGACACTAGACACAGTTTTGAGTTTTTACTATAAATAATTTTAAACGTGTAGTTATATATGTATTTTATGTTCATATCTTCAGAGCGCTTGCGCTCAAAACTGTTTTTAAACTGTGAGGCGCGTCCCCTGGGGGAGCAGGGGAGTTGAAGAAAAATCACACTTGTCATAACAGACATAAAACAGGCGTAAAACATGGTTTTTAGATTCAGTGTGACTCCCACTTTCCGAGGATGTAATTATCTCTGTCAACTGCCAATAATAAATGAAAATGAGCTCATAGAGAGAGGATGCTCCTCGTGCCAGAACTTCCTGTTTTTAAGTTTCCTTCGGGATCGCAGTGACCCAGTGACAGTTGTCTGTACGTCCACGGCTGCGCTGCAACAGGATCACAGCTGATTCGGCAGCTCTTAACGGGACGGTTTGACTGAATGGCAATGCCTCTCATTCGCCCATTCACACACACACTCACACAGAGCGAGTGTGTGTTTGTTCTTACACTCACACAGAGAGATGGAAACAGAGCTGCCGCGCACATCAGGAGCAACTTAGGGTCCAGCGTCTCGCCCAAGGACACTGCCACAGGGGGAGCCGGGGAATCGAACCGCCGACCCAGTGATTAGTGGACGAGCTGCTCTACCACCTGAGCCGCAGCCGCCCCATTTCTTTTAATTTTCTATTTATTTCTTTTTATTTTCTTGTAGACTACAAACACTGTGTATCTGTGTCCTACAATGTACAGTATATCACTTACATCCTCAATGTTTGTATTTATTTTAGTTTATTAAAATGGATTAATGGTTTTCTAAATTACATGTTAGTTGTCATCAGTGTCCCGGACCAAAATCCTTCAGGACTGTAAAAAGGCTGAGGGTTGCATGTCGTTTGTGATATGTTGTACGTCCTGTATGTAAGCTGTTGTCTGTTTTGCAGCGTCGTGTCACCTGGGAACAGGTCGGAGCACCTTCTGAAGCTCTCCCAGTAGAGCAGACCCAGAGCGTAAACATCCACCTGCTTCAGCGCCGACTCGCAGTCCCTGAGGTTCAGAGCTCCGCCCAGGACCTCCGGAGCCATGTACCGCACCGTCCCCACCTACAGACACGCAGACGTTAAACTCTACCTTCTGTTTTATTTGACGCCTGTACCATCATCGTCACGTGACCTGACCTCAGATATTGCCAGAGTTTCATCGTCTCCGGGGCGACAGGGCCGGTTTCCTGTCAGCCTCATGGACAGACCGAAGTCGGCGAGGACGCAGGACAGATCGGCTCGGACCAAAACGTTCCTGCTGGTCACGTCTCTGTGGGCCACAGCTGGTTTATACTGGTCTGAGTGGGGACAGAGGAGAGACCGGTCTGGATCTGTCCCATTTTAATGACTCGGAGGGACTTGTTGTAGTTTTATCACCTGGATTCTACCAGGTGATAAACTCAGGTTTTAGTAGACGTATAAACAAATCATGAAGTCAGACATGCGGACGCAATTATTTTCCAAAAAAGCCCAACTGAAATGTCCTCGGTCATAAAGAGGTGGTAAAAACCTCAGGATTAATACTGCTCCAAAAAACCAGGGATAAGGTCTACGAGCACAGGAAGGAGAAAAAAGAGAAAACGTCAAGTGAACTTTACAGGTTATACAATAACAAATAAAGTCCATTCAGAGATGTGAGTGGACGTGAGTCTGCCGTGTGAAAGGATGTGAAGATACGACTAAAGGAACACACAAAAGAAAAAAAACTGCATACACACAAGAAATGCAAAATCCAGGAATTCCAGGAATTCCAGGAATTCCAACCCCAGACTCCTGTTTGTTTTAAGTAAAGAACATTCTGGCATTTGTTTTGTTATTAGTCATGAATCTGGAGAAAAGAAAAGGGGGTTTTCTCCAGATAACGAGAAATTTACCCCGTTACCGGGAGAAAACCTGTAAAAGCGTTATCTCGAGATAACAAGGTCATTTTATCCCATCATTCAAATCTTCCCCGGGTAATGAAAACTCTGCAGCTCCTTCTAATGTCGCTTAATCCAATGCTGCTGAAGAGGTGCGGATTCGCTGGATTACATGTTGCTTCTGATGAAACCAAAATTAGATATTTATTCATCAGAACATTTTCCAGTTATCAAGAAAAACACTACATTTCGTAAAAACGCATTTTTGCTGTTATGTCAAAAATGCTTCTTTCCTCGTGAAGGTGGGATGTTTATCACTTTCATTTTCTTACATTACCGAGAAAAACTTTTTTATTGTGTTTCGTGTGTATTGTTTTCACACGAAAAAAACCCTCTCATAAATCAAGATATTTATAGCGTTATCTTGAGAGTATCCCCTTTTGTTTTTTTTCATGCATTATATTTAAACATTATTTAGTTTTCTTTTGAAAACGAGATCTTTTTTTAAACATAATTTGAACTCTCGGAATAACGCCTGCGTAAAAAACATCATCGCAGTCACGGCCGCGCTCAGCTTCCACCTGCGTAGACGCAATACTGAGAGGCAGATAACCAGTCAGCTTCTCTTGCTGATGGACAGATTCAATTATTTGATCAGCGACTGCAGAGCAGCTGATCTGTCTCCACCATCACTGCGGCCTGTTTACTGTAAACTGGGCCCACACACTCCAATAATCACTTTAAACGCCGATTTGCTTTTATAAGACCAGGTTATAAGAATGATTTACAGTCTCTGTCACCACCAGGGGGAGCGGCGATGTTCTGTCACTGTCTGATATCGACCCGACCCCTCCCTGCTGCGTTACAATGAACAGCAGCCACTGTGACAGAGCGACAGTCGATTATCTTTATCATGTGCAGAGTGTCAGTTTGGCCTCCCAACGTTCAGCAGCAGCAGCAGCAGCAGCTTTACTCTGTTCGCTGGATGAGAAGAAAACCAGAAAGAGAGAAGAAATAGTCCAAGGAGCAAGAAGCAACTGGCGACAAAGTTAAAAAGACATTTGACTCTGCTGCTCAAAATAGAAACATATCAGAGAAAAACAATACATTTCAAGAATAGTATTAGTGATTAACATGTGTTGATATTTAATAATTCAAGTGTGATGATAATCTCTCTTTCTCTTTGTAAATAAATCCCATAAAAAGACTCAAACCATCACTGACTGTCTCCATCTCGTCCTGGGATGAACCTGGTTCCTCTGAGCCTCAGAGCTCCACTGTCTCCAGAAACCATTAAACCACATCAGTGAGACACACTGTTGCTCCGGGTGGACATGTCCCTTCATCTCCAACACACACACACACACACTGGAGTTTATTTAGACTCAGTCCCCCACACACACACACACACACACCGTCCTGCTGCCCCAGATACTCACTGCAGCACCAAATGTGGATTAATCCGCCGCTGAAAATAGTCCCCAACTGAGTCACTGTCTGATAAAAACTAAACGGTGAGCCGCTGTCTGAGGAAAATGACTTTTGAAAAGTGAAACTACGTAGTTCACACACCCAGATGAAATAACGACATGACGTGTACCTCCCCTGCAGAGTTCCGTGTGCAGGAAAGCGAGTCCTCTGGTCACACCGTGAGTCATCCTGCAGCAGGTCAACCAGTCGACTGTGTGGAGGGACAGGTATCGAGACAGACAGCCCTGGTGGACAGACAGACAGAGAGACAGACAGACAGAGAGAGAGCTGCTTACAGTAAATACTGTCTTCGTTTTTACTTCTTTTGTTTTACTCTTTTTTACTTTCTGAGGGGGATGTAAAACACTCCAACAGGAGAAGGTGCGAATATGTATATATACATACACACATACATATACATGTGTGTGTATATGTATGTGTGTATGTGTATATGTATGTGTATGTGTATATGTACATGTATGTGTATGTGTATGTGTATGTGTATGTGTTTGTATGTATACAGGCTGTTTTTTTGTCCTTTGCGCTGGAAATTTCATCACTATTTGTTTAATGATATAAAGGATGTGACTGAGATGATGGATATTAATGATCCACTATGACTAACATGGTTGTTTAAAACAGAGACAGTCAAATCTTATTTAGGGAGTGTATGGAAGCTCAGGAGGAGAGCAATGCGTCAGTGATGGTGGTGGTTTACGCGTGAGACTATTTTACAGGTATTTTTTACCTTCTGTGTAGGAATCGTCACTTGACTGAAATGTGAGCAGCCTGCTGGAAGACGTTTCCTTGGAAGGAAACTGTTGTGTTGTTAATGTCTGATGTAAAAGTGTCTGATAATCTGAGGGAAGGAAAAACTCCATTCGTCCGTCCACGTACACACAGATACTGTATATACCTTTATGGCTGCCGGATCTCTGTCTGTTCCTGTTCACAGAAAGAACAGATCTTACATTAAATAGTGGCTTATGTGATAGCTGTGTGTGTGTGTGTGTGTGTGTGTGTGTGTGTGTGTGTGTGTTTGTGTGTGTGTGTGTGTGTGTGTGTGTGAGCAGACAGTTAGGTAATTACTGTCTGATTGCTACAGAGGAATGCAGTAAACCAACCAACCAGACATTACACTGAGGGTGTGTTACTGTTTGTGTGTATTAAACAATGTGTGTGTACCAGTGTGTAAATAGCTTTTGGTTATAAACAGGAAGCTGAAATTGTTTATGTACAAGTTTGTAAATGAGAGATAGTGATAATAAAGATTTGATTTGCAGTGTGTCCTTGTGTGTGTGTGTGTTGTGTGTAACTGTGTGTCTGTGTTTAAATGTGTGTGTGTGTGTGTGTGTGTGTGTGTGTGTGTGTGTGTGTGTGTGTGCACTTGTGGTCGGTGCCTCCAGACAGGAAGCAGGAGTGAAGGCGCCGTCTTCTTCCAGCACAATAACAAGACTAATGGAGTCAGAGAGACGTAGACATGACCTAAAGCACAGACGGCTGAACTGTGTAAATTCCTGTTAGCGCCCCCTACAGGCCGAGAAGTTCATTACAGTTACAACATGAACAGACAACCTCCTGATGATCCAGAGTGGTTAGAAAGAGTCAGTGACCCCCGTGGAGGGACCTGGTTTTCTGAGTTAACTGGTCATAAAATGGACCTGATCTTCATCTGAGTCACAAGTTCAGGAAAACACAATGTGCTTCAGGTAATAACACACAAACTATTATAATCCTTCATGTCTTTACTGAACACATCCATTAAACCTTCAGAGTGACGGTGGGAAAAGCCACGAACCCTTGGATTTAATAACTGGTGGAACCTCAAAGCAGCTCTTCGGCAGCGGCGGATCAGACCCGAACGGCGTTCAGGAGGAACCTTGGACCGTTCTTCCCGCAGAGCTGCTTCAGCTCAGACACGTTCTCGGCTCCCTGAGCTCCTTCCACACCATCTCTGTTGGTTCTGGAGTGGGCCAGTCAGAGCCCAGTTTCTACTGATCTTCGGCTGGTGACAGCCACCTTGACGTTATCCTGTCAGATACCTTGACAACCTTGGGAATTAATTTCCCCCTCGGTGATGTTGCGCTGTCCAGGCCCAGAGGCCGCAAAGCCCCAAATCAGGACGCTCCCTCCACCGTACTTCACAGCTGGGAGGATGTTTGCATGTTGGGGCATTGCTGTTTTTACTCCAGACGTAGAGCTGCGTTTTCTTCCTAAACAGTTCAACGTTAGTTTCATCGGTCCACAGAACATTTTCCCAGCAGCACTGTGGAGTGTCAAGCTGCTCTTTGGCAAACTTCAGGCAAAGTATTTGGAGCGCAGTAGCTTCCTCCGTGTCCTGCCACGGACACCATGCTCCATGACCTGTGTACGGTGACTCATTTTCACCAGCTCCAGTGATTGCTTTTAGCCTTTAGCTGTTATTCTTCTTTTTTTACCTCACTGATTGTTCTGGTTTGAGCCTTCGGAGTCATCTCAGCTGGACGTCCACTTCCAGGGAGAGGAGCCACAGAACTAAACTGTCTCCATTTATAGACAATTCGTCAGACTGTGGACTGATGAATATTTTGTGTTCTTTTATGTCTACTCTGCTCTTTGAATGTGACCAAACACACATTGCTGCTGTTTTCACTTTTTACTTCTGTAGTTTTTTATTTTTATCACCCTTTCAACTCCATGAGTCAATGATGCACACAAACTGTTCTGGATTTTATGCTGCTTGGTGGTCGGACTACATGCCACCTTTGGCTGGGAAACCAAGAACAATCTACTCGGTGGCAACCGACAGCCCGGATACTTGAGGGAATTCCTATTAAACCTGCAGGACCGGCAAACTGACCGGACTAATGATGTATGGAATATTCGAGCGGAGTTACTCTCCCAAACTCCAAATAAGAAGAAAGGTGCCGCGCATCGGAGGAGACTGGTTCGCCTCCACCTCTCTTCAGGAAATGGGGTTGGAAAGCAAGTCTGAGAATTAAACTCAAATGGGAAAATAAACACAGATCGCTACCTCCTGTTATCCCCAGCACTGTCCGCTCCCTGAGAAATAAGTTAGAGGAACCTTAAGTAAATCTTAACTACATGCATGAATATAGAAATGCTTCCATCCTGGCAGTCACGGAAACATGGCTGGACGGTAGAGTTGAGGATCACGCACTCTTTATTGACGGTTTTGGCGCCCCCTTAAGACTTGACAGAGACAAACAAAGTAGAGGCGGAGTTTGTTTTTATATCAACAAGCGCTGGTGCTCCACAGCCATCATTCATGAGAGTCTGAGGAAGCCTTGTATAGAGCTCTAGCAAGAGAATTGCCCCAGTTAATTTTTACTCTCGTTTACATCCATCCCAAAGCTAACGCAAACACTGCCTGTGAACACATCATGAGTACTGTAGATAGACGGGAACTGATTTCACCTGACTCCCCCAAATTCATTTTGGGACATTTTAATCACTGTTCCATTGAAAAAAATCACTGAAAGGATTCAAGCAAAACATCACATGCCACACGTTTTGACAGGGTTCTTGACAAGTGCAATGGTTCTGTTCCAGGTGCCCCAAAAATCTCTGCCCCTCCCTCCTCTTGAAACCGCTGGTCATAATCCCTGGGGGGGGGCACAGATTTCCATGGCCTCTGGAGACCAAAGGTTGCCTCTGGTCTGTTGAAATAGATTGCCTTTGTTCGTAATTGTAACTTAGATGAAGATCTGATCATATTTTAGGACAAATTTATACATAAATGCAACTTTTTGTTTTCTGTGGGTTTTTCTTTTTTATTGTGAAATATTTATTTTATGTAGAAAATGTCATCCATGAGGCTTTTTACTTACATAATCGCAAATATGAAGTTAATTCTATCAAGACCACAATAAAGAATATTAATGTCAGGCTACAATAAACAAGAATAATTACTAAAAATGAAGCTATTAAAAAAGATTGCACTAGCCAGCTAAAATGCATGTAGCACTATATGTTTAATTTGGTCTCTTACATGTGGGTAGTACTCCATGAGGATCAGGAACTCTGGTTGTCCATCGGCCGTCATCCTCTCGTCGGCGGTCAAGAAGCGGGTGATGTTGACGTGTTGTTGCAGCAGCGGCAGACTGTAGATGGAGCACTCGTTGGCGAAATTCTGCCGGTTGGCCGAGCTAAAGAGTTTGACGGCCACACAGCGCTCATTAAGACAGCCACGAAACACCGCACCGTAACGACCTCGACCAATCAGCTGCCAGAGCGGAGGACAGAGAAACAGAAACAGAAGGACAGACTCGTGGTGTTCCTCATGGCTCAATTCTAGATCCTCTAACATTCAGGTTTTATATGTTTATACTTTATTCACTGTACTATTTTTGAGAGAAATTTAAACATTTACATTAACTCTTTTATTAACTGTAGTCACTAGGTGTTGTCTGTGTGGTTCGTTTTAACAATCCCACCTCTTCTCTTAAAGGGACAACCCACCAATTTTATATGTCAAAGTCAGTCTACTAGTCTTTTCTTTGGAGAGTCCTACTCAGACTATGAAAACGGTTATTCTCTTTTCAAGGATGACACAATAATGATGTCATCAGGGATATCTCAACTTGGGAATGGAGACGACCAATTTTTAATGAAAAAAGTTACAAACTGGAGGAGTGGCAGTTGAAAGAGATGAGTGTTTACCAGGCAGCGAGGCTCCAATGGAAGACACCATCTCGTGTATTATGGGAAGTGTAGGACCCAGTGCTTTTGGACTAGAAATCAGGACATTTTCCACCTCTGCTGCTCTGATTTGGGACTTTCTATTTTTGTGAGTCCGCCTATATTACAGTACAGCACTAAATCACTAGAGTCCCCCCTTAAATCTCATTCAGACAGGGCATCTCCCACTCTGGAGTAGATAAATCTTTAATTTTATAGCATAAAAAGATTGTGAATAGTTAATTGACTTTCCAATGAAAACAATCTCCAAGGTGTCGACATTTTTCTGCCTAAATAAAACAGCTGTTTTCAGCTTTGTGACAATGTGTTTTTCAGCTAATATGATGGGTTTTTAATGATTTAGTTAGCTGAAGTAGCAGAACAGTTTTGTCAACCCATGAACACTTCATCCTTGAAAATTGAAAAATTCAAAATTTGAAGAAACATGGTTTCCTCTGGACTTTGACAATATAGTAAATATGTTTAACATATGATAGTAATAAAATAATACTATAATAAACATTCTACAATTATAATATACTATAATATAATAATAACTACTACAGTAATTCATTTTTAATAAGGTAAAACAGCAATGAGGAGTTTGGGCCGACTGGGAGTATTTAAAAAGAGGTTTTCAGTAAATTACCAGAGCTGGTTGCAGCAGCTGCTCTTACATTCAAACTTAGCCTCGTTATAATGTGATTGTTTACTAAATTGAAATTTACTCGTAACTGAATTAGGACAGGTTGCACTACATAAATTAGTTCTTACTTAGAAATTAGCTGTCACTTAACAGTTACACCTGCTGTAAGTAGGTGTGACTGCTTTTTGCCTGTTTTGCGCCTCTTTGTAGTCATTTGATTTGAGGGGTTCGGGTCTTTGGGCCCTGGGTTTGTACCTGGTAGACCTGTTCAGTAATCCAACCATGATTCTAACAAGCCGACTAAGTCTTGCGTTTGGACCCTGGTAGGGGTCAGTTACCTCCAGCAGTTTGAGACTGTCCAGGTCGACAGCAGACTCGGCGTTTGCTGCCTCCATCACATCCAGAGCAGACAGACTGTGTTTCTGTTTCCCTGAACACAGACAAACACACCGTTGGTACCAGTGATTATCCTTATTAATCACATGTCCTCATGGTGTGAGTGTGAGAGTGTGTGTGTGTGTGTGTTCAGAGCGTGTGTGTACCTTTCATCATTCGGTATCCCAGGAACAGAGCCATGATGAGGACGGCTGCTATGGCTACGGTTACCAGAGCGACGAGCGCCGTCTCCTCCCGCCTCAGCGGCTGGTGTTCTGTTGGACAACGATGTCATCGTTAACATCGTCTCTCAGACCGCGACGTGACAACACGTTCAGATCAGTTCGGTTTGGAGACACACACACACACACACACACACACACACACACACTCACTCATAGTCTGTGCTGGATCAATAAAGTTTTCATGTCATCTCCCGGAGAGGGAGAGAGACTGTCTGCTTCTGTCTCATCATTACTTCTCCTCCTGACTCTGTTTCTTAAATTCACACTCGAACCCTCGCTGCTCATTAGAAGGGAATTTCTGTCCATCGCACAGCAAACGGCCCGTTTTTATCCTGCGAGTGCAACGATCAGGGCAGAGCGGTAGATGTTGGCTCGCCGACAGATTGCAGTGGTGAGTAACTGAGCACATTTACTCAAGTACCGTACTTCACTTGAGTATTTTCTTGCACGCCGCTTTCTGCTTCTGGATTTAAAGGGAAATGTCCTTTTCACTCAGCTACATTTATCTGACAGCTGCAGTTACTCTGCAAAGATTTTTACAAACAAAACATGAAGAGTCATAAAATATGAAATTTTATTATCAATGAAACGACCCAACAGTCAGTTCATTACTTCACAACTGTTCTGATGATAACTGACGTCATTTTCATGTTAAAATGACCAGACATTTCCAGCTCCTCAAATCTGAAGATTTGCTGCTTTTCATTTTACTCCTTTATTTTAATCTTTTAAATGTATTTCTCATGAGGTCTGGAGTATGGACAAGATAAGTGTTGTGAAGGTGCCACTTTGGGCTCTGAGTTTTTACAAACTAAACAATCAATCTATTAATCAAGAAAGTAATCAGAAGATTAAATCTTAGTGAAAACAATCTTTAGTTGCAGCTGATAGTTAAAGATCAGCTCCACCTCATCCACCTACGACAGAAAGATGCTGTTACACATTCAATCTGAAGATATAATATAGGACAGAACATCAGTCTCAGGGCACCGATGCTATTTCAGTCATAAATCTCGTAAATTGTTACGCGACATCTTAAAATGTGACGCAGCAGCGCTTACTCAACGATGCATTTCAAGAATACAACATCAGCTGCTGACGTTACGTTCTTTGGTGTCTTTTTTGTGGTGCTTCTGTAGCAGCCCGGCGCCATTTGCACCTGATTTAATGAAGGTAAACACCGCGGACGTTCGTGTCGGACGGCACTTCTCTCCTCCAGTCAGAGGCTGCAGGTTTATCGACACGTGTCCTGCTGCCTTCAGATGCTGCAAGGATTTAAAAGAACTGAGGGAGAAACTTTTCATACAGTAGAAACCAGCCGTGGACGGCAGATGCTGCTCGAGGCGCAGCCCACAGCGTAACTCACCGAATCCACGGCAACGTTACAGTTTCTGTTTCTTGTAAAAGTTTACATCTGTTCACGTGAGTGAAGACTTTTAATGTGTACTGACAGTTGTTCTCATATTTAATACATGAATGTGTGTTTATAGCCGACTTTAAGGTGAAGAGTGAATCATTTTGGAAACAGCCAGGAAGCCAGAACGCCTCCGACGGTTTGGTCCTGTTCACCTACAGAAGCTTTGACTGTAAACGGAATAAAATCCGCTCGGGGACGCGGTGACGGTGCCTCCTCAACAACATGGCGGACGGTTCTGCCCAGTAACGACCCGTACGAGCTCAGCGATTGGTCAGCACGGAGTGACCCGCTCACCTGTCCGTCGTTCATCCCGCCCGTCGCTCTTCATCGGCC
The DNA here is from genome assembly GCF_016859285.1 of Xiphias gladius. NCBI lineage: Eukaryota > Metazoa > Chordata > Actinopteri > Istiophoriformes > Xiphiidae > Xiphias > Xiphias gladius. Next base: position 28,436,923 of record NC_053415.1, on the reverse strand, counting down.
TCAGGGCGGGGGTGTCGCCGGCGGGCGCGGCCTCGGTGAAGTTGGCGTTGCAGAGATCTCGGCTGCAGCAGCAGAAGCGGTAGCTGCCGTTCTGGATCTGAGAGGGTGTCGCCGTTACCAGGCAACGGTCGCCATGACACTCCTGCTGGTCGCCGATGTGAGTCCAACAACCTGGATGAAAAGACATATTTAACCCTTAGATGTGTGGATGTTTTTTTAAACACTCCTACATACCTCAGGTGTTTAGTGACCCGGCCGCTTATAGAAGGCAGATTAAGCCAAATAAAAAAAATCATCATTAACGGTAACAAACACGCTAAAAAAAATATTTTTGCCATTTATGAAATGTTAAATCTTCCTAGATGCTGAAAATCCTCAATATTTCTCAGTGCGGTCTGTTATGTTTCATGTTTCTACTGTCAGGTCTTACGCACAATCTGCTGTGACTTCTGATAGACTGACCCCTCCCAGACCCACACCAGTCACAACAGACGTCACCGGTCACGGTCTCCGTCCTGTGGTTACTGTAATCAGGGTACCGAGCAAAGCGCGCGCCCCTCCGCCGTTGCGCGGTCGGCCTCCGGCGTTTCCGTGGGAGTTCCTCTGTGGAAGTGGTTCTGTTTCTGCCACTCGAGGTGGAGGCGGGTGAGGGGACTGTACGAGATTCCCTCATCAGTCCTAACTTCTCTTGGCGCCACGACCTGGACTCATCTGGACTTTGGTCTCGTTCAACTCTAGCTTCGTCATTCTCGTGCTCCCCTTCTGCTTTGAAATGATCTGATTGATAAATGGCACGAGAACAAACTCCTCATCGTCGGCAGCCTCAGGTCCACCCTCATTGGCTGAGCTGCTGTCGTCTAACCCATCCCTCATAAACCATAGAAAATGAAAATCAAAAAAACCAGAGAAAGAAACCTCGGGCAGCTGAGAGCTTCACTGAAGGAAATGCATGAACCAGACCTGGTCTAGTGTCGCCTGCATTTAAAGCTTGACCTGACTAATTCAACCCGCGTGTCTCACCTTGCTTCACCAGGCGCATTTCCCCGTCTGGTCTTTTTTCCCACAGTCCATAGCAGCGGGAGCCGTGGCTGCAGCGAATCGTGCCGTTCTCTCGCACCACTCCTCGCAGCTCATTGGCCGGGCCGCTGTGAGGCTCCGCCCCTGGCAGGTGGTCGGTGAAGGCACACTCTCTGTCCTCCGAATGAAGACCTGCACGCAGACATTTCATTTATCGTTACGTTTTCAAACAGACAGCGGGTGCAGGTGGTGGAGACTCTCAGATCAGACCTGAGTTTTCATAAAAACACCCGTCAGAACCCCGGACTGCTTCAGGAGGGAAGTCGGGGAGACTTTACTGGACCAGCACTGCCTCTGATACCGAGTATCTTCTAAAAATGAAGCAATCTAACCCAGCACTGAGTGAGAAGATCAGGCCTGTTTCTACATGACTCCTTTTTCTCCGGCTGGAAACGAAGGCTACGGGAGGGTGTCCCCTCCCTCCACTCAAACCCAGGAGTGCGTTGGTCAGGAGGCAGCAAAGTCTCCACCGCGTGCCGACTCGGGTTTAAGGCCGGGCTCGGAAAACCACCGACCTGACACAGAATCCGCACACAATAATTACACAAGGCGGTTTTAGTTAGAAATGTAGAATATTCACTCTGACTGGGACCTGAACTGTTTCAGTTTAGATTTGTTGCTCATTTGTTGTGTTTTATCAGATGACTTTCCTTTTTTTCTTTTTGTCAGGTAACTAACAGACAGAAAACCTCAGGTGGCGTCGCATTATCCATCACAGGAGAACTGTCAGGCCGCAATCAACTATAATCTTCATTATCAATACGTCTGACAGTTATTTTCTTTACTAATCGGTTGATTCTTCGGTGATCAAAATGTCAGGAAACAGTGAACTTGCACATCATTACTCCCTGAAGCCCAAGTGAACATGGTGTACTAGCTCCGTTTTATCTGACCTACAGTCAAAAACCCAAACGGGTTGAGTTCACAGTCAGAAAAAAACTGAGAAAATTAGCAAATGTTCACATTTAAGAAGCTGGAACCCAGGAATTTCTGTCACAATTAGCCGATTGACGCAACGCAGGACGAGGGAGGACCCAAATGTAGACGCCTGACTTACAGGCAGATGGTGGATAACCAGGCAGACGAGAAGACAGGCAGGCAGGCGGCGCAATCGGGAACCGACAACTGGATCACACGAGGAACACGAAGGAACACAACCAGGAACCAAAACAGACGGTGTGACTCTGAGTGGGGACAAAGTGCCGGTACGAGTACTGGCAGAGAAAATGAGAAACCTGGAACAGGTGTCTGGGCAGGGAAACTTGTGCCGTGTACACACTGCATGACTGATCAGTGACAGGGACGAGTCCCCAGCGAGTCCGTTTGGTCCCGAAAACACCGGCGAGAGGTGACACGGGAAATGTCGCGATACTGTGCGAAAGACCCTGGAGCCTTCTTTCGCCCTGGATGTCCGCAAGATGCAAGAGATCCAAGTTGATTTTTCGCTGATTCGCAGCGAAAAAACAAGGAGGAAAAAGAAAAGAACAGAGTTGAGAGAATGGATTGTCTCGTAGCCATGGCCGCTGACGTTGCACAGCTCCTCCCCCGGGGTTATCCTCACCGTGTCTTGCGCTCTCATTGGCTGTAGCTCGTCGCCACAATCATTGCCAGTCACGACACTTTTCACCCTGATGTATTTGGACGGGTCCAGATATTTAGCCCGCTAGGTAACTTTCAGGCATCTGTGATGCATTTGCGAGTCCCTTGGATCGCCTCTTCGAACCGTTCACAAATAGTGATGGAGGCCAATTTGCCTCTGACCTGGGGCTTTTCTTGCCGATCTCCAACAACTAAAATCGTGTAGTGTCAGCTTCGCATTGGGCGACTGCAGGGCTGACGATGAACGGGACCAGGCGTCAGGTGAGCGAGGACACGGAGAAAAGTCCGAGGCTTAATCGATTGATCGACTATCAAAATCAACTTAATCATTTCAGCTCGAGAGTACTGGTTGGTCTCTGTCGTGTACAGTGGCGGTCAAAAGGAGCCCAACAGCCAATTTCTGCCCCAGGGCCCCTCGGGGCGTGCAAATCGCCACGTGACGGCAGCCCAGGAGCCACGAAGCATTAGTGATGGACGATGAAGTCAGACGCACCGAGCAGAGCTGCACACATTTAAAACGATCGATGACGAGACATTCGGTTTTAATTACATTTCACGCATTTATTCTGTCATTCACTGCTGCTTTAGAAATGTTACAGGGTATCTTTCAGTTTTTCAAAATCTCCCAGACTCGAGATTTTGTTGCTCGGGTCTGTTTTGGGGGAACTAATCCATGATGCTAGATTAGAATAAAAGATTGTTCGGACAAGATCGGAGCATATTCCTCCTTTATCCACAGTATTTGAAAGTTTTCAGGTGTCTTTGTAAAAAGGACAAGAACTGACTGGTGTTCACCTCAGCTCTAAAGTTACTGGTAAAACACAAACGTCACGAGACCGTCAGCCCCCCCACACTCCATGTCCTCTGTGAGGACTTTGAGTTGATGCCATCAGGAATGGGTTTTAGATCATCTCTATGCAAAGCAAACAGACTTGTGAACAGCCGGAGGACAAGAAATGCTCCGTTTACCTTGTGTACAAACTGATTAATGCACTTCTGACATCTGCTGTTTAATATGACACGAGCCTTCGTGGAGACGGACTTCGTTGACCAGCTGCGGACCGGACACGGTTACAGATCCTTGTGTATTTTTTTTGCTTTTTCTTTTTCTTTTTACGGTGTGTAAGTGAACTCTCTGTGGAACTTGTCTTTGTCCCAACTTGCCCCTTGAGGGACAATAGTGTTTTTAATTTAACTGAATTAGACAATAAGCTCTAAATAGAGTTCTGGATCGGGAACCAAGTCTTGCTTGTGTTCGGGCCGTCTTCCCGCGTGTTCTTGGCGTGGGTCAGGGGGCTCGGGCCGGCTGAGTTCTATGGGAAACGGCACGCCTTCAGGAGCTGGTCTAAAGGAGACTCGGGGGACATCTGGGAAAATGAAGGAACTGCTGCCTGCCCAGATTTTCAGGGACCGGACAACTATGGGGTTTACACCAAGGCCGGTAGATACTGAGCAGGATGACTGCTCCACTTGCAGTGATCAGATGGAACTAAGTACATTTACTGCACTTACGTGCAAATTTAAGGTACTTGAGTATTTTCCTTTCATGCTACTTTAGACTTGTAGTCCACCACATTTCAGAGGGAAATATTGTACTTTTTCTGCTCTACATTTATTCAAGAGTTATTATTACCAGTTCAAAACATATGAAGTTTGTAAAATATGACCCTTTTTTTACAGATTTCATTACCAACAAAAAATCAAATTAGAGCTGAAACAATTAGATGATTAACTGATTCGTTATTGATGTTTTATTCATCGTTTAAGCCACTTTTCACGTAAAAGATTTTCATGTTTGCAGCTACTCAGAAGTGAAGCTTTGCGGCTTTTTCCTTGTAATAATTTGAATCATAAATATTTCCCGGCATCGGGCAGTTGTGGGAATACAACGTACGTAACCCTAAACAGTGCAACAAAAAGTCCAAATTTAAGAAATGACTGATAATTTACAACTATTTTAAACGATCTCAATCCTAAAAAGATCAAATTCAAAGAAGCATCAATGCCAGTCTCAATTTATTGACAATTCAAACTGACTTGAAGTTTCTTCTCAAAATGAAAATATTCATGCACAATTTCAAAAGTTAAACTTTGATTTTTGTGCAATTTCTTTAGAAAACCTCGGGCTTGAAAACACTGCAATTTACGGTGAGTATTTTCATGTTTTTATCAAACTTCTTCTGTATTTACTCTTTATTCTTGTTTTACCTTTACCTCAGTACCGTGATCAGCGCAGGACTCTGACCTGCGACGGAGTATTTGTACAGTGTGGTATTAGTACTTTTACACTAGTACAGGATCAGAGCTCCTCCTCCGCCACCACTGACCACGAGAACCCAGTCAAACTTTAGACGGCATCAGCGAGGGCCTGCAGATGTCCTCCAGATGTGGTCTGACAGATCTAACCACATTCAGACCGAATGTCATTTACACCTCTCTCCTGATCCAGATCATGGGCGTAAATGTGGTCTTGAAACTGCCAGAAACTGTGTGAAAGTCAACACACACACACACACACTAACCTCAGTGACTGTAAAAGTGTGACGGCTAGAAATAATGATGCGTTTTGGCGTCCGCGGCGTCTGAGCGACAAGCGGGAACAACAGAGCGGCGGAGCGAGGGCGACGCCTCGGGCTGCTCGTGTTCTCTTACAACTCTCTTCGTCCCATGTCCCCGCATCACATCTCTACTGCGTCTCCGTCTCACGGGCTCGAGTTACACTGCGCTTCTCGCGCACTCGGGTTTTACGGAGCTGAGTCTCCTCACGGTTGCTCTGTTCATCGGATTCAAACGAGTTTGAGGGGACGACCGCGCTCAGATCCGGTATCTCTACGGCACCGTGTCAACATTCACTCACAGTAAGAAGAGAAGGGAGAAGAAGAATAGATGAATGCGTGTGTGTATTATTCAAACGTTTAGAAAGCTAAAGACAGCGCTTTTAAAATCTCACCACAGCAGATTTATTTATTCTTTTTTCATCAACACAAACACTATTTTTATTGGAAAGAAAAAAGAAAAACTGGACAGATTTGAGTCGTTACTGCGAGAACTGTTTTGGAAAGTAACTAAGTACATTTATTCAGGTACTGCACTTAAGTACGTTTTTCTGACAACTGCAGTGACTTTAGAATAAAATATGATTCTCTGCAAAAAAAGAAACTACCCAGAAGAACATCAAAACCGAGCTTGAATGAGTAATCGACCAATCAACGGGCTGATCGATCGGCGAGGGTTTCGATAACCGATCGGTGGTTTGGGAAACGTTTCATGGTTCCGGCTCCAGCTTCCGTCAGTGAACTGGATCGTTGTGAGTTTGGACTGCGAAGGAGTCGCAGCGGGTTTTGGGTAACCGCGATGCCATTTCTCACCGTCATCTCACATTTCACAAGCCAAACAGTTAACGGATCGATCGACAGATTAAGAATCAATAATCAGTTGCAGTCTCCACCTTGGCCAACGACAAGTTTTAAATGCTGCTTCGACATTAATGATCGAGTAATAGTGATCCGATGACGTACTCCTCCCGTGATCAGCGCAGGACTCTGACCTGCGACGGAGTATTTGTACAGTGTGGTATTAGTACTTTTACCCTAGTACAGGATCAGAGTTCTGCTACATCCACCTACGTCAGACTACGGCTCCGACAGGACGATCGGCACAGAAATAAAACTTTAAACGTTCTACGAACCTGCTGAGTTGGTTCTTATTTAAATGTCCACCGGGCGTCTGATGCTTCATGTTGCCATAGCCACAGCAGCAGCTGCTCAGCCCACATTTTTCTGATGAACAACAACAAAGCGGTGTCTTCGACTAACACACACACACACACACACACACACACACACACACAACCACTATGTAATGTTTGACTTGATTTCATAGCACAGGTTTAAAGTGTCTCTGTGTGTGTGTGTGTGTGTGTGTGTGTGTGTGTGTGTGTGTGTGTGTGCGTGTGTGCGCGCGTGTGTGTGTGTTGGTGCAACAGAGATGAAAATAGAGGGGGCTGCACCTGCTGTCACACTTCAGTCAGGTTTCCATCCAAATACAGCTCAGATTAGAACTGAAATCCATCAAAGTAAAAACCAGCGGAGTCTGGTTTCCCTCCACTGCTGTTGTGTGAACGTGAGCCGATCGACAGCCGGTGGAGCCGAGTCTCCGGTCGCTGCCGTTAAACCGCCGCAGAAGAAGAGGACGCGGCGAGACGAGGTGGTTAAAAGAGCTGCAGTCAGAGCTCAGACGAGGGAAAACCACGTGGAGAACTTGATGGAACCTGACGTTTCTGCTGGTTCCGTGTGTTGATGTGAGGAAGGTTCCAGCCTCCTCACGGCTCCACACAGACCCTGATGGTTTCTCTTCTTCATGCTTCATGGACGTCAGCATGTGGGCTGGGTTTCTGCCCGTGGGGGGGGGGGGTTTAACATGACCTGCTCTGGTCATTCATTTTAACCCCCCCCCCACAGAAACAATTACAGCTGCAGGTACCCGGTATCAGCTACAGGTCTGTACTGTTGTTCTCCTCTGAGCCTGTGTGTTGTCTCCATTAAAGCTGGAGCTGAATCAGCTGTTCTGGGGGGGCTACCGTCACCTCACAGGAATCTGTCTGACCCCCCCTCCCCAAACTGTGTTGGAGCCAGGAGGAGTCTCACTGTTTAGTCTACTGTAACACACGCACACGCGCGCACACGCACGTGCACACGCACACACACTGTGTCGCCGGCCAGTCTGTGTCAGTTCGTGTGTTTTAGTTATGATGCAGTTGATAAGACGCAGACACACACACGCACACTTCACCTCTCATTGTGTGTGTGTTCCAGTATTTATATAAGAAAGTCAGGATGTGAGGTTGTGTGTGCGTCACGACTTCACTGCAGCGGCGCTCCATTAGCTGAACAAACAGGAGTGTGAGGTGCTCTCTAATGTTTCTGTGAGCTGGAGCCAGTGCATGATGGGAACTGAAGTTCTTCCAATCTGCCTGTGAACGTTACCACTGACATGAGGACTAACCCGCGGGCTCAGCTGTGCGGCAGCATGTTACCAACAGCTAAATGTTAGCATCTGGAACACGACCAACGGTTTCCCCTTGCTACCAGCCTTTGTGCTGAGTTAGGCTAACAGTTTCCCCCTGCTACCAGCCTTTGTGCTGAGCTAGGCTAACAGTTTCACCCTGCTACCAGTCTTTGTACTGAGCTAGGCTAACGGCTTCCCCCTGCTACCAGCCTTTGTGCTGAGCTAGGCTAACAGTTTCCCCCTGCTACCAGTCTTTGTACTGAGCTAGGCTAACGGCTTCCCCCTGCTACCAGCCTTTGTGCTGAGCTAGGCTAACGGTTTCCCCTTGCTACCAGTCTTTGTGCTGAGCTAGGCTAACGGTTTCCCCCTGCTACCAGTCTTTGTGCTGAGCTAGGCTAACGGTTTCCCACTGCTTTGTGCTGAGCTAGGCTAACGGTTTCCCCTTGCTACCAGTCTTTGTGCTGAGCTAGGCTAACGGTTTCCCCCTGCTACCAGTCTTTGTGCTGAGCTAGGCTAACGGTTTCCCCCTGCTACCAGTCTTTGTGCTGAGCTAGGCTAACGGTTTCCCCCTGCTACCAGCCTTTGTGCTGAGCTAGGCTAACGGTTTCCCCCAGCTACCAGTCTTTGTACTGAGTAAAGCTAACGGTTTCCCTGCTACCAGCCTTTGTGCTGAGCTAGGCTAACGGTTTCCCCTTGCTACCAGCCTTTGTGCTGAGCTAGGCTAACGGTTTCCCCCTGCTACCAGTCTTTGTGCTGAGCTAGGCTAACGGTTTCCCACTGCTTTGTGCTGAGCTAGGCTAACGGTTTCCCCCTGCTACCAGCCTTTGTGCTGAGCTAGGCTAACGGTTTCCCCCTGCTACCAGTCTTTGTGCTGAGCTAGGCTAACGGTTTCCCCTTGCTACCAGCCTTTGTGCTGAGCTAGGCTAACGGTTTCCCCTTGCTACCAGCCTTTGTGCTGAGCTAGGCTAACGGTTTCCCCTTGCTACCAGCCTTTGTGCTGAGCTAGGCTAACGGTTTCCCCTTGCTACCAGCCTTTGTGCTGAGCTAGGCTAACGGTTTCCCCTTGCTACCAGCCTTTGTGCTGAGCTAGGCTAACGGTTTCCCCCTGCTACCAGTCTTTGTGCTGAGCTAGGCTAACGGTATCCCCCAGCTACCAGTCTTTGTACTGAGCTAGGCTAACGGTTTCCCCCTGCTACCAGCCTTTGTGCTGAGCTAGGCTAACGGTTTCCCCCTGCTACCAGCCTTTGTGCTGAGCTAGGCTAACGGTTTCCCCTGCTACCAGCCTTTGTGCTGAGCTAGGCTAACGGTTTCCCCCTGCTACCAGCCTTTGTGCTGAGCTAGGCTAACGGTTTCCCCCTGCTACCAGTCTTTGTGCTGAGCTAGGCTAACGGTTTCCCCCTGCTACCAGTCTTTGTGCTGAGCTAGGCTAACGGTTTCCCCTGCTACCAGCCTTTGTGCTGAGCTAGGCTACGGTTTCCCCTGCTACCAGCCTTTGTGCTGAGCTAGGCTAACGGTTTCCCCCTGCTACCAGTCTTTGTGCTGAGCTAGGCTAACGGTTTCCCCCTGCTACCAGTCTTTGTGCTGAGCTAGGCTAACGGTTTCCCCTGCTACCAGTCTTTGTGCTGAGCTAGGCTAACGGTTTCCCCTTGCTACCAGTCTTTGTACTGAGCTAGGCTAACGGTTTCCCCTGCTACCAGCCTTTGTGCTGAGCTAGGCTAACGGTTTCCCCCTGCTACCAGTCTTTGTGCTGAGCTAGGCTAACGGTTTCCCCCTGCTACCAGCCTTTGTGCTGAGCTAGGCTAACAGTTTCCCCCTGCTACCAGCCTTTGTGCTGAGCTAGGCTAACGGTTTCCCCCAGCTACCAGTCTTTGTACTGAGTTAGGCTAACGGTTTCCCACTGCTTTGTGCTGAGCTAGGCTAACGGTTTCCCCTTGCTACCAGTCTTTGTACTGAGCTAGGCTATCGGTTTCCCCCTGCATCCAGTCTTTATGCTAAGCTAGGCTAAATGATGTGATATGATGGTGTTGGGACTGACCGGTCACAGCAGGCAGCAGCAGGACCCACAGACACACCGTCAGCGCTGATGAAGGTCCACACACGACGGCCATGTTGGATCCACCTGACAGGTTTGACTCCCTGCAGACGTCACACAAACACTGAGACACAGGCCCACATCACTGATCCTGGGTCAGAGTATCCTGGAGGAGCTGGACACACAGCATCTCCTGCTCTGAAAACACACACACATGGAAAACCACTGTCACTGTCAGACTCTGTACTGACGCTCATGACGACCAATCATCAAACATCACCTCGCCACAGGACGACTCGTTACGACTTGGTTCAGGACTTGGGTCAGAAATCTCTCCCTCTATAGAAGACGCTCACCAGGGCCCCAGGGGGCCCTGGGCGTCTGGGGCCCCGAGGCCCTTCAGCCCTGAATGAACCTGCAGCGACAGTACGACTGTAACTAAAACGAACTTCACACTGTTGTTCTTCAGCTGCTGTCAGCTCCTTTAAAACACCTCAGCTGTGGAAAGTAACTGAGTACTTCAGTACTGCTGATACTTCAACTACATGAAGCTGATAATACTTTTGAATGAAGGACTTTTACATGTAATGTAGCATTTTACACTGATGTACTAGTACTTTTACTTAACTACAGGATCTGAACACTTCCTGCACCACTGACTGACGCAGTGCTCGGGATATGCCTTCCTCGTAGTCCACGTATAACAGTCTCATCGCCCCAGAGACCATCAGACCCTCATTTGTGTCTGTTTTTGGTCATTTTGTGTCTTTTAGCTCAAACAATGAATGTCGATGTCATTTTAAAACAAGGCTCTGGCCCCCGGGGGCCGGTGCCCGCGAGGTCCGACCGGGAATCCGTGAGCGAATAGAGTAGATCTGATCAAATATTACACATGTAAGAATCTTATAATATTCATGTTAGACAAAGAGTGTAAAGGACTCAGAGTTCACCTTCACATTTCTGTAATATTCCTATAATGTTCCTGTTATTATTAACTTTTCACATACATCAATACAATAGTGTCATTATATTAAGACTCAACTATACCTATTATAATAATCGTATCATATCAAATTTCACCAGCAATTACACTAACCAGCAAAACAATATTGACATCAAAACACACCTAAGGGGATATTTATGTAAATATGATTCTGAACATATAATCATCTTGTCATATGAAGCTCATAACAGTAAGTACAAGAACGTAATTATTCCTACAACGTTCCCACAGCGTTGCTCGTCTAGACGCGACACTGAGTGGGTTTGGTGGTTGACCTCACGCTCTAATATTCTTATAATATTTTAGCGGTAACTAGACTAGAGTCATTAAATAGAGCTCAGGGCGAATTCATTGTATAAATACAGCTCTAATGATCTGATAATATTCATATTTAACTCTCAGTATAAGGACTGAACACTGACCTTTCTGTGTTTTATTAGCTGGAACGTTCTGGTAATATTTCAACCGCTATTACACTAATCAGTGAAACAACTGTCACATAACAAAACACTATATTATAGATAGAATCATTTCTAACATTCATGTTTCACCTGCCAGTTGAGCCCATATTATTTCTAAAACATTCATGTAGATATTGAGAGCACACACTGGTTTAGACTCGTCTAGAAAATTCCCGATTCAAGTCGGGATATATTTTTATCCTAAAACACAACTCATCATTTTATTATATTCCTTTAGGACTAATCACCCACATACTGTTACTCTACTTATTCTGATGTGTAAAATGAATACGTCTCTAACGTCTCTATCATGTCTGCATCTCTGGAACATTGGTACAATGTTCCCACGGTACCTGGCAGTGTGTGGCTCTCAGTAGTGACCTTCATGATCCATTTGTCCCTTTGTAACACACCTGTAATTCACCTGCTGTACGCATGACCGCATCTCACACACACACACACACACACACACACACACACACACACACACACACACACACACACACACACACACAGCACATGTGTCTGCTGCAGTGTCACGGCCCAGACCTCGGACATCTGAGATCACCTGGGATGTTTGACTGCAGGTACATTACTGGAGCTGAGGCTGGAAGGGAGTGGCACGCACACGCACACGAACGTGCGCGCGCGCGCCCGCAGACACACACACACACGCGCGCGCAAGTCAGTCACACGGTAACGTGTGTGTAATAAAAACGGTTCATACCGGTGAGGAAGACTCGGGTCGGCTCTGCGGGAGGAGATGAAGCAGCCTGCCTGTCTCTGTCTCCGTCTGTCTGTATTTCTGGTCTTATTCTGGCCCGGCTCTGTTCGGCTCTATTCGGCACGCTTCGTTTCGGTTCGGTCTGGAGCGGTCCGGACTCTCCCCTCCGACATGAATCCGGATCCAGCTGCAGGTTGGTCCAGCAGAATGAGAAAATCCGCAGAAATGAAGCTGCGCTCCTTCCCTCTGCGGCCGCTGCCAGACTGTCAAAGTAAAGGGACCGCAACACGCTCCGCTTCCGGACGACACCTTCGAAATAAAAGCCCAGGCGTCTCGGCGCAAAAACCGCCGAACCGGTTCGCACCGAACTCGCTGGAGGCCAGGAAAGAAGCCTTTACATTAGGAGCAGATCTGGGTCATTTACTGTCAATTGGATTTTTTTCCCCTCTGATGTCTGGTGTGCGTTGTTTGACGTTGGCCTCGGCGGAGGTCTGCGCTCCACTGAGCACGACTCCTGTCTGATCATCGTGTCAGTAAGGAGGCGGCGGGTCGTGCAGCACCGACGCTGCAGAACCTGACCTCGACTGACCTCGAAAACTGCTCTTTTATTTTGAAGGCAGGCGCAGTCCGCTTCCTCTCGCCTGTCTGATTAACACGCACACAGCGAGAGATTTGAATGAATTCAGCCCCACACGTGAATCAGGGTGAGGCGTCGTTGAGCGTCGGGGCTGAGGCCGCTCTCCGGTCCGACTCCACCGGTTCGCGGGTGGAACGGCGGATTTCTGAGGAGGCGGTAACGCTCTCGTTTCTCCGAGGACTCTTTGATCCGACGTGCTCGCGTCCTGCAGCGGCACCCAGCGGCCACGAGTCATCACAGCAGCCCCGTCGGTCGTTGAACATCCACAGCATCATTGATACGCGACTTCAGGTTCACAGACAGTTCATCCGTTTACCAAACGCACAGACACACAAAAAGACCACGAAGAGAAAAAAAAAAGGAGGTAAAGGGACAAAAAACCTCCAAAGAGACCGAAAACAAACCGAAGTCACAACAGAGCAACACCACTGACCAGCTGCAGGTTCACCATCACCATCCTCCTCGACATGTGACCCTCCGTGTTGTATTAGTATCAAATGATAACAATAACCTCTGGAATATCATCGGGCATCTGCAGCGTTTTCAGTTTTCCCGATGGAAACAAAGCTTCGGAGTGAATGGGCGGGAAACCTTCAGATATTTGAATGATGTCTGGTGGGAGTGATACTAACCTTTACCGCCTGGTTCAGCGGCGCCGGCGTTCAGTCCGCTTGCGTAATAGTCACACGGGCGTGATTAGAGCAGAAACCCGCTCATCGACCCACGAACCGCTGGAGTCCGCCCGGCGGACCAGGCCGGAGAGAGGCCTCAGCTCTGGCGCTCAACGACGCCTCACGCCGAATTCAGGGAGCCTTCGTGTTTGCCTGCGGTGAACTCTGTTCACGTCGTAGCGGCTGAGTCTCGTGACCGTTAAACAGGCGGTGAACCTCACGGTGAAGCTTCACCTGCCACCGGCACAACTTCTCAGACGAAGGTTTTCTAACCACTTTTAACTTTACCATAAATTCAAAGTCGTTCTCAAATTGCATTTACGTTTTTCTGCCTGACTTCAGGACTCATGAAAAGTGGAGGAGAGCAAGGACGTTTAGTCGGCCAATCGGCAGCCAGAAAGGAGCGTGGACGTCGCAGTTGTTTCTCCGTTGTTTTTAGTCCGATGATTTCATCGTTACCGTTGAAGCTCGCACGAGTCTGGATCCTCAGGTCCGCCATCGTACAACAGCCTTCACGGAAAGATGCAGAAATCCGCGGTGGCGCTAACAGTTAGTCGGAGTCAGCGAAGGTCGAGTTTAGCCTGTCGTTTTAAAGGTCTGCGCCACGACGTCGCGCCGGACGCCCTCCGGTGACCTCCAGCCGCGCTCCGTCGATCACAGTCGCCAGCGATGCTAACCGTTAGCCGGTGTAGCGAGCTGAGCGGCGTCGCTGTTTGGGGTCTCAGCCAGGACGGATTTGCTCAGGGAATCATCTCTTTTTGGTTGGTTTCCGTCTCCTCACCACCACTCGGGCCCCGGGGCCCCCCCTGCCCAGTGATGCATCCAGGGGTGGAACGGCTGCAAATGAGCCGGGACCCTGGAGGGGGGGGGGCGGCTGAGGGGGCCCGGCAATCAGTCAGGCCGCCCCTGCTCCTCCTCTTCCTCCTCCACGCTCTCAGACAGACAGAGGGAGCTTCAGCAGCAGGAGGAGGACGAGCTGCGAAGAGGAGGTCCCACGTGTCTGAGGAGGAGAAGTCCACTGAGGCCGACGGGAGGAGCGGGAGGAGCGGGAGGAGGAGCCCCGCTGATCAATGTGCTGATTATTCAGGTGAAGCTGCCGTGAAGCACGGGACCTGCTCACTTTCTCCTTCAGTCTGGTTTCTGGAGTCCAGGAGGTGGGAGGAGAAGCAGCGGAGCGGTGAGTTGGTTTTCGCGGTCTCTGCCTCCGGCACCGCACCTCGTTACCGCGGATTCGTGTCACACCTGCTGCTTTAACCCGGTTTAACCGGCGCGCCCACGCGTTTTCGGGAGACTTGTCTTTTTCCCGTTTTTTAAACAAACGGACCCGAAGTCTCAGGTGGGCGGAGTCAGCGCTTTGACCCGGGCCCCACGCGGCTGGGGCCGGTTCGCCCCCGCCACCACGAACCGAACTAACGGACCCGACAGCGGCTGCGTTTACACGGAGAAATCCGGCGGTTGAACGTCAGTCGGTTCCGATGCTGATGTCCTGCTGGGACCGTCAGGTTAAACCCATACCTGTCACAGCCACAGAACCGGATTTAGACTCTGGTCCAGGTCTCAGCGTTTCCAGATATGTCAGGCTGAAGTTTGATTAAAATGTGTGTAAAATTAGCGGTGGAAGGAAAACTCAGGTCTGTCACATAAGGGAAAGTACAGCAGCGTTTTCTGCAGCAGTAGTGAAAGTATCTGTAATTAAAGTCCTCACTGTGTCCTGACAGGTCTGGTGTCTGACTCTGTCTGACATTATTAGACCGTTCATACCGATCTCTGATTTTGCTGTTTGTGTTGTGAAGTATCGCTGCAGTTTGTGTCTCTTTGGGTCCCAAACCCTTGTTGAGAGGAACCCACCTGAGAAGTTTAGAGCGGACATGTCTCTGTGGTGGAACACGAGAGGGAAGCAGAACTGCACACAGGCCTTATAAAAGACGTCGGGAGACAAAGCGCTTTGGAGCCACTGCGTCACTCTCTAACCAGGTGGGGTGTTTAACAAACTCATCGTGTCACTGTTGGTGTGAACTCTTAATCTGAAAGGTCCACTGATGAGACAGGACGTTGTGTCGGTCCAGGACGTCGGCTGCGGGTCTTTAAGGCCAGTGAGTTGTGAGGTGGAGCCGATGTGGATCAGGCTTGTTCCAGCACGTCGCCCATCACTCTGTCTCTTGTTCATGGTCTGACCCTCCTCGGACCGGGAGCCCCCCACCAGCCCTGTTGTTTCAGAGGTGCTCCGGTCCAGTCCTCTGGTCTTCACAATCTGGTCCTTGTCAAAGCGGTTCAGGTCTTTACACCTGCACGTTCCTCCCACATCCAACACGTTGACTACGAGAACCAGCCGTTCACCCACCGTCGGATAAAACCCAGAGCTCGACCTGAGCTGTTGCTACGGGATGTTGAACGTTGTTCACTTCATCTGTGACCGGTCAGAACCTTCTGGACCACTGGTGTATTTCCATCAAGTTCTCCACGTGGTTTCCCATCATCTGAGCTCTGACTGCAGCTCTTTTAACCACCTCGTCTCGCCGCGTCCTCTTCTTCTGCGGTGGCTTAACGGCAGCGACCGGAGAATCGGCTCCACCGGCTGTCGATCGGCTCACATTCACACAACAGCAGTGGAGGGAAACCAGACTCCACTGGTGTTTTTGAGTCAGGTTCAACTTTTTTTGTCGGAGCCCGTTGTGTTGCCCCCCACACACACCAGCAGACACACACCAGCAGACTGGCCTCAATCAGCTCAATGAGAGGGCTGTGTTTTGCGAGTCAGACCTGGAGGTGGTGGGAACCTGGCCTCAGAGTGAGGCGGTGATCTGGTGGATGAACCTACATGTGTGACCGGCCGTTCATCCACCCGAGCTTCAGCGTGTTGGTCAGAAACATGTTGTGTTTCACAGAGCAGAGTCTGTCCAGTCCCGGTTCTGGACTGTCGAGGTTGACGCTGATATCGATATTTAGGAGTTTAATTAAATCTGACAACAACTTCTTTACCTGATCTTCTTGAGCTTCATCTTTTCAGTAGATCTAGTACCTGGTGCTTAAACCGAGGTCTCCCACTGTACTGAGGCTTTAGTCCCGTCCCTCATTTGCGCAGTCAGTCGCTTTGGACAAAAGCACCTGACAGATGAGTCAGTGTAATGTAATGTTCTGACCGGCCGACGTATAGACGGGTTTCTGAGTGAGGCTCCAGCAGGCAGGACGTAGAAACAAGCTCGGGACTGAGTGTGTTTGGTGCTTCACAAACCACAAGGAAACGTGTCGATCAAGGAGCAGAACCGGATCCAGTGGTCGATGCTTTTGCACAGAAACTGCAGGAATAAATGTGAGTGTCAGATGAAAATCTGCCGGGGGGGGGCAGGAAGTACTGAGGGTTGGGTTGTAAACAGGAGCTAGCAGGCTAACGGCTGTAAATCAACAGAGGCGCGCTGTCATCAACCTCTGACACTGTCCGCACTCGCTCTCTGTCAGACTCGGTGATCGGTACTTTGCTGGTCAGTTCGACGTGTGTTCAGAGCTCCTGGTCCCTCGTAGCGTTGTCACTGCTCTACCTGCCGACAGGTGTCTATCAAACGTGGTCTGTGGTAAATGTGAGGATTCGCCTCTAAACACCCATGTGACTGGTTTCCGGCGAGTTGCTCATACCCGCGTAGCTGGACACGTGCCAGTAGAACGGGACGGACAGACCATCGGACGCTTCGAGCCCGCGCTGGGTCGGCGGTTTGCAGTCTGTTAGAGGGCGGGTGCATCACCTGAGGATTTTATTTTTGAGAATTCTGCGTGTAAAAGCGCTGACTGGTCCTTTAAAGGAGCTGAAGCATGCTCTCAGTGGTAGGATGTGGGAAACGGTGTCAGCGCCTCCAGGGTTTAGTTGTGGAGGATGTTTGTGAAACGCTCAACTGACCAGAAGGAATCTCCTCCGATTAAAGATCCAGCCGGAAGATGAACCCTGGAGCATGCTGGGAAGTTTTCTCTAACTTACCTGTGAACTTTCCTCCCACAAGCTGCTGTTTGACCTGATCCCTTCTTTTATTTAGATGTGTTTTTGTCATTTTTTGTCAATAAGGTGACAACACTGGCGTCATGTGATGGTTTCTGCTGTTTGTGTTGACGAGATGCAGGAGTTTCTCTTCTGGGATCCTGCTTGAAATAAGACCAGTGCATAATCACTGTTGGGTACTGGGGGGGGGGGGGTCGGGTCACGCTGCCCCCAAATAGATGAAAAATGGAAATACAGCACGCCCCCGACCCCACGATCGTCTTTTAACGACCACTCATTCTTCGGTGTCAGACGTACCGTACACGGTGCAGCAGTTTCTTCACGGCGGCTGAGGGGCAAAGTTCACAAACTGCAGTTCAAACATGCGAGAAATCAAATTCAAAATGGGCAGATGAAAAGACTTCAGCGCGGCTGTCAGATGTCGTGTTAGAAATAAAAGGGCAGAGGGAGGAATCGAAAACAAAAGGGAAACAGAACGACCAATAAAAACCAGCAAAACCAGAATACTGCACATGCGGACGCAGCAGAAGCATCTAGTTGTTGCTGTTTAAAATATTGATAGAGGATGGAACAGATGAGTTTTGGTAACGGCTCATTTTTCATTTTGCTGCTCTGAACTGTGGCCAGAAGGAAAACGCAGCGAGTCTGGATAAAGAGGAGATCAACACACGGAGCCAAGCTGGAACTGAAACCAACAGCGCTTCCTGTACGAGTCTGAGTAAGTCGGTTCTGAACATTTGGATGTTGGTTCAATTCTGACTCTGCCGTTGATCCAGCCTTAGAAATCTGAAGCATCCCTGATGCTGTGTGACGTCTTCACCAGCTTCCTGGTCCTGTGTCCACGCCTGGCTCCTCACCGTCGCTCACCTTTACGCTTCCTGCTGTAGCAGAGGAGGTTCGGCCCAAACTCAGAGCGGACACATTCCTCCTCAGTTACTCGCCAGTCGATCATCGTTATCGTGGGAGGTTTTTTTTTTTTTCTTTCGATAATCATCGGGATCGTTTTATGGCCCTTGAACTAAGAGTAGATGAAAGTCCGTCTCTACCCGCTTGACTCTGTAGTTTTCAGGCTCAGGTTGTCTGAAAGTCTCACTGAAGATGTGGCTCTTCCCTGGAGTCGATAAAATAACTTAGAAAACACCAACGGGCACTAACGTTGACAAACTATCAACCAATCTGCCGCTGCGAGTCTGGACAAACAGCAGGGAGGAAATCCACATGTTCGGTGACCCCAGAACAGGAGCCAGACACTTAAGAAACCAACTCCACTTTATATTAAAATGTGTTGCCTTGGAACCTCAGGTTCTCCGAAGGTTTTCTTTCTGCGTGTTTACTGGATAATGCTCCTTCAGAGTGAGGAGCAGCAGGAAGGAGAGAGAGGAAGCTGAAGTTTTCCTCCTGATAATCAGCTCTGTTAATGACATGTGCAGATGGGCGAGAGAGCTTCAGCGACCTCTGTCTCTCTCTCAGAAGAGCTGATACTGGCTGTGTGTAAAACAACTAACCTGCTGACTGGAAACATTCACATCAAGCTGTGTGTCACCGGCCTGGTATCTGTGTCGTGGTCTGGTTTCAGCGTCCGTGTGAAACCAGCTGAACGTCGGTAGAAACTCGTTTATCGATCGTCTGTCGGCTGCTCTCTTCGCTCTTTGTTCATTAACTGAAAACTCCGATGTTTGACTGATTCACTTGTTTTCTCTCAAGGTGAAAAACACCCGAGTCCTGCTGGGAGAACGTTACTTTATCTGTGAATGTATGTAATGTCGGAAGTTCAACCGTGGATGGAACAGGCTTAGCGCAGGGGCCCGAGAGGTCAGGGGCCCCCGAGCCAGAGCCTCCACAAGTAGTGACTGTTGATATTTCCTGTTTGAAAGGCATAGAGCACAAAGAGACAGGTTGTTTTGTGTCCCTTTCGGTCTGGGGGGGGGGGGGTCTGCCGCCACGTCTGTTTTCCTATGAAGAGAGAAATGTGCCTGGAAACATTCAAACCATCAGAGGATCGGCACCGCAGCACCACTGTGGACTTAATAGGAAGCAAAGGTGGACTTTACGGTTAAAAACTGTATTTTGAATCAGACGAAGTGGGGTGTATTTAGCAGCTGTTTACCATGTAAGGCAGCGGAGACTTAGCATAGCTGAAGTGTGACAGCGGGCTGCCGCTGTTTGCTCTGAAAACACAGATAAAACTGTCTGGTCCCCCAGCAAACCTCCAACCAGCACAACATGAGCTCAGCCTGAATGAATGGAATCACTGATGGCTGACGGAGTGCTCACACTGAGCATGCTCAGTGACCAGGAGCTGTAACCCCAAGCCCCCAGGAACAGAGTCCATCTATGTGGTCATCAGGACCTGCCCGATCATCACGAAAATAGCCCAGTTTTTCATTTTGCCTGATATAAATTTAAGATTCAGTGTCATCAGATGATTTCAGAGACTGATTCAGTGGGACGTCCACTTCCTGAGGACATCGTGATCTCTGATGTCCTTCCAGAATAAAGCTCCAAAAATCCACCGAGAAACCAGAGGAAGAAGAGGCTGCAGAACTTCATTCAGAATCTTCCTGTTTTTAAGTTTCCTTCAGTATCACAGTGACCCGGTGACGGTTGTCTGAACGTCCACGGCTACACTGAGAACAGGAGCTGATCACAGCCGGTTCAGCAGCTTTTAACGGGACAGTTTGACTACATGCGATCAGATAAAGGCTGAAACAACACGGCTCGAGTTGTTGCTCACAGTGTAACTCACTGACTGCGTGGCAAAATCATACCTCCTGTTTACATACCCCAAAGCATCATGGGAACTGCAGTTCCAAAACAGAGTGTTGTTAGTTTCCAAGTAGAAATAAGACAACAAATAATAACAGAAGTGACACAATCAGTTGATATGAACTTTTCTCATGAAGACGAACAGTTGAAATGGATGAAAGTTGAGTCTGAGATGAATAAGGATCAGTTTGGGAATGACTCATCATAGACTTAGTCTCCAGCTGAGATAAAACCAAAACTAAACTAAAAACTGATGAATGAAACTAAAAAATCTCTGAACTAAACACACACTGAACATAAACTGAGATCCTGAACCAGAGAAGAAGGTAAAAATATTTCTTAAAAAGTTGAACTGATTCTGGCAAGGGGTCAGTGCGTTCTTCTGTTCAGGTCAAACATGCAGCGAGTCACATGTTAACATGTTCACACACATGATGTTTTTCATCTACACGTCTTTGATCTGTTCATCCTCACACACACACACACACACACACACACACACACACACACACACAGACAGACAGACGATGTGATTTTAATGTCGGTCTATATTTTTTCTTTCTGACAGCAGGATGAGTGACGTGCGGTTAGCTTCAGCCTCCTCCACCGTATCCAGGGTAACAGGCCCAACACCAGGATGCAGTTCCCGCGGCAACGAGCCTCCAGCCTTCGTCCTCCCTCCACGCAACTCCCGGGTGACCCTGGGGGGAGACGCCCGACTGGAGGGGAAGGTGGGACACTCTGTTTTTAGGGACGAGTTTCAGGATTTATCAGTAGTACTCAACAGCTTGGCACTTTATCAATACTCTGATCAGTGGGTTTTTATTACTAAAACGTACTTATCTTTAAAAAAATGATTATTAGAAACAGAGAAAATTCAGCACAGGATTAGAATTTATTATTATTAAAATACTTCTAGAGCAGCAGCAGTAATGTTTACACCAGCAAAGTCCCAATAATCACAGTAAAATCTCCACGGAAAACAAACTGAAAATCTAAATAAAATAAATAACATGACATTAAAACACTGAGTGAAGTTTAAAGGCGCTACATGTAAGTTTCTGCTATCGCTACATAGCCAACATTAGCATTAGCAGCTGTTTACTCACCAAGAGCTTCATCCATCGTTGTATTTACAAGACCAGAGGTTAGAATCTGTCCTCTGAGCAGAGCTACTGCCTCGTCCTCTCCTGTTGGACTGAGGACGCTACAGAGACAGGAGGCATCGGGGCTAGCTGGTTAGCATGCTAACGTCACTGAAAAAAAAAAAAGTGAAAGAAATAGAAGAAAAACAAGAGTTAACACCGAGTCAAATAATGAATTTGGAGACTGGTGAGTAAACAGCTGTTAATGCTAGCGTTGGCTATGTGAGGGCTGAGGGCCCTCTGATAGTTTTCAGTCAGAAGATCTTTTGTTGCTTTAATCCCTGAACACAGAGGGTGAGGCAGCGAAGCCGGAGTCAGTCAGTTAATCTCACTTCAGATCAAATGATCAACATCCGTTTAGTGGTTTTATCCCTGTAGCAAGGCACCATTTAATCCACAAACATGGCTCCATTTTAAAAGAGAATGGAGTGGACGGGATGGGGGGTCCGGGGGGAGAGAGCTGAGACAAACAGGTGAATGCAGGTGTAAAAACTACAGGAAGTTGGTTGTTGTAGCAGTGACACGCTGATGTGAACATGTTGACATCAGGCCTCCCTCTGGTTTCTGGTCATTTCCAGTTGAGAAACGCGACGTGTGGCTCCAGGTTTTAAAATCGTGTCAGTCCGGTTAAAGCCTGCGTTTACTGAGGAGCAGAGCAGGATGTGAAGAGGGGGATTAACATTTCTTCAGTCCTGTGACCGACTGCATCCTGACGAGAAGCAGTCAACCACACACACTCAGAGAGACACACACACACTCGTTGTTCCTTGTTCTGTTTCTCATTGTTTTATTTTGTCTTTGAAGTGTTTTAACTTGCTCTGACTTTAATCACCATTTTGTTCTTTTATTCGGGTTTGTGTTTCATTTTCTCAGTTTTAACCAGTTGAAGACCAAATAATTTTCACACTTTTAGGTAGAAAACAGACCTGAGGAGTTTTATGAGGGCTTCACATTTCTGCCTCAGGCTCCACCTGCTGGTGGGAAGGATGTTGTGTATGTATGATCCCACAGCACCTCAATGCACCGTCAGAGATAAAACAGAGAGACTGATGGATGTGCAAGGCCTCATGGGAGTCGAGCCTAAAGACACCAATCAATCGAAACATCTGTCCCCCGCATGCTGCACACATACACCAACAGGCTGCTCATTCTATATTTGTGAGGACACTCGTTGACATAATGCCTAACCCCCACCCTTACCCTGACCCTGACCCTGACCCTGACCTAAACCTGGTTCTAACCTGAACCCTGAAACCAGGTCGGAACCCTCAAACAGCCCTTTGAAGGTGTGAGGCCCGGACAAAATGTCCTCACTTTTCCAGATGCAGAGCAGATGTACGTGTTGTGCAGAACATCAGCTTTGTGTCAGACTTTCTTCTTGAAACACTCAACATGTGTCAGCACTGGAGAAATGTGAAATGATTCCTGCTCTGTTTTCTTTTTGTCTAACACGACTGGAAGATCCAGGTCTGACTTAGTGAGAACTCTTGAGTTTTGTTAACCCTGAATTTGAGGCAAACTCTGACCCTCAGATCCAGAAACAGAACCGAATCCTTTTCTTCAACACACCGACGTTCTCTCTGTGTCCTACTGTCTGACACCGCCTCTCATTTCCTCTTTCATACAGTCCACATCACAGGTCATTAAACTTTATTGTTTATCATTAAATTTTACGTTGGGAGGAGATCAAGGACCGTCTTTACTGACTGCTTGCTTTTATGCAGAATCGGTGATCTCGATCCTTAGCGTCAGATATTACACATGGTGTGTTCACGGTCGGCACTCGTGGACAGACTTTGAGACAACGGGCCCCTGGACAAAGACATGTTAAAGGCCCCCACCGTCCAATGTGGGAGCAAGACCCCAGACTGAAAGCAACCACAAAGAGACACGAAACATTTTAGGTGGTTGTTCTTTCTCTTTGTTGTTGTTTTGTCTCGTTGGTGGTTGTCCTCTGGCTTGGGGGCCCCGACCTCGGGGGCCCCTGGGTCTATGCCAGTACACCATAGCCCTGTTCAGTGATCCTTCTATGACCGCACTGAAACGTTTACTGTCCATCAGTGCAGTAATTTCTGTATAAATACAAGAAATTGCATGAAGCTTTAGACACGCGAGACACCGATCGATGAATAATCCTTTGTCTTGCTGTGATTGGTCCTGTGATTGGTTCCTGTCATGGTTATCACATCAGTGAGGATGTTTGAGGTGCAGATGTGAAAACTTTTAGATGTTTTAAAAGTTGAGTTAGCTGAGTTCAGTATAACACAACACAGTTCACCTGCGGCACAAACTCCGTCCTCCGTGAAGATCCTACAGGTGAACCACCAACTGAACATTACAACCTTCATGAAGGAGGATTATTACTGGACTGACTCAGTGTTCAGTTTATGTTCAGGTCCACCAAGCTCAGACTGAGGGTAAAGTTTTTTACAATATGTGTCATATTAAAACATATACTGTACATTTTTTCATTGAAAAGTCCGGCGACCCCCCAACTGAAATGATCTTCGTTCTGCTCTCCAGAGGATGAACCTGTAGATTTGAATGACTCCATGATGTTTCCTCAGGACAAACTTTAGATGTTGAACATCCCGACGGGTCAGACTGAGAAAAGAGAGAACCTCAGGAATAAGTGATGCAACTCGTGATCTGGTTTATTCCCCGACCCTGAACTGCGCTTAGCCAGAAAGCTGTTCAACAGGGGTCAGTTCACCGTTAATGAAACACCTGTGCTCTGTCTTTCAGGTGCGTGGTCATCCCGAGCCTCAGGTCACATGGTACAGAGAGGGGAGGGCTATGATTGGTGGAGAGCGCTGTGTTGTGGAGCAAAGTGGGCGGGGCAACTTCAGTCTGGTGGTGAGAAGGGTCAGAGAGGACGACCTGGGACGTTACACCTGTCAGGCCACCAATGAGGCGGGGAGTCGACAGGTTACCGTGGAGATCCTTCTGGAAGGTAACAAATACCTGCTTTACTAATACTACTATTGATACTACTGGTAATGCCAGGATTACTTTTGTTAATACTCCCACTGATAACACTACCTAAGCTACTACCGCTACTGCTATTACTACTGCTGCTACTGCTATTACTACTGCTGCTACTGCTACTGCTGCTACTGCTACTATTACTGCTATTGCTACTGCTGCTATTACTATTACTGCTATTACTACTGCTGCTACTGCTATTGCTACTGCTGCTACTATTGCTCCTGCTACTGCTGCTACTATTGCTACTACTATTGCTACTACGATTACTATTGCTACTACGATTACTACTGTTACTACTATTGCTACTACGATTACTATTACTACTGCTGCTGCTATTACTACTGCTGCTACTGCTGCTGCTATTACTACTGCTGCTGCTATTACTACTGCTGCTACTATTGCTCCTGCTACTGCTGCTACTATTGCTGCTACTGCTACTGCTGCTACTATTGCTGCTACTACTACTGCTGCTACTATTGCTGCTACTACTACTGTTACTACTATTGCTACTACGATTACTATTACTACTGCTACTGCTATTACTATTGCTACTGCTACTGTTGCTACTATTGCTACTACGATTACTATTACTACTGCTACTGCTATTACTACTGCTGCTACTGCTGCTACTATTGCTCCTGCTACTGCTGCTACTATTGCTATTACTACTGTTACTACTATTGCTACTACGATTACTATTACTACTGCTATTACTACTGCTACTGCTATTACTACTTCTGCTGCTACCACTGCTACTGCTACTAATGCTGCTACTATCGGTATTACTTCTAACAATACTACTCAGAGAGATTTCCCATTAACTTTATTGGAAAATGAACAGAAAGCTCTTTGGTCTTAGTGTCACGGTCATTTTTATCTACTGAATATTTATAACTTTCAAAACTTTTTCATAAGTTTTTTGCAGCAGTTTACACTGTAAAATGTCCCAAACTGATATTTCTCCCAGCAGTGTTAACTGTACTTATAACTGACAGGAGTCCACCATTAATGCCGTAATCTTCCAAACATGACCTCAGTGATATTCCTCATAAAACCTAATGTGTGTGTAGGTTTGCTTTCCTGCGTCGTAAACAGCTCTACAGGAGCTTCCAGTTTGTTAAACACAACCAGACTGAGCTGGAGGGTTTTTACTGTCCAACCTCAGTCAAACTAAAGTAAACTGGACTAACATGAGCCACACTACAGACCCTTTTATCAAACTGTATATTACTGACTCATGGGCCTGTCACTGGTCCTACGATGGGACTTAAAGTAGGACCTTACTCCCCACAGCTGTATTTAAACAAACTCTTAGTTACTGAGCAAATCAGGCAGCTCGCTCTCATGCACACCCCCATGACAGGTACACAGAGAGGGCCGGTAAAAATAGCGTGTTTGACGGTCCCCCGGACCACCGACGTGGCGGCCCACCAGGATTGGTCCCGGTCTGCCCGATGGCTGGTCCGACTATGGAACGGGGGAGGAGGGCCCAAAGAGTGCTTTCCTAGTTTCTTATGATAGGGGTCGATACCCCAACTCTCTGGTTACATGCTGCCCCCATTTGGTTTGGAGTATAAACCAGACAGTTGGCCACTTCTCACAAATTGCCCCGTTAACAGGTCAGGGCTGACGACTGTGTGGTGTTTTATTCAAATGTTAATAATCCTTTGTCATGTTCCAGAAGAAGAAAACTCTGGATTTACAGGACAGAAGTGAAAAGCAGTGTAAATTCTCTGCCGGACACCGAGTCCAGTTTTTACATACTGACTGGTTTTTAGTTGCTTTTGTACGATTTGAGGCATAGAAATTATATTTTGTTATTTCTCCAGCATTAATTTGTCCGGTTCTGACCAGCAGCTCCTGTAAACTTTTAACTGAGGTGGAGGCAGAGAGTCACATCAGGATCTTGAGAGAAAACCAGATACATGTTTGTCGTTCAGATTGAACAAATTCTCATAGTGGAACGCAGCAGAACGATGCATCTACAAACACCTGAACGGAAAGTGTGACCGTTATTTTGATCAGAGATCATTTAAAAACATTTTTCCTCTGTGTTTCACACTGGCATTTTGTAAGAAAATTACTAAAATAATTATCAGATTATCAAACTAGTTGGCAGTTCTCAGGTGGTGTGGGACAGGTCTGCTTCCTGTTCCCAGAGACCAGCAGCGTTCTGTTTTTATTCTCCACATATCTGAACAAAGTCCCAGAAACCTGCGGCTCTGCTCCAAATCTGTTCTTTGAAATCAGCATGTAAAACTTTTCTCTTTTGCGTTTTATTAAGTTAAATCTGGGACGATTTATGCAGATCTCGTCTTTCCTGTTTAATCTGTTTCATTGTTTTAGCTCATTTTTATTTTAGTCATTGAAATCCTGTTTAAATGTGTATTTTATATTGCGTGTTCATTCTCCATCTTTTCTTGATGTCTCTGATGTCTTGTATGAAGCACTGTGAATGGCCTTGTTGTTGAAAGGTTCTGAGCTAATAAAGCTGCTTCCTGCTGAAATCACTGCAGCTGTGATCTTGTTTGGATTAAGATGGAAAGTGTTCTGCTGGTTCTCTAAAGCTCTCATGTTTTTCCACCTGCAGAGAATTCTGGGAAGAAATATGGCCTCCCGTCCTCCATGAAAACAGGGTGAGCTCCTCTCTTCCTGTACCTGTCTTCTGTCAGCTCTTTCACGTTTCTCTGGACGTTGAAGATAAATGCAGACAGTTTGTAGAGTCGCGGCGGATGAACGAGGAGCCGTAACTCCTCCTCAGCGTGTTGGAGGAGGAGGTGCAGGCTCAGACTTGCTCTTTAAAACGGTCCCCAGAGGTTCTACTCTCAGAAACGTTCAGTCTGACAGTGAACCCCCCCCCGCCGCTGCTCTGATCACACTAGCAGATACTCGCTCTTGTTGCCTTCAGAGTTATTTTCATAATAAAACAGCAACACGTGTCAGAATGTGACCTCCTTTTTTCTGAGGAGAGAGAGATCAGCACGTTAAAGGGCCAGTCCTGTGCTTTCAACCACTTGTCCAGTAAATCTACCTGCAGAGACCTGAAAGTTGCTCAACATAACGAAACACACGTCTGCGCCAGGTGTCATTAAACTTACTAAACCTCTCAGATTCTCCAAACAGCTGCTGAGTCCAGCGGAGAGGAGAGATGTTGACATTTTCATCTAC
This sequence comes from Xiphias gladius, assembly GCF_016859285.1. NCBI lineage: Eukaryota > Metazoa > Chordata > Actinopteri > Istiophoriformes > Xiphiidae > Xiphias > Xiphias gladius. The sequence goes on along the minus strand of NC_053415.1, from coordinate 28,409,660 downwards.
TGTAGGTCACACTCAGGTACCACTGTGCCTTCATAGTAACAGCAGCAAGTGATGTGAGGATGTCTGCCCCAGGTTATACCTCTCAGGCTGCATAGAGGCCACTGCTTCTCCCTCTGACTGGTGGGAGTTGGACCTGCTATTGAATATCAGTCAAGAATAATGCAGTAAAGGAGAGAGGCAAATACAATATTTGTCTATAAAGTACCAGGTCTCTATAAACAAACTTTTCAGTTTAATTACTTTTTTTTTTTTTTTTTACTAGACTGCTATTAATTTGAAAAGCCTGATAACAAATTCCATTATAAATTGTCATTTGCTAGGTAAATGCAGGAAATGGCACTTGCACATTTTTTTATTTATATTTTTTTTGCTTGTAGTAATACAACTACTGCAAATATTATTGACAAGCCAGAAACAAATCTAGTGATGTTTGGACTTCAGCCCAAAATGAAAACGTAGCGACAGCCTTGATGGAGCTGAGCACAGCTGTTTTGTTCCCAATGATTTCACCGTGTGGGAGAGCTCACCTGTTCACCTGTTCACTGTGCAGAAAGCAGTTAGGTTAGTGAGGCTGCATTCAGATCACAAAGTCACATCAGCAGGTTTAAATCACGAATGAGCCCCCGCTCAGAGAGGAGATCCACAGTGTGGATCCCGCTGCTCTGTGACGACCACAGATATTTAATGAAGTCAGAAGAAAGCGGCTACAGTCCACGCGGCCTGACACTGGATTTCAAGGCTTGGGAGAAGGCGGTGTGTCCAGGAAGCTATGGCACCGTTTTCTGAGTACGTGATGGTCTCTGATGAATACACTGATGAGCCAAACATTATGACCACCTGCCTAATATCCTGTTGGTCCAAAACAGCTCCAACCCACTGAGACATGGACTCTACAAGACCCCTGAAGGTCCCTGTTGTATCAGGCACCGAGGCACCAGCAGCAGATCCTTTGGGGTCTGTAAGTTGTGAGGTGGAGCCAATGTGGATCAGACTTGTTCCAGCACATCCCACAGATACTCGACTGGATTGAGATCTGGGTAAGTTGGAGTCCAGGTCAACATCTGGAATTCTTGCCGTCCCTAATCCCGGTAAATGGTTCACAGTACCCAACCGTCTACATGAAGTAAAAGACCACCTTCTTCCTCTGCTCCAAGGTCCGGTTCTGATGCTCCCCTGCCCATTTTCGACCGTGGACAGGGGTCAGCGTGGAGACTCTGGCTGGTCTGAGGCTACGCAGCCTGCGTGTTGTGACACATTCGTCCTGTAACCGTCATTAAAATTTCCTGTGACTTGTGCCACAGTAGCTCTTCTGTCGGTTCGGGCCAGAAGGGGTAGTCTTCGTTGGCCTCGTGCATCGCTGAGTCTTGAACCCCATCCCCCTCTCTCTCTCTGATTCATGGTCTGACCCTCCTCTGATCACTCACCATCTGATTAAAACCCAGAGCTCGAAGTGAGCTGTTGCTACGAGATGATCAACGTTGTTCACTTCATCTGTGACTGGTCAGAACCTTCTGAATCACTGGTATTCACTGTTGAGAGTATCGCATGGTGTGGATCATAGTCTGGAGGCTGGGCTCTCTGAACTGATGAACTCTGGCTTTTCTTCAGTTAAAGGTATTTTGTTGTTAACATCTTGAGTCATTTTTTCCTTTCCTTCTTCATCACCTCAAAAGGACATAGGTTAACGTGTCTTTGTAATTAGATTGGATATTTAACATCAACATTACAGATCCACATACTGTGACCCTGGTAACTTTACAAAGCTTTTACCAACTTTATGGGATCTGAAATGATCATACTCATGTAAACTAGCTACAGCTGATATCTGTTATGTTTGGTTGGTTGGGGCACTGTGCCATGGCATCCTGGGTAAAACCACCTACTCCTGAGCTTCAGAATCCAATGATTATCATTCTACACTTGTTGCAGAAAAGAACAGTCTGAAAATAGATGTTTCAGGTGTGACAGTTGTTAACGCTGTGATAGTCTGGCCCAGTTTAGTTTCTAAAATTCTCGTAAATGATTGTTAATAACTAAGATATAGACGATCCTAACCATTCAAATTCATGCAAGAAACATGAACATTGTGCAGCATGTTGCGCAGTCTCTCTCAGCACCCCCAGCTCTGTCCGACTTCCAGCAGACAATGAGTAACTGTCTGGTAATCACCCACAGCTGTTTTCTCACCAGTGTGAAAAAGTAAACAATGAGTCATGCTCGTAGAACTCCTTTTCCCATGGTTCCAGGTGTCACTCTGCGGTCCCGGCGGTGGAGAACAGGACCGGTATTTGGGGCGAGAGTCCGCCGAAGTTTATCACCAAACCGAACCGAGTGTTTGCCAAGCTGGGACAGAGCGGGAAATTCTCAGCGAAAACAACAGGACGTCCCCAGCCACGGGTCACATGGTACAAGGTAGGAGGAGGTTAACTCAGACCTTTTATGATGTCACTGTAGCAGGAGGGGGAGGGAGAGAGTTGAGGCAAAGACGCTGCGTGAGGAGAATGGGACAGGTGTGTGCAGGTGTTCTATTAGCTATACCGCTTTGTCCTTTGAGGGTCGCGGGGGGGCCGGAGCCAGTCCCACCTTACAGAGAGGCGGGGTCCACCCTGGACAGGTCACCGGTCTACCACAGAGACAGATGGATGGAGACAAACAATTCACGTCAAACAACCAGTCATGCTCACATTAAAGTCTTTGGACTGTGGGAGGAAGCCGAAGCCAGAGCCGTCTTCCTTTGAGGCAACAATGCTAACAGTGCTAACCGCTGAACCGCCGCGCCAATGAACGCGGTGGTCCAATGAACAACATACAATGTCTATATACAAGTCAGACAGTTTCTCAAGGCTGTAAACGAATATCTACATTTGAGACGTGAAGGATGATGTACACACGTTATTGCACAATGTGAGTTTTAACCTAGTATGAGAGTTATTAAACCGTTGGTGTTTGTTTATTCTTTGTCAGGGGGGGGCGGAGGTTCAGTCATGTGGGCGGGTCAGTATGTACGAGCGCGCTGGCCTTCACTTTCTGGAGATAAAGGAAGTTTGTGCAGATGATGTGGGAAGTTACACGTGTTCGGTCACCAACACCGCCGGAACGGCGACCGCCACCGCAGAGCTCCACGTCCAGGGTGAGTCAACCAATCAGAGTTCAGGGTTTCATTTCATCACTATGTCCGAAAAGGTGGAACGTGAAGTTCTGTCTTGATGTCTCCTGCTGTTTCTCCTCTTCAGGTGCTCCTGAAGACTCCTCCAGGTGAGTCCCCTCATTCACCTGCTTCATAGCTTTGTTCACGATGTCGGTGTCAAACTGATTCACTGTATCTGCGCATCAGTCATCTTTCTTCCAGGCATCATTTTATTCCGAATAATTGTCTTTACATTTTCATCCAACTCCTCAAAAATGCTTTAGATATAAGGATGGGTATTTAAGAGTAGAAATCTAGGCATAACTGTCAGAGTTGATTCTCCCTGCTAAAGATAAGGGGGAAGAAACAGCAGCGCTGAGGGTCAAATTTAGCGTTATCAGGTTTAAAGTTCAGTTTAACTGTTAGAGCTAATAGAAATGAAAGGAGAGTCCAAACTTAACGCTGCCATTAATGTGCTTTGTCAGACTTTATAAAACAGAGAGAGAAGAGAATTGACCCCCCCCCCCGAAGCTGAATCAGCTGTGATCAGCTCCTGTTGCAGTGTAGCCGTGGACGTACAGACAACTGTCACTGGGTCACTGTGATACTGAAGGAAACTTAAAAACCGGAAGATTCTGAATGAAGTTCTGCAGCCTCTTCTTCCTCTGGTTTCTAAGTGGATTTCTGGAGCTTTATTCTGGAGGGACATCATAATGAGATCATGAAGTCCTCAGGAAGTGGACGTCCCACTGAATCATATCAACGTGTGTTTCGTGTCTCCGAGTTCAGGGCTGACTGAGGACTGATTGAAAGTACTCAATATGTAAAGTAATCAACTTACAATGCAGCAAACACGACAGTAACAAGGAGACCACCTTACAGATACAGCACTTCGGAGGCTCTTGTAGAACATTCACTCATCTGTGATCTTTAGGTCTTTAAGCTACTGCTCTCCGTAAACTAATGCTGAATCAATCGGTGATCAGAAATCAATCTGATCAGCCTTTTCCTTTCAGAAATGAGCCGACTGTCAGTCTTTCAATCTTTCTGAGGGGTTCTGCAGGGAACTGGAGGGTTAGAGCTGCTTTTATTGTCTCCCGAAAAACGAAAATATGTCTATGATTTATGGCTTTGCTGGAGAGGAAACAGAAATGTCACAAAAAAACAAAAACCATCGAGCTTTGAAAAACTGGAAATAACCACAGCACTGAGAAAAAGTGTCCCACAAACATGTAAATACTGGATGAACAATAATGACTCCAAGATGTTAGGAAACAGCCACGACAGTTTGGTTTAAAATCAATATGTAGATGAAAGAGGTGGTTTTCTGATACTGGTGCCTCCTCCTGCAGCAAAGATCCAGCAAAGATCACAAAAACCCGGACAGTGGACAGCGCTGGGCCCAGCGCTCCCAGCGCTCCCAGTGCTCCCAGTGCCCCCAACTCCCAGGCAGAGAAGCCCAGACCCAGGGAGAACCAGCAGCAGAACCCCGTCCCTCAGCCTGGACAGGCAGCCTCCTGGAGGAGCAGCCCACCTGTACAGCCCCCCCTGGTGGCTGAGAGGAAAACTACAGCTGCTCCGGTCACAGTAATATTGTTACTATGATTATTATTATTACTATTATATATCATCTTTTCTCCACAGCCATGCAGTGACTTAAACACACTTCAATTAAAGGTTGAAAACAGGAGATCTTACTGAAAACAACTGTCAAGCTGTGACAACTGTGTTGGACACATTCACTGACACTTACTACAAAGCAAAGAGACTCCTGAAACAAGAGTTAGACCAAAGGTGGTGCAAAAATTAGCCCAGTAGCCATGAAACTGGATTGACAGTAGTATAGACTAGCTGTCAAATTAGTGAGATTGTGTTTCGAGTCAGAAAGAAGCAAAATATCAACAGTAAGTTGTTCTAGGACGTTTAACACGGGAATTAATCTAGTAAACATACACATAGTTAGTCCACAAGATTAAAAGTAAAGAGAGTAAACTACACAACTGAACTTTAACACGATAGAGTTGTGACACTGGAGTTATTTCAAATAAAAGTCCCTTCGGTTTCCCGGTAGACTGTGTGTATCTAAACTCCTACTGCTTTCTAAACACGTACTGTACGTCCAATACAGAAACTTCATATTTCAGTATTTTTAACTCTTTCCTACAACAAGCTCATCTTTAACTGGACATGTGATGTTAGCATTGAGTTGGATCATACTGTATTTTTTCCTAACAATATCAAGATGCTAATATTAGCTACAAACAACTTTATAGCGTCTGTGTTTGGTAAAAATTCAGGAGATTGTTGCAAGAAGAAATTGGAATGATAATACAGAATGAGGAAACCACTATGGCACCGGCAGCACCAGCATTTTACATGCATATTATAGTGGAGTAAAACTATCAAGCGTAGTGAAATTAAAATACGCAGGTAAAGTACAAGTAACAGAATTTCACTTACAAGTTAAGTTAAGTTTCCCGGCGGTAAATGTAAACAGAGAGAACTGAAGTCCGAACACACACCTCCTATGATCGTATTACTCTGCTAGCTGCTGCGAGCCACCAGCTAACACCAGCTAACGGGGAAAATCAGTTTCATATGATGGGCTGGTTAGCTAGTCGCACCAAACCACATTTGACTGGATACTTTTATTTACCTGCCTGAAGTTTCTTTATTTCACTGTAGCTTAAAAGTCTGTCTTTCTGCAGGTCCAGTCAGTCCTCAGACCTGTTCCAGTTCAGACCGGTTCAGTGCAGCAGTCAGCGGCTGTTTCAGACAGCAGCAGGTACACGAAGCTAACACTAGCTATCGTTACGTTAGCTAACTAATATCGCTAGCTAAGGAATGTTAGTTAGCAGTGAAGGTCTGGGGTTTAACGGGGACTGAATTCTGATTTGAAAACGCCAAATAGAATTTGTGCATTTTACTTGAAAATGGAAACACTGTTATGCAGGATATTCTGCTTTTTTTAAATATTTTAATATCACTCTCCATGACCTAATTTAAAATTGTCTGTTGTTATTAATTTAATGTTATGTAGGCCTTTGGGCTGAAACTTCAGCTCAAATTATTGTTCTTAAGTGAATGGCAGCAACTAACAGTTATTTTCATTATCAATAAATCTGATTCTTATTTTCTCAGTGACAAGGTGAAGGCTTGAGATTTTTTTTTTTTTTCTTTTTTTTTTTAAGACCAAGAAAAGCAGCAAATTCTCACATTTTAAACCATTAAATGTTTCGCCTCATTTTTGCCTAATAAACATCTTAAACAATCGCTTGTAAGAATAGCTGCTGATTAATTTTCTTCAATCAACTAATGGTCGACCAATCGTTGCAGCTCTGCTTCAGGTTTGTCAGCTTTGTATGTTACAGTGCGAACCTGTCCGAACCGTTCAGTGTTTCAGTGCTGCTCAGTTATTTTCTGTGTGTTTCAGGGCGGTGAGGCGGCCGATGTCGGGGTCCAACCTGCGGTTTGAGGCCGTTCCTCTGGACCAGGAGGCCACAGAGGGAGGACAGGTGGGGTTCACCTCCCAAGGTAATTAAAACCTTTGATTATAACTTAAAACCTTAAATCTAAAATAATATGTACTCATGTTTCATACCGTACGGCTCCTGTCGCTTTGCGACATATTTTTTCATTGTGTGCTGTCGTCTGCAGATCAGCCTACGTACAGGACACTCACGATTAAAGTCCATAGACTGAAATAAAAACTAACCGTGGAAAGTGCTCATGAAGCGAAATGTGGATGTCAGGATTCTTAGTTACATCTGACGGAAAAAAGGCTTAATTCATTAAAGCTCAGTGGGTACAACCAAAGATCTGAAAACTGGATAAAATGAAGTACATGGAAGATCAAACTATAAATACAATGATTATTGTTTCCAATCATTTGTACGAAACTCAGGAGGTGCTATAGAGAAGGAAATGTGCAGGTATTTGATAAACTCAAAAGACAGAGTCCTACTCACAAACAGTTGTGGACAACAAACAGACTACAAAATTCTGATCATTTTTAAATGCAGTAGATGCGAGAACGTTTAAAACGTCAAGTATCTAAATAATTTCAGTTGAACCTGTGATGAATATGACAGGATGAGGCTCAGTGTGTTTCACTGAAATGTGCAGGAGAGGGCAGCACTGATCTGATTACACGCATGTGAGCACACGCTGTTTCACACAAATATGAAATATAAAGCCAAAGATACACTGTGTGAAACCTAAACACAACTTTTATCTACAGGAAGACCTTAAAGTGATACTGGTTTTTCAGTCTGAGTCTTTTACTTGTTTTTTTACACGAAGCCAAACTTCGTGGTCCCCTTCCTGTCGATTTGTTTTTTATTCATCCTCCCAGCAGAGACGCCTTCTGTCTGTCCTGACACTGATTCTTTTCTGATAAACATTAAAACACCAGAGAGAAAAAACAGACCGGCTAAAGGAAAAATCTTGGAGACAATCGGAGAGAACCAGCTGAAAGTGCTGATGTGGAGCTTTCACACACTCATCTCGTTTACATCTGTAGACCATAAATATGTTTGAAACTGTGAATGTTTTCAGTCATTTAAAAACACAAGCACAGAGACACAGAAACAACCTGAGATAAAGTCACTTGTGTAATTACGTGTACACTACGTGTAATTGGACTATAGATTTCTGTCTTTCCGCAGCTTCTAGTGAGACTATATTTGCTTTGAAGGCTGCAGGCCTAAAGGTGCAGACAGAAAACTTAGAGAGTTAAACCAGTAGAGACTCTGGACAAACTGCAGTAGAATAAAAGAGCTGATCTGGAAACAGTAGAGTCAGTAGAAACAGTGAAGAGGGAAAAAACAGAAACAGCCGAGCGACCGAGAGAGAGAGGGCTCTCTGCTGTTGCATGACCATTAAACAAATATGAGAGCTGGAAACCATATAAAGACAAAACATGCTGCTGCAGTGAACGCAACACACACACACGCACACACGCACGCACACAGAAAGGCTGAAGCCGACCCAAGAAGGGCATCAAGCTGGGAATTCAGTCTGTGTGTTTAATACTCGTGTTCATCACTCTGTGCGGACTCCACCAGATGTTTTACAGCTGTCCTCAGATCAGCAGGGAATCAAAAATCCTCAGATAATTTCCGGATTCATCCTTCTCTCCGTATGTCAGTGTCAACATGGTTACACGAGCTGCGTTCACTCAAATCGTGGGTTTATTTATGGAATCATTCATTCATTCGTGTAAAATGAGCAGTGGTGGAGCTCTGTTTAAGAGATGTGTTCATACTGTTATTGTGTATTTCCAAACAGTGTGTGACATTAAAGAAATGAGTATTATTCCCACCTGTAAGGGAACATACACTGCTGAGCCAAAACCTCAAGACCACCTGCCTAATATCCCGTTGGTCCGCTGAGACTTGGACTCTACAAAACCTCTGAATGTCCCTGTGGTAATGGGCACCAAGACGTCAGCAGCAGATCCTTTAAGTCCAGTAAGTTGAGAGGTGGAGCTGACGTGGATCAGACTTGTTCCAGCACATCCCACAGATACTCGGCTGGATTGAGATCTGGAGAATTTGAAGACCAGGGCAACACTTTAAACAGTGAACAGTACCCGACCGTCCACGTGATGGAAAAGAAAACGTGATTCATCAGACCGGCCCACCTTCTTCCTCTGCTCCAGTGTAATTTTCGACAGTGGACAGGGGTCAGCGTGGAGACTGTGGCTGGTCTGAGGCTACGCAGCCTGTGTGTTGTGACACATTTGTCCTGTAACCATCATTAAAATTTCCTGTGACTTGTGCCACAGTAGCTCTTCTGTCGGTTCGGGCCAGAAGGGGTAGCCTTCCTTGGCCTCGTGCATCACTGAGTCTTGAACCCCCAGCACCCTGTCTCTGGTTCATGGTCTTACCCTCCTCTGACCACTGTAAGCAGGTCCTCACCACCTCTGACCAGGAGCCCCCCACCAGCCCTGTTGTTTCAGAGGTGCTCCGATCCAGTCCTCTGGTCTTCACGATCTGGTCCTTGTCAAAGCGGTTCAGGTCTTTACACCAGCACGTTCCTCCCACATCCAACACGTTGACTACGAGAACCAGCCGTTCACCCACCGTCGGATAAATCCCAGAGCTCGACCTGAGCTGTTGCTACGAGATGATCAGCCTCCTGGATCACTGGTGTAGGTTGACGGTTGTAGGTTAAAGATGAAATGAACAGTGGAAGATGAGGCTTCGTACTCTCCACGTAGAGGAGCTCTACAGTCCAAGGAGGGATTATTTAGTAGTTCCTGCATGTGCAGTACGCACATAATATGCAAGATGCAGCACTAAAACAGATAATTAAAGGACGTGTGGACAGGGACGACCAGGCTAAGTCACACAGCTGAATCAAATGATCTACTATTTTAAATGATCTACTGTTTTAAATGATCAAGTGGCTCATTGGTAAATATCTTTTAACAGAACCTGTCTTAAAACAGTCAATCCTCCTGTTCATACTGGACATTTAGAGATGTCTTCCTCCTGCCGAAAATCCAGTCATCCACAAAAAAAAATATATTCCAGAAAGTTGAGATGTGGAGCACAAGGTAACAGCAAGAGCTTTTAATGAGGTGCAACAACCAATAAAGATTGAAATGTCCATCTGGGTGGATGAGGAAATCTTTTCAGTACTCCAGAATTTCAGGGTAGAGGTCGATCCATGATTTGTGTTCACATTAGTGCAAATGGCCTGATGTTCAGCAGGCCTCAGTTTTAGTGCTTGTTTATGTGGCTGACATACTTCAGACCACAGGGACATTCTAGTATGTAAATGACCTGACTACTGCTGCACTTTATAAACAAATACATTTTGAATTTCTTCCTCATTCCTGGGTGCAGAAACTCCTTCGCATCAGTGGAGTTAAAGCAGTGAGCACTGGTTAGTTCTTGAAATTGATGCGTGGATGCCCCTTCACCTTTGGTCCACCCAGGTGATTACTTATCTGGCCCTCTTTAGTCCAACATTGGGGTCCCCCAGGGGTTCAATATTAGGCCTTTTACTGTTTAGTATCTCCCTAAATGACATGACTTCGAACACACATATATGCAGATGATGCGTTTCGGTTTGCTGGTATTGGATTGATTAGTGCTGCTTTTACATGACAGCATGAAACTGATGATGTCTCTTCCTCCTCCATCAGAGCACCTTCATCAAGCCGAGGCTCGGCCCTCATACGTCGGGGGCCTGGCCACGCTGACCGTCCAGAGCGCATCACAGTGTGATGAAGGCGTGGCCGAGAACCGCCACGCAAGAGTGGAGAGCAGCGCACGAGTCCAGGTCAAAGGTCAGAGGTCTTTCACGTTCAATGGATCATTGGTTTTTGTTTTTTTTTTTAGCAGATAGACACACTATTGTTACCTTTTTAAGCAATGACGGCAAAAAAAGAACAAATAGAGTTAACATCCAAATAAACAAGGACCAACATGAAATAATTAACATAAGAGAGACATGGATGGTGGCATTTCCATTCTGAGCAACATGTTGACAGTGGACTGACCAAGAAACAATAAAGACCACCAAGTCCTGCCCACAAAGGGCGTGAAGTTCTCTCTGGTGCCAGATTTTCTGATGCTCACATCTCTTGCAAGCTGAGGCTGTGAGCAATTTCTGGTGTCCACATTTTTGACAGGATTTATCGGTCTTTAATAGAAGTTCCCATCCACAAACTCTACAACTCTAAATAAACTTCACTCCCTTTTCTTATTCTTCAGGGGGCAGTCGGGGGTTTTCAAAGTCTGACTCCCTGGGCCTCCCCTCAGACAAAACTGAGACAACTGCAACCGACCCCAGAATATGTTAGTTGGAGTACTCTGAAAGAAACTGGGATACTGTTGCATGTATACATCTTATCCAGGCTTCTGAATGCTGCCATCTACCTGTGCACGTGCAGCTTCAGCAAAGTGACGTAACAGAAACACAAACAATTGCAGCAAAGAAAGCGACTCACTTTAGGAGGGATGAAGAAATAGAAATCAGTCTTTGGTTAATGAAGGAGTTAAATATACTTGGTATTTTAGACAGAGAATGATTAAAGTTTACAGGAATGTCAGATTAACAGTTTCGAAACTGCCGATTTGTGTGTGTAAACATCACAGGCGTCTGCGCACACAGCAGTAATCAGTAACCGGGATACTGGTATTGATCATGTATACGGGGATATGCAGAACCAGATTTATCTCTGCTCCATGTAAAAGTCAGATCCCCAATATCATCAAAACCAGGATAAGACTCACTATCAGGATACTTGTCTCCATGGAAACACACTCGATCATTCATCATCGTGTCAAACACAAACTTTATAAGGAAAATCAGAAAACCCTCATGCAGCAGGAAATCCCCCGACTGAACACACACAACAACAGATAACAGACACACACACAGGCAGTAAAATTTGAAGAGATTCCCACAGACTGACACACTTGACCTTCAGAGAGTCAAATGTCCATGTGTGGACTGTAAGTTTCTGAGATGAGGCAGGTTCTGTTTGCTCACATCAGTGTTGTTAATGTTTCTCTTCTGTTAAAGCGGATGTAATCAATATTTTTATATTAACAACGCATCTCATGAACGCTTGTATTTGAAAAGTGTCACTTGTGAGAAGATATTATTTGGTAAATGCACACTTTAAACCAGTCGCTTTAAACCAGTCGCTTTAAACCAGTCAGTCTAGACCAGTTTAAAAAAAGTTGCTTTAAAACAGTCGCTTTAAACCAGTTAGTCTCGATCAGTCAGTCTAAACCAGTCGCTTTTAGACCAGTCAGTCCAAACCAGTTTAAAAAAAGTCGCTTTAAACCAGTTAGTCTAGATCAGTCGCTTTAGACCTGTCGCTTTAGACCAGTCAGTCTAAATCAGTCAGTCTAGACCAGTTTAAAAAAAGTTGCTTTAAACCAGTCGCTTTAAACCAGTTAGTCTACATCCATCAGTTTCAACCAGTCGCTTTAAAGGAGTTAGTCTAGACCAGTTTTAAAAAAGTTGCTTTAAACCAGTCGCTCTAAACCAGTTAGTCTACATCCGTCAGTTTAAACCAGTCAGTTTTAAACCAGTCAGTTTTAAACCAGTCAGTTTTAAACCAGTCAGTTTTAAACCAGTCGCTTTTAGACCAGTCAGTCTAGACCAGTTTAAAAAAAGTTGGTTTAAACCAGTTAGTCTACATCCGTCAGTTTCAACCAGTCGCTTTAAAGGATTCAGTCTAGACCAGTTTAAAAAAAGTTAGTCTAGACCAGTCAGGTTAAACCAGTCGCTTAAGCCCAGTCGCTTTTAGACCAGTTAGTCTACATCCGTCAGCTTTAATCAGTCGCTTTAAAGGAGTCGCTTTAAACCAGTGGGTACCAACTGGTTGAGTCTGCAGTGTAAAACACTGATTTGGTTTAACCCCTAACACTGAGAGAAGAGGAAGCCCCAATGTCAAAACACATCAACTCGCTCTAGCTGTGAGTGTGTGTTGAGGTTCAGCAGAGTTAGACACAGGGGGACGGGGTGAATGAAGGTGTTTTAAAAACAACCGGAAGTTTGTTTTTTACTTATTTTACATTAAAACCCTCGGAGAAAGATTGATGCTGTTTTGTACCAAAAATCAAAGTGAGTCCAGAGTCAGATCTGAACAGACATAAGACACATGTTGATATGATTCAGTTGGACGTCCACTACCTGTAGATATCATGATCTCTGCTGTCCCTCCAGAACAAAGCTCCAAAAATCCACAGAGAAACCAGAGGAAGAAGAGGCTTCAGAACTTCATTCAGAATCTTGATGTTTTTAAGTTTCCTTGTCTGCACATCCACGGCTAACAGGAGCTGATCAAAGCTGATTCAGCAGCTCTTCATGGGACAGTTTGACTGAATGGAAACAGATAGAGGCTAAAGAAAAGGGGATTCCAGTTGCTGCTCACAGCATAACTCATTGACTCCACGGCAACATTATTCCTGCTGTTTTCTTGTGGAAGTTTTCATCTTTTCATATGAGTGAAGACTTCAAAAGACTTTGTTGAAAGAAAAATCCTTTAAATATGCTGATATTTAAGCTCAGACTGAACGAAAACAAACACACACTACTTTTATGATGATTGGGTAGGTTCTAGGCTCTGATTGTCTGGAAACAGTGATCTGCACTTTAGCAGTTTAGTTAAAACAATAACAGTTTAGGTAGCGTTAGCTAACAGCTACGCATTAGCCAGCTCTGACGTGTGTTGTAGAAATGATATAAATCACTAAATCAACCAATTACATTATTATGACAAACATAATCTCTGGCTGGATTATGTTCAGACGCAATGTTTTTTTTGAATGAATGAAGCTACGTTAATTAACAGCAGCCGAGTCTCCAGGAGGCGGTTGGGATGGATAGAGGACATACAAAAACCAGGTCAGTGACACCAGAGACCAGGTTCGCAACTAGAGTCCCATCTGTGGTTTAGGCAACAACAGCTCTTTGATTAAGGTCCAGGAAAGATGGTGGTTCTGGTTCAATGTAAATAAACAGGTTGTGTCTGAAAGTCACTGTGAATTTTTTCTGTATTAAACCAGACCAGGATCTTTTGTAAACCTGAATCAGGTGCTGTGAGAGTCTAAACAGAACCATTAAACAGTTTAATGATGCTGGAGTCACTACAAGTGGATGTTGTGCTGCAGGATCAGATATTTTGGTGGAAAACAAACATGTCTGTGGACATTTTGCCGATAGATTCAGCAGTTTAGCGACTTGTCAGATACCTTACAGAAGGTCCTGACCAGTCACAGATGAAGTGAACAGTGTTGATCATCTCGTAACGACAGATCATGTCGAGCTCTGGGTTTTATCGGACGGTGACTGAACAGCTGGACCATGAACCACAGACGGGGTGACGGGGGATGCGCTGGAACAAGTCTGATCCACCTCACAACTTACTGGCCTTAAAGGATCTGCTGCTGACGTCTTGGTTCCTGATACCACAGGGACCTTCAGAGGTCTTGGTCTCTCAACGGACCAACAGGATCTTAGGCAGGACGTAATGTCTGGCTCATCCTAGTAAATGAACATCTCCTCATATTTGGTTTGAACAGCCAGGTATCAGTCCCTGGTTTACAGATCGAATAGAGATCTGCTCCACACAAGATGTGGTCAGCAACGGGTGTCCACATACTTTTGGCCAAATAGTGAATGTTCTGAAAGCAGAGGAGGGTTGTGTGTGTGTGTGTGTGTGTGTGTGTGTGTGTGTGTGTGTGTGTGGAGAGAGAGAGAGGTCGTCAGTCTGATTCTGACTCGTCCTTTTCCATATATGGAATCTGGATTTCCTTTCTTTTCCAACATCACACACACCTACACACGTACGTGAGTGTGTGTGTGTGCGTGCGTGTTTGTGCGGTAACATTTTTGCATGTATGTGTGCAAATGTGAGTCTGAATATACAGTATGTCTGCTCTGTAACTGTGTGTGTGTGTGTGTGTGTGTGTGTGTGTGTGTGTACGGTAAGAAGGTTTTGTTCTGTGTACATATCAGACATGCCAGAGAGGACACACACACATTCACTTTGTGTGTGTGTGTGTGTGTGTGTGTGTGTGTGTGTGTGTTTGTGTTGTTTTTTTTTTCTCCAAGAGACCTGAGAATAAGAAAATATTAATAATCAGACAAACACACAATCAGCAAACAGAAGTAGTAATAATAACTAATAAAAACATTCACAAGAGTCAAAAAAAACATCAGATAACAAGTTTTTAAAATCTCCAAGGGGTAAGAAGGACTCTAGTCTGAGGCCAGTTTGCAGTTCATTCCATTTAAAGTACCTGAAACCAGTTCTGCCAAGATTAGTGGGTACATAAGGAAAATCTAAGGTTCTGTAGTTGGTGGATCTTGTTCTGTAGTTATGAGATTTAAATGTCAGAGGAGATGAGAGGTAGTTTGAGACTTCAACAGCCGAGCTTTATAAATGAATATCACGGGATGATTATTTCATCCATCCAACCTTGTGGTACAGAGAACAACGATGAGTATGAAATTTGACCTTAGTGATGAAGCATCAAACATTATGATAAACAGGATTTAGCCGCTGAAGAAATGATGGGGCAACATGACAGGACAGAACATCTCCATAATCCAGTACCGACATTAAAGCTGACTGAACAGTCTTATTCCTCTGTGCAGCAGAGCTGCTCTATTGTCCAGAAACTATTAAAAACACATCAGTCCAGTGTCAACACACCCACAGCACCCACTTAAACTTTCCAGAAGCTTAGTCCGAAACACTGAAACTACAGTTGGTTCTGATAGACGGTTCCAGTTTGGATCTAGTTCCCAGGCAACAAAATAGCCAGCTGCTGCAACAACACCCAGGGACCTGTGTTTTCGTAGTTCAACAGGGTGGAGACTCTTCTCCAGAGAAACAATCAGCTGATCGCAGCTCGTTAAATACGGGAGAGTCCAGCTTCAACTTTCTATGCATCAGATCGATATCTGGAGCTTGTTAAGCTCAGAGTTCTGGATCGGGAGCTCCAGTATTTGGATCAAGTAGTATGTAAAACACCAGGTGTAAAAGTCAGTTTGTAAAAGCTGTTATTTCACTGTGTCACAACAATCACTGTCAATCAATCAATCAATCAATATTTCAGCTCAGCTTCAGGTTGGAGCTACAGGTCGTCAGCATTAATTAGGGTTCATTAATGTTAATGTGGTTCATTGAGTAGCTGCCACTAAAAACTGTAGGATTTCTGTCTCCTGGTCCAACAACAGATGATCACAGATCCGAACTGAATTGATTCAATTAGGGATTCAAGAGGATTCAGATTCGATAAAACTGAACCCCAACCCCAGGTACAAGTAAAGTTTTGAGAACAGAAGAGGACAGATGTGGATACTAAGCTGAACAGATGTGTGATGTCTAATTTTGTTTTAGAGGTCACAGAGGTCAGAGGAGTGTTTGAGGCTCCACGCTTCATCCGCCGGCTGACCAACCTGAAGGTGATGGACGGCAGCAGAGTCGCCATGACGGTGGAGCTGACCGGTACGACCACACTGTGTGTGTGTGTGTGTGTGTCTGTGTCTGTGTGTTAGTGGTGGTATTTCCTGTCAGATCTCCAGGGAGATGGTGGAGATGAGATGAGGACAGATTTACTCTGGACAAGTCCTAACTCCTCATTTCCTGTGTGTGTGTGCGTGTGTTTGTGTGTACTGGTATTGCTCACGTTGTGGGGACGTCAATCAGACAGTCACATTATAGGGACTCAACTTCTTTTTGGGGACAAAAGCAAGTTCCCATAATGTAGATCTTAATATGTTTGGGTGAATACTTGGTTTAGGGTTAGGGTAAGGTTAGGATAAGGTTAGTGGACAGTCAGGTTAAGGTTAGGGTAGTGGTTCTTAACCTGGGAGCGGGGACCCCACCATGGGGTGATGGTGAGTGTGCTTAAGTAAGTTAATATGACATAAAAGCAAGATTTGTTTTTTAAAGAGTGTAAGAAATACTTGTAAAATAATAATAATATTACCTACAGGTCATTCAAATAAATAAAAACACACTGACTCCTGAGACTGACTACTGATTGCGTACTTCACCACCGTTGTTGAGCTACAGGGACATGGACCGATTTCTAATCTAATCCCAAAATGCTGACATTAAAACACAGCAGGCAGAGAAAGAATCAAAAGGAAAAGAAGCCAAAAGCGGGAAAAATGAAGAAAAGTACAAGGAAAAGTAGCTGAAGTCTGGCTTCACTCAGACCTCAGATGGTGGGGGATCCCCGACCACCATCAGCTGCTGCACCGTAGAGGCGTCCAGTGGCTTTCCAGAGTAAAAGTTCTCTTTGAGTACCGAGAGGAGGTGAGGCTTTTTCTTTTGGAAAAAAAACTCTCCGCTAGCCTGACTACCCAGCTGACAGTTTTTCAGCTGACTTAATGATCCGAATGCAGGACCTCAGGGTAAAAATCATGGCTATTCAACCTATCTGAGAAAACTGAAGCACGGATCAGACAACTGTCGTTGTGGTATAATCATCTGGACAGTTACAACCGATGCCTTACCATTGTTGGATGATTTTGATGATGATGTGTGACGACGTGACGATGACAATGTGTCAAAAGCCGACTTGTGGGTCGTCATCAGGGCTCATGACTTGAGGTTCACTGAGAAGCCACTGGTTGAATTTTGGATATCAGTGAAGACGAACATCGAAGACTCAGAGACATGGCATTGACAAATCTTCTCCAATTCACATCAATTAAAACACCTGACCACCTCCATGCAGTTCAACCATCCACTGAGTCAGTTAAACATTACAGAGTTCATTTTATTGTGTTATCTGAAATACTTTCATCTTTACAAGGGGATGACACTCATAAAAAGGTTGAGAAGTACTAGGTTGGGGTAAGGTTAGGTTTAGGCTAACACCACTTTCAAGTGGCAGACACACATATGACCTGGGTTTAGTGATTAGCATTCAACACCATGGACCCTCGGACTGTTGGATACCGTTGGATACTGTTAACTGGTCAAACCCGTCACCATTCACATAAGACGTGCGTCGAGCCTGGGTCTGCTGCAGTAGTTCTGCATATGTCACTGAGCATCACGTCTGACGTGAATAAAAGTGGACGTTTGTACTCTTAGGAATGAACATGGTGGGTACAGTCAACCATGTGTATGTGTGTGTATTTGCTAGGATTTATGTTCTCTGCGATCACCTTTAATTTAAGATACGACTGATCACTAGGTGTGGAGCTGAGTTTATTTGCAATAGGTGTTTACATCATATGCGCACAACACAGCCAATGAGATTCCTGAATGGTAACCTGCATCAGGGACCCAATCCATGAGAAAATCAACTTACATCCAACCCTGGACAAGAGGAAGGTCCTGAATGAGGATTCAAGTGGACTCATACAGATAGACCCCTGAGGCGGGTTTAACCCGCATCACTGTTGGTCTGAAGGGGGATCTAGGGTTAGGGTTCTCCAGAAAATAAATGTAAGTCAATGTAATGTCCTCTGAAGTGATGGAAACACAACTCTGTGTGTGTGTGTGTGTGTGTGTGTGTGTGTTCTGGTTCTTGTTCCACTGATCTGACAGCAGTTACTGGGTTTGAGTTATGAGTTGATTATCAGTTACTATAGAAGTGAACTATAGCTGAAGGCTCCATATTATTAATTTAGCAGAGTGTGTGTGTGTGTGTGTGTGTGTGTGTGTGTGTGTGTGTGTGTGTGTGTGTGTGTGTGTGTGTGTGTGTGTGTGTGATTTTCCACAGAGGTTTTTCTCCATATAAGCTCGTGTCTGCCGTCACTCATCAAACCTTTGGATTATGCTTTTGGGAAATGAAGACCTGAACGTTTTAGAGTTGAACCAGACTAAGAGTCCAGAGTCAGTAGAGTCTGTGAGGTTGTACTCTGAGCCAAATGCTAACATCAGCATGCTAACATACTCACAATGACAGCATTAACATGATGTTTAGCAGGTATAATTACCATGTTCACCATCTTAGTTCAGTGTGTTAGCGTGCTAACATTAGCTAATCAGTATTGAACACAAAGTTCTCTAATGTATTAATTTGCTGCTTTTCTTGTTTTAACATGCTAATAAATGGAATATTTGTGGGTTTTGGATTGTGACGTGATGTCTGGAAAATGCTGAAAGACTTTTTTTCATTATTTTCTACTAAACAATTAATGAGTGGATAAAATAACAGGCAGATTATCTGATAATGAAAATAAATGTTAGTTGGAGGCGTAGAGAGCTGTATTTATTGTGTTTTGGTCATGTCTGACCGGTACACAGCTGATTCACATCCACCAGACTCGAGGTTCAATTCGCAGCAGCACCGTAATTTACATAATTGGCATCATTGTTCGTGGTGGGAAGCTGGTGAGGGATCTGGTCATTGTTGGTACATCAGTGGCTCCAGTGGTGAGGCTGGGGTTGGTGGGGGAGTTAGCGTGGTAGCATGCTAAAAATATACTTACATACTACACTACGATGGTAACAGTGGTAACCAAGCTGTACGGTACTCACGGCCAGTACCAAACATAGTATTATCAATAGCTCATGACTGGATTTTGAGAAAAAGTAAACACATTTTTCTGCATTTGCAGTGCTGTTCACCAACGCCGTACCGTAAAACCTCACAAGCGACCTGACATGATGACCTTTCTGCTCACACACATAATCTCTGCTCACACATCTCTGAACCCTTTGAGGATCAGAGCACGATAAACCTTTCTGATCTACACTGACAGCCAAACACCAAGACCTCATTTTGGACTTTTTCAGCTTTCATCTGTCCTACAATGTTCTTTGTACTGTGTGGTTTGCATTGTGTTTGGGGTCTGTGTAATGCTTATCAGTTTCATTTTGCATTCCTAAAATCAATTTTATTAAACTGGAAAATTGACTTACATCTTTTTTTTCTAACTTTTCTACCAATTTTCTACCTGTAGGCTGTCTGCAAAGTGTTGCAGGTTTTTCATAAATGTCCTGGAAAATTATCACTGCAGGTATAATTTTGGTGACCCTCTGACCTTTCCTCTATCATCATCATCTGAACAAAATCTCCACAAGTACAGTATATAAATTTCTTAGTTATGAAGTTAACTGAACACAGTAGTACTCACCAGTGGAAGGATTATTTTGAATTTGAGTGTAAACCTGTTAAATCTTCAGAGACGGCTGATGGTTGTGTTTATTGATCAACGAATATTGATTGAGATTTGTTGATACTGATGAAGTCGTGGTGATCCTCAGGTGACCCCCCTCCAGAGGTGGTGTGGCTTCATGACGGTCAGGAGGTGACGGAGTCAGAGGACTTCCACCTCCACAGGGAGGGGAACCACTGCACCCTGCTGATCCAGGAGGTTTTCCCAGAGGACACCGGGACCTACAGCTGCCAGGCCTGGAACCAGTATGGAGAGGACCACACACAGGCCCAACTCACTGTGGAGGGTAAACTTTAGTCACACATAGATGTGAAGAAGAGACCAAACCTAAGTCAGGGATCTACTGTAACAAATTCATGCAAATAATATAGAGTATAAATTTAACAGAATTCTGGGAATTCTTCTCAGTCAGCCAGTTCACATGGAGAGTATATCAAAGGACAGGTTTGGGATTTTTCAAGTCTGTCTTAAAGCTTTTGTTTTAATTGTAGTTGTGGTCTTACTGATGGTTTGTATTTTTTGGCAGAGCCTCAGGAGGGCGTGCAGCCTTGGTTCATCACCAAACCCAAACCGGTCAGCGCTGTTGTGGGTCAGCACGTCCTTTTGTCATGTGCCATCGCTGGAGACCCCTTCCCCCAGTACACCTGGACCAGAGCAGACCTGAGCCGACCTCTGACCTCCGGAGGAGACTACGAGCTGCTGCAGAAAGAGGATGTCATCTCACTGCTGATCAGGTCAACAATTTACAGTTAGACAAGATGGTTTCATATGTTTCTAAACCTTTAGATAGCGGACCAACAAGGATCTAATCTTGTTTTACTGAATAAATCCTCCCCCTTCTTCTACTTCTTCCTCAGGAGAGTTAAGAAGCATCACGCTGGAGAATACCTGATCAGCCTGAGGTACGAAAAAACACACTGTAATGTATATATTTATATGTATAAAAAGTGGGGTCAACATATATTGACCAAACCATAAAAACAAGCAGATATTTGTTGACAATAACATGCTAAAATAATCCTCTATGGTCTATAGTATGGAGATGAAGTGAGGATTACACTCAGAGGCAGCACCACCCATCCCCCATCCATAAATCCATCCATAATCTAACCATCTCTTCACTTAATGCAGTCCCCCATGGTATTTACCACAATTTAGCTGGAGGTGTAAGTTTAGTATATATCAGAATACCACGAAGGGAGCTTCATAGAGCATTGGGACTAATTGATTTTTACTGCTGATTTCAGTGTAACATGGTACTAAAGAGTTTTAAAAAATAAAGTAGTGTACAAGGGTATTGCAGTACAATTAAACTAGGTATAGTACAATGTTGCGTTTGTGACAACATTGGGTGGATGTTAGAAAGGGGAGGGATTCCCATGTTATCGTCTTGTGAACAGGCACATCACCGGGCAACTCTGGTATATGCAAAGTAGGTCTTTGAGGTGTTCGTTAGGTTTTTAGACATCTCTGTATTTTTAAGTGCCAGAGTGGATATATAAGAGATCATACATAAGTATGATTGAGGTGGGCTACAAGGAAAAAGGTAAGGTTCTCGGGTGCCAGAGAGGTCACTCCAGTAGGACTTTTGAGTACTGTGAGAAAAATAGCGAGTATATGTGGGTCAGAGGAAGTTCAGCTGCTGAGCACTGTCTGTGTACCTGTCCACCTGTCCACCTGTCCGCCTGTCTGTGTGTCAGGAACACTGTTGGGGAGTGCACTGCTGTGGCCATTCTGTCTGTCACTCATGGAGAGACAGACAGGACGAGAGGACGAGGGGGGCGAGCAGGAGAGGACAACAAGTGAGAATTTATTCACCTGTACTCTCATCCGTGTAACGTGTTCTTAATTTTCATTTATTTTCTATGTTTTGATTTTGACTTCAAGATCTCTTACTAAATCTGTACTTCAAACTCAAATGTTATCATCTTTCTGTTTTTATGCTGCTGCTACCAGAGGGACATACTCTGCAGATTCACCTCAGTTTTTTGAATTCATTTATTTTTTCACTTTTCATTTTCATTAACTCACGTGAGAATGGAAAGTAAGTTGGATCAGACTTGTTCCAGCGCATCCCACAGATGCTCAATCTGGTCGATATCTGAAGAAGTTGGAGTCCAGGAATCCAGGGCCACAATGTGTGCAGTGTGGCAAGGTGCATTATCCTGCTGAAAGACACCACTACCTACACTAGGGGTGTACCTGGTCTGCAGCATTGTTCAGGTAGGTGTCAAATTGACATCCACGTGAATGCCTGGACCAGGGTTTCCCAGTAGAACATGGCCCAGAGCATCACATCCCTCCACTGGCTGGTCTTCCTCCAACGCTGCATCCTGGTGCCGTCACTTCCCCCGGTAAACGGTGAACAGTACCCGACCGTCCACGTGTTGTTCATGGTCTGACCCTCCTCTGACCACCTCTGACCGGGAGCCCCCCACCAGCCCTGTTGTTTCAGAGGTGCTCCGATCCAGTCCTCTGGTCTTCTAGATCTGGTCCTTGTCAAAGCGGTTCAGGTCTTTACACCAGCACGTTCCTCCCACATCCAACACGTTGACTACGAGAACCAGCCGTTCACCCACCGTCGGATAAATCCCAGAGCTCGACCTGAGCCGTTGCTACGGGATGATGAACGTTGTTCACTTCATCTGGGACTAGTCAGAACCTTCTGGACCATCAGTTTATAAAAATCAACTGTGAATCACATCATGCAGTGAGAGTCAGAGGTTTGATGGGTGATTGTGACAAAACTTGTAGAAGAGTTTGTCAGTCAAAATGCTCTTTATCCTGTCATCCATCTCTCCATCCTGAAGTTTATGTCGCTCCATTAATCATTACTCATCCACTCACGCGATTCCCAGCCCTCCACCCCTCTGTTTTCTCCCACCCATCATTCTATCCATCCATTCATCTTTCTGTCCATCCTTTGGTCTGTCCTATATTCTGAAATTCCCTAAAGCTTCTCTAATCCGTCCATATCAACCAAACCGATCAGAGCCAGTATTTCCTCTCTCTCTTCCACCACTGTTTACACTCTGAAGAAATGATGTTTAGCTTTTCAGGCAGTTTGATGAAAGTGTAAAAAAAATAACCTACAACTTTACAGTTGAAAATGAACAGAATTGAATGAAACTGAATGAAAACTCACGAGGACTGGAAAAAAATGAACTCCCAGTCATATAAAGTAACTCGGATAACTGGGAATTAAGTGAACTCAGAGGAAGGAGTGTGTCCTCAGAGTCCAGTTTCACTTGTGTTTACATCTGTGTGTGTGTGTGTGTGTGTGTGTGTGTGTGTGTGTGATCAGTTCTGGGTGTATGCCCTTATACGGGCAGTCGAGTCACTTGTGATGCAACATGGACATTTTGAGTCGAGGTCCATTTCCTACCCCCCACCTCCTCCTCCCCCCACCCCTGCCCCTAGATGTACGGGGGAGGAGCCTGTCCTCTTGTTCCAGGGGGGCTTTAACCCAGCTCTGTTTATTCTCTCTCTCTTTCTCTCTCTCTCTCTTTCACTCCATCTGTCTCTGTGCTCGCTCGCCCAGCCCTGCAGCAGGAGGAGGAAGAGGAGGAGGAGGTGCAGCTGGTGGGACCGTGGTGCTGAGAGGAGGTGCCAGAGGAGGAGGAGGCGTGGAGCACAGAGGCAGCGGCAGTGGCGGTGTCAGTCGGCAGTGGCAGGAGGCCAACCAGGAGCCGAAAGAGAACCAGCAACTGCTGCACCTGCACAAGGAGGAGGAGAAGAAGAAGAAGGAGGGTGACCAGGACTCTTCCGCTGCTGCTCCCCGGGGCCTCCTCAAACACTGTGTGGAAACGAGGGAGTGTGGGGAAGAGGAGCTGCGACAGAGGGAGGCGCAGCAGCTGGACTTCCGCTCGCTGCTGGGACGCCGAACTTTTCACGCCAAAAAAAACCAGGGAGAGGAGCTGAGGGAGGCCGGCCTCGCCACCGCCACCGCCGAGCAGCGCCACCACCGCCACCAGATGGATTTTAAAGCCAAGGGCCTCAAGGGCGTCAAACCCAAGACCGAGGAGGAGCGCAAGGTGAACTCCCCGCAGCAGGTCGACTTTCGTGGCGTGCTGGGGAAGAAGAGCACCACTGCCAGCAACAGCAACAAACCAGCTGAGACGCCCGGAAAGAACACCGCCGACTTCCGCTCCGTCCTCGCTAACAAGAAGAAGGTGGCGAGCCCCGAGAACAATGGGGAGAGCGGGAAGACAGCGGTCAACAACTGTGTGGATGGAGGGATTAATGAGAAGAAGAGTGCTGGAGGAGGAGGAGGAGGAGGACGGAAGGTGCCGGAGTTCGTGGAGAAACTGAGTGATGCGACGGTGGTGGATGGGCAACGGCTCCGGCTGCAGTGCCGCCTCGCCGCCACCACCTCTGACCCTGCAGACGTCACCGTCACCTGGACACTGGACGGGAAGGTCGTCAAGCCATCCAAGTTCATCGTCCTCGCCAACGAAGGTCAGAGGTCACGCACACACACACGCACAAACACCTGCTCAGAGTGCCAGAATCTAATATGTCTCCTGCTTCATTCGAACACATTTCCACAGTGATCCCGACATGTTTGGTATCTGTGTAAACTTCAGGATCTCCTCCAGAAACTAGAGATAAAGATGTTGACGAGTTTGACTAAAGTCCGGAGAGGAGAGCGATAGTTTTACAGAGATGGAGTCAGTAGAAAGAGGCGAAACGTCTGGCGTTGAAGCAACTGTTGATGGAGCTCAGACCCTATTAATAGAACCAGATCTGAAACAATAGAGCGGGAGAGGCAGGATGTGATGTGTGACAGCGCTGTCAGAGTATTACTGGTATTTCATATGGGAACAGATCACTTTACATAGGACGCACACACACACACACACACACACACACACACTTGTTATCTTCACTTATGAGGACCAGCACTGATTCATTCACTTCATCCTCAAAGAAAAAGCTCAGTTTTTTGCCTCCTGTTCATCGTTCCTGTCAGTTAAAGGGACATTCCACCAAGTTTTGTGGCTGAGCTAAAGATTATTTTCATTGTCAATGAATTTTCTTCTATAAATTGATTAATCATTGAGAAAATATTAAAAACCCTCCAAGCTGATCTCATTAAATGGTCTGTTTTGTCCAACCGACAGTTCAAAACCCTAAGAAATGTAGTTTGCAAAAACACTTAGAACTGGTTATAACCCAGACTATAATGTGGTTATAATCATGTACAAACGTGTTAATCAATGTACCGCAGTTGTTCTAACGTCTGCTGTGAAGACTTGTTGAATGTTTTATACATTGACAAACACTCGGATTTGCTTACATATGCATTATAGTCTGTTATTATCCATTCAAGCCTTTTCCTTTACGTTCTGTGAGCTGGTGAGTTTTGTGTCGAGAATTGCATTTGAGTTCCAGAGCGTTCTGAGAATCCATTTAGTGCTTGGGTTGCAGTGGGTCTCAAAGTTTTGATTGGAGCCATAACGTTGCGTAGCTTTCGGTGATGAATTTGCTCGACAAACAGTCCCACTTGAGCTTGGATCTTTTTGTTTGAGTGTATTTCTCTTCCTAGCAACGACCAGAACGCAGTTAAGATGCACGCGCTGTCAGTTTTCCTTATGATAAGCAACTTGTGTGTCTTACACAGGCAGTGTTGTTTAAAAGGTCAGATAAACCGAACGGAGCTTTGAGTTTATATATGTTGTTGCCTTTAAGCTTATATCTGGACTGTTTGTTTTCCTTTATTTGTTTTGAATTAGGGCAAAGAGAATCAAAATAATCCAAACTGTGAACCCTCAGTAGTTATTAAATTATAAAATTCAACAGGAGAAAATGCCCTTTGGACATTTGAGACTTCAGACTTCATTCATTTTGCGTTTTGTGTCTGTTCGTCTCTATAGAGATGTAATAACTCTGACAATGATGTAATAATATAAAATGTCTTCACAGGAGAAGTTAGAACAAATACTGAACTTTAATAAACACTTAGACATGTCTATAGATCTGGGTATGAACCAGATTATAATCTGTTATGACCATTGTCTGACATCCCAAACCCCTTTTTAAAAACGCAAACACTGGATCTTTGATAAAAAGTCAAAGGTACCAGAAGCCCATGGACATAAAAACTAAGGGGAGACGTCAACTACAACTCCCAGGCTGCAATTCACTAATAAACAGCCAATCGCTATGATTCGCTGAAGCTAAAGGTTGCAATTTGTAGAGAATAAATCAGATCACTTTCTGAATCTGAATCAGTTTTATCATTTCACTACTGCTCTGAAGCAGCTGAGGCTCATGGGTATTATAGTATTTAGAGACAGATTAAACCTGATAAGTCAGAACCAAGGTGTAAATCATTCAGACAGGTGTCAAATCACAAGTATCTACAAAGTATCTACAGACCTGAGAGTCTTAAGAAGCACTGGACTCAGTTTCATTTACGAAGATCTTAAATTTTTTCTCTCTTGCTGTAAACGGTAACATCAGTTATAACTTTTACTGTCAGGAGACAGTTGTCAGCTCATAGTGGACAAAAGACTTCAGTTAACAAATGAATTATTTGTTTTTTAAAGTGTCAGTCCGGAGGATTTCAGTCCTGGTGGATTTGGCGACACCTGTACTTACTGGTGGTAACGGCAGATGTGGTTTAGTACCACAGGTCCCAGAGTTCTGGGGAGAGCGAGACAAACTACTGTGGTTTTAATCAAGACGTCAGGCAGTAATTGTCCCTTTTCGTAATTCTGAGAGTCTGAACAGCAGGACACGGTGACAGGAGCTGGTTACCTGGCTGTGGAGGTGGAGGTGGAGCTGCAGCCTGTCGCCTGCAGCTCTTCATCTAACAGCCACCGTGGCTGCTCTTCTTCTTCCAGCGCTCCCTGCAACTTCTCAAACCGATCCTCTGTCCAGAAATGACACGAACGACCGCTGTCTTGTTTTGTAGAAGCATTTTTAATGAACGAAGCGCTGAGCTCACTGACAAACACATTGCATTGCCCGTGACTACTTCACAATAAAAGTCCATCAGTGTTTCGGCAGTTAAACGTTTTTAACATGAAGCTGCAGCAGCAGGAATTTTCGGTTTGCATTAGCAGTAACTTAATGCAGCATTTTTTCTGGGAAGGTCTCCACAGACGCCCAGTTCATAAAACTGCAGACATATAGATATTGTGATACTTCCATCAGTGACCACAGGCCCAGTCACCGCTGTGTTACCTCATTGGGCGACAGACAGTGACTAACAGACATTTATTTAAATGAAAATCTTCCAGACTGGCACTTTAACGGGTTAATTCCTCCTCTTTCTGCTCGTTTTGCGTCTGTATGACATGTGTGATCACTACAGTGTCCAGGTAACCTTGTCTCTGACAATTAAGTTTCTGTACAGCTAAACTGTCATGGGAAATATGTTTTGTAGGAAACATAATCCCTGGTTGGATCCTCTTCACTGATGAACGTATGTTTCAAATGAATGAAGCTACATTTAATAACTGCAGAGTCTGCAGGAGGTGGTTGAGTTGGATGACCATCACACCAGAGACCGGGTTCACATCCAGAGTCCCGTCTGTGGTTCAGGTCCAGGAAAGATGGTGGTTTAGGTTCAGTGTAAATAAACAGGTTGTGTCTGAAGTCACTGTGAACCTTTTCTGTATTAAACCAGACCAGGATCTTTCCCGAACTGAACTCTACAATATACAAAAATATACAAATTTTCCCTTTAATGCTGCTTTCAAATAGACAGAATGTCCTCACAAAGATAGAAACGCACACACAGTGATGTCCTAATGGTTCCCTGTTGCACAGTTAAGACCTGCTGCTATATCTGCATATATGTGTGTGTGTTTATGAACAAATGAGGACACGGCCCGAGGATTTCCCCCCCGTGTGTGTGTGTGTGTGTGTGTGTGTGTGTGTGTGTGTGTGTGTGTGTGTGTGTGTGTGTGTCAGACAGCAGTAATCCTCCCCTCTGTTATTTCAGTCTGCAGGACAGCCCCTGATCCAGCTCTGTGTGGACTCTTTGTCACATTTAAAAGGTCACAGGTCACTCAGATGTCCTGAGACAGCTGTAGTCTCAACGGAGGCAAACAGTGGTGATGTTGTTGTTGTGGAGACGACACTGTTACAGAGCAGTGAAGAGTTTTCCTCATTCTGTATCACATTTGAGATCTTTCTTTGAACGTTGGTACAGTTTCACTTGAAGTTTTTATGTCTTCCTGCAGTAACAGTCCGGTCCAGTACTTTTACTCCATAACAGTCAAGGGGTCCTCTGCTGTGGGAAGAAAATCATTAACACACAAACTTTTTTATACTCTTTTATCCTGTTTTGGCAGCAGAAAAACTAAAACATGTTATTAAAAACACTTCCAAAATAGAAAGAAATGTTTCATCTTCTGCTGTTCAGCAGCAAAGTTTGGCATCAGAAATGGCCGTAACCTGCAATTACCTGTAATATAAGGTGAAAATATAGTGAAAAGAAGAGGCCCTAGAATTGGACCTTGAGGGATGCCACAGTTAAAGGGATCAGGGGATGAACAACAGTCCCCTATTCTAACTGAAAACGCTGTATCTCTCAGGTAAGAGGCAAACCATTTTACACTGGGCCCTGTAGAACAACTTCGCCCTCCAGGCATTTTAAAAGAACATCAAACGTCAAACAGCTGCTGCAATGTAATCAAACGGTGCATTTGTCTTTGTCAAAGTACGTCCCCTAAAAGTTCTTGTTTTTGCCACTGGCAGGTTCAGATTGTGATTATAATCCCTGACAACATTATAGATAGGATTCCTACAGAGACATAGAGCTTTTTGTTAAAAAGAAAGATCCCTTTTGTTTGTTTGTTTTTTTTGGGTGTATTTCACTGACAATCACAGAGCTTCACTTTAACAGTGAGCTGAAGCTAAAGATTGCAATACTGAGAAAACTGATGATTGAAGCAGGAGAGTTTCATGTCGGTCCAACTGCAATTCACTGACATTGTCTATGGGAAGAATGAATGGGACTGTTACTGCAAGAAATAACACATCACACTTCTGTACTAAATGTAGTAGTAGATTCTTTCCTTCAGCAGCCAGAGTCTGTACAGAGACCAAAACCTAAACCGGTGCTCTGACTTGTTATATGACAATCCTCACTACAGCCATAGATGCTGCACAGAAGGACTGGGAGGATAAACGCACCGTTGTTGAACGAGAATTACTCCAACACCTCCCGAAATCATAAACCTGCTAATTTTCTTTTTTGCATGGACACAACATGTTCGTCAGTGATTTTCAGAGATGCTGGCAGGTGTAGTTTTGAACCTTGGACAGGGTCAGGCTGTTTCCCCCCGTTTCTAGTCTTTATGCTAAGCTAACTGTTTCCCCCCGTTTCCAGTTTTTATGGTGAGCTAAGATAACAGTTTTTCACCTGTTTTCATTCTTTATGCTAAGCTAAGCCACCGTGTCCTGACACAGACATGAGAAATCTCAGCATCTCTCTGAAATTCAGAGAAAATGACCATTTCCCACAATGCATAGCCGCTTCTGTAACATGTGGTGGCTTCTGTAGAAAACTTCTGATCCCTTCAAGCCTCTGCTGTGTCTCCGTACTGGACTTTACACCAGAGATTTCAGTCGTAGCATTTGTTAGCTCACGAATTCATTACTAATGAGTTATTACCAGAGCTTAGTGTCTATCCAGCGTCATTACAATGTACATATGCAGCGATCCACAGCGTGCAGACCGGCTCGGGGGAGCTAACGGTAATAACACAGATGTCATTTCAGGCGCCGGTTTCTCCGTCACAGGGGAAGGGAATATTTAGTGCCGGCAGGATTCAAGAAGGCCTATCTGTCACTGTAAAATCTTAAATGTCAAAGTGTTGAATATCCAACACACAAAACCTGATCAGATTAAACAAGTGAGACGGTTAGCTTAGCGTTAGCAGTCCATCTGGCTGTAGCACTTCACTAACAAATCAGACAGAAGGCATTAACACACACTGACACACACTCACTGTGTTTGGATTACAGCTAAGATTTATTCACATCACACCGACACAAGGACACACAGACCTCTGCTGCGTTTCTACCGTTTCTACCCGCTCCGCACCTGAAGAGCAACTGAACCTAAAAGTTTTACTTAGAAATGATCACTACGACTTTGTATCCGCAGCACAGCAACTTTCATCCACACATTTTCCTGAAATGTTTGGTTTGGTGACGTAGTGACTAATCGCAGGGCTTGTTGAAACATCTGGAAGCATCTTGTTTTGTCCGACAAACAAAGCCGTGACTGAAGATATTCAGGCACAGGAGACAAGGAACCTCTCGCCCTCGGAGCACGAGCACATTAAACGACCTTAGGATGGTATAGAAGAGTTACCATGTCATGAACTCTTCATGAACTTTGGGGCCCAGATAGTGAATGTCCAAGACTGAAATGCTTCAACGGGAAGCTGAGGAACCAGGAAGAAAAAGAAACAAATTGTACGTCATTTGTGCACATTTTCACATTTGCTTCATTAATTCTCAAGTTGTGAGTTTTATGTGTCAGACAATAAAACTGTGATAACTTGAGAAACTATAAAGCACAAATGTTTGTTCTGCTGCTTAACTGATGTACAAATGACTGAGACAGCTTCGGGGTCATTTGGGTGTTAATGGGCTGCTGATATAACAGACCAATGCTTTGAGCACTAATTTTCATGCTGTGTGCACAAACTAACTGAAATATTTTTATTCATATCCTGATCACATTGGGGGCCCAACCTCACAGAGGCCAGTGTTTGCTCGGGGCTCAGTGGTTTTCCCTACAGACGGCAGTAATTCAGTCCCACGTTGTGCATATTCTTCTTACTTAATTAGACGCCCAGCCCGAGTAATTAAGGTGAAATGTGCAGGTGTCGTGGCAGTGTCGCAATAGGCTAGCTGGCCTCACAGGACGAACTAGTAACCGTTCGGCTCAGCTTCGCCGTGGACATTGAGAGACGTTCGCTTCGTTGAACTCATGGATCTGATCAGTCTGAACCTGGATCTGTCAGAGGATTCATGTCCAGCTTTTCCTTTAAATAGCTCCTGAAGCAGGTTACCGATTGTGTGTTAACAATCTTTGTTCTGCCAGTGTATCATGTCGCGTTGTGTTGTGTTGTGTTGCAGGCGGCCTGTGCTCTCTGACCATAGACAAAGCTCTACCAGAGGATGAAGGCCAGTATAAATGCAGAGCCGAGAACTCTGCAGGAAAAGCTGAAAGTTCCTGTATGGTTCTAGTAGACGGTAAGAACTTCACGTCTTTTTGTGTCTTCCGTCAATCATTGCTCATATTGTATATCAACATCTGTTTCCAGCTTCAGAAATGCCAAGAAAAATGTCCCCTTTTTTTTTGGTGTCATTGGTGGTGGAGGCGACATCGGGCGGCGAATCCAACACTTCAGTCCTCAGTAACACACCTCAGCTGACAAAATATCATGATCTCAGTGATGAACCCTTTAGATTTTAATGACCGAATTTGAACATGGATATAATTTGTAATTACTTCCGAGTGTCACCTCTCGTCTAAACACATCCTTGGTTTAATCAGATCGTGTACTGTATTTCAGTCTGAAGCGGGTACACGCCGTAACTGATGTCTGTGAAAGGCTTCTGCAAAACGTTAAAAACAAACTGTATAAGTTAACCTCCACTGTGTAGAAAGCAGCACCTGTTTTTAACATACTGTAAATAAATATTAACATCCATTTACACACTTTAATGGTCATTTTTCGTACTGAAGGAAGTCACCAAAATCCCTTAAACAATCCAGCATCTAAATGTTCCTTCCTCTCCTGTATGGACATGTCATATTAACAGTGAAACACCATTTTGTTCATATATTTTATCTTTTTGTCTTTAATTTGGCCTTTTAAATCACTTTTTTTTTTTCTCAGATCATAACTCCTCGTGCAGGTGTTGGTTTGTAATTCTTTGTTGATGTTTAAAGCTTAAAACATTCATATCCCTTAGTGCACTCTTTGGGAGGAACATACAAAACTCCCTTCAAAAATCTGGGAATTTAATTTTACTTGGTTTTTGTGGACATTAGTTATTAATAGTGAAACTCCATCTCACCTTTTACCCCAAATTTCTTAAATGTCCTTCAGTGTCTAGAAAAGTAAAACAGGCTTTAATTTGTCATTTCAATTATTTAATACTTTTTACTTTCATCATTAAAATTCTACCTCTGATATGGTCTTTTGCCTTAATGGAAGAAACATACAAAACTCCTCTCAACAACCTGGCACTTTTTCCTGCCAGAGTATTTTTACTGTATACAATGGACTGTCTGGAAAAGACAGAGAGGAATTGGTTAATAGTCTATTGTTAGTGTTTGCAGCTCAAAAACATTTGCACCCATATGACTAATGACTCAAATACTCCTGCTTACAAATATCCCTTTAAAAAATCTGGGACTTTAATTTAGCTTTTGCCTTTTATCATATCAAATATTAAATCGGAAACTGCATCTAAATGTATTCTTGATGTTTAGCACGTCCGCTTTAATTCAGCTGTGAATCAATCAGAAACATCTAGTTTCTTCATAAAATGTTTGTCCTGACGTTACCTGATTCTTTCATTCAGTCTTTGTATCGATGTGCCCAAGAAGTGCAAACACCTCCCAGTTTCTCCAACAACATCAGATTAGAACCTAAGACCCCTTGAAATTTAAATATAATCACGGTCCAGGTCCAATGTTACATCCTATATTCAATCTGTCTACATCTGTATGTACGTACCTGTAATCTACATATAAAACTGCCTGTTGAAACCTAAGAAAAGTCTCAAGTTTTCCAGTGAACATGGCAGAGAAACACATGACAGCCCCCCCCCCCCCAGGATTCCTCAGCAGTCTCTGTCTGGTTGGAGTTTCCTGTAATTAGAATGAATCAACACAGAGTCTATTTATCCAAAATCTCCGAATCCTTCCTGGAAACACGCGTGTTCGCATTCAGTTCAAATCGCAGCTGAGGCTGACGGGAATGTAGAAATTGGTTTGACATATTTCATGTTTTCCTCTTGCTGTTGTCGGACACTGAACCAGGATGAAACGCTGATCTAATCTCAGAAACACTCCGTTACTCAGCAGCCATTTCCAAACTGCTGCTGCTGAGAAAATCAGCATTTTATTGTCACATCAGCATTAATCAGGTTCCTGCACAAGCTCTGCTGTGATCAGATACATCCACATTAAACTGAGAGAGGACTGAAGTTTACTGTCACACAGCTCCGACCCTCACTGAGTCCCGAAGTCTGGGGGCAGATTTGATGAAGGCTGCATTTCCGGTTTTCCTTTGGAGGGAGGGAGGGGGAGCAAGATTAACAGAGAGTGCATGGCGGGTTATAAAACGCCGGGGAGAGGTACCTGGCTGTGTGGAGCTTTTTTTCTTATGAGAAACAGAACCTCAGATCAAGATACTGGAGGCCAGTGCAGCCTGACTGGACCTGGACTGGTGCTTGCCTCTGTTTCAGCCCTGTTGTTAAGAACTGAATCCTCTCCACTTTCTTCAGTGTTCGCCAGATGCATTTACATTTTAAAAGCAAGAAAGTGGATGAGTTGATGCTTAGTATGAACAGCTCTCACGATCAGAGCTGAAACAGCTAATACATCTCTCTCTCTCTCCCTCTTCATCTCTCTGTGTGTCTATGTCTCCCGTCCTCCTGCAGACCCGGCAGAAAACTCTCCGGCGGACAAGAAGTCCAAGAAGGCGACTCCGACCTCGGAGAGTGAGTTTCCAAAATATGCAGCAGCAGCCTCTTTCCTTTTGCCCCAATAAGGAGCTGCAGGCTGGGAGCACTGGTTCCCACACGCACGTGCGCACACACACACACCCACACACACACACACACACACACACACTCTCTCAGGGTCGGTGGTTTCTATTTAAAGCGTCTCTGTGTGTCATTGGAAACATCAGTGCGTAAATCACTGTCAGATTATTATTCCTACCTCCATAACAGTAAACCAACGCTCTCTTCTCCACAATAAGGACCACGTTTCCCATCAGCCCTGCCGCTTCCTGAGCTGCCCCCCCTCCAAACTGACTAAACCTGGATAACATCAGGGTTGATACTTAACCCTTTCAGTGCCACAGTTTACTTGAGGCTAATGAGCTGATCTGTTCTGCTGACTGAGAGTCATCAGCAGCTCAGGGCTTCGTTCCCAAAATCATCTAAAGGTTACGACGGCGGTAAAATCCACCAGCTGAAGCATCGTGGCTGAAGACTCTTAGAGCTGATGGTAGATTAACGAGTGATTCCTGCAGGAGGAATGAGAAGCTGCGTTTTATGGTTTTTGTTCATTTTTCTGTCTCTCTGCTTTTATCGTGAACACCAGCGTCACGATGCCGTCGTGGCCGGAGGCATCGCGACTTCAGGTCGTCCGTCCGTCGCTCGCTAACGTCGATACCTCAGCGACGCCTTGAGGGAATTTCTTCCAATTTGGCACAAATGTTCACTTGCACTCAAGGATGAACTGATTAGATTTTGGAGGTCAGAGGTCAACGTCACTGTGACCTCACAAAACGTGTTTTTGGCCTTAACTCAAGAATTCATACACTAACCATGACAAAATACACTTAATACCTTTTACGAGATTCCTTCAAAGTGGCGGTGATTCTAGTTTGTTAAGTTACATTTGATGTAAAATGATAATGACGATAATGTTTAAATTAGAAAATAAGAGAATAAAACGAAACACACAAATTAAAGCATGCTTCTGTGCAGGATCCTGCAGTTTATGGCCGCGCTAACCAGGTGCAGCTCCTTGTCTGTTGGTTCTGATTGGCTGGTTTTTAGTTGTTGTCTGGCTTGTTGTCGTTGGTCGTTGCAGCATCACTTTGTGAGAATTTGATCCCATATTTAGAATTCAGCTTCCGGCCGTTTTTAGTCTCCAGAACTTTAAATCGGTGGATGTGTTTCACAGTGAGTTCTGGGACCGCCAGCCAGAGATTTCAGCTAAAACGAGCTGTGTCTGCTCAGTGTTTTATGTTAGAAAGCTATATGAAAGTAGCTGTACATCAGACAGTACAGCTGACATGTGGACTGTTGCTGCAGCAGTTTCAGGTTTTCTCTCTTTCCCCAGCCCTCAGTGGAAAATCTGCTCTTATCTTTATGATTTTACTCTAAAGCGTTCCTGTGTGTGTTGTAAATGCACTCTGCATACCTCAGTGTAGGATTTATTGATGTGGATGGTTTGTGAGCTCACTCACCATGTTTACGTGCACCACTGTCCTGGTTACGATCAGGTACCGTCAAGCCTCTGAAGCATGAAACGGGGATAATTTAGGACACTGCATAAAGCATAAATGTCAGACTGTAGACTTATAGAGTGGTGCTCTATAGCACATAGGGAGTGATTTTCAGACACAATTTATTGTTAAAAATCTGATCCAACTGGTTGGAAACAAATTCTGGCACAATAAAGTTTCAGGTGTCTGAGTTTTCGGAAGACAGCGGTCTTCTTTTCCCAGTATGATGTACAGTATTTGGTTTGGAAATGACCAGAAGAAGAAGTCTGGACAACATTGTGGACAGGGCGTGATCCATTAGTGATGGATGATCACAGTGAGTTTTGAGTTGGTTGCGTGACAGTTAAAAACACTGCGTATGATTAATAAAACACTATCTCTTAAATGAGGTCAGGTGTCTATGTTTTTGTTTTTCAGGGACTTTTAATATTATTTAGCTGATTCACTTATATCAGAAAAATTAGTTTCACCGTCATAATAGAATATTTACAAACCCCTCCCCTGAACAGTGATTGTCCAATTGTCCAATCACAACTCAGCAACAGCAACTGGCCGCGGCAGGTGTGTCGGTGTTTGTATTTCTCCACCTGATGAGGAGGCGTCCATGGAGCTGTAGTCCCAGAGACACTGAGACAGAGTCTAGATGGTCGAGTCCTTTTTCAGTCTCAAACTGTGTTTATTTGCACTAATGTGAGCTGCTAACGTTAGCATGTCGACTCACAACCAGAGTCCCTTCCAAGAGACATTATACGGGGGGAAAAATCAGAGAGGATTTAACTAAATGCTGGAGGTGTTGGTTGCTTGTTAGCTAGCAGGCTACCATGTCAAATAATGTTAATAATTAAAATGAGCTTGCGTGCTAATGTTAGCATAACTAGCCATATTGTCATGATAGAAAACAAACCAAAATGAATGAGGCTGAGAAAAACGGAGGAAAATGTTTATTAGTCCATGAAGGAAACCTCCCAGTCAGCTCAGAATCAGCAGAATTGCTACTAGCAATAAATCCTGTAACGAACACAGCTTCACGTGAGTGAAGAAGAGTTTTTCCTGTTTCTAATATGAGTTTCTAATGTAACACGTCTGGCACACGTACATTTTGATGAGAGAGCAGGTTTTTCTGGTACGTGTTAATGTTACGATTGTAATGCGGACATTAGCTTTTTATTTGTTTTACGCTGATGTGATTTCTCTCCCCCTGCGGCGGTAACTGTGTGTGGTCTGTGTTAGCGTTATCACCGCTATAGCTGCTGTTTCTCCCAGGAATGTGTGTCGTGTTAGCTGTTAGCCAGAGCTGGCAGATGTCTATTACATGTCTGTGGTGCGTGGTAAAAAAAACCTTAAGAGTGTTAGATTCCCTTTTTTCCTCTCAAAAGCTTTTTACTGGTTTCTAGCAGGTCGCTTTGTTTCTAAATACTGACGATGTTTAAACTGTCGTCACTCTGTGGCAACTTGTTATCTGCTCCCCTGCTGCACATGCAGCCATGATTGTTTGTAAATGGGAAAACTGTCTATCGCTGATAAAGCCGCGGCATTGTGCACCTGATATCCACCCGAAACACCTGACTCTGGAGGAGACAGAGAAGGAGAGGGTTTAAGAAAATGTTCTTTTAACAGCACAACAAACTACAGCTTCAAAGGAGGCAAAAAATGAAAGAAGAGTTTCTAACGTTTTACATCCTCAAGAAGACAAAAAATAACACACAGTTCAGTCTTCACCGAACTGGTACTCACCACTTACATCTGCCCCCTGTAAGTAATGCTCATTTATCTGACTGAAGTGAGGCGAATGTAACAGAGACACGGAGTCCTCTGCAGAGTTTTACCAACAGATCTGAGCTGACAGCAGAGGAATGACGGGGGGAGGATGGGGGAGGTGGAGGGAGGATGTTCTGGTACAAAACGGTTCAGGGCTCTTCGTGGCCCCTCTCCCACACTTCCATTTAAGGCCTGGTTTCCCTGACTCAGCCTCCTCTCTCAGACTTTGTTTCACTTCACACCACAGATTAAAACTCTGAAGCTCTCCAGGGAGGCTGCTCTCCTTTTAAGAAGCTCCTCGTCCTCATGCTGACTGTCACTGATCTGGACAAAAAGACGCAGCGTCCCGGAGACTGTTTGTCACAGAAAATGACTTTAGACGTCAAAACGAATCGTTTCTGATCAAGTTTGGTTGCAGACACAAAGATGATTTATCAATGAAGTTCTGAACACGAGTTACTGGATGCTTTAATATTTATTGTAAAAAATACATTTCTTTTTGGCGACAAATATCCAGTTGTAGTTTTGGGTACAGACTGATGTTATTGTTCGAGTTATGGCTGTCGGCAAACTTTTCGGCACTTTTGGTTTTAGCCCAAGCAGTACTGGATTTGTGAGGCAGATGTTGATATTTGAGAGTTCAAAAATCTGATGACACATTGGCCAATATTTGTGTTTTTATAAAGACACATAACATTGTGATTAAGAATATACACTGAGTGGGACGAGCCTACAGCCATGCTAGCAGCTTTGTGAGGCTGACAACAAATCAAATGTTGACCTGATGATGGCGCTAGATGAAAAGTCAGAGGATCATCAGAGTTATTCCAGTTCATCCTGTGGGGAACATGAACGTCTGAACCACATTTCGGTCCGGACCAAAGTGGTGGAGCGGCTGACAGACGTTGCCATCCATAGATAAAGTTGTGACCTTTTTTTTGTACATAGACCCGTAATGCGTTGACTGAGACAACTCGTCATTGCTCTTAGTGACAATCAGTTTCTTTCCTGACATTTCTCGTTACTTACAGGTCAAATCAGGCTCAATATTGATATTAGCAGAAACTTGATATCCAAGGATCAGGAGCAAAACATAGGATCAGATCAACCCTGTAAAATACTGCTTCGGTATTCGATTTTACAGTAACACTGTGGAAGGTGGTGCTTTGTGAATATATCCCTTTAAACATGAACAGACAGACAGTGAACCTTTTATATAAAGCCTGATCCATTGTTTGAGTCGAGTACACCTGCTGTCAAAAACTCCCAGATACTGTGTTTTCTGTTAACACGCTGCAAACACACTTGGTACTGGACTCGGCAGATACCCAGCATTAACGAACGCGTGATGTGACTGGGACGGTGAGATTATTAAACTGGATTTCAGAACTAGAATCACCACCTCGTGGTTCTACGCCTCCACCAACCAGTCAAGTTGCAGTTTACATCCACGTCCGTCCAGACTATAATATATGCGGTGAAGACTTTGAAGGAATCTCATAAAAGGTATTAAGTGTATTCTGTCATGATTAGTGCATGAATTCTTGAGTTATGGCAAAAAACATGAATTGTGAGGTCACAGAGACCTTTGACCTCTGACCTCCAAAAGCTTATCAGTTCATCCTTGAGTCCGAGTGAGGTTTGTACCAAAGTTGAAGAATTTCCCTCAGGGCGTCGCTGAGATATCAACGTTAGCGAGCGACGGACGAGCTGAAAACACGATGCCTCCGGCCACGGTTGTCGTCGTCTTTCCCATCAATCCAGTAAATGCCAGCTGTTTACAAGCTGTTGGATCCTCCCGTGATTGACACTTCAGACAGCCAATCAGTGTGCAGCTCCGACAGTTAGGTGCACTGAGTGATCCTGCCGGACAGACGCTAACTCTCAGCCCGCCTGGCTCGCCACGGTGCACAAATCAAATGCTCCTTCGGCTGTTAGCACCTACTGTAGTTGGTGTCGACCCAGAGAGGAGGTGATGATTTGACGGCTATACATCGTGTGTGTGTGTGTGTGTGTGTGTGTGTGTGTGTGTGTGTGTGTGTGTGAGAGACGACAGAGTAACAGAGGTTTTTAAACAGTCCATCATCCATCACGTTATTGACTCAGTTACTGTACGATAGAAGGAGGACGTGTGAAGATCAAGCCTGTTAGACCAGAGACCAGGTCCAATTCAACTCAATTCAGTTTTACTTATATAGCAGCCAAATCATAACAGAGGTTCTCTCAGGGCACTTTCATGTAGACCAGGTCCAGACCGGACTCTTTATAGGTATAAGGTTCACGTCCAGAGTCCCATCTGGGGCAACAAAAGTTGTCCAACTGGATAATTGTTTTCTGACGTATCCGCCACCAGACACACCAGCAAAGTCTTTGACTTGTTTCCACATGTCGTTCTTCTTTTTCACGTCCCAGTAACTCGTTAAAGACGCATCGTAGAGAACTGGGAGGCCGCAGACCGCGACGATCAGCTTTTCCTCCATTTTGTTTAAAGTTGCTTGGCGTAGTGGCGTGGAGTAGGAAACAGCTCTGCGCCTCTGTTTCTGCTGGAATCAGGATGATCCCGATTGGCTGTCGCTTGCGCTGCATCAGAGGTTATTTGCATAAAGCTGAGCCTCTCTGAGCTTCCCCCGCTGGTGTAGCTTGGGGTTTTTCTGTCTGAAACCAGGTCCCAGCATTTTTTAATCCTCGTGGAAAATGTGAAGAGAAGATGGTAGCGAGGGAGACGATGATGTGACGGAGACATCGGAAACTCCACTGGGCGGCTTTAGGAAGTTTGTTGGCCTCAGACAAAAGGGAGTCCACTTATTTTGTCAACCTGGACCCAGATCCAGAACTGGACCAGCTTTCAGAGCCCAACACTACATGTGAATATTAACTGGCTCAGGTAAATGAGTCCTAATGAAAATGCTTTGGTGACCTCTGACCTTTCCCTCCAATCAACAAATGATGTGACAGTAACCACATCAGCAGCTGCAGAGACAGACAGTACAGCATACACCTGAACTCTGACCTTTAACATGCCGCTGGATCTGCTTACTGATGGGCTCAGACAGCGATTGTCCTCATAAACCTGTCTTCGGTTTCAGCCTCCACAACAAATAAAAGGAGCAGGGCCAAAGACCGTGGCTCCTTGACAGCAGCTCAGTCGGGACTGAAACCCTATCCTGTATGTAGATTTATATATCATCTCTGGTATGACCCAGGACCTGGTCCAGCTCTGGACCCTCCAAACCACTCAGCGCGTGTGTGTGTGTTTTCAGAGTTGAGTTGATGGTTGTGGGTTCAGCTTTCAGGGTCAAGGTTTCATATTAGAGGTCGGAAAAAGACCTATGGAAACCTGAACCTGAAGCCAAAAGGAATAAATAAATTTTCAAAAATACAGCAACAGGATCCAGATAGGTATCTGGATTAGGTCTGGACTGTGGTACAGTCATACATCTACATGTTGACAGGCTTTCAGAGAGATCGTTCAGTTCCCTCTCCACAGAGACATTTTGTTAAGCATCAAGGGACGAGGACAGATTTTATTACACCTGCTGCCTCCAGGTTTGATCCATCACCTGTCATTTTCCTCCAGACCCAGGGTCACATTCAGACCTGGAGAAACCGTCTGGGTTATCGATTCTTTGAAACAAGCAGCAGTTACCTGATGGAAACAGCTGCTGCTGTGGTCGAAGTGGCTCTGCAGTGAAGGGTTAAACACCACCTGCACCACACACCTGAAACGACCCAAAGTGAAGTGGCTGTGGCTCCTGAACCATGCGGACTATATGAATGAACAAGGAGGGCTGAGACATAGGGAGGTGGGACAAGGGTGGAGGTACAGCGCTTACATTTGAGTCAGGTGGAGCTGCAGTCGCTCGCAGTTCAGAGAAACATTGGGTCATCACCGGCGCGATCACTGAGGGGGGGTTAGCAGTCTATATAGAGCAGTTGTTGGGATTTCTATGATTTCTATGTTCAAATAAAAGCAACAAGTCAACAGTAACGTAACAGAAGGTGACTCAGACCGTTCGAGTCCGATCAACACATCAAACAGTCTGTCGGTTACTTTCTGTTGGTCTCTCTGAGAACAGAAATAACTTTGTGTTGGAAAAACCTCATGTTTGTGTTTCCGATGGGTGGGGGAGGGGGGTTGTTGAATAAAGGACTGAGGGAGGAGGGAGGAAAGGGAGAAGAAGAAGAAGAGCTTTCATACATTTTTCACAACATCTCTAACTGTGTATCTGACAACGTTCACGGACTCTTAGGTTTCGTCTGTTCCTTCTGCCAGCGTCAGAATTAATAAAACGTCCAGGAACTATTTCCTGCATCCCGAGGAACTGTTTATAGATTGTCCATATATGGTCATCAGAGACGCTCTCTGTCCACCGGAGTCCTCACTCTGTCTCACATTCTTCTTCTGTGGCTGCTTCTTCTCCCTCTGCGCCGTAACGTCTTTTTATTTCTGATATATGAGCAGCCAAAGAACCTCCTCAGGTTCCTGGAAGGTCTTTCAAACTACAAGAGGCTGTATTGATTGATTTGATTTTGATTGTGGTCTTGAAGTTATAAAAACGACAAGAATTACAAAAGGAAGGATAATAATTATAGCAATGATCAATTAAAAGACACAGTACGTGCACAGCATGCACTGTCTTTACGCACACATACTGCAAACACGCATGTACTGTACTGTACAGAGAAGGAGGCTGCAGTAACGAGACACGATCAGGTTGAAAAACATCTGGTCACATCTGCGGCGTCTCTGACCATCTGACGTGTTTGTGTTTCCATCAGGTGAAGCCAGGATAAAGAAACCAACTCCCAAGACCCCCCCGAAACAAGGTGCGGCACACATCTATACACCTGTCTGAACACGTACCTGCACCGTAAAACTCCCCATCGTATAAAATTTAAAAAAGAAGCAAGTAAAAACATCTGACTGAGTGCGGTGAGATCATTTTAAACTACATATGTACGAAACACGGGGCTCTAATGAAAGGCACGATCCATGTGCTTGATGGGAAATGTAGGATCCAGTGCTGTTGGACTAGAAATCAGGAATCTTCACCTGCGCCGCTCAGATTTAATCTGTCTCTCACAACAACTACTGCTGTCTGAGTCGGACAATAATCATTAATCAGTAATAAAAAAGGGGGAAAAAAGAGGCAAAAACAATCATTAAAAGAAAAAAACCAACAGCTGTCAACTGTTCTATCTTCATCACCGGACTTCATGTCAATTTTTAAAGATTTAAAGGTGATAAGAAAAGATGAATCCTTTTCAAACCAGAACAGTACAACCTGTGTTTTTCTATGTGGTGGGGGATCATCGGCAGCCAGCAGGGGGCGCTACAGCTCAGACTGGACCTCTATAAGTCCTCCAGACTCCTGCTCAAGTGCCTTTGAGCAGCTGAGACTCAGTCACAGCAGGACTGTCAGACCGTCTCTAAAGAACAAGCTTCTGGGAAAACTACAGCTCCCATGAGCACCCCTGGGGCTGAGACTCATGGGACATCGAGTTGTTAGGAGCCAAAAATAATGCTTTATCTTTGTTAAAATGAAATTTAAATCTTAAAAAAAGTACATGAAGTTTGGTTCAAACTGTGACGGCATGAACGGCCGCGGTCATCGCCACTGTTTTCATTTTCTTGATTGTTTTCTGCTTCCTTTCTTCTTCTTTTTTCATTATTTATTATTGATCTGTATCGGCAGCTCTGCTTCCTCAGATCCTGACGGCATCAGTCTCCAGTGATTCGATTATTGATTATTTATTATTGATCTGTATTGGCAGCTCTGCCTCCTCAGATCCTGCAGTTCCCGGAGGACATGAAGATCCTGGCGGGGGAGAAGGTGGAGATCCTCTGCAAGTTCTCTGGAGCTCCGCCCATCAACTGCACCTGGCTCAAGTTCAGGAAACCAGTGAGACAAACGCGCACACACACGCACACTTGTACTTCTATCTTTGTGAGGACACTCATTGACATAAAGCATTCCTTAGCCCCTTACCCTAACCTAAATCTGGTTCTAACCTGGACCCTAAGACCAGGTCTGGACCCTCAAACAGCCCTTTGAAGGTGTGAGGACCAGACAAAATGTCATCACTTTCCCAAAATCAGGCAGCAGCTTTAACACAGTGAGGCTCAGACCTGTATATTATATATATATAGAGCTGCAATGATTAGTCAATTAATCGATTAGTCTTTCGACAGAAAATTAATCAGTTGCAGCTCGAAATCAGTTTGGCTTTTATGCTTTTACCCAAAGCGACTTACAAGTGAGGGACAACACTAAAGCTTCAGTACAGTAGGAGACCTTGAAGGAAGTACTAGCACTAGGTCTATTCAAAAGACAAAGCGCAAGCAGATCAGGTAAAGAAGTGTGCATTAAGTGCTAGTTAGGGCTGTTAGGGTGTTAGAGGCTTTAAATGAGGAGGTGCTCTCGGAAGAGATGAGTTTTCAAGAGGTTCTTGAAGTTAGAGGGACGCCCCTGCTCTGATAACATGTGGTAGCTCCTTCCACCACGAACGAGAACCGTCTGGACTGTGATTAGAGGAACGCAGTGGCCGAGAAGGAGCGTAAGCCTGTATGGTTGAGTTCAGGTAAATGGGTGCAGACCCATAAGTCACTCCGTAGGCAAGCATTAGTGACTGGGTAGCCAGTGGAGGTCAATGAGCGGCACAGCTACGTGTCCATTTAGGCTGATGGAAACCCAGACGTGCCGCCGCATTCTGGACCATCTGTAAGTGTTTCACTGTGCGTGAAGGGAGGTCATAGATAACCATGACCTGTACCAAGAGTTGGGCGGCATACCGAGTCAGGTAAGGCCTGATTTTTCTTATGATGTGTAGTGTGAAGCAGCACGATGGGGTGACAGAGGCAACATGGTCAGAGAAGGGTAGCTGGTCATCAAACCCAGGTTTCTCACGACCCTGGTTAGGTTGAGAGATGAAGAGGCGATTTTGATGTTGATATTGTGATGGAGACATTGATTGGCTGGAATGAATAAGAGTTTGGTCTTACAGAGGTTTAGATGAAGGTGGCAAAACAAGTGTCACTTGTTTTGTTCAGATCCGCGGTGTGGTCTAAACCATAACCAGCTTCCCCCAGGTCCCTTTCAGGCCTCTGCAGGGTCCAGAGCTCTGTCTACATTCCAGACCTACTGCAGCTTTAAATCTGCATCAGGTCTCTGAGGTCTGACGGAGACTTTAAGGTTGTGGCTTGGAAACAGTGGTGGAAGACGTACTCCTACAGCCTCCTGCGTTCAGAATTCTACTTAGAGTAAAAGTATATCCAAAGTAAAGGCACTCAGTTTGCAGAATGGTCCGTCTCAGGTCATTTAAAAACATCCTATTCCCACACGATAATGTTTTGTGCGTGCATGTTATTGTTCTGGCCCATCATCTGCAATCTGGAATCGTATTGTTTGTAAAATCAAAGTTACCGCAGCTGTCAGATACATGTAGTGAAGAATGAAGTAGCAGAAAGTACAAGTACCTCAAAATTGTATTTAACCCTTTTCTGCAGTTTCCACCTGATGTAACATTCCTCTATTTAACACTTAATAACATCTGATGTAAACATCACAGAACCATGGTTAATGGCTGAAAGTGAAGAGGAATCTTTGACGATTCAATTTATTAACATAAATTACTTGATTCATTTATCTCCATGCAAATAGAGGACATTGAATATACATGTTTAGTGTTAATTAAACATTTTACTGGCATGTATTCAGTGAAAACTGCTTTTTTTTCATGTTGCTTTGAAAGAAAGGTTTTTTTTATTTTTATTAATGGTAAAATAAAAATACTTATTTGATCTACACACTGAGTTGTAATAAAGTTACTTTTATGACTTACATTTTACTCTTAGAAACTTTGAATTTCACATATTTGTAGCTTATAAATTGCTAACAATTTTGAGACCCGCATCCGTTGTTGAAGACATGAGCCACACACCCGGGGGGCGCTGCTGAGAGAGGTTACATCAGTGTAACTAAAGCAGTGAATAACATGCAGCAGTAACATCAAATGTTTCCCTCTGAGATGTGATGGAGTAGAAGTCTAAAGCACCAGAAA
Organism: Xiphias gladius; assembly: GCF_016859285.1. NCBI lineage: Eukaryota > Metazoa > Chordata > Actinopteri > Istiophoriformes > Xiphiidae > Xiphias > Xiphias gladius. The sequence goes on along the minus strand of NC_053415.1, from coordinate 28,364,855 downwards.
ATGGAAATACTCAAGTAAAGTAGAAGTACCTCAAATCTGTACTTCAGTATTGTATTTGAGTAAATGTACTTAGTTACTTTCCAGCACAGCAGACGCTGCTGCTTTTACCACAACACCGGTACCTTGTGTCTGTATCTCAGGTCTCGGGTCTTTATGTGTTTGTGTGTGGGTCCAGATCCAGGAGGGCTCGGCTGACATCTCCATCAACAGTTCTGACAGCTGCAGTAAACTCACCATCTCCAGCGGTCAGCAGGAACACTGTGGATGCTACACCATCGAGCTGAGGAACAGCTACGGCCTCCGACAGGCCGCCCTCAACCTCACCATCGTCGGTAAGAAACATCTGAGTTACAACCACCGAGAGCTGAAATGCAGATACCGTTCACGTTAGAGGAGAGGTTTGCATTCCTCCTGTCCATACTGACTCTGTTGTGACGTCTTCATAAACAACTGCACTGTGAGAGATGGAGGACTAGATCCACAGTCTGGCGTCTTTAGAAAAAACTGCTTCTGAAGTTCAGCTGTTTGTTTGCACAATGTCAAACAAAGCCAGAACAAATTCTAACAGTGGTGACATCAGATGTGCAGGTGGAGCCAAAACGTCAAGAGGCTCAGCCTGGAGGAGAAAACACCACAGTTCAGGAGCAAAATAACTGCAGACAACAATGAGACGATGATCTGTGGAAGCCTGACTCTACAAATATTTACTGCTGGCGATGAAGAATTTCTTCACACATTTTTAAAACCTCTGGGGAAAGTTAGTGGAGATTGAATTCCACATTCTAGCAGCTTGTGAAAATATTCTGAATTGAAAATTTGAAACAGCTGGAAACTGAGCTGAAGCTGGAGTTTTTCTAATTTCACAGATGTGCATGAGGCAAAAGATGCTAAAATAAGAAAAACGAAGACAGTAACTTAGGAAGATCTCCACCGGATGTGTCTAACTCAGACAGCTGAAGCCTTTGATTAACCTCAGATAAACCTCAGGAGAGCTGTGGATTTTGTGACTCTGTCCGCCATCTCTTACGTTTATAGCACATTGTAAAGGGGACACGATGAACAGGAGGAATGATGACAACAGCAGGAACTCTTCCAGTCTACATATGGACATGTCCGACTTGAAAAAATGTGAACCTGTCCTTTCAGTCCTTGAGGTCCCGTCTTTGGGAGAACAGCTCAGAAAATATAAAAACAAATCAGGAAAAAGCAGCTGCTGATTACATCGACTTCCTGCAAGTAATAAATCAAACTACTGACAGCTCATAGCTCAACTATAGGACTTGAAAATTGTGTTTTTTACAATAGTGACCCTGCCTTTTATCCCAGACATTTCTTTTTTTATTCCTTTTTTTATTTTGCACCAGGGTAAAATAAAACACAACAAAAAAGAAAAAAGAAAAATACCCTCTGATGTTTCAGCATCATGTCTTCATGGGGTAAAGTTGCAGCTATGATAAATGTGTCACGGTCAAGCCTTCAGTTTGACCTCACATCAGTAGATCAGTCAGCGGGAAGTGGTCTGATGTCCTTTCACACCTGTGCATCACTTCTGCTTCTCAACTACCTGATTAATCAGAAAGATGTGACAGGTGTGCTGGAGGCAGCTTGGATAGAAAAGCCCTGCACACTGTCTCACTGACGGCTGCTCCCAAAACTAGATCACCACCCAGGGGCCCAAAAGCTGGGTGATACAAAGATACAAACCTATCTTTGAAACTAAACCATCAACATGGGATTGAAGTGTAGACTTTCAGCTTTAATTCAAGGAGTTTAACAAAAATGTCACATTAACCGTTTAGGAGTTACAGCAGTTTTTATAAATTGTCCCTCATTTTCAAAGGCTCAAAAGTAATTGGACAATAGACAATTGATCAGTTTCATGTTCAGGTGTGGCCTTGTTATCTCACGACAAATTAAGCAGATAAAAGGTTTGGAGTTGATTCCAAGTGTTGAAATTGCATTTGGTAGCTGTTCATTGGAATTCCCAATATGCAGGAGGCCGTCATTAGGCTGACAAAACAAAACAAACCTATCAGACAGATGGCAGAAACTTTAGGTGAGGTCAAATCAACAATGTAGTACATTCTTTAAAAGAAGGGATGCACTGGCTCAGCAACACCAAAAGACCTGGAAGACCATGGAAGACAACTAAAGTGGACGATGGCAGAATTCTTTTCTTGGTAAAGAAAAACCCTTCACAACATCCAGCCAGGTCAAGAACACTTTGGAAGAGGCAGGTGTATCACTGTCAAAGTCTACAACCAAGAGACTTCATGAATATAAATACAGAGAGTTTACCACAAGGTGCAAACCACTGGTAACACTCAAGAACAGAGGGGCCGTTAGACCTTGCCAGAAAACATCTAAAACAGCCTGCCCAGTTCTGGAACAAGATTCCTTGGACAGATGAAACCTAGATTAACTTGTACCAGAATGAAGGGTAGAGTATGGAGAAGGAGAGGAACGGCTCATGATCCACACAATACAACATCCTCTGTCAAACATCGTGGAGGCAGTGTTCTGGCATGGGCACGTATGGCTGCCAATGGAACTGGGTCGCTGGTGTTTATTGATGACATGACTGCTGATAGAAGTAGCCGGATGAATTCTGAAGTGTTTGGGCTATACTATCTGCTCAGATTCCGCCAGTTATTACTTTTGAGCCTCTGAAAATTAGGGACAATGTATAAAAACTGCTCTAACTCTTAAACGGGCAATGTGACATTTTTGTTAAACTTCTTGAATTAAAGCTGAAAGTTTACACTTCAATCACATCCTGATGGCTTCATTTCAAATCCATTGTGGTGGTGTACAGAGGCAAAATTATTAAAAACTGTGTCACTGTCCAAATACTTATTAACCTATACATGCAGGGGTTGAAGTGGGATTTGGCAGGTGGGGGAACCCACCTGGCACACAGAGATGGATTTGTCCCGGTACGGAAAATAGATGTGTGTGGAGTGTGGGGGTGGGACCGTGGGGTGAAATTACTTTCTGATAAGTTGAGGGAGTATTTCGATGGCGTCAGCTGGAAGGAACACCAGGCTGCAGCACATGAAAAATTAACCTGCTTGACATTATTATCTGTGAACCTGCCAATCAGCTTTATTTACCTATTAATCTAAGATGCTGGAACGGCGTTCTGGATCGTTCCAGCCCACTTTAACCCCTGTATACATATATATAATACACACACACACACACACACATACTGTAGATGCTGGCTTAATTATCCAATCAGAGGTTCAGAGGATAACCATAGTTCAACTGGTTAATTAGAAAACTAGACATATTTAACTTTCATCTCGGGAATTCACCCAATTTGGTACAAAAATATTCCAAATCATCGCAGTCCACACAAACAACAGTTTTTAACCTGCCCAGTTAAACAAAATGGAGCCCAAGTTTAGAACAGATCTCCAGTTTGAAGTTGCAGAAAACCTGGTCTGAGGGCAGACAAAAGGACAGAACTGAGAGAAAAGGCTGAACTTGGATGTCTCCTCCTCAGTGTTTATAACGGCTCTGTATTAATGATACTGAGACAGTGATGCTGTGTGAGCTGAGTCCAGACTCTCGGCTGCAGTTTGAGGCCTTTTATGGCAGTGATCTGCCTGTGTGTGGACCTATAAACTCTGCTGCTGCGGTGTGTAAACACACACACACACTCACTCAGTGCTAATGCTGCAGTGTGTCTGAACCAGCAGTGAGCGGATTGTTTCCACTCCGCTTGGTGACCTCAGGTGACCTCTGGCATGTTTCTGTTGAACACGTTCACATCGGTCTCACGTTCCTTTTCTTCCTCCGTCTCTGAGGTAGAAAAGCTTCAGTAAGCTGTGACGATCTTCTGGTTTCGGGGATTTTGTGCGGCCATACTGGTCTACGTTGGAGGGAGGGGGGCTTTTTGACCACATTAGCACTGCGGCTCAGTCTCAGTCTGGTGATCCACCACTTTGCTCCAGCCAAGGCCAGATTAACCTATGATGGGGCCCTGGGGAAAAAAATTGGTCTTTGTGTCAACTGCCACATACGAAATAAAATCATATGAAAACATACCAGTGAGTTCGCACATCGACAGATCCGTCTCCATGACAACGGAACGGGCTCCTTGACGAAGACAGGGAGGGACAATGGGTCCGGCTTGTTTTGTCAAACTAAAATAGTTATGGTCTTCAAACTAGATTTTGATACAGGACCCCTCCAGAAGTGGTTGAGGTGAAGCTGATTTGAACTACTTCATATCAGGCTGCAGGTATTGATTATTTTGATTATGGATTAATCCGTTCATTATTTTCTCAGTTAACCAGAGCCCAAAGTTAAACCTTCGCAACTTGTGTTTTGTCCGAACCTCAAAATTATTCTAAAAATGGATTAAAATTAGTGGAATAATTAAAAGCAAATCGTCGGATTTGAGAGGCTGGAAACATGAAATGTTTTTACATCAAAACCACTTCCAGCCAAGCACAACCCCACCTGCGTCAGCTGGAAACTGTTGAGACGGTGGAGAGCTGTCAACACACTGACATCCACCAACTCAAAGCGCTTTCTGCTGCTGCTTTACAGAACTTTACTTCCACTCATTCTCCTCGTGTCACCGTGCCTCTAAACGTATTGGCCTCCCCACCCCCACCCGCTCAGACCTCCACAGCAGAGCCATCACGTGCAGAGGATGTACCATTGCGCAGGACCCCAGGCCAGGAAGCAGAGGAAGAGCGATCTTCGTGTCCTCAGAGGATGAACCCATCCAATTTTAATGACCCCGCGATCTTTCCTCAGGACAAACTTTACGTGTTCAGCTCCGCGACTGTTCAGACGGAGAATTTACGCTACAAAGCTTAAGGACGTGTGTGCATGTTGTAATGAACTCTGCAGCCTTTAGGGGTCAGTATTGCGCTCTCTTTACTAGAATAACCCGCGGTCTTCTACCTGCAGTCTAAACCGTGCCTCCCCCTCCTCAGACAAACCCGACCCCCCAGCGAAGGTCCCCGCAGCCTCAGATATTCGGCGGTCCAGTCTGACTTTGTCGTGGTATGGGCCGACCTACGACGGAGGCAGCGCCGTTCAGTCCTACAACCTGGAGATCTGGGACTCTGTGGACAAGCAGTGGAAACACCTGGTGTCCTGCAACAGCACCTCCTACAACGTACAGGTGAGCACAGGTGGTTCTCTTCGTGTCCCTGAAACTGCTGGTCTATACATCTTATAAAAGTCAAACAAATGTCGCAAAAAACTTCAGACTGTTGATGAGAAAATGAACTGTTTTAAGTTTAAACGAAGTCTCTGTCGTCTCCAGAACCTTCTTCCAGAGCGTCAGTATAAGTTTCGCGTCCGGGCGCAGAACATTTACGGGGTCGGAGAGCCGAGTGCCGAGTCCGAACCGGTTACCGTCGGACTGGTGGATGACAACGGTCAGTAAACTGGAAATAAACCAAAACTAAGTGAACTAAACTAAACTAAGTTACATTTAAATTAAACTGTGACTAACAGTTTAACCTAACTGCTGTGACTGAACTAAACCGACTAACTGAACTAACGCTGCTGCTGTTTGGGTCGTCTGACAGAGAACCAGGAGGAGGCCGAGGCAGAGGAGGACGATGAAGGTACGACTTCCTGTTTACATTCGCTCACCCGGACGAGAAGACAAAAAACACAACACCAACACAGCACGCCACGAAAGCAGTATGACATAAAGTGACATCATATAACGTGATGCGACAAACCATGACATGACATGACACAAAACGACGAATGAACGATGTTACATGACGAGGGAGCATAACGTGACCCGACACAAAATGACACGTTAATACGACGTGATAAAACGTCACACGACACATCGCGACGTAACATGACAGAACGACATGAGATAAGGTGACGTGACTTAGCATATCTTGACGACCATGACAAAGCGTGAGATGACACAACTTGAGATAAAACGAAATGCTATGACGTGGTAAAACACGACATGACATTACATAACGAATTATAACAAAATATCACATAACCCTTCACAAGCTGAAATGATTTAAGATAAAGTGACGTGGCACGTCACAACATAACACAACATACAATGACACGACACGACGTATCGGTGACCTCTGACCTCGGTGTGGTTTCAGACTCGGAGAAGGAGCCGGACTACAGAGACGTGACCATCAAAACGGACATGAAGGTGAAGGAGCTGTACGACGTGGAGGAGAGGCTGGGAACGTAAGGCTCTGCCCATTCGCACCGCACCCACAATGCACCTGTGCCTCTGTAAAACTGAACTGATACTCTTGTGCACGTTTGTTGATATTTAATCATTTAGAAAAGTGTGCAGTGGTTTTTAAAACCTACTTGTAGCAGCATATAACAAGAGAACTGAGTTTTGTATGCGTGAATTTGTGAATTCGCTATGAACACAAAGTGTAATACCAATAATAAGTCAAATGGTTTCTAAATAATAAAATGTAAAAAAAATATAAACATAATAATCTTATTATTTTTGAACTTTGTAATACAAACAAAAAGGAATAAAAAATAGAGACTATACCAAATAAAAAGTTTGTACAGTACAGTTTGATTTTTTTATCATCTGGACAGTCATAAAATCTTTAGGAGGGTAGTTGTTCCCGGGCTGCTTCAAAGTTCGTGTTAGTCGGTGTTAGTGCAGCTCTGTTGAATTCTCATTGAAAACTGTGTTTGTGTTGCAGAGGAAAGTTCGGTCAGGTCTTTAAACTGGTGGAGAAGGCCACCAAGAAGGTTTGGGCGGGAAAGTTCATCAAGGCGTACTCGGCGAAGGAGAAGGAGAACGTCCGGCAGGAGATCGGCATCATGAACAGCCTCCATCACCCCAAACTGGTCCAGTGTGTCGACGCCTTCGAGGGAAAGTCCGACATCGTCATGGTCCTCGAGATGTATGTCATTTTTACTCTGACACTGATGAACAGCTTCGACTTCTTGAATCAAACGAAACGACCAAAATTCCCTTTGCTCTTCCTACAGAACCTGTGGGTCGTCTTTTTATGCTGTAGCTGCTTCCATTGTCAGGTTCCACGTGATTAAAATATTCATATTCGCTAAACTCCAGTGCTCCAGGTTTAGAATGTCCAAAATATACGTTTGTATAAATATACCGGCTGCGGCTGATTGACTGTAGAGCCCAGCTGACGCCAGAAGGCTGCACAGCCTGACTAACCTCCGCGTCCTCACGAGACACTCGGCTCCAGTCTCTTGGTGACCTAGCGTCTGAGGTGCCGGTAGATGGGTTTTCTGTCTCGGCTCGAATCTGCGTTAACACGGGATGATGATGTTACTTCAATGTAAACTTCAGCTGACTTGATGCATTTTCTACAGTATCTCCAGGAGGGTGTGATGAGATGAATGCAGCTGCTGCCTGGATGGAAGAAGATCTAGAAACTGGTGGATAACTTGAAAAGTACAGAGGATTGACTGATGGTTAACTAAAGCGTATTCATGTTTTCTTATTGTAGAGATATTAATCTCTGAGTCCGATCTGGAAACAGAGACGAGATGTTTTTGCTTCACAGAGCGACGGAAAATAATTATCCGGCCAACTATGAGAGGAATTTGAGAGCAGCTATTTCCTCTCTGCTAATTTTAGAGCTAAAGGCAGTGATGGAGTGATGGCACTGGACGCACACACACGGACTTTCTCCGTCTGTACTTTAGTGTTGTTACAATGTCTTGATATCATTCTTCACTGAACTGACCAGAAAGTCAAGAGAAACCCCTCAAACGTAAAAACTGTTTGAGTCTTCCCAGCTGCCTTTCTTCCACAACAGTTCATAATGTCTTCATGTTAGGAGATAATCAGGGAGGACCTGCTCACATTTACAGTGTTTGTTTCCGAATATTTACCCTGATAAACAACTGAGACCAAGGAAACACAGTAAATTTCAGATAAAACCTGGAAAACCATCCACACTGATGGAGCACAGGAAGAAAGCTGTTTACATTCAGACTCTTATTTTGGTATTTCTGTCCATCTATCCTCTCGGCTCTGATAACATTTTAATCTGCAGCTTCAGGACAGAGACAACAGAGTCTGTCAGCAGTCACTGTGCACGGAAGAAAAAAACCTAAAAAATCTGGAATATAAAATCCTAAAATAGCATTAATCTAATCTGAGAATCCAAGGAGAAATGAGCCAGGTTTCAACAGCTGTCACCAAAAGCTCTCATTCTTTCTGTAACTGCTCACACGGTGGCGCTATTGGTGCCCTTTCATTTGAGACATTATAGTTTTAGAGATTCTGATCCAGAAAGGCTGTTTGGTCGCCTGTGGGTGACCACTAACTTCATGGATGGTGGATATGCTTCTTTTGACTGTTTAGTTAATTAATAGTTAAAATGATCTGTTTCACATTATGTAAAATAAGGTTTCTAAGATACTATATTTTTTCATGACGTGTTTTTCTTGTTACGACTTTGTACCACTTTTATGCTCCTTAACATTTTCTTGTTACCGAATAATGAAAAATCACCATCTGGTTATTTCATGCAAATTTATTGAAGTTACACAAAATCTAAGTCACAGATTTTGATAACAACACATCAACTTATGCTGAAACAAGAAACATTTCTCTTTTTTATTCAGATTTGTTCATTTAGTTAAATAAATGGAACGTTTCGGGATTTAACAAGATAAAGTGATATGTTAACAAACGTTATAACACAAACGTTTTTGGTAAAAACTGGATAATTTGGTATCTAGTATTAAGGAGAAAATATGTCATAGTAGCATGAAAAAAAACCTTGATGTAATGTCAAAAGGACTTTGTTAAATGAAGAAAATTGTGGTTGGAGCTAGAAACAGATCTGAGTCATTTCTTGTCGTGGTGGCAGCGACTCTATGTCTCGTTTTGTCCACACTAGACAGCGGTTTAAGTTTTTGCATTGGATAGTGGTGTAGTGCCGTGTAAAGTAAAGTCTTTTATGTGAATCGGTGTAAGATTTTTTAAAATACTAAGAAACACGTGAATCCACCCTCCTGTGCTTTGTTTGTGCAGGATCTCAGGAGGCGAGCTGTTTGAGCGGATCATCGACGAGGACTTCGAGCTGACGGAGAGGGAGGTGATCAAGTACATGCTGCAGATCATCGACGGAGTCAACTTCATCCACAAACAGGGCATCGTCCACCTCGACCTCAAACCTGAGAACATCATGTGTGTCAACAAGACCGGCAGCAAGATCAAACTCATCGACTTCGGCCTCGCCAGACGACTAGGTAACCACCTGCTCCCTGCAGCAGGGAGATGTGGAAACGCACATTCATCATAAGTACGAGAGGCCTGGCTCTGTCTCACACAGCTGGTCAAACAGAGCGGACAGAAGGAGCCAGGGTGTCTGCAGCCTTCGAAAAGTCTTAAAAACCACCGTTTAGTCCCCTCAGGTGGTTTTAAAAGAACAGTTACAAAGCCCTTGAATGTTAAGTTGACATATACCTGTACACACACACACATACGATTTAAATATTGACATATACAAGTGTCAAAACAAGCAAAAACGAATTAATTATTTGATTTTTAGTTGGTTTATCCATCCATCAGTTGTTTTATCTGGATCCAGTCGTGGCCAGATTAGGAGACAACGGGCCCCTGGACATAGACAAGTAAGAGGACCCCCTGACTGAAAGTGTCTCTGTGGTCTTTCCACTGAGCTCTGGGACTTTCAAACACTTAAATATTGACAGGCACTTTCATACAGAGACTCTGGTCTAGGGGCCTCCAGATCCCTCGGGCCCCTGTGCCCCATAGTCCTGTTCAGTAATCCACACATGGCTCCACTTCACATTAATTGGTGTTATAGTATACAGCCGGGAAGTGCTGGGTATGGCCTGGCCGTTGCTGTTCAGACTCTCAGACTGAAGGAAGAAGGACAATTATTGCCTGATGTCTTTATTAAGGCCACAATACAGTTTGTTTTGCTGCCCCCAGAATTCTGGGGCCTCTAGTATTAAACCACATCTGCTGTTACCACCAGTAACTACAGGTGTGGCCGCATCAACCAGGACTGAAATCTTCCAGACTGACACTTTAGTTGATCATATTAGGTCTTATTTTTGGTTTTTTGAAAACGGTATTAGTCCCATTCTGTTTATTATTATAAAAGCCTTGAATTTAATTTGGTGAGCGCTGCAGAAACCCTGCAAACAAGGAAACACCTCCAGGGACCAAATTCCTATTTTTCATAATTGGAAATGCTGAGTCAAACAGAGGATCAGATTCAGGCATTTGGATTGTGTGGAGTTATAACCTGATGAATAAAAGCATAATGTGAACCTTTTCCTCTCTCTCTGTCCTCCACAGAAAACGCAGGAACTCTGAAGGTTTTGTTTGGGACTCCGGAGTTTGTGGCTCCAGAGGTGATCAACTATGAAGCCATCAGCTATCCCACCGACATGTGGAGTATAGGAGTCATCTGTTATATACTGTGAGTTTATACAGCACTTCTGCTGCAGTGCTGCTAAGACGAGCTTCATTCTTTTCACTCTGTTTGTAGCTTAGTTTAGCTTGGTTCATCTTGGTTCATCTGATTTCTCTTGGGTTTGGCTTCTTTTAGCTTCACTTCATCTCTTTACACTATTGTTTCGCATGATGATGTCGTGTTTACCTGTGTAGACCCCAGGAAGAGTGGTTGCTACCATGGTAGTGGCTAACGGGGATCCAAATATTTAAAAAATCTCGTCAAATTTCTTTTTGTTTCTCTTCAGTGAAGCGTATTTAGCTGATTTTAGCTTTGATTAGCCTAGCTTAGCTTGGTCTCATCTTCTTTTATTTATTTCATTGCACTGCATTTTAGCATTTCTGAGTGTTTTTTTAGAATTTGGTCAGTTTCTTTGTTTTGTTGACTTTAGCTTTGTTTAGCTAAAATAAGCTCAGCTATGGGTTAATTTAGTTTTTATTCTTTATTTTATTTCGCTTTAGCGTGGCCTTTTTCAGCTTAGCTTGGCTTTTCTTTTTGATTTATTTTTTCATTTCACTTTAGTTTAACTTAGCTTTACACATCGTTTTGTTTTAGGCCTTTATTTTCACTTTAATTTGTCTTTTTTTTTTTTAGCTTATCTTGGCTTAACTTTTTTCTATCTTACTTTACTTTTTTAGCTTAGCTATGCTTGGCTTTTTTGTTTTTTTTTCATTACTCTTTAATTTAGCATATTTTAGCTTACCATAGCTTGGCATCATTGTGCTCAATTTATTTAGTTTCTCTTTAGTTTAGCATTTTTTTTAGCTTGGCTTTATTTGATTTCTTCAGTCTTCTTTCTCATGTCACTTTAGTTTAACTTAGTTTCTCATAATATTTTGTTTTAGTCCTTTAATTTCACTTACCTTTTTTCTTTAGCTTTAGCTTAGCTCTAGTGTTAGCGTTAGAGTTAGTGTCTCTTTGACTCACTTATTTCATCTTTAGTTTAACGTTACGTAATTTGCCTTCAGTTTGTCTCATTTCATTAAATTATTCACTCAATCTAGTTTCATGTCTTGTTTTGAACTTCAGCTTCATTACAGTTTAGTTTCATTCATGTACAAAAGTTTACAGTTTTCAGGTAATGTTTTAGTCTGTTTTAATGTATTATCTGTTTTTATATTTTATGTAATTTTCTTGTGGATGTTTTCTTTCCAAGTTAAATGTTTCACTTTTGAATTTTATCTTACTCTATCTACAGTTGTATTCTACTTTGTGACGACTGTATTTCAGTTAAATGTGGCTCGGTTAGCTTTAGCCTGGTTGAGTTTGGTTCAGTTTGCCCCGTGTTTGTCTTCTCAGGCTTAGCGGTCTGTCTCCCTTCATGGGCGATAACGACAACGAGACTCTGTCCAATGTCACCTCGGCCTCCTGGGACTTTGAGGACGAGGCCTTCGATGAAATCTCCGACAACGCCAAAGACTTCATCACCAAACTGCTGAAGAAAGACTTGAGGTAAGGAGGGAAGGAGCGAGCGCCGGCTTCGACTCATGACACTGACAATGTGTGCTAACTGGGAGAAGCTCATAAAAATATGGCTGCATTTAAAACGGTGAAAATAAATGAATCAAGTCTGTCAGTTTATTGTCCAGCCTGCAACAGAGCCAGCTAGCTTAGCAGTTTTTAAACAGTATTTTATATTTTATCTGTAGTTTAGGGGACTAGATTACCACTTTTTCACTAACTCAAACTTAAAATCATACAACAGCACAAACACACAATACCGACACACATTTTAGAGAGAGGAATTTGATGGTCTGTAGTCTAGGGGATGGGGGATTGAGGACTGGATCCTGTTAAGATAGTGTCTCCTCCTCCGTCCATATGTTTTCATTCGGTACTTCTGTCTGAGTTAACGACGTATGAGCCGAAGTGGCTCTGAATGAGTAATAAAATCAGTCACCCTGGTCGCCCCGTGGCCTGAATCCCAGGAATGACAGCTGTTGTCTCTCAGGGCTAGGCTGACCTGTGCCCAGTGTTTTGAACACCCCTGGCTGAAGCAGGACACCAACACAATGAAGGCCAAGAAGCTCTCCAAGGAGAGGATGAAGAAGTACATCCTGAGGAGGAAATGGCAGGTAAACTGCTGCAGCTAACTGAGGACGCTACACGGTACAATGACAGTTAGTTCAGGCGGGGTATGACACTGGGCATAAAATGATGTGAGACAAAAACGGAATGATGGTCTGATGGTACAGGAAAACAAAAAATGATTGAAAACTCTCCTTGAAGTGGTTTTTGTTTTTGATGAGACCCCTTCTCCTTGTGTGGCAGAAAACGGGTCACGCTGTCCGAGCCATCAGCAGACTGTCGTCCATGGCCATGATGGCCGGAGTCAGCGCCAAAAAGGGCTCGCCCACCGAAGGTCTGAGCAACACTGACACTGGACACAACACAATAGAACAGAACAGAATAGAAAGAGGCCTGTTCCAGAGTTCACTGAAAGGCTGCTGCATGTACCGGCTGCTCAGTGTGTTCGCTCAGTTGGTTCATTACATTTTCTCCCTGTGTTCAAATGATGGATGTTGATGATGCAAAAACTAAAAATGACAAAGAATTTTCTTCACACTCTGTTCATTTTGTGTGTGTGTGTGTGTGTTCAGAGGATAACCAGTTCCTGGAGTGTTTGGAGTACGAGCAGAAGACGGAGTGTAAGCCGAGTTTCAGCGTGGTCATCAAAGACGTGGAGGTGGTGGAGGGCAGCGCCGCCCGCTTCGACTGCAAGATAGAAGGTAGTAGACCTGGGATTTGTACAGAAAACTCTACAGGCCTGAATATAAGTTGACGTTTTCTTCTGTAAATCAGGTTTGACAAAGGTGGGGTCGTCTCATATCCAAGGACAAGACAATTACATCAACATCGGACATTGTTTTTCGATGGAGAGAGCACCAGACGACACGGTCTAGCGAGGGTTTTCAGTCTGTTTATAGTGAGTTCGTCAGGGTCAGTCGGCACTAAAAGGGTTTGGTTCGTCCGGTTTAAACCCGGTTTTAATAAATTAATGAGAAGGGAAAACGGGTTCACAGCGTCTCACGACGTCTTCACTGCAGAAATGAACCAGGGAGAAAATCTGTCCAATGAGCTCAGAAAGACTGAAGCCTGATCAACACTGTCAGAGAAAATGATTCTGACCTTCGGCAGTCTGACAGGAGAGAGTGAGAGTCCGTGACCGAGAGACAAGAGACACGGACCTGGGTTGACGTGTCACGGTATTTCATGTTTCACTTCCGTGACCATGACTCTCTCCTCCTTGGATTAATGAGATCTCAGGCAGTGTTCATTTGTCAACTATTTTTAGATTTAGTCCTGAGATCAAAAATCCATGTTAGTTTTAGTCATATTTAGTCCACAAAGTCATCAGAAGATTAGTTGACTAAAATTTGTGAACATTGTAGTTTAGTTTTAGTCAAAACCAAGACTGAGCATTTTAGTCCAACTTGCTTTCTAATTAGATTCATCCAGCTGATTTTAGGCTAAAAGAAAATTCAAATAAGTCACAAAATAAAAGGTTGTTTGATTAAGAATGCAGCTTCGCAGAGTGTTTGTCTGGTCTGATGTCAAAAATTTAAACAATACATCCAGACATAACAGAGAATGAAACAAGTCTGGAAAGACGCAACAACATTGGCGAATCCAATGTAATCTAAGTCTCGGAACACGAGTCAATGATCAAAACTTTGTTTGATAAGAGCCCAGAAAAAAGAAAAACCCTCACAATCAAAAAGAACCCTGTTCAACAGCCCTGCGGTAAATCCTCCCCTTAAAATGTTCATTTTTTGACAGAGGGTGTTGATGTTATTCAGTAATTTCGGGGGCCTTTCGTCCCGTCAACATCTCGTGGCGAAAAAGGTCATTGACGTATGTATGTGATCACAATTGGGGAAGGAGGGGGGTCGTCCTATAATCAGGCCAACATGGTATTTATCAAGCTGCCGAAAGGGAATTTTTGTCTCAGGTGGTGAAGAGTAGAACCTGAGCGTCTGCAGCAGAGAAACGGAGCTGAGCACCTCTGAGACAGACTGGTAGCTTTAGCCTGGGGCTTAGAACTGCTGCTTCTTCTGACTGACATTTGCCGGGATCTTTTTTGAAATTCTCCTCGTTGCATTTCTGTATGCGTCTGTTGTTCCTTGTCTAACGGCTGCAGGATTCAATTCCTGCTCCACTCTGCTTTTCTTCTTGTTTACATTCCAGACTTTTTCCTATCATTTCATCTCTATTTATATATTCATTTATAAATATATTAGATTGGTCACGTTTATAGCTACTGGAGACATTAAAGGTTTCACACACACAAAAATGTAATAATGTGATGTTTTTGCAGTAAAAATCACTGTAAAATGTGGAGCTGCTACATTTATTTGATTAATCAGTTGGTCAATGGACAGAAAATGAATTGGCAACCATTTTGATAATAGTTGAATTGTTTTTAGTCATTTTTCAACCAAAAACACCAAACATTCTCTGGTTTCAGCTTCTCAAATGTAAGAATTTGCTGCTTCTTTTTTGTTTAGTTTTTTTTTTATCATTTTGTCCCCTAACAAACCAAAAAGCACTAAAACAAGTGAACTGAAGCTCCTTGGTTTTCTGAACGGTTGGACGGACTGAAGAGGCAGTTTGACGAATCACTTTAGACGCTGGGGGAAAAAGGATATGTAGTGTTATGTTTGACTAAAAAACAAATGGATTAAGGAAAAAAAGCAATAACAAGGTGAATAAATCATCAAGATAGATGAACTGCAGCTCTAAATGAGACCCCCCCTCCGTGGTCTCTGTGTGTCTCCAGGTTACCCCGACCCTGAGGTGGTGTGGTACAAGGACGACCTGCCGATCAAAGAGACCCGACACTTCCAGATCGACTACGATGAAGACGGAAACTGCAGTCTGGTCATTTCAGAGGTCAGAGGTCAAATCTGTTTTTACTCGCCTGCTGAGAATCCACATTAGAAGCGAGACACGAACGGCACAGCTCACAGTGACACCGGGAACCCGATCAGTCATTACAGATACTATTAAAAAGTTCACAACACATAGACAGTAGGAGAAGTAAGGGTTTTTTTTGGGGGGGACTGGAGTTGTCCAATGATGAGAACGTTCTTAAGCCATAACTATGGGAACGTTTCCGTCATTATCGTCCCTCCCACGTGACGTGAAGACAGCACAGGCCGTGTGACAACACTGACACCACTGATGAGGCCTTCGGAGTGATGTCCTCCTCTGTGTCTGAAATCACTCCTGTCCGTTTAGTGCCCTCAAAAAAAACAGCAGAGTCCAACATGTGCGTCGCCGTCTGCCGACAACCTCACGGTGCAAAACGCCACATTTTATAGACGTGGAAATTACTGTTTGGATGATGAGCGATGAGAAATCTGAATTTAATGCTCACTGTAGAGTAGACTACCGAGTGTCCGTCCAGTAGGGAGAAGTGAACGGGTGACCGAGGCAGTGATTTCAGACACGGTCCCTTGTCTAACGTCCTGTCGTGGAGGTTTTCCTGTCGGGAACGTGGTTCTCCCCTGGCAGGACGTATCACAGATCAACTGTGTCTTGGCAGCTGCTGCGACAATGGCCCCTGGGCCTCTACGAGTAACGCTGCCAGTACTTGTCACACCACTGTCTGAAGCAGCAGGTACACGTCACATTAATTCAGAAATTCACTCATTTCCCAACATAAACCTGCAGGTGTCGGGCGACGATGACGCCAAGTACACGGTGAAGGCGGTAAACAGTCTGGGGGAGGCCACCTGCACCGCTGAGCTGCTGGTGGAGGTGATGGCCGGAGAGGAGGAAGAGGAGGAGGAGGAGGAGGAAGAAGAGTAAAGAAGTGACTGTCTGGACTCCCACAGGAAGAGGAGGTGGCGGCGTTGAACTCGCTCGGGTTCAGATGATCTCATCGCTCCTCCTCAGCCTGTCAGACCTGAGCAGGAAAAACGTACCCATGAATAACATATTGTGATTGGAGGAGCAGGAGGGTGGGGTTTGACACACCAGGACAGGACTGGTTCAGAGGAAATCAGGGTTCACGCCTGACTCTCACTGAGTATCAGCAGTAAACGAGTACTCGCAGCTTTTAAAGAGTAACTTAACTCCTGTTGAAAAACTTCTGGCCTGGCTGACGGCGCATTTCTCGCCACAGCCAACCACAGGCTGAGAAACACTGCTGTTCAGCCCGGTGATGAGTTACTCTTTAATCATGAGCATGGGCAGTGTTGTAGCCAGCGCTAAATAAATTCACCAGTACAAACCCCACCCAAAATAAAAGTCGCTTCACAGTCTCTCAATTAGTGGTGCAAACTTTCTGTAATTAACCTGCAACCATGCTGCCTGCTAAACTCCACCCACCTGAAGCTCTGAGAACTAAAACCCCACCCCTCTCAGACCAGCCTCTATTCATTAATCTATTTCCTCTTACAGTTCTTTTCATAAAGACCTATAATGTATATGAAACTAGTCTTATTTAATTTAAAATATAGATATGATATCATTTAAAGGATCCCTGTGGAGTTTCTGACCACTAGAGGAGCAAAGTTTTAATGAGCAGATTTCCATTTTGAACATATATAACGCAGGTTCATGCTAACAACACGATACACATTTCTGCTGACGGTTTCACGCTGTTCCACTGAGAGTTGTTCTAGCAAAAAAAAGCTGCTAGCTAGAACAGACATTTATGCTGAAATACTTAAAAAAGAAAATAATCCACTTTACACGTACACGTTTTACGATGAAGAAAGACATGATGCATTTTGGTTCGAAAAACAAAATAAACATAAAAATAAAACTTTGTTTACAATAAAACTCCACAAGGAGCTTTAAAATGTTAACTTAAAACAACTAGTCCCATGATATTTTAGCAGTACAGTGTCAAAGAACTGTTGTTTGTTGGCAAATCTGAGAATATGAGCAGAAAATCCCAGTATCGTGTTTCAACTCTGTAGAAAGACCCGGACAAAAACCTTTGTGAGGAAATACATTGATGAAGAGTTGGCAGGGAAACGTGCTAGTCCCGAAGTACAGTCCAATGCCAAGGAGTCAAGAAGATATGAATAAATAACACCCAGCTACAGCCACCTGAGGCCTTCACCAGAGACTCATTGGAACTGTAGTTGTTGTCATTGTTGTGGGGCGTCAGACTTTGTGTATAACTAAACCATGGAAAATGTACTGTATGTGACCCAGACCTGGTCCCTGTGGGAGTCCAGGGTGAGGAAGAAGAAGGTACGATGGAGGCAGTGACGAATAATACTGATGAGGGTTGAGATGATCAGAGCCCTACATCCACAGAGTTAGGTCACCTAACAGTAAAGTGGTTTTACTGTGATCAAGCTCCAGACAACAAGGCAACCTGAAGAAGTTTATCTTGTTAGCGTTGCAGCTAAAAGTGTCGCGAAAACGACATTTACCACCTAAAGACGATCCAGATTTTACTGCCAAACCAATGAGTATTAAACATCACTAGGACTCACATCACTGAGAGAGCTAATTAATGTTGGCTTTCGAGCTAATGCAAATTAGCTTGCATTAGCCGAGGGCAGGACTGTGAGGAGTGATTGAACCATCTGAACACAGTTTGTATAGAATAAATATTCCAAGATTTAATTAGTAAAAGGGATTAATCAGTAATAAAAATGCTAGAATGGAAGCAGCCCGAACACTAAATTTAGTTAAAGAGGTACTTTCAGGCAGAGAACTAGCGTTCGTTAGCTAATATCACATGAACTAATGATAGCTCACCAGCTAATAAACATTAGCTAATTAGCATGAAAGACTTGGGCCGTGAGGAGTTAATTAAAACACTCTTAGAACGACAATAGCTTACATTTGTCAGTTAATGTCACCGTAACAAACATTAGTTAAAGTGGGGAGTAAATTAAAACTGTAAAATAGTTAGTACGGGTTCAGTTGAAGTAATGTGTCATGCTGCCTTCAAATGGAACCCGTGAGTGGTTGCGATGGGAAGTTGTGCACATGACATGCTTGCTAGGCAACGGAAATATGGACGCCAAAAGACTCCTCGTTGTTCTCTTGGATATTAAGAAGTTACTGTCGGTGTCTAGAAGCCACAGAGGCTAACATTTTAGCAAGCTAGCAGGCGGGTAACGTAATACAGGAAATGCAAGGGCATAATGTCGGAGGGGAAAGGTGAGGCTGTTGGGAATATCAACATCTCCCTCAGAAGTTTTATAAAATTATGAAGAAAAACTCTGTACGACTAAAACGACAATATATTAGCTTCCCATCCAACGAAAAATGAACTTCCACGGACTTCGCCGTTTCTGAAAAGATCAGCAAACGCGTCACAACTCGTGATATTCCGAGGTCAAAGGTCGTGAATACCACAAGACGGAGGGGGGGTTCAGATGGACTCTTCCCGTGAACTCGGTAAACGCGACCCCATTTGAAGGCAGCGACAGTTCGATACACGATGCGCCATGTAGCGGCAAAGTTTACTTCGCCACGCGGGGTTTCTGGGTAATGAAGTCCTCCGAAACCGTCGACACTTGCCACCAGATGCCTTGATGCTGACGTGACCCAACTCTGTCAATATAAGGCTCAGGGTGAGAACCTGAATGCGACCATAATGATGATAAATTGCAACGGTGACCCATTGTTCCTTCTGTAAGCTAGCTGCTCCCCCCTTTGCATCTGGTGTTTTCACTTGAGAAATGTTGAATGGGTCAGCTTGGCTCTTTCCTTCTGTTTGAGCACTTTTCTTTCTGTTTTCTTTGTGTTTTTGACTTCGACAGCGGTGTTACCCAAAAAAACATCCTCTGCCTTACGACGTTAGCCTTTAAGCAACGTGGGGACACTTTAGATGACAGTCTGGGTGATTCTTGATTTTTTTTTTTTTTTTTTTTTTTCCTACCCGACATTTGTCACTTTGTGGGATAAAGTAAGTCATCGTTTCCTTCGGCTGCCTTAAAAAAACCCCAGTGTTTACAGTGTCAGCGCTCCCAGAATGTCCTGCCAGGTCACTGTTAATGTTTTGAAACTAAACACATTCCACTGTTGAAAAAGAGCAGCAGCAGTGAAAGCCATGCACAAATCAGTGGAAATAAAAAGATCTGGCAAATAGAACAAAACATTTGAAGTTTTCTGCACCAATGTTAACTAATAACACGTCTTTAATCTTAAGAATTTCATTCTTGAGTTTGATTTTGAGGCAAAAGGACTGAACTTTCTCGATTTTTAGGAAATTTGCGTTTGAACAGATTTGGCTCAAAGTGACAGAGAAAGCTCGCCTCTGTGTTGTTTCGTCTATTTTGTAAATGAAAATCTTGGTAGCGGCAGCCCCCGGGGTTTATTCGGTAGAAGCCAGCTGTGATCTGAGGGCGTCTCTGGCGTGTTAACGCGTTGGTGTCCGCGCTGGTGTCGAAGTCCTATCTTTGAACATGTTTTTGCCACATTCCAGCTGTTTTGTTTGTGCTTTAATCCATTTATTTAAAAGCTTTACGGGCTGATTCAGTTTTCAACCTAAAACCAAAGACGCTTCTCTAAAACCTCACAGGTGTGTGTTTGTGTGTGATCCATCTGCATTACGCCTTGTTCATGTTTAAACTTTGCCTGGGCCTGTTTGTGTGTTTGGTGGCTGTGTGTTTTTAAGAATGTTTTATTTTTAGACTTATTTAATGCACAGATTCATAATTATAATATTATCATTTGAGCATCCTGCTTCTTGGAGATCTTCTCGCCAGCACTTACTTTGTCACAGTTATTACAACCCCCCCCCCCCTACTGAACTAAACCAAGCAGTGGACTCACTCCTAGACTGATTTGTTTTGTATTAGGTGTATGTAGATTATATGTCTCTAATTTTTATAAATATATATCAGTTTGATGAACAGCAGGTGACATGTATGAGAACACTACGACTGTAGTTAACTCACAGATACCAAATAAATTTTTACCACTGGCCCAAGCAGCTGCTGTGTGTGTGGTGTGTCACCCAAACTGCAGTGTTTAAGGCAGAAACACACTCTTTCAGTTTTCCGTGGTTTATGTTTGACACGGACCAATCTATTGGCAGATATTCCTTTTTAAATATATAAACATTTTGATAGGAAAACCGAGTTTGACGTTTTACACCGTAAAAAAATAAATGTAAAAATGACCTAAAAAAAAACATACACTCGGTTACTGGGTTAAGTGATGCGGTGTAGTTATTCCCAGGGGCGTCCCTGTTATTTAGCCTACCCAGGCAACAGAAAGGCCTGTCGGTATAGCACAATGACATTCAACAAACTTCCTCCAGGTGAATCGGCACCTGTCCGGAACAGTCTGTGCCTGATAAACTGGACACCGAGTGCGTCTTTGTCACTTCTCTACTGACATTTAATTACCGCTCAGCTGAGGCGCAAGGAAGCCTGTGGCTGTCGATGTTGAAAGGCAGCTGTTCAGTCCAGCTGAAGTCTGCTGACCCGGCGAAACAGGTAAAGACATACTGATCCAAACTGGGGTTTAACCTGTATGAAAAAAATAACGTGCCACTTCGGAGAAAGCCTTTTAAAATCAACACTTCCTACAAAATAGAGCTGAAAAACAAAAGTAGTTATACTGCACCATGAATGTGGACCCTGTGTTTCTGTAGGACTCATTACTGTGTTTCACTACTTTGTGGTTCATCGTCTGTTCATCCAGCAGCCTCCACTGACGAGTGTCCACAGGAGGAGTTGGAGCCGGTAACAGAGACGTTAGGAAACACTGGGATCTGGTCACAGCTGCATCAGAGTCTGTTAGAAACCAGTTATCACGTCTTTATATTCTGATTATACAGGATTAAATAAACCAGTTATCACGTCTTTATATTCTGATTATACAGGATTAAATAAACCGGTTGTTACGTCTTTATATTCTGATTATACAGGATAAAATAAACCGGTTGTTACGTCTTTATATTCTGATTATACAGGATTAAATAAACCAGTTATTACGTCTTTATATTCTGATTATACAGGATTAAATAAACCATTTATTACGCCTTTATTTTCTGATTATACAGGATTAAATAAACAACTTATTTCGTCTTTATATTGTGATTATACAGGATAAATAAACCGGTTATGTCCTTATGTGCCGATTACAGACTCGGACCCAGTTTCTAGTCACACTCGTTCAGATCCCCTCCAGTCTCGGGTTTGGCCGAGGCCCAGGACGCTGACTGCAGTTCACTTACCGGCCACCGGTGTCAGTAACGAGGGTTTCCTGGACGTTACGCGCAGAACCTTTAGGCTCGAGTGTTTATGGAGCAGGTAGTGACGAAAACCACCTCGACCTTTGCCACAGATAGTGAGTCGGCACTACAACATAATACTCACAACCTGGATTTGTTCCTTTCGTACAGGAAACGCAGCTCAATTTACTAAACATAGTTTTTATTGAAATAGCGGAGTCATCATTTTGGTACCGTCACAAAGCGGATCCTGCAGGACTGAAGTGGCCCCAGCAGGCGGCGGCACTGAGGTTGACGGCTGCCGATGCACCTCGACACGAAGAAGAGGAAGAATAAGCAGCTCTGCGCCTGCGCAGCTCGCTCAGCTGCGACTACAGATCGGTTGCGGAGGAAAAGAAAGGGAACTCGGAGCGGATTTTCTTTTTTGTTTTTATTTGTCTGCGGTTAACACGATGGCTGGTACCGCACTGAAGAGACTCATGGCGGAGTATAAACGTGAGTGAACCGAACCACGGCGCCCTAACACCGCTGGAAGCCAGTGGGACAACTTGTGGTGTTAGCGAGCAGGCTAAGCTAACAGTCCCGGCAACACCTGCGATCCCGCTGAACCAAACTCCGTTGAAAAACACGCCAGTTTAATGGTGTCTTTGCTTCGCGGCATCGGAGCGTAACATAAGCGGACAATTACGATGAAGAGACGGACTGTCAGTTGAATTCAGCGTCGTATTCCTACACCCAGTAGCATTCACAACGATAAAATAGCGCATTATGTAACTTGTTTGTTCAGTTCGTCAGCGCCATCCAGAATGTTCTTGACAGACTGAAATGATGCAATTTCATTAACAAGCGACCTCTTTCTGAAAATATAAGTTTCATTTCACCCCATCAGCGAAAATTGTTGCTATGTGTTGTAAACAGAAATAAAGATTAGTCATAAATAGGTCTGAAAACTGAAGTGCTTTAAGGCGACGATGTTAACTATTTGCTAGGCTCTGAAAATCACAATTTTGTTAATTTTATAAAAGGAGTTTGGTGCGCCCGGTGCTAGTCTTATTTATTTACTAGGTTAGCTAGATGAACTGGGAGATTAGTCTCAATATTAGATCAATACTTAGTCTAGTTTTAACATTTTCATATTTAACGTATAAGCACAGATGTCGGTGTTTATTTAACCCAGAGAGACCGAGACAAGTCTGAGTGTAGTGGTTCTGATCTGGTCTGATGAGGTCCGGGTGTGAAAAAAGCAGTGAAATCGCCCTTTTTTTGTTTTCACGTTATAATAAGGATGTGACGGATCTGAGACTTTGATTTAAACAGTTCGTCACGTCCAGGTTTGACAGGTGTAAGTGTAGTTCAGGGTTTTAGATCTAGACCTGGTCTGATGTGGTGTGGATGGAGAAAACGCAGTCACTCGCTAGTTTTATTGCTGTTAAGAATAAAACTAAAGTGTCACAAAAAAACAAACTTAAACAACAATAAATGGATCAGTAGGTTTTGCTCAAGTCCTGAATCAGAAACTGAAGTCTGATATGCTAACCTGTGTGTGTGTGTGTGTGTGTGTGTGTGTGTGTGTGTGTGTGTGTGTGTGTGTTACTGTAGTTGAGGGGTTGGACAGCTTTGTGGGGACCAAAATGTTGGACCCCACAAGCTTAAAGGGCTGTTTGAGAGTTCAGACCTGGTTTTAGGGTTCAGGTTAGAGCTAGGAAATGCATTATGTCCATGACGGGTCCTCACGAATATAGTAAAAGAAGGGTGTGTGTTTTTTGTGTTTTCAGAGCTGACGTTGAACCCACCTGAGGGGATTGTAGCAGGTGAGACTTTCGGACACACAAAACATGAACACAAGTTTAAAAACTGATCAGTGATCACATTTATACCAGGACCCCGTATCAGAGATGACAGTCTCAGTTTGTCTGTGCAGACTTCAGGTCAGCAAACTGTCACTGTGATTTTTAAAGACCTTGGATTATTTTCACAGCTTCGGCCCTTGTTGCATAAAAATGTAAAAATATGCTCAAACTTCGTATTTGAGATGATGATGATAATGATTTTAAATTTATTTTGGTTTGTAATCAGCAGTAGAAACAAGAGCATAACAAAATATAAAAGAAGAGAATTACTCAAACGCCACAACATGAAGATTTCTGCAGTCTGAAAAGGTGTTGGCCCGTTCTACTGAACAAATCCAGTCTGACAGGAAGCAGAAGCCGACAGCATGGGGCTTTCTCTCTCACTAAATTGGACTTAAGCTTACGGGCCGCGCTGCAGGTTTTCAGCGCCTCGCTACAGCTGCTTTCACTGAAAGACGGTCTTCTTCTTGTTTGGAACATCGGTGCTCATAACGTGTTTTGTAATCATGTTGATTCACGAACAGCATGAAGCCAGTGGCAGGATGAGAAGACGTGTTGCTGTGCATGTGTATCCTTGTGCACAATACAAACGAACCAAGGACCCACTCATAAGAGCAGAGCTCCGTAGTGATGCGGGGCACCTGTGAAGCTTCACATCTGCACTTGTGAGTCAACTGCCGTTGACTCTGTATTTAAAAACACAATTAGGAGGATTTCTCTAATGATTTCAGGGTAGTTGAAGCTTAACGAGTATCTTAACACCTCCTGGAAATCTTGCTTTTGCTGACTTCTCTCTTCGCTGCAGTGACGTACGGGTAAACATCAGAGAACAACAGCTGGAGCGGTCACACGATCACACACGTAGTAAACACACTGACAGTTTAAATCCAGATATCGGGCCTCTGATGTGGAGTAGAAAAACAGGCTCAGGGCTGAAGTTTCTGTAGTAAACATCCATGAGATTAGTCAGAATGAGCAGCTGAGTCTCTCAACACAGTGGACACTTCTAGCGGACAGTTTTAAAGCAGGTGTCGTTTCTGGTTCCTGCTTTGAGTGAGTTTCTTGAAGCCTCACATCCACAGAAAAAACAGCTCCATGGTGTTTACACTGGTCAGAAACTCCACGGGGAACCTTTAAAACCACATGACTGCAAATGAAAAACGATGGGATTTATCTGGGGAACAGTCTGAAGCGACCGGTTGGGCGTTCACTGTCGCTGATAGCAGTCAATCAGTACCTGATCAGCTGGGCTCAATCACTTCTTGTCTGTGGATCACTCTGCAGTCGCCTGACTCCTTCAGCGTCGTCAGCAGGAACATTATCAATAATGGAGCGGCAACGATTAGTTGATCGACAGAAAATTAACCGGCAACTAATTTGATTATCAGATAATTGTTTGAGTTATTTTTTTAATCAAATAGTTGCTTCTTCCAGCTTCTCAAATGCGAGGATTTTCTGCTTTTCTTCAGTAACTGAATCTCTGGGTTTTAACCTGTGGAACGGACAGAACGAGACATTCACTTGGACGTTATAACAAGCGTTTGTCACTGGTTTCTGGCACTTTATAGACAGAACAATTAACTGAGCGATCCAGAAAACAATGGGTATATTAATGAAAAATGATCGTCATTTGAGTCTGTAAATAAAATAATAATAAACTTCATGTTTCACACAGCACATTACACATGAGACCACAACCCAATGAAATCTGCTCAGTAAAAGTGCAGACAATGAAACAGAATAATACAGACTGCAATAAAACAAGATGGAGTGAGAACAGGAAGTAGAAAGAGTAAGTATTGTTTTTCTGTTTTCCTGCAGGTCCTGCCAATGAGGAGAACTTCTTTGAGTGGGAGGCTCTCATCATGTGAGTACAGACAGGTTTCTGTAAATGAAACCGCAGACAGTACAGCGTTTAATCCAGAACCACATGAGAACAGCGGAAACACGGTTAATCTGCTCTTTACCGGATTAGGCATCATTCAGTTCTCTCGTTGACCCTGGTCCCAGATCAGACCCAGAACAGACCCTAGATCTGTGAGGAGACAGTCTAACTGCGTTTAAACTTGGAGCAGCTCGCGTCACCGAAGCCTCAGTTCTTCTCATTAATGTACACGAATTCCTGTTTTTATGATGCTTTTCAACCATTTCTGACTTTATCTTCACACAAACGCTGCACAGCGATTTTCTGTTTTTGAGGTTAGTGAGAGAGAGAAGGCGAAACCACCAACACCGAGTTCCCGATGTGGTGGTTCTCAGTTCCAGGTTTCTGGTTTCAGAAAACTGGATGTAACCGTGACTGTGACAGTCACCAGACAGACGTCCCCGAACTGCTGTTTGGTGATCACATTATTATTTTATGACCTCAGCCTCGTCTGAGAGGATCAACGCACAGTCCTGGCCATAAGTATGTGGACAGCTACGTGTTCTGTTCTCCAGACTCGGAGCTTCAGCTCATCCACCCTGAAATAAACTGACACTTCATTAAAGATCCAGGTCTCAGCTTTAATCGGAGCAGGTTTACGTCAGTACAGACAGAACTGTGTGGGGGCTGGAGACCCGCAAACACATGGCTGTAGATACAGGATAGAACGCGTGGTCACGGGTCTGCAGCTCAGTTTCAGGTTTATCGAATCCTGCTTATGTCGTCATTAAACTGTTTTAAGGCTGATTTGTGTTTAACTCAAATAGGAATTTGATAAACAATTTAATACAGAAAAACTTTTGGCCAAACAAACACAATAATTATGAACCAAAGTCAAATCACTACCTTACACTCAGTTGTCATGACAACAGAAGAAATGTCAACAACTGAACAGCGAGTCTTTCTGTACTGAACGCGCCACAGTAGCATCCTTACGGCAGCAGATCAATGTCCAGGGTTTTCGTGTGTCGCACTGTCACATTTGTTCAGGTGTCCACATACTTTCGTCTGTAGTGCAGCCGCTGTCGTGACCAGCAGGTGTCAGTGCTCACAAGCTAGCGGCTCACGACACTGATAATCTGATCCGCACCTTAAAGTGGACGCACAGATCACACACTCTCGTACGTCGCGGCTTATAGGTCCGTTTCTTCATCAGCTCAAATCAATCACCATCCATTTGTCTACTTATTTATTTATTAATTGCTTATTGATGAGTCATTTTTCATCCTCCAGGACAAAGCGAGATGGAAAAAAGTGGTCCATCATCAAAATGTGTTCATTGATTTAAATATTGATTTGTTTGTGTGTTTATTTCTGAATAATTTTTTTTAATTTTTTTTTATTGATGACTACGTTTTTTTCTCTGCATCCAACATACCAGGGCTGAATCATTGCTCCGGGGCCCCAGACCCTCAGGGGCCCCCTAGGTCATAGGCACCAGTAAGCAGTGGAAGAAGAAGCACTCACATCTTTTACTTGTGTAAAAGTAATGATACCCCAATGTAGAAATAGTCTGTCCGGAGTAAAGGTCCTGCATTCACAGTCTTACTTATGTAAAAGTTCTTCAGAATATACTTAAAGTACCAGAAGCAAAAGTAGTCCTAATGCAGAAAGTATTGACTGTACTAGTAGATCAGAGTTACTGATGCATTACCGTGGTAACGCTGGTAAAGGTGGAGCTTGTTTGAATGATTCTATACACTACTGGGTAGTTTGTGAATTTCCCTCAAGTTTGATCTTAAGCAATAAAAGCACATCATCATTTAATTGATAATTACATGTTGTACTATTACTCTGACTCTGCAAAGTAATCAGAGTTAAAATAAATAAATAAATAAATGTAGTGAAGTGGAAGTACAAAGTAGCAGAAGATAGAAATACAATCAATGTACAAGTACCTCCAAATTGTATTTAAGTACAGTGTTGGAGTAAATGTGCTTAGTAAGGCCCTTAAGGTGGCTCCTCCTCATAGAGGGGCCCTCTGTCACCTTCTAGTCACAGTAACACTGACAGTAGGAACAGTAGTAGATTAAAGGGACATTTAGCTACTTCAACGTGTGGTCACGTTGACCCTAAAATGAAATCATGTTTCGCATTATATTTGATAACAAGACAGTCACAGTCCAGGCCATAAGTATGCGGACAGTTCCACGTGTCCTTTCATTTATAGCAATTGCTCACATCTGTCAGTCTTTGGCAGTGGGGGGGGGTAAACAGAGGTTACTGCTCTGTTTGTTCTGCTTGTGGTTGTGATGTATCTTCTTCCACAGGGGTGATGTCAGCGAAGGCATCGTCGTTAGGTGTAACCGAGCCCCCTGTAGTTGTTGTTGTTGGCGTGCCAGCAGCTTCGGTCTGCCCTTCAATTTCACCTGCAGCTCATTCACAGTCCACATTCCTGTTCAGTCTGCCCCCCACCCCCCCGCTGACATCACCAACACCACATCCCATCATTACCCGGGACAGAGATGACGGTCTGATTCAGCCAGAGTTATGGCTGCAGCTGCTGATTAGTTTCATCATCAAACCAGCGCTTGCTGTTACGTCACGTTGTCAGTTCACCGGTTAATCGTTTGTCTTGCTTGTTCAGTTTGTCAGTTTGCTGACGCCTTCTTTAAAAGGGCTTTTTTTTTTTTTCAAAGAGATTCAGTTTGCTGTGATATAAAACAGAGAACAACAGATAATCTGCTTCTGACTTCGTAGACAAAATGACTAATTTGTCGACGTGCTCATCGATGAACCCTTTAATCTGGGGTTAAAAACTGCCTTTTACTCCGTTTGCTTCCAGAATAATAGGACTATTGGAAATGATCTGAATATCTGACGTGAATAGTTGCATTCAATATATATGATGGATTATATTCATGTAGGATTTAGGTTTTACAACTAAAAAATAAATCAAACTCCTTATTATCAGATTCCTTTGTGTCAAATCTGAACTCATACATGAAACGTGTGTTATGATTCAGTGGGACGTCCACTACCCGAGGACATCATGATCTCTGATGTCCCTCCAGAGTAAACCTCCAGAAATCCACTTAGAAATCAGACGCTGCAGAACTTCGTTCAGAATCTTCCTGTTTTTAAGTTTCCCTCTATATCGCAGTGATCCAGTGACAGTTGTACAGACAGGAGCTGATCACCGATGATTCACCAGCTTTAATGGAGACAAATTTAAGAAAAAAACATGGGGCTCAGGTTTGTAGATCACAGCCACCTCCGTGACTCCTGAAGGTGAAAATCTGACAGTTTCAGCCCATTGTATAAGGAAACCAGGTGTTGTTTCTGAACTTCAAGTCCAATTCTTTAATCTCTGATAAATTCGAGGACTTTGCGGTGACAGTTTTCATCCTTATGTATGTGTGCTGTACGTACGTCTGGTCTAGAAACATCTGTGTTTGAATTCAGATGATAAAACATTTTCAGGGATCAGCAGGACGTCACAGACTTCATCAAACTGTGTTGTGGTTTCTATATCATAAGTTTGTTGTTTTCCTGATTAAAATCAGCTGCCTCAGACGTGTGTAGACCATCCGCTGATTGGCAGTGCAGATAGCCAACGAGTGTGTGAGTTTACCTAATGGAGGAGGAGGTGAAGCAGAGAGGAGTCAGAAATAACCCGCGGAAAGGCGATAGATGATCAGGTCAGCTCATCAGCTCACAGCAGGGAGGGAGGACAGACTGAGAGTCCAGATAGCTGATGTATTCAGATATTCAAACATCCATCTGAACTCTGACTATCAAACAGCTGCACGGCTCCCAGAACATCATGAAGATAAAAATGCTTTTCCCTCTGGTGCTGATACTGTGTCCAGATGTTTGAGTGCCGACCGATAGTGATCATTTAACGGTGCCTCACTTCCACACCGTTGGATCCCGACGGCATGATGCAGCACGAACAAATGGTTTTACACCTGTTAATCTTATCTTCAGCCACATAGCGAACTCATGAGAGATCTTTAAGGACCGCTAGAACCTCCTAGACAAGCATCTTTGTATGTTCTCATTCCCATTGGTGTTCAACCACTTAAAGGATCTCTAGAACCTCCTCTGTGACTCCCAGACCAACTGTTCTGCGTTCCGTAACGTGTTATCTTGGAGTTTATTGCACATTGAAAGAAGCTCACACTAATGTCTCTGTATTTCAGGGGTCCTCAGGATACTTGTTTTGAAGGTGGAGTGTTTCCAGCCGTCCTCAGTTTTCCCTCTGATTATCCTCTCAGTCCTCCTAAGATGAGGTTCACCTGCGACATGTTTCACCCCAACAGTAAGTCCACATGCTGCTGAACCCGACTCTGCCCCGCTCGCCTGTACACCAGGGCTGCAGGTTACTGATTAGTTTCATCATCGAATAATCGGCAAATTATTTGTTCAGACCCAGAACCTGGTTGCTGCTGCAGGAGGCCGACGTTACCCACGAAGCAGCGGCGGTTTCCTTTAAAGTTTTGCGAATCTGCAGCTCAGCTACTGTGAACGTCCTTTGTATTTCAGAGCTGCTCGATATAAACGTGTGACACAAAACATGCACATCGTGGATAAAAAGAAAAGAGAAGATACAGAACCGGAAAATATAAACTCAGGAAAGCTTCAGTCATAAGAGATGAAGATGTCAGAGGAGCAAGAGGAGGACGACGACGACACAGACTGTCAGAGCAGCTATTGAATTAGTTTGTTTTATTTTCTTATTATAACATTATCACTGATTTTACATCAAACATCACTTAACAAAGAACATCACGATTAAAAATAGAGACTTAAAAATGGATAAAAACATGTAGTTTTGGTTCCTCTCGCAGGTATCTGCATCTTTTCCACCAGAATCTGCAGTTTCAGTCCTTCTGGGGAAAGAAAACGTTTAAACTTACGAAGGTTCGTGAGATTTAAGATTTTATCATCTGAGCCTTAAGTTGCGTCCGGGTATCGAAACGGTGGCTGATCCTGCTACAAGCATCATTTTCTAATGAACTTGACTTGATTTTGAGCCAAGTGTTGGCTGTCATGTGACTGTGCTCACTAGAGCTCACAGTAACCGTAGAAACCTGCTGAGACACTGTTTGACTTTAACACGTCATTCCCCCTGTCAGA
This sequence comes from Xiphias gladius, assembly GCF_016859285.1. Lineage (NCBI taxonomy): Eukaryota > Metazoa > Chordata > Actinopteri > Istiophoriformes > Xiphiidae > Xiphias > Xiphias gladius. The sequence continues at coordinate 28,334,369 of NC_053415.1, read as the reverse complement.
ACACGCCGTTAGCGTGTCGTTAGCGTGTGATTAGTGGACAGCAGTCTGAGCTGTGATGTCACAGACAGTCTGAGCACGCTCTGTACTGATTAAAGGGTGAGAGGCCTGACCCGTCATCACCACCACCACCACACACACACACACACACCAGCATGGCCCTGAGCTGAACTTCCTGCTGTAACTGTATCGTCTGATCCTCCATCAACAAACTGCAGCAGGTAAAGATAAAACTCTCCAGACTCAACCTTCAGAGAGTTTGGATTTTCAGAGACCAAAAAGTGTCCTCACTTTCAGAAAAAGCAGACGGTGGCACATCAAGATGAAACGCATGAAGAAGAAAACCGCATCAGAGTCTCTCCAGGTTTTATTCACTTCACCGACTCAGGACGTGGACGGTCGTGAAATTATAGACCTGTTCTCAGACACTCAGCTAAATATTGAACTTCAGTGAATCAGCGTATAAAATTTGGAATGTTAATTAGTTCAGTGTATCGGAGCTTCCCTATTTACCTATTAATTTCTGTAAGTATTCAGTGTCTTTGCATCTGAAAACAGGTGAGTTGTCTTTTGAGTTTACCTGGAACCAGGTGAGGACAGCCAGCTTCTCCCCCCTAGAAAAAGCTGTAATCCACACGGTTTCCGTCTGGTTCCGGGGGTTTTGTTGGGCTCAGGTTCAGTTGTGTCAGCACTTCTTTGAGCTGTTTGCGGCGACGTCTCCCGCTCCGACTGTTGCCATTCCTGACTTTGAACCTGTGGCACCGACGGCAGGTCGGTGGTTCAATTCCCACTGTAGCAGCAGCTGTTAAGACCTGCGGCTGTCAGAGAGCATGGAGCGCCTCCATGACGGGAGGCTGACGGGAAACGCTGATCACACCCTGATAACTCGCTGTGGGATGTCTGATGGCAGGCTGAGCCAGATTCACCGATGGTCCTGCCTCACCTGACAGAGAAACGCGTCCACGGTTGTACCGCTATACCTGTGAGGACACTCGGTGACAGAAAACATTCACTAACCACCAGCCCTAAAATAAACCAAACACCGAAACCACGTCTGAAGAAGTCAGCACCAGATAAAATGTCCAGAAATGCCGTCAGCGCGAGTGTTCAAAAAGGTTTTGCTCCGCTTGTTTTGACTTTCAGAGACTGTTGGAGCTTTGCTAAAGTGTCACGCCTTAAAAAACAGTCTCTCCACTTTTAACGAAAATAAGTGACAGCAGTTTTTTTAAGAAGTACCGGGTCTGTTCTCTCAGAAAGAAACGTCTCCTTTTTTTAAAATCAAAGTCCCGATTGTCAAAAACGTTTTTCTACTTTCTAAAAAAATGTCTCGAATTAAAAATTGGCCCCAGTTTGTAGAAGCTCTTTGTGTTGAACCTGTTGTTGGTCTGATGTGACCGAACTGGTTCAAGACTGGAGAAGTGAGATTGTCCAGACCTCAGACCGCCACTAACGAGTCCTCCTCCTCCTCCTCCAGTCTATCCCGACGGTCGGGTCTGCATCTCCATCCTCCACGCTCCGGGCGATGATCCGATGGGATATGAGAGCAGTGCGGAGAGGTGGAGTCCGGTCCAGAGTGTGGAGAAGATCCTGCTGTCTGTGGTCAGCATGTTGGCAGGTAGGACACGCGACTCAGGTGGTTTGTTTATAAAGGGTCTGCAGATAAACCAGATCAATAGAAAAGATCGGCACAAGGAAACTGATGAGGTTGGTGAAAGATTGGTAGTCCTCATGTTTCAACTTGTTTCTCTCCTCTCTTGATTTTCTCTCCCCTCTTCTCCTCTCTCCTCCTCCTCTCTCCCCTCTTCTCCTCTCCTCCTCCTCTCTTCCTCCTCCTCTCTCCCCTCTTCTCCTCTCTCCTCCTCCTCTCCCCTCCTCTCCTCTCTCCTCCTCCCCTCCTCTCTTCCTCCTCCTCTCTCCTTCTCCTCTCCCCTCTTCTCATCTCCTCCTCTTCTCCTCTCCTCCCCTCCTCCTCTTCTCTTCCTCCTCTCCTCTCTTCTCCTCTTCTCCTTCTCCTCTTCTCCTCTCATCTTCATCTTCTCTTCCTCCTCCTCTCCTCTCTTCCTCCTCTCATCTTCTCATCTCCTCTCCTCTCTCCTCTCATATTCATCTTCTCCTCCCCTCTCCTCCTCCTCCTCTCCTCTCATCTTCTTCTCCTCTCCTCTCCCCTCTTCCCCTCCCCTCCTCCTCCTCCCCCTCCCTTCTCATCTTCTGATCTCCTCTCATCTTCATCTTCTCCTCCCCTCTCCTACTCCTCTCTTCCTCCTCCCCTCCCCTCTTCTCATCTTCTCCTCTCCTCTCGTCCTCCTCCCCTCCCCTCTTCTCATCTTCTCCTCCCCTCTCCCCTCCTCCTCTCCTCTCCTCTTATACTCTTCTCCTCTCCTCTCCCCTCTTCCCCTCCCCTCCTCCTCCTCTCCTCCCCTCTCCTCTTCATCTCCTCCTCCTCCTCCTGTCCTCTCATCTTCATCTCCTCCTCCTCCTCCTCCCCTCCCCTCTTCTCATCTTCTCATCTCCTCTCCTCCTCCCTCCCCTCTTTTCCTCTCCTCCTCTCCTTTCTTCCCCCTCCCCTCTTCTCTCTTCCCCTCCTCCTCCTCCTCCTCTCCTCTCATCTTCATCTCCTCTTCATCTCCTCTCATCTTCATCTCCTCTTCATGTCCTCTCATCTTCATCTCCTCCTCCTCCTCCTCCTCCTCACCTCTCATGTTCATCTCCTCCTCCTCCTCTCCTCCTCCTCTCCTCTCATCTTCATCTCCTCCTCCTCCTCTCCTCTCCTCTTCATCTCCTCCTCCTCCTCCTCCTCTCCTCTCATCTTCATCTCCTCCTCCCTCCTCTCCTCTCCTCTCCTCCCCTCTATTCCCCTCCCCTCCTCCGCCTCTCTTCCTCCACTCCTCTCTTCTCTTCCTCCTTCTCCTCCTCTCCTCTCTTCCCCTCCCCTCCTCCTCCTCTCTTCTTCTCCTTCTCTTCCTCCTCCCCTCCCCCCTTCTCATCCCCCCCCCTCCTCTCCTCCCCCTTCCCTCCCCTCTTCTCATCTTCTCATCTCCTCTCCTCTCTCCTCCTCTCTCCCCCTCTTCCCCTCTCCTCCTCCCCCTTCTCATCTTCTCCTCCCCTCCCCCCTCTCCTCTCCTCCCCTCCCCTCCCTCCTCCTCCTCTCCTCTCCTCTCCTCCCTCCCCTCTTCTCATCTTCTCATCTCCTCCTCCCCTCCCCTCTTTTCCTCTCCTCCTCTCCTTTCTTCCTCCCCTCTTCTCTCTTCCCCTCCTCCTCCTCCCTCTCCTCCCCTCCCCTCCTCTCCTCTCTCCTCTCATCTTCATCTCCTCCTCCTCCCTCCTCCTCCTCTCCTCCCTCTCCTCTCCCTCCCCTCCTCCCCTCTCTTCCTCCTCCTCTCTTCTCTTCCTCCTCCCATCTCCTCCTCTCCCTCTCTTCCCCTCCCCTCCCTCCTCTCTCTTCTTCTCCTTCTCTTCCTCCCTCCTCCCTCCTCTCCCCTCCTCCTCTCCTCCCCTTCCCTCCCCTCCTCCTCCCCTCCCCTCCCCTCCCCTCCCCTCTTCTCCTCTCCTCCCCTCCCCTCCCCTCCCCTCTCCTCTCCTCTCTCATCTTCTCATCTCCTCTTCTCTCTCCTCCTCCTCCTCTCTCCATTTTCCCTCTTCCCCTCTCCCCCTCCTCCTCCTCCTCTCTTCCTCCTCTCCTCTCCCCTCTTCTCCTCTCTCCTTCTCCTCTCTCCCCTCTTCTCCTCTCTCCTCCTCCTCTCCCCTCTTCTCCTCTCTCCTTCTCCTCTCCCCTCTTCTCCTCTCTCCTCCTCCTCTCCCCTCTTCTCCTCTCTCCTTCTCCTCTCTCCCCTCTTCTCCTCTCTCCTCCTCCTCTCCCCTCTTCTCCTCTCTTCCTCCTCCTCTCTCCCCTCTTCTCCTCTCTCCTTCTCCTCTCCCCTCTTCTCATCTCCTCCTCCCCTCCTCTCCTCTCTTCCTCCTCCTCTCTCCCCTCTTCTCCTCTCTCCTCCTCCTCTCCCCTCTTCTCATCTCCTCATCTTCTCATCTCCTCTCCTCTTTCCTCCTCCTCTCTCCATTTTCCCTCTTCCCCTCTCCCCTCCCCTCCTCTCTTCCTCCTCTCCTCCTCCCCTCCCCTCTTCTCATCTTCTCATCTCCTCTCCTCCTCCCCGCCCCTCTTTCTCTCCTCTCTCCCCTCCCCTCCCTCCCCTCTTCTCTCTTCCTCTCCCTCTCTTCCCTCCTCTCCTCCTCTCCTCCTCCCTCCTCTCCTCTCTTCTCATCTCCTACTCCTCCCCTCTCTTCCCCTCCCCTCCTCCTCCTCTCCTCTCCTCTCTTCTCATCTTCACATCTCCTCTCCTCTCTCCTCCTCTCTCCTCCCTCCTCCTCCTCCTCTCTTCCTCCTCTCCTCCTCCCCTCCCCTCTTCTCATCTTCTCATCTCCTCTCCTCCTCCCCTCCCCTCTTTTCCTCTCCTCCTCTCCTTTCTTCCCCCTCCCCTCTTCTCTCTTCCCCTCCTCCTCCTCCTCTCCTCTCATCTTCATCTCCTCCTCCTCTTCATCTCCCTCCTCTCATCTCCTCTCATCTTCATCTCCTCCTCCTCCTCACCTCTCATCTTCATCTCCTCCTCCTCCTCTCCTCTCATCTTCATCTCCTCCTCCTCTCATCTTCATCTCCTCTTCATCTCCTCTCCTCTTCATCTCCTCCTCTCCTCTTCATCTCCTCCTCTCCTCTCATCTTCATCTCCTCTCATCTTCATCTCCTCTCATCCTCATCTTCATCTCCTCCTCCTCCTCCTCCTCCTCACCTCTCATCTTCATCTCCTCCTCCTCCTCCTCACCTCTCATCTTCATCTCCTCCTCCTCCTCCTCTCCTCTCATCTTCATCTCCTCCTCCTCCTCCTCTCCTCTCATCTTCATCTCCTCTTCATCTCCTCTCCTCTTCATCTCCTCCTCCTCCTCTCCTCTCATCTTCATCTCCTCCTCCTCCTCCTCCTCTCCTCCCCTCTATTCCCCTCCCCTCCTCCTCCTCTCTTCCTCCACTCCTCTCTTCTCTTCCTCCCCTCCCCTCTTCTCATCTCCTCCTCCTCCTCTTCCTCCCCTCCCCTCCTCCTCCTCTCTTCTTCTCCTTCTCTTCCTCCTCCCCTCCCCCCTTCTCATCTTCTCCTCTCCTCCTCCTCTCCTCTCCTCCCCTCCCCTCCCCTCCTCTCCTCTCTTCTCATCTTCTCATCTCCTCTCCTCTCTCCTCCTCCTCCTCTCTCCATTTTCCCTCTTCCCCTCTCCCCCTCCTCCTCCTTCTCTCTTCCTCCCCTCCTCTCTTCTCTTCTTCTCCTTCTCTTCTTCTCATCTCCTCCTCCTCTCCTCTCTTCCTCCTCCCCTCTCCTCTTCTCATCTCCTCCTCCTCTCTTCCCCTCATCTCCTCCTCCTCTCTTCCCCTCCTCCTCCTCCTCCTCTCTTCCTCCTCTCCCCTCTTCTCATCTCCTCCTCCTCCCCTCTCTTCCCCTCCCCTCCTTCTCCTCTCTTCTTCTCCTTCTCTTCCTCCTCCCCTCCCCTCTTCTCATCTTCTCATCTCCTCTCCTCCTCCCCTCCCCTCTTTTCCTCTCCTCCTCTCCCTCTCTTCTCCTCCCCTCCTCTTCTCTCTTCCTCTCCCTCTCTTCTCCTCCTCCTCTCTCCTCCCTCCTCTCCTGTCTTCTCATCTTCATCTTCTCCTCCTCCTCTCCTCCTCCCTCTCTTCCTCCTCCCCTCCCCTCCTCTCCTCCCCTCCCCTCTCTCCTCCCCTCCCCCTCCCCTCTTCGCCTCTCCTCCTCCACTCCTCCCCTCCCCTCCCCTCCTCTCCTCTCTTCTCATCTTCTCATCTCCTCTCCTCTCTCCTCCTCCTCCTCTCTCCATTTTCCCTCTTCCCCTCTCCCCCTCCTCCTCCTTCTCTCTTCCTCCCCTCCTCTCTTCTCTTCTTCTCCTCTTCTCCTTCTCTTCTTCTCATCTCCTCCTCCTCTCCTCTTTTCCTCCTCCCCTCCCCTCTTCTCATCTCCTCCTCCTCTCTTCCCCTCCCCTCCTCCTCCTCCTCTCTTCCTCCTCTCCCCCCCCCCCAGAGCCTAACGATGAGAGTGGGGCGAACGTCGACGCCTCTAAAATGTGGCGCGAGGACAGAGAGCAGTTTTACAAACTGGCGCAGAAGATCGTGCGGAAGTCGCTCGGCCTTTGAGGGAGGTTGTCGGCGCCCCGGGACCGTGATGTCATCACCGCGAGACGGCGCCCAGCGCTCTGTTTGTGTTTGTTTGTTTTCAGAAACACTCCTCTTTTCCCCGCCTCCGGTACCTTTTCACTCGGATAACAGACACGGCGTCCTCCCCGTCTCCATGGAAACCAACACACACAGGCAGAGCGCCGCTGGGACGGACGGATCGATAAACTGATGGACGGACGAGCGGGAGCCGATCGCAGCGCTCAGGCGGATGTTTGTGACGAAACGTTTCAGGACGTTTCCATCTAAATGTTACTGATTCGCAAAGTTAGGTCGACGGAGGAAGAAGGAAAGCGGTCTGTGGATTCGTTAACTCGCCATGTGACCATCCCCGCGACGATGTCGTCACCACCTGTCCGGGGCATTTCACACCTGGACACGGTGCTCCAGGACCGTAGCTACCCAGACTGCGGCTGGGCGAGACGACCGCTTGCATTATCGTACTTATTTGATATCGATCAATACCAGTAATCATGGATATCGACCTCGGTTTCCTGGTCCTGTGTCCACGCCTGGCTCCTCACCGTCGCTCACCTTTACGCTTCCTGCTGTAGCAGAGGAGGTTCGGCCCAAACTCAGAGCGGACACATTCCTCCTCAGTTACTCGCCAGTCGATCATCGTTATCGTGGGAGGTTTTTTTTTTTTTTCTTTCGATAATCATCGGGATCGTTTTCTCGCCCTACTTTCACCAGAACCAGAAAATTACACAGTTTGACATTTGATCCAGGTGAGAATCCGACTGAGCACACACCTGTCCTCGGGTCAGTTTGTATGTGCCGTGGGTCTGGTCGCCGTGTGTACCGCAGGAGGCAAAAAGCTCCGTCTTTGACAGGCTGCAGTCGGCCATGTTCCCCTGGAGCACCGCTCCACGTTAAATCTGGGATTATTCTCACCAGGTTTGGTTGATAACAATATGCTGCAGCTGGAAAGTGAAAGGTAATCCTCTTCGTTCAGAGAAACCGCGGCTGCTCGCCTCCTTAAAAAAAACAACACACACAGCCAATCAAACAGCAGCGAGGCAGCCAGGTGGGCAGCCCCACCTGGCTGCTTAGAGACCCCTTCGGCCCAGAGCAACTAAACTACCTTTATAAAACTCTGGTATCAGACACTGAGGTTAAACTGTAGAACAATGACCCACTAAAACCACGTGTTGTTCTGCTGCCAGCAGGTGGCGCTGTGACCCACTTACCCCAGATGACCCATTGCCTCTGCTTTAGTGGGTCAGTTCGCCAGAAGAGCGTTTCTGCACGTGTCAGCAAGTTTTTAGAGAGAGAGATGAGAGAGAGTCCTCTGTCTGAGCTGCACATGAACCGGTTTACTGGTCGGCCTCTTAAAGTCCACCTGAAGTTCAATGTCATGGGTTTTTTATCTGTATACGCATCCGCTCTTCTCCTGCGGGAGAAATGTGTATTTTATATTTTTTGGTTCAATGATGGCGCCCCCTAGTGTCGCAGGAAGCTCGGCGTTGTATCAAAGTCGGAGCAGACGGTCACTGAGTCGGACAGCATCATCAGCGTCCTGTCCCGCAGCTTGTTGATCGAGCCCCAGACGAGCTCGCGCTGCTGACCAACAACAAACCGCCCCGGTTTTACTGACGCTCCTCCGTCAGAGTAAACTGCCCCACAACAGACGCGAGGACGGCGGAGCGATACCGCCGTTAACAAACCGCGGAGGCGCGTCAGAAAAAGAAGTGACGGTTGGCGATCGGGCAGTTTTCACTGCCCCCGCTGGCTCTTCACTGAATGTAAAGAGGAACAGTCCTGAGAACTCAGCGTCAGGTCCAGCGCTTAGCTTGGCCCTTGATCCAGACCGGCACCAAAAGGCCCAGTGCTCAGGGGGAACAGCGACCGAGCCTGGAGCCGCCTCGGATTCAGATCTCAACAAGATAAAGGTCGAGTCAGTTGGAGATGTTTCTCCTTCTCCTTGATTGTGACTCACTGACATCTTGCCTTGTCTTTTTGAGATGTGGATTGTGGCTGCAGCTAAAGATGATTTTTAATTATCAAATAATTACCGAAATGTTTTTCAAGCAATCGATCGTTTAGTGCATGAAATGTTAGTAAAGTTGGTAAAATGCGAGAAAACGATGAAGACAACATCCCAGAGCCCAACGTCCTCAGACAGAGAACCTGCAAATCCTCAAAAATTGAGGGAGGAAGTTTGTTTTTGCAAAATAAATCACTTAAACATTTAATCAGTCACCAAACCTGTTGCTGATTAAATTTCTGTTGATCGATTAATCGTTTCAGCACCAGTACAGGTCTTGTAATTATGAGGTACCGGGTCACCTGTAGGTGAACGTAATGTTCTATCATCACAGCGATGTTTTCCTGTCGTGCTGCTGCGGTCGGTGTGAAATCGCCGGACTGACAACGAACCCCCACGAACCGCGTTCCTTCTTATTCCCAGTCACTGTTTATAAATCTGGCTTCAGCTTCACCGTCCGGTCGAACAGAAGCCCCTTGGCTTCTCTCTGTGGGACCTCAAGCACTTTATCTCTTCCCCAAGGACGATTATCTACGTAAGCGGAGGCTTCGCGTCTTTTCGGTCCGTCGGGACCTGAAAATGCTCAGGCGAGGAGCTCTGGCTGGTTTTGGTTGTGTTACTCTTTTTAAAAAACGAGTCTTTGTTAAAAGTGACGGCAGACAGGACGACGGAGAGTGAAGTTTTGTTGTGAATAGTTTCTTTTAATTTGTCTGTTGATTTCAAAAGTACTTCATTAAAATAAAGGGAGGGAAGAGCAACAGATGAGTGTGTGCTGGTTCTTCGTCTGCAGGCTCCGACTTTTTCATTTTTACTGGAAACTCATATTCAACAGTTTGGGCAAATTCCACATTTTGTTGTTCTTTGAAGACATTAAAAGACATTATAAATTCACATTCTTCTAATGTTAACACGCCGTTACTTAGAGATAAGATCTGTTAGCGTGTCTTCAAATCTCGTTCGTACGAGATCAACTAAACGACCAGATCCGTTTCTCGCACTTATCTCATAATTACGAACTACAGGTTGCGTATGTTTGAGATCTTCATCTCGTAATTACGACATGAAGAATTACAAGATTTGTGTCTCGTAACTATCAGATACAGATATCGAGTCATTATTATGAATAAACTTTCTGAACTACAGGATCTTTTCCAAGATCTGATAAGATACAGTAATTATGGGATTTTTATCTCGTAATCGTCACAGATCTTGTAAGATTGAGATGCTAAGTCATGATTACGACTGAGCCTACTCAACCTGACGTGAGTTTGTTGTGATAACCGGCCATCTTATGTTAGAACAGAAAAGTTTCCTGTAAGAACAGAATAATTTGGTATCTAATGGAGAGAATTTGAATTGGAGTGAATCCAACTCCTGCAGCAAACAGACATTAAAAATGAGCCGTTCCTCAGATGTTGAAGATCTGTGACTTTTTATTCCATCAACTCAAAAAAGTTTACAGAAGTTTAGGCCCCTGCTGAGTCAGCACTTGCAGATACGACCTGTAGGTGTTGAAATAATACCTGGTGATCACGAGATCAACAAAATGACGAGGTACAAACTGCAGATCTCGTAATGACGAGAAAAATCTTGTAATTTTGGAAGAGATCTTAACTACAGGGTTTGTATTCAGTGACTCTGAGACGAGGTGTAATTTTGAGAAGCTCAGGCATAATTACGAGAGAGCAGGGTCTTATCTCTAGTTGCGAGATGCACTAATGAGATACGGATCTTATAATTGCGAAATAATATAGAGATGGCTGATACGATGTATTTGTTATAACGAGAAAACTTCCTTTTGGTATCTGGTAACGAGAAAAAACGTCATTAGAAAAAGTGAAAATATGTCACTACGTGAAAAGCGCTTGTCGTTCTAACTAGCAAATATTTTTGGTGATGGTGGCAGCACCGCGCTGCCGGACATATCAAACACGAGGCAGAGTGTTTCTTATCTGGGATTTGAACCTGCAACCGTCCTCTTACAACCTCAGTAGTTTTCATGTTCTGATGTAAGAACCGCTCACAGCGATACGATCACGCTGTAGGCAGTAAGGTTAGTTCTGAGAATGTCTCCGTACACGTAACTGTCAGGAGGCTCATGGGTGTTGTAGTTCTCACAGACGTCCCTCATACTGAACTGAAGTGTAACTTTACGATGGGGGGGCGGTACTTTTTAAACCGGCAGCTCCTCCCACGTCACTACTGTATGAAGTCTGTAAAAAAAAAAAAAAAGGAGGGAGATGAGAGGAATAACTGAGTGAGGTAACGAGTGTGATTACAGCAGCTTCCTGTCTGAACCTGCCTCAACAATAAGATGAAAGGCCGAGCGGCATCAGTTACTGTCGGAGTGTGTGCAGACAGACGGGCCATTAGTGCCGCTAAAGCTGTGTGTTTACACAGATACTGTTATTACCTGCTCTCTGTGGTTAAAGGACATTAGCTGCACTATTAGAGAGGAAGGCGTTGTCTCACTGTTGTCTTGTGTACATTTTGTAAATAAAGATCCTACAAAGATAAATGAGGTGAAGCAGACAAAAGTTTCTAATCCAGAAAAGAAAAAAAGAAAAGGTTTAACTCTGGGAAGCGCTCAAATAAAACTTGAGGCACATCGACGCATCAGGATACTTCAGATTCTGGATTTCCTCGTTCCTTTTGAGTCGAGACGTGTGTAGATCACTTTATTTGACGGGATGAGACACCACCCAGGTCTCCAGCTGAGTTCCCTCGCTGTCTCCTACCAACCTCTGGACCTCTGGATACCAACTGTCAACTATAACCCTTTCATTCAAGAGTTTCCAAACCCGGGCCTGGATCTGGCTGCCAGGTTGGACTCCTTGTTGGGGCACAGATTTCAGCTGCAGACCACGTCCGGTCAGCAGCGCTCGGGCCAGCTTTGGGCCGGAGTCGGCACCCGGAATCGGTCCGGAATCTGGAGCCGGATTTGAGCCACAGGTGGGCCGAGAGAACCGGGGTCAGCAGTCGGTGTGATGCACGCATACGTGTATTTATGAGGTTTTTGTTGTGCTTTTCCTCTGAAACTCACCTTGAGGTTTTATCACAGATCGTCACAACACACGTTTGTACTTCTATCTTTGTGAGGACTCTCATTGACATAATGCATTCCCCAGCCCCTCACCCTGACCCTGACCCACACCCGGTTCCAACCTGAACCCTGAAAACCAGGTCTGAACCCTCAGACGGCCCTTTGAAGGTGTGAGGACCAGACAAAATGTCCTCACTCCTTAAGATCTAAAGCTCAGACTGGTCCTCACAAAGACAGAAGTACACACACACACGCACACCTGCTGGTTGTAGTAGAAAGCGTCGGTTCGGTTGATTTTCCCTCAGAAACACTTAGTGAGATCTTATCGGCTCTCTCCATCACACACCGCTGACATTCCTCCGTTCACACACGGGTTGTGTTTGGATGTTTTCCGCTCTTATCGTTGATCCACAGCAGAAACTTTAGTGTTGACTTTCAGTCCCAGTTAAACGTTCAGCAGCTGAAGTCTCGGGTTAATCTCCATATCAGTGTACTTGTTTTACCCCGTCATGTCTCGGCCTGAAGCTGAACAAGGCTCTGGTTACAGATGCAGAATTATCAATCGGAGCGGAGACGATATCTTTCATTTGGACGTCTTGATTTCTCTTCTGCTGCAGATTCCCAGCAGGTTGTCCGTGGCACCGTCCACACCTGATGCACCTGAGCCTCTCCGCCTCCGTCCCAAAGGAGAATCTGGGGCGAAAGTGTTCTGTAGTTTGCAGAACGGATTTCTTGTTCATTTGCTCAGGGGTAAATGTTCAGTGTCCTCTGAACTGTAGGAGTTCATCACTGCTGGACCTAAAAGGCTTCGAAGCACTTTCCCAAAGGACAGGTCCGGTTCGGATCTCCCTCATTTACAAACCCGTGATGATGATCTGCTGTGGTTTGTGGAGTTGAATCTTCCTGATTTGGTGACAACCTCCTGTGAATTACTCACGGACGTCTTTAATTGAAACTGCAGACTTGTTCACCAGTCTATGAAAAGGCAAAAGGTTTTTGTTACTTATTCAAACGCATTTTTGCTTCCTGGAAAATACACTTTAGTGTTTTGTTATCGACTGAAAAGTTTCTATTCAACAAAGCGGCTGATAAGTCGATAATCGGAACTTTTACTTTTGGTACTTTAAGGATATTTAAAGCATACATTTTGGATGCAGGACTTTTACTTGCAACAGAGTGTGTTTTTGCAGCTAGGTGATCGATGGACAGACAGCTGTCGTACAAACAACTAGGCTTAAATGATTCTTGGAAGAGGTGTAGTGATATTCCAGAAAAGGTCCCGGTGGGTTCCTTTGTGTCTCTGCCTGCTGGACTGGATCCAGGTTCAGATTTAAACCTGGATTATTTGGGTTCTCTGTACATCAGATCAGAGCTGATCCAGCTTTTCATATCTGAGTAAACATAACACATCTTACCTCTCAAAAAAGCAGTGGTGTAACTAAGTTGTGGAGTCACTACGTCCAGTTTCGGAGGGAAATATTGTGATTTTTCCTGCGCTACATTTTTCCTGATGACGGCTGCAGTAAATCTACAAATTCAAATTTAACATAAAAAACATGACAAGTTTATAAAATAGAAAACATTGTTAAAAATAAAACCCGTGGTTCAGGGTCGGGGCCTGTCGTCACCTCTCAGTCTCTGAGCTGTTTCCACTTCAATTCTCACATCTTCATTTCAGTCACTGTTCATATGATCAAAATTTCAAAAGTTCAAAAACTGAATCCAGATCGGTGGATCTGAACTGTGTGTCTTCTTCTGTCCTCTCCCATGAATCATCCGACGACCCCTCAGGTTCACCTGGTGACCCCCTGTAGGGGCCCGACCCCCAGGTGGGGAACCAGTGGACTAAACTCTGTCCCTGTCTCTGACGTAGCTGAAAGCAGCTCCACCTGGAGCAGCTCCAGCAGTAAAACGCTGCTGAAGCCTCCGTGACTCAGGATCAAACGAACATTTACTTTTGATATTGTCGGGACCTCGGCCGATTTTAAAAGCAGGAGCATTTTTACTATTTTTTACCTGAGTAAAGGATCTGAATTCTTCGTCCACCACTGGATAAAAAATTCAATAAAAAAACAAACCATTACAGGTAGTTTATCAGTCCATCACAGAAACTAATGCGCTCTGTGATGTGAAGTCATAAACTCACCTGTGCAGTGTGTGTAATGTGTGTGCGGAGTCTCAGGTGTGCAGCATGTGAGGAGGCGGGTCAGACAGGTAGGAGGCGGAGCTCTGCTCCACCAGGGGAATTCCTCTGCTCTGATCATCAACACACCTGAGAGAGAGACTCATACAGACCAGAGATCAGTCACTTCTTCTCCTCTTTATCTCTCTCCTGTCTCTTTTCATCTCTCCTTCTGTTTCATCTCTCACAGACTTCAGGGGCCTCATTTATCAAAGCGAAGAACGGGTTCTAAATGTGCTGCAGGAACTTTCTGGATGAACGTGCTGTTTATCAAACATCTGCAGCCACTTCACGCAATGAACGATACCAACGCTCTCCTGCTCTACGTCCATCACGCTCGTTAACATACAGACACGCCCCCGGGATGCCTAATATGGTCAACGCATCCCTCTGAAAGTCCAGTATACCGGACGCAGAAACTGTCTCATCAGTTAAATGTGTTTTGACCATGTGACAAGCTTCCAGGTGAAATAATGGGAGGAATCTAACTGTAAAATTATTTATATTGAAAATAACAGTCAGATTGACCTAATGGGGTTTGCTTGATTTGGGAGTGTGATTTCCTAAATGTGTAACATATTTTTTCTGATAGGTCACATTCATCTAATGTAATTTCCCGTCACCTGTTACCAGACAGCTTCATTTTAGTGCCCGAAAAATAATTTACCCAAAATAAAAAGGTCGTCGTTCTTCAACCCTTTTGATCGCAGTCGTCGCCCTGGTCTCCTTTGAAAGTTAACTCTTTAAATTACCTTTCATTATACCAAAAAATCCGAATCCGGGAAACTGAACCAAAGTTACAGAGACACAAACATGGAAGGAATGTAAAATGTTTGGCATAAAAAGTGAATCTAAGGCCTGTAGTAGGAGCCTTAGTGTGGAAAACACTTTGGAGCCACAGGTCTGAACCAGTTCTGTGTCAGCAGCTGCTGCAGTGAAGTGAGGAGCCTAAAATGCTTTGCACAGACAGAACCAGGAGTCTTACAGGCTTCGAAAGCTTCGTGCAGGTTGTGCGAAGACTGCGTCCGGTACAGTAGAACCAAGGCCAAAGTGTCCCACAGGTGGGAAGCTGGATTTTAAAATGTTTAGTTAAATGCATTTTCCCTTTGTCTTTATGTTACAGTTGCTTGATGCATGGTGGAGGTGGCTAACTGACGTTAGCTTAAGTTCAGATGTTGGACTGTGTTTCAAAGATGCTACTAAAAAACGAAAAAACCGTCAGCTTAAAGTAACGTGAGCAATCCAAACTAAAAACTCAGCACTAGGTTTCAGTCAAAAAGAACCATTTTTGTATCATAGCATCAGCTTAACGTACCACAGAACTACATCAGGATGAAGCTGGGGCTTCTGGGCAGTTGCCTGCTTTGCCTGGTTGGTAATCCAGTTCCCACAAGCATTAATCAGGACACCACTCAAGGCTTTTATAAAATCTGACAATGATTTATTTTTCTGTCTGCTTCTCTCCGACTCTCTGTCCTGGCGTATACAGTCATTTAATCCAGCTGAATTCCCAACAGATCTGTTCTCATTTACACGTTTTTCTGTTTCTGTTGTCAGACAAAAGAACAAGAATGAAACAGTGACTGACACGTGGCCCATTGAGACCAAATGTTCACACAGACACACAGAGAGGTCTGTCTGCGGAGGGAAAGCCCCGACCTCGCGCTCGCGGGGCGACGCTGGCGACTCTCTTCTACAGAAAGAAGCTAAGGTTTGTCCAGAAAGTCTCTGGATTTGTCGCTTGGTGCTTTTGTGAGGAAAAGTTGCTAAAAGGATCTGAAAAGTCGTTAAATCTAGAGACAAAGGCCCAAGTTGTCAACGCTGCCTGTAAACGCCCCCTGATGACGTAACAGAAACTGTTCGCACCAAGTCATTTTGAAAGAGCAACAACCAATGGGGAAACTCCGACACTCGGCCGGCTGACCAATGGTTTAACTTCATCGCTCAGTCGGCGATGAAAAACTCATAACTGAGTAACGAAAGTACGTTTACTCACGTACTTCAGTACAGTTCTGAAGCACTTGTACTTTACTTGATGTCCCATTTAGGCCACTCTATACTTCTACTCCATTCCACAGGGTGAACTTTTCACATTTATTCACCAGCTTTAGTTTCTAGATTTTACATTAAACATTAGCTTGATTTATGAATCTGCTCAGGTTGGAGTTGAGCAAAGCTACGCATGCTGGGCTTTAGACTGATGAGCCACGACATTAAAACCAGTTACCGGTTTCAGTGTTGTGGCTGATCAGTGTGTGTCACCATGTGTAAATAAGCAGAGGGATTTGGCAGGTGGGGAAACCCTAAGATCCGGTGTAGTGGTGTGTGTGTGTGTGTGTGTGTGTATATGGAGGGGGTGGCGGCGTATTACATACAGGCACACAGAGAGGGCCGGTAAAGAGAGATATAGTTGTAACTATAACAACAGAACTAACAAGAGAGAACCTGCTATTATTGCTTTTTATCTAAGTTGCACAAGATAATCATTTGTGCGCACACAAAATATCACCTTTTAGGACCTCGAGAGCTCCACAATTTAACACTCAAACAGAGGACCTCTTGGATGATGCGCACTTTTACCTTTGATACTTAAAGTACATTTTAGTTGCCTTTCCACCGGAGGAACCCAGGTCTAAACAAAGGGCCAGAGAGGTAGTTCTACCCCCCAGAAAAGTCCCTGAGCTCAGTATGTCGCGTTTTCTGCCGCGTCGTACCTGCACCTGACAACTGCGAACGGGCTGTTTCGCTTGTAGTCTGTGGCCCAAGAGACGAAGCCCAGACGGCGTCGTCCTTTTCGGTAGAGGACGACCTTCCGGGGGAATCTGATACGACATGAAAGGTGACTGTGGTACTTCTGGCCCGTCAGTGGACTAATCTCTTTCATCTTCCCGGGGCTTTGGTTCTGCTGTGGAAACGCTGGAGGAACCTCTACTCCAGGGAGCGTTCCTGGACGTTCTCGGGAAATTAGAGTCCCCAGATTTTTGTGAAAACGCTCCATTTGTTTTTTAATTCATGTACTTTTACTCAAGTAGAATTTTGAATTCAGGACTCTTACTAGCAACAGGGTATATTCACACTGTGTTACTATTTTTTTCAAGTAAAGGATCTGAATACTTCTTCCACCAATGGAAGACAAACAAATCTGGGGCAATTGTCCTCCAGTAAAAAAAAGGCCGTAGGTCACCTGCAGCTCATTACAACCCACAGTTAGATTTTATTGTTGGTGACCTTGAGCGTAGGAACCGTGACGGGTTTAGTTTCAAACCAACAGTCAGCATTGTTTCCTTTAAGTACGATCGTTCTATAACCTTAACCACATGTTTATTATTGTGACCATGACGACGAAGGACCTCTAACCTTAACCAAGTACCCAGTTTAACCCGAACCACCATCTTTTTTTAAACCTAACCAAGTTGTTTTATTGCCTAAACACATGGACTGGTTAAGGGACCAGGGAGCGCCTGGGCCAGAGCCTGAGTTTGAAGCGACTGTTCATATTTCTTGTCGGGAAGTCAATCAAAGGATTGACAAACGACGACTCCAAATGATTCTCAGAAATGTGGCTCTAGATGTTACGTTGGGGAGGCGGGGGCCCTTTTACATGTCTGTGCCCAGGGGCCAGTTGTCTCCTAGTCCACCCTAAGTCTAACCAAACCTTTAACACGACATTGTCTCATCAATGTTTCCACAGTGATTTCTAACAGTTTATCTGTGGTATATCTCCTGGGTCGTATCAGAGGTCGTATCGTAACCACCTGATTAGTTTGTTGATATCTGTGCTGAAAAGTGGGTAAAATTTGCAGAGAAGTGACGGACGAGTGTAGAAGATGTTGACATCTTTTTCTTGGATATTTTTGTTTTGTTTTGACTGTAAAGCCTCACATTGTTTCTCTCCTGTAGAAAATGCTTTCAGAGTTAAAGAGAAGGCAACTCCCTCTCTCTCCGTCTCCCTCTTTCTCCCTCCCTCCCTCCCTCTCTCTCTCTGTCTCTCCAGCTCCTCCCAGTCTTTTATATTTAAATGTCGGGCGAGCGAGCCAGTCTCACCTGCAGGTAAACCCTCTCTCTCTCCTCAGTGGGTCTCACCTGAAGCTGAAATTCACATCCAGCCTGTCTGCAGCCAGCAGCTCTGTCAGAGCTTTGTACCAGCAGGAGGAAACCACAAAACTTTTTTGGAGCTAGAGAAAAGGACGACCTGTGCTTTGTCACAAACATTTTAAGGGAAGAATAGGAAACATCCTGAATCATTTCAAAAGGAAGAAACTGAAACTGAAGCACGAAAAGTGGACGACAGGTGGATGTTTGCATCTTTAATGCAGAATGAGACAAAACCCTGAAGGACGAAGGACAATCAAGTAAACGATTTCAACCGTCTTTTATCTTCGAGAAAATCTAGAGTAAATTAAAAAACATCACAGAAATTACAAGTATTGAGAATAACAGGTGGACAGATCCTTATTCTAGTTGTTTTCAAGGTTTGAAAGACAAAAGACTGAATGTAAAGGACACTTGGTTTGAAGTAAAGGACAGATGAGACAACGTTGTAAGAACTTTTTTATTTTGGGTTTTAAAGACCAAAAAAGCAAAAAATGTTCGAGGGAGTTTAAGAAGTTTGATTTTTTTTTGTTGGCTCATTTCGATGAGAGATGTTTGACAGGAAAGTATATGGATGACTTCTCTAACAGGTGCTTGAGACGAAACAACAAAATTTGAAATATTTAAGAAACTGGGGGGCAAAATAAGGGACGTCGGAGATTTTTTTAAGCATTTCGTTATCATTTTTTTAGACAGACAAGTAACTAGTCGCAGTGGTAGAAGAGGAGTTTGTGAAACCTACGAGATTCGGCAACCTGTGGAATATTTTGTCTGGACTGTTTCGAGTCCAGGAGGATCTAAAAAAGGCACGAAAGTTTGTCCACAACAGAAACCAGAAGGACGACTTGTAGAAGACGCCTCCAAGGTTTTTTAAGCGGAAAGAAAATGTCCTGAGAAACACTGAACAACAACCAGACAACTGGAGCTCTTCTGGACCACATCTGGCCCCACCTCAGCAGGCTGGATTAAGCTTTGACCTCTGACCAAGGTTTGATTTTACATTGTTAACAAAAAACTGAAAGAGTAAATTAACTTCAGATCCTGTTGAAGTCCACAAAATTGTGCCTGAGCACGATAAAGCCGAAGAAATTAGAATCAAAGGGAGAGGTTTTGACGGACCGGGGGTCTAAGGTGTTGACCATAAACCACAATGTCCCTGTCTCTCCTCTCATGTCTCATCTAGACCTGCAACGATTGATCAATGAATCGATTACGCGAGCGACAGAAAGTTAATCGGAAACCGTTTTGACATTCAATTAGTCGTTTCATTAACTCTCTGTTTCCAGCTTCTTGAATGTGATGATTTGCTGGTTTTCTTTGACCAATGTTACAGTGAATTGAAAATCTTTGGGTTTTAGACCATTACATCACTGGCGCCTCTGAGAAACTGCGAATGCCATTTTTTCCCACTGTTTTTCAGCCCTTTTATAGACCCAGCGGTTAATTGGGTAACTGGGAAAATAATGAGCAAATTAAACTATAATGAAAGTAAAGGTTAGTTGCAGCCCGACTGTCATCTCTCCACCTTTAAGTATATTTATATAAAAGCATAAAATGCCTGGAAAAACATCAAGAACAGATAAATAAATGAAGGTTAGTCTGAATACAAATCTCATCTAGTGTCATACAATTTTACAAAGATGAAATTTCCTGTCCCTCGTTTTTCCGTTTTCAGGTTGATGTTCTCACTAAAACAGTTTCCTGTGACTGTCTAGTGATTCCCAGGTGTGTTTTCCCTGGGTTTTACCTCTCAGGCTACACACAGGCTCCCCTACCTTATTGGTTAAGGTTGGAAGACCTGCAGACACTACTCTGGACTGAAAAAGTACACTCCACCTCCTCTGCATCTGTGATTTTATTTACTCTGATTAATAAGACCAGACAGGACAGAACTCAGCATTATTTCCCTTTAAAATCAGGTCTCGTTGAAAGGAAATTAAACCGAATATATTACTATTTATAGTTTATACTACGGCAATAGTGCATTAAAAAATGCCGCAGTTCACAGAGCATTTCAAATGTACTTATTTATTTTTCATTAGACTACCGTCGTATTTTATTTGCTCGACTGATATAAGTGTCTAGATGCAGGAAACAGAGAAACAGAGAAACAGAGAAACAAAGTGGAACTTTTAACGTCTGACAGTTGTCCTTGTTGAAGCGGACACATCCTCCACATTCCTTGGTTTTCTCTGTCAAGGTTTAACATAACAATTAGAAATCACGTTAAAGACCCTGTAGAATGTATTTATTGACTTTTTAGTGTCGTAAATCTTCATGTGATCTAATCCGTGTCACGATAAACCGTACATTATTTAGAGCTGGTTATTCAATCCCTTCAAACTTCTGACTCAAGTTTGTACGAAGTCTGGAAAAACTGTCAAGTTGTGAAAGTTGGAACCGAATTTCTGGTCTGATTCTCAGTTCCCTCGATAAAGGTCTGAAGTGATTTTTGTTTGTTCGGCTTCGAGGTTGGACGAAAACTGACGTGTCCGACCTTCATTGGGCCGATGAAGGAGATCTGAGCGTCGCACTGGGTTTGATAAAGGTGATTTTTGAGGACCGTTCTTGCGGTAATGTGTAGATTTTAGTGCATATTAACCCTTCAACGCCTACCTCGGGTAATTAGACCACATACCACTGTTTGATTCGTTCGCTCCCTCAAACCATTTGTCTTGAACAATGTTCTGATGTCAAAATGTCAAAACGATAGAAGTGTGTTTTTCTCGTGTGTGGCGTCGCTGGAGTTCTGAGGTATGTAGGAGTGTAGGGAATGACCTGATGGTGGCGCTGTTTTACTGTTACCATGAATAAACACAGACACAGTGATGAATATGTCTGTTTATATCAGCTTATTGCCACAGTACAGAGCAGCCTTTTCTTTGATTTTGGAGGGATGGGTTAGACGACAGCAGCTCAGCCAATGAGGGTGGACCTGAGGCTGCCGACGATGAGGAGTTTGTTCTCGTGCCATTTATCAATCAGATCATTTCAAAGCAGAAGGGGAGCACGAGAATGACGAAGCTAGAGTTGAACGAGACCAAAGTCCAGATGAGTCCAGGTCGTGGCGCCAAGAGAAGTTAGGACTGATGAGGGAATCTCGTACAGTCCCCTCACCCGCCCCCACCTCGAGTGGCAGAAACAGAACCACTTCCCCAGAGGAACTTCCACGGAAACGCCGGAGGCCGACCGCGCAACGGCGGAGGGGCGCGCGCTTTGCTCGGTACCCTGATTACAGTAACCACAGGACGGAGACCGTGACCGGTGACGTCTGTTGTGACTGGTGTGGGTCTGGGAGGGGTCAGTCTATCAGAAGTCACAGCAGATTGTGCGTAAGACCTGACAGTAGAAACATGAAACATAACAGACAGCACTGAGAAATATTGAGGAGTGTTTTAAAAAATGTTTCCATCATCTATGAATATAAACAAAAAATGCGTGTGTTGTTATTGTTAAAAGTACGTTGTGAAAAGGTTACCGGCAGTATAATTTTAACATATGCAGCAGGAGTTTTACACACCACTAAGCTCAAACAGGTTGCACCACATAAACTAGTTCTTTCGTAGTGATTATATTTAAACATTTACACCCAGTACCTGCAGTTGTACCTGATGTGTAGCTACTGAACCAAATGACAAAGTTGATATCAGCTCGCCAACATCTGACCTGTTGACAGTGAAGAGTGAAACGGGTCATACTCCATGAAGAACGCCGACATATCTGACCTGACGCTTGATAAATGCTTCTGATGATGATGTAAATCTTGAAGATTTTAAATCGCATTTCACGAAAATAACGCAGCATGCCTCCAATTACAAAATGTTTAGTCAATTGCATTCAACCAACCGAGTAAATAATATTAGCTAGCTTAGCATAATTGGCTATTTCCCACTCATTCTTAATCGTATGAATGCTACTAACTGTGATACACAGATTTTTCCATGTATGCAGACAGAAATAAAACTGATACCTACAATTACAAAAGATCATCTTTCAGCCTAAAAAAAATGATTTTTGAAAATGATGCCCGCTCGACTGGACAGTGCTGTTGAAGTGTCCTAGCAACATATTTACACATCACCATAACTAGCTGAGATATTTCTTAAGTTTTAATGGTGCAACCTGATTTGGTAAGTGGTTTGAAAGTAGCTTACAGTTACTGAGAACTTTGGAAGGACACACAAACCCAGAGAGGGATTTATGAAGAGCTGCTGCCCCACGATCCGGCTGAGTTTATGTTAAAACCTGGTTTTAATTTTAAAGGTGTGGGTCAGAAAAGACAAGAAGCAGAAGAAGTTTCTTCATGTCAGTGTTTGTCGAATCTTGGCTAGAGCTGCTGTAATAGACCAAAACTGAGAAACTTAATTTGTCTTTTGAGTAATGTTCTTGTCGATATTCTTTCTTCAACACAGACGTTTGAATAACTACTGCAGAGAAGAAGAAGAAGAAGACAATAAGAGGTATCAGACGCTGTCCTGACGCAGGTCGTCTTCAGTTGTCTGGCAGTCAGACTTTTACCTCCGACCAACGGGAAAATGGACGTAGGTCAAGAAGCAGACCGGTGAGGAGGAAACAAACCCACGCTGTTGACGGTACACAGGCGTGATGTTGGCGAGTCGCTCCCTGCTGCTCACCTGGTTGTTGCTCGTCGCCGCTGTCCGAAGCCACAGCTGGAGACCCTGCACAGGTACGAGGACATAGGTGTGAAATATTAAATGTGCCAACAAGAAAATTCCGCCTCAAAACCTTATATTTTCAGGATTTACAGCAGGTTGGATTTGTTATTAGAGAGCAGTCCATCCTTGTTCCCCGCTCCAGAGTCAGATGTTTCAGGTGCACATCAGTTTTGTCTCTGTGTCCAGTACAGACACAGGTCCAGAATGTGTTAGCCTAGCTTAGCACAAAGACTGGAAGGAGGGGGAAACTATTAGCTTAGCTCCATCAAAGCCTAAAATCTACAGTGTGTTTCCACCAAACCTCCTAGTGGTTGTTTTTCCTGATCTACATGTAAAACTCGGGGATGCCACACAAGCCGAATTCACCAAAACACCAAAGTGCTTCATAAAAATGGGTCAGGTTTTATTTTCTGAGGTGATTTTTTTGGGTCTTGTTAGCTCCCAAGCTAGTCACCAGTCTGTCCAGTAGTTTGCTGGGTTTTGTTTACAAGAGCTATGGGTCAAGAGCCAGAAGGTAACTCTGACCCATTAGGATTCAGAAGCTAATTCTAAGCTAACTGAATCCAAGCTTCGCTAATTGGACGTAGAAGCTAACTTGATTTATGTCTTACATCAAACTTAATAAATTGTTGATGCTGGAGACCTGGATGACCTTCTCTAAACCAGATAAAAACAACTGGAAGCAGGGGGAAACTGCTGGCCTAGCTCATTTGAAGGAGAAAAGAAATCCACCTTTCAACCCTCTGATTGACATGCTGTTTATTGAACAGGCGTAGAAACAGAACAGTAAAAAGGCGGGGTTGTGGTTTTAGCTGCAGGTAGCATTGGAGCTATTCATTGACCAACGACTGCTTGACGCAGTGACTGAACGCAGCATCTCCAAAAGGACCCTGCACTGCTTCTTCTATTCTCTGATAATCTTTATGTGAATTAATGGTCTTCATCCACTCACTCTACTGCTGTGATAAGCTATTAAAATCTGTCTGTCCTCAGTCTGTCTGACGTGACCCGTGTTTCATGTGTTTCAGACCTTTCTCTGCTGCTTTGTGCGTCGTTGTTTTTTGTGTCTTTGAAATGTGAGATCTGTTTCTGTGCATGTCGTCCCCTCCCTCCATTCATCTTTCATTCATCTTCCACTGATCCCGCTGCAGAAAACAAAACACACAGACTGAGCCTCAGAAGGGCTTAAAGGGGAATTCCAGCTAAAAACTAACATTGGCCTGTTGCTGTCAGTTAAGAAACAAAGGTTTGAACTCCCTCGGATTCTCTCCCAACATCTCACTTATTTCTCCTTCTACATTTGGTCTCCATTTGTCAATAGGGTGTTTGTCTAAATACTGAACTGCCTGTTCTTGATGCTGCAGTACCCAGGTCGTGTTCATTCATTGCTGCAAAATGTTTTTTAAATAGCATCCTGCTGCTGCTATATTCAGCGTTGTCAGTGTTAAATTTTGTCATCACGAGATTCAACGCAAATTGAAACAGCTACTGACTCTTACAGAAACCTGAGCTGTCAAAAGCTGACAGCTGACACTCGACATACCTTTGGTTTTATTTTTAGATCAATATAGAAGCTGCAGGTAGAGGCATACAGCGACCTCTGAGGTGATAAGGTGATAAAATAAATAAATAAATAAACTCTGCAGAGCTCTAAAATGATGGAGTTCTCTGATCTGAGAGCAGATCATTTACATCTGAGAGCTGACTACATGACAGCCTGCCGACACTCATCAATCACAGTCAGAGGAAAACGTCCCGTTAGAAAGAGATTTGATTCCAAAATCCATCTGCAGGGATTCACTTCGTTCACTTGCACCAGCCACAGATTTTACATAATTTCTATCAAAAATTCAGGGTTTTGAAATTTGCTGCAGAGACATAATCTATCACTGTCAAAATTTAATAAACTTCATTTTTTAGCTATCTTTGCATGTTATGTTATCCTTGCGTGGTTCCAGAAGGGTAAAGATGCACTTCATTCTCTGTAATCCAGCCTGTCAGTGTAACTCCACTGTATGTGTCAGTTGCCAATATGATACTTACTGGTTCCTACTGGTGGTCCTACTTATTAGTATTTTTTCGTTCGTTTGTTTTTGGAGGTGTTGCTAGCAACAAAAGGAAGAAGTCTTTAATAATTATTTAGATGTAGATTAGATTTAGATTTTAACCTCCTACCCCAAAACTATATTGCTGTACCCGGGCATTTGTGGTCATTTTGTGATTCATGTTCTTGAATAATATAAGTTTTGAGAGATTTTCCACCTCCCCACCTTTCTGTGCCCCCGCTGTTTCGGTAGCATATCATACCTGAAATACATTACACTGTAATTAAAGGTTCTTCTGCATATCAGTGCTGTTAACACCATTTTTCCCTAAACTTCACACTTGTTTCCCAGTACTGTACTCTGTGGTTACCCAGTATTTACAAAAATACTTGGAGTATACAATACCAGCGGTCGACACACTGTTGCCTGCCAATCCCAATGCTTATCCCTGCAAGTGGGGGGGGGCACAGGCTGGAAGGTTATGGCTGACTGGGTCCAATATCTCAAGACTCCCCTCCCATTACTGGCTCTGGGAGGGGGGGGTCAGTCTCCCTTAAACAGGCTAAGTAGCATAGGTCTGAGATTTCTGTTTTATTAGGTCTATGAATGCTCTTGGTCTGACCAGTTTGCGTTGGAGACCCTACCAGGGACTGTTCCCCCAACAGCATAGCTTCAAGGATCACCAGGACGCACAAACCCCTCCACCATGTTGGGGTGGCTATTTTTCGGCCGTGGTTCTCAGCCGGAGAACGGTAGATTGCTCCCTCTGGGTTGGGAGTGAGTTCCGGCCCCCAGTGAAGGAGTTTAAGTATCTCAGGGTATTGTTCACAAGTGAGGGTAAAATGGAGCATGAGATTGACAGGCAGATCGGTGCAGCTTCAGCAGTAATACAGAGAAGGCAAAGCATTTGATTTACCAGTCAATCTACATTTCAGCCCTCACCTATGGTCATGAGCTTCGGGTAGAGTCTATAAGAATGAGATTGCGATTACAAGCAGCCAAAATGGGTTTCCTCCATAAGGTGGATGGGCTTAGCCTTATAGATAGGGTAGAAGACCCCGGGGTAGACCCAGAACAAGCTGGAGTCATGTTATCTGGCCTGGAAACACCTCAGGATCCCTCAGGAGGAGCTGGGAACTTTGCTGGGAAGAGGGTATCGTGGACTACCTTTCTTAATCTGCTGCCACCGCGACCTGAGTCCTGATAAATAGCAGAACATGGATGGATCGATTTAGAGTGTAATTAATGAGAAATGTCTAGTTTTTACTCCCTTGTTCCTGGTAGTCTTGTGATCTTCCACTTTACCTACATGTAACCACGAGCAGGAACCAGTGATGGTTCTTCTTTGTACCTGATTCATACAATGAAATTAGACTGAATTGTGGGCTGTATTACAAAGACTTACTAAAATCCTGTTGCTGTGAACGTATTGTGTGTTTCAAAAAACAAAATGTTTCTAAGGCAGTGATTAGAGTGTGTTTCCTCATAAGACCTGCTGCCTCTTGACCTGCTGGCCAGAGCTCTGCCGCGCCCAGGACAAGCCCCGCCCATACAGGTAGGACACAGTTGGGGAAGGATGGAGGGGCATTGGATTAAAAAAATGAGGGGATGAATGTATGATCAGAGGAATGACTGCAGACCAGATGGTGGCAGATAAACAGATGATCTGACCAATCAGGTGAAGATGGTTCAGTCTAGAGGGTCCAGAGGTCTCCGATTGGCTGGTGGCGCAACGACAGCGATGAGTTTCCCTGCCTCACAAATCTTCACCAACTGTGACCCCTTCCCTGCTGAGTTCTCATTGGTCGCCACCATCAAGATACCAAGTCTGAGACAGAAGGTGAGCCAGTAGAACTGAACAGAACAGGTCTGGTCCGATTCAATTAAATTCATTTTTATTTATATAGCAACCAAATCATAACAGAGGTTCTCTCAGGGCACTTTTCATGTGGAGCAGGTCTAGACCGGACTTTTTATAGTTAGATTTACAGAGACCCACCGTTCCCACATGAGCAAGAACTGGGAGACAGCGGCGAGGAAAACTCCCTTTAACAGGTAGAAACCTTGAACAGAACCAGACTCATTGTGGGAGGCCGTCTGCCGATGGGTTGAGAGAGAGAGGGAGAGAGAGAGGGAGAGGGAAAGGGGGGGGGGGGGGCATAGCACATTAGACGTATAACATAAAGATGTGTAACAATAATTAAACTAATAATATAACTAATAATTATAATAATAGGGTGAATAATAGCACTAATAAAAATAAATAATAATTATAGATATTATTATAATTAATAATAATAGATGATAATCATAATATTTGAAGCAGTGGGTGCTGAGCAGGATCATGGAGGCAGTAGGTGGTTTACAGTCACAGATCCAGACTCTGCAGCACCAGGGGCAGAAATACCTGCAGATAGCAACAGGAGGAGAGAAGAGAGAGACGAGAAAGCACAAAACTATGGGAGAGAGAAGAAGACGAGTTAGTAACGAGCATTGATGGGATATGAATGAGTACAGATGGAGAGGAAGAGGAGGAGAGAGGAGCTCGGTGCATCATGGGAAGTCCCCCGGCAGTCTAGGCCTATAGCAGCATTACTAGGGAATGGTTAAAGACAAGCCTGAGCCAGTCCTGACTGTAAGCTTCATCAAGAAGGAAGGTTTTAAGCCTGCTCTTAAACGTGGAGAGGGAGTTTGCCTCCTGGACCTAAACTGGAAGATGGTTCCACAGTAGAGGAGCCTGATGACTGAAGGTTCTGCCCCCCATTCTACCTTTGGAGACTCTAGGAACCACGAGCAAGCCTCCGTTCTGGGTGCACAGTGTTCTACTGGGGTAACAGGGTACTATGAGCTCTTTCAGGTATAATGGTACCTGACCATTAAGGGCTTCGTAGCTGAGGAGGAAGATTTTAGATTCTAATCCGAATTTTACAGAGAGCCGATGCAGAGAAGCTAACACAGGAGAAATCTGATCTCTTCTCCTAGTTCCTGTCAGTACTCATGCTGCAGCATTCTGGATCAGCAGAGAGTATTTAAAGATTTGTTGGGACAGACTGATAATAAGGAGTTACAATAATCCAGTCTAGAGTCTGTTTTAAAGGACTGCAGTACATAGCCTGCCCGGTCTGATCTGGCCTGGTCTAACTTATTCTTCTTTTCTCTGTTTCCAGAGGAACGAGTATATCTTCTCTGTGGTGGAGGAGAGATCTGATTCGTTGTTGCTAGGGTTACGTGTCTCCAAGAACCGCCTCCACTTCTTGACCACGCTCCCTGGTACTGATGGGCGGAGCCGGCTGAGCTTTAAGGATGTTGGATTGGATGATAACCGCTGGCACACCGTGGTGCTGGCCATCACCGGACCGTATGCCATTCTGACCGTCGACTGTGGATTGCCTGTGGAGCTGTGAGTCCGCGTCAAACCAGTTCAGACTAGTTCAGTCCAGTTCCACCTGGTTCATATTAGTTCAACCTTGTTCATTTTATTTCAACCTGATTTCGTTCAGCCTTGTTCAGTTTAACTAACCTTTGATTAGTTCAGTCTGGTCCTCTTCAGTTAAGCCTGGTTCACTCTGCTCCGGTTTGAATTGGTCTTTAATTGATCAGGGTCAATGCCAAAGCTAAAACTACTGAAAGACCAGCTTTAGACCCCAGTGAATCGGGATATTGGGTAGAACATGCTTTAGTGTTACGAGTTCAGACTGGTGCATTAACTGGTTTCCTGTCTCCCAGTAAACAGGTCCAGTCCTTCCCCAGCACTCTGAGCACCAGAGGGTCCAGGTTCTTCATTGGCAGCAGGAGGAGGTGGAGGGGACGTTTCTCTGTGAGTCTTTGATCAGGATCAGGACTTCAGTCAGCTGAGACCTTCATCGTCCTGCTGTATTCTGATGGTTTACTTCCCAGTTAACCCAGTCTGCTGGTTCACACTGGTCTGTCTGTGTTCAGGGTTTACTTCGTCAGCTGGTCCTACTTCCTGGCTCCGACGCCACGCCCAGACTGTGTCCGACCTCTGACCCCAGTCTGGCTGAGCTGTCCGTCCCACAGGTCCTAAAGTCGACCCCCCTCCAGCCAGACCACCAGGGACCAGTTTACCCATACGGTGAGGAGAGGAGGGCTGACCTGTTTACAAGACCAGAAAACAAAACCACGGCAAGAGAGACTAATAAACGTGTCTGAAGACCATTAGAAAAGTTAGATGAGCTCCACACCTTTTCTTTAAAACCACTTTCTAGTGAAATCTGTTGGCAGCCAGAATGGAGGTTTACAAGCTGTCAGGTTGCCCCCTGAGAGGTCAAAGAGGGGATGAGGAGGGAGAGGGGTAAAAAATGGTCCTCCTTCTCAGAGTCCTAACTGAGTCAGATCTGAACACAGACACGAAACGTTGAAATGATTCAGTGTGACTTCCACTTCCTGAGGATATCATTACCTCTGATGTACCTCCAGAATAAAGCTCCAGATTAGAACTAATCAGTATTTTTACAGAGTGATACTAGTACTTTTACTGAAGTACAGGATCTGACTTAATCTTTATATGTATGTGTTTGTGTTTGTATCTGCGTGTTTACTTGTATTACTCATGTTGCCGGGACTCAACTTCCTTTTTTGGGGACAAAGATCAAGTCCCCATAACATGAATCATTAAGTTTTAGGGTGAAGGCTTCATTCTTTCACCCTTTCCCTCTTTATTTCATCGTTTCTTCCTTCCTTGCCTTGGTGACAGCCTTGTGACCTAACAAGCTGTTGTATCTTGTTAGCTGTTGCTCTTCATCTAACAAATGTACACACATTAGCAACTAAAATCTGTAGTTTGGAGAATTGGTTTTATTTTGAACAGCCAGAATACAATTTGACATTATGGAAGATTAATGTTAGGTTAGGGTAGGTCTTCCAAAAACAAATGTGCTGGAATGTCCACGTAAAGTCCTGTGAAGTGATGGAAACACAACGGTGTTGTTTGAGGCTTCAGACCTGGTTTTAGGGTTCAGGTTCGAATCGGGTTTAGGTCGGGGTCAGGGGCTGAGGAATGCATTATGTCAATGATGGTTCCCCACAAATATAGCAAGACAAGGATGTGCGTGCGCGCGCACGTGTGTGTGTGTTTGGACTGTAAACTTCAGGTTGTGATTGTTTCAGTGATCCAGTAACATGAGCTGTGAAATGACTGACAGGATGGAAGAGCTGCTTCCTGCCGCTCCTGGTGAGTGACAGGCCTTTACACATACTGGTTTTATGTGTCGGTGTGTGTTTGTACTTGTTCTTGGTGGTGAATTTAACCTGAATACACACTAAGCAATGGGGACTGGTGTCACCGTGGGGACAAAAATTGAGCTCCCTGCGGGTACTGACTGCTGTTTGGGGGTTCAGACCTGGTCTTAGGGTTCAGGTTAGAATCAGGTTTAGGTCAGGGCATGGGTGGGGGCTAGGGAATGCATCATGTCAACAGTTGTGTGTGGTTGTATAACCAGCGGTTCGATGACAGTCGGAGTCTGTCCTACTGTTTGATGTGTGTTTGCGTGACATCAGTGTGAGGTCAGACAGGTACTGAGTTTCAGTTTTGAAAACAACATCATACAGGTGTGTTCTTGTTATCGTGTCCACCTCCAGTATGGAGCACTTCACAATCAGGACTTCTACTGGCTCTTTAGGTACATTTCACTGCACACACTTTTATTGAGTACAGATGTGTCAGATGGATAACAGTACAGAGATAGATCCAGGAAGGGTTTAGCCTAGCTTAGCATAAAGACTGAAAACAGGGGGAAACTGTTAGCCTAGCTCCACCTTCGCTCAAAATCTAAAGAGTGTTTGAAGTAAACCTCCTGGTGGTGTGAAAGTTCAGATTCTGTTGAAAATATATAACATAGATGGTTATTCCACTGATTCCCGATTTAATGGATACCCAAAGAAGAAACTAAATTTCCAGATTTGGGAGGGGAGTTCTGCTGGATTTGAAAACAGAATGAGAAACAAGACGCTTTGTTTATCTCGTGAAGCTTAGCTTAGCACTAACTGCTAGCCTAACTCAGGCAAAACATCCTGGTGGGAGTGCCAAGCATTTATACTATCATAACTACAGACTAACTATAACTGTGTTTGCTAATGAGCTTGTTAATTACAGTGGCATGAAAAAGTTTGGGCCCCCTGGTCAAAATGTCCGTTACTGTGAATAGTTGAGTGAGTAGAAGATGAACTGATTTCCAAAAGGCATAAAGTTAAAGATGAAACATTTATGTAATATTTTCACTAAGCTGACTTTTTTATTTCCATCTTTTACAGTTTCAAAATAACAAAAAAGGAAAAAGGCCTGAAAACAAAAGTTTGGGCACCCTGCATGGTCAGTACTTAGTTACACCCCATTTGGCTTGTAAACGGTTTCTGTAGCAGCTAAGAGTCTTTCAGTTCTTGTTTGGGGGATTATCGCCCATTGTTCCTTCAAGAGGCTTCTAGTTCTGCGAGATTCTCTGGCCCTCTTGTATCCACTGCTCTTTTGAGTGTGTGTGTGTGTGTGGGGAGGACACACCGCAGAGATTGTTTTCTGCCCACTCAGTTCAGCTGAGTGCTTTTTATTGTCCTGATGTTGGAGTACAGTCGTGTGTCTTTGGGATAAATCAGTGGTTGTTTTGCCTTCAGGCAGGTTAAATCTCATTAGCAGCCTCTCCGTCTCTGTCTTTTATCACGCTGCTGTCCTCTCCCTTCAGGTGATGTTGACTGGTGTATAATGATAGAGTCATCTCTGTCTGTCTGCTCATAATGAAAACGTGTGGTTGATTAACTCAGAGCTGTCAGTTCACTTCTGTCTTCCAACCACACACTCAGATACACTTACTGTTTAAATCCAGTTGCTGAAATGACAAGTAATAAATGGTTTCCAGCTCTGTCACTGTGGGATTATTGTTCCTACAGAAAAGGGACTTTCCATCACAGTTAAGCACTGGATTAAATGTACTTAGTTACTTTCCACCACTACAGACAGTGTGTGGAAGTACAGTGATACATCATTAAGTTCAATTTTATTTTATTTATTATTGAACTATATTTAACTGACAGCAGCTGTAGTTATCCTGACTCATCTAACAGCATGTTTACAGCTGTTTTATTTGGACTTCAAAGATATCCCTCCATCACACCTTAGACCACAGAGTTCATGATGACTGGGTGTTGGTTTTTGATTTTGTCTTTTAGAGGCCGAGGCCAGAGTGACTCAGGGGAATCCTCCTTCGTGTTCCAGACCAGAACAAGGCCAGCTGTGGTTCAACGCTCAGAGGAAAGGCCTGTTCATCTGTGACGGACTCACATGGAGGACACTGCTGCAGAGTGAGTCTGAAAGTCCATCAAACATCCTCACATGCTCAATATTTAAGGTGTAGTAACACATCCTTTGTTGTGTTGCCTCTGTATCTTACTACATTGGATTTATGGAAAACAGGTCATTGTATGAAATAACATTTTAATTTTATGAGCATTAAGTCTGAGACGATAAGAAAATTGTGGTTTTATGGGAAAATGTAAAACAAATTGAAAAATAATATGACAAGAATGAAGTTCTGTTTTTTGGGAAAAAAAAGTCATATTGTGAGATTGGTATTATGAAGAAAATACAAGAAAAAGTCATAATGTTTTAGAGAAAAAGACGGAGAATTAAGTCGTAATTTATGATCAAATCATATGAGGAGGTGATGTTGAAATTTCATGAGAAAAAGTTGTATTATGACTATGAAAGTCTTTATATTACAAGGAAAAAATCTGCAATTTTACAGAAAGTTATCATCTGATAAAGTTGTAGTTTTATTGGAAAAGTCATGAAAAGAACTTCTCTCGCTGTAACCGATAATGATAATAATGCTATTTATAATATAATATTATCAGTAATAGGCAATGTGACAGCTGTTGACTGAATTTTCTTACTCAACAACTGTATCATAAGCCAGAACAAGACGGGACTCGTATTTTACCTGTACTACATGATTAAATACTGTATCATACCTCTGCCACTTGTTTGTGTTTTTCGTGTCCTCTGCAGATAAGGAGCGTCTGGATTACGTAGAGGACTACCAGGATCTGTACACCAGTTCAGAAACTTTTGACGTTGAGGTCTTCTCCATCCCATCTGAAGGCTTGTTCATGGCTGCAGCCAACAGGTACCAACACTACTGTGGAAAAAAAGAGCAACAGATGTCATGTAAAGCCAGGACCTGTGTCCTGTCTCCTGTGTCTTCTGCGTCTCCATGGTGACCCTCATGTGTCCTCTGGCAGGGACTCTCTGTCCGGTTCAAGTGTCTACAAATGGAGAAACGGGTCGTTCCAGCTCTACCAGAACATCAGCACTCAGGAGGCTCGAGCCTGGAAACACTTCACCATCGACGACAAGGTGAGAGCTGCTCCAGCTTAAAATGCTGTTTGAATATTCCTACAGATTATTAACACGTAACAACAAACAATGACAAATAATTCTGGTTTACAACCAGTTTTCCCTCAACAACAAAGGCTTCTTAAAAAGTAACCTTTGAAAACAAGAACTGTGTCAAAATGTGTTACAGATTTGTCAACAAATAAAAGCTAAACGATATGTGAAAGATGGATGAATGGACCAATGAACTAATTAGTTTTAATGTAAAGTCTTATTCAACGACCTGCATCTATCTGTTGAATCGAAAACATCTCTCCAATAGTCCCCCAGGACTATTTTAAAATGAAGATTTATTTGAAGTGAATAGTTGCAACAAAGATTTACAATGAAGAAAATAAACACGTAGAACCTGCGCTCGCCTTGAAAAAAGTGAGAACTGAAACTGCAGAATTGTGAAGGTGACAGATATGATAGCTCATTACAGAACAATAAAACACAGGTTTTTCATGAAACTGACAGCAGCTATGAGCTAACAACAGCCTCATCACTAATAAATAACACTTGGTTTCGTTTCAGGTAGCTGGTTCCATTTTGGATCCCATTCCCAGTCAGCAAAATATCCAGATTTTTTTAGAGTTCAATGCTAATGAATCTCTTATTGGACCTTTTATCTCTTCTCATTAACTTTATGATCAAAGACTGATGTAAAAACCCTGCAGGTGACGTCAGCAGCTTCTCATCTGTTTCCTCCTCTGGTTAAATCGATGACGTCAGCAGCGGTAGATTATATCAGCTGTAGATAATTAACGTTAATTAATGTGAAACTCTAGTCTGTTGGTTAACGTCTCTCTCTCCCAACCTCTGACTGGACTCTGCCGAAGATCGTTTGTGAGTGAAGACACATCGCTCTGTGACATCTCTGTTAAACTGTGTTTCTGTAGTTCAGCAGGATGGAGACTCTTCTCCAGAGAAACGTTCGGCTGATCGCAGCTCGTTAAACACGGGAGAGTCCAGCTTCAACTTTTTATGCATCAGATCGATATCTGGAGCTTGTTAAGATCAAAGATCTGGATCAGGAGCTCCAGTATCTGGATCAAGTAGATCAGGTGTAAAAGTCAGTTTGTTCCAGCTGCTATTTCACTGTCACAACAATCACTATCAATCAATAATCAATATTTCAGCTCATGTGCAGGTTGGAGCTACAGGTCATCAGCATTAATTAGGCTTCATTAATGTTAATGTTGGCTCATTTAGTAGCTGCCACTAAAAACTGTAGGATTTCTGGCCTCTGCTCCAGTGATCATTAAATATTGCTGGGATCACTATAAGGACCAGGGCTATTGATATGTTGATTGACAGAAAAATAGATAGATAGATAACACCAACCTTTCCTCCCCAGTTACAGCTGTTTTTGACCTCTTGTTGACCTCTGAACATGTGACCTCTGGCCTGTGATTGACTCTGAAGTGTTTCGGCTTTTACCTGCTCAGGATGAACAGAAGAAGTAGAGGAGTGGTTTTAAAATGTCATATAAAAACAACAAGAACCAGATGAAACAGAGAACAAACACAGTTGAGGTTGTTTCTCACTGGCTGTTTGAATTCCTCTGTTCACATTGTGTTGGTTTTGTTTGTACAGTATGGGAGGTTCCTATGGACTACCACACACAAACAGGTGTTCGCATAAAGCTCTGCAGGAGTGCAGTTTTATAAATTGGCTGTTAAAGCGAAATCCGGTTGGAAAGACCCTCAAAGACAGAAATGCGTCCTGGCATTCAAAATGGTTTAATTCAAAGTCTGACTAATGCTCCAGTTCATCCCAAAGGTGTTGGATGGTGGGGTTCAGGTTAACTTGTTCTCAAACAGATACTTATTTCCACATCCAGCAGTTAGAGATCAACATGATCTTTTATCTGGACCTGTTGTTTGTGTCACCTGAATAATCTAAGTCCAGTACTCCCTCTCTTTTAGCTCTGGTTTTGGTCTCCACCAGCTCCTGAGGTAAACATCTGGCTCTTTAGCTGCTAAATGCTCCACTACGTTCACCAGCTGGTCTCTGACTGGGTCTGTCTGCTGTTTGCTGCTGAGCAGGTAGTGGACGGTGGCTTTTTACAGCTGTTTTTCTGAAAACATCTGCCTGCTACGGCCGAAAGCGATGCTATGAGAGCGGTGAGACTGAATCGGAGCAGTAAAATTGTGGTCTGGGCAGATAAACAATGAGCTGAGACTCACCGTAAAGCTCCACAAAGCCGAGGGGAGCTGCAGATCCAGCTGATAATTATCTGTAGGTTCATCACCACCACCACAGACTCCTTTTCATCTTTATTTATACAGCACATTTCAAACTCAGAGGCAATTCAGTTGTTTTACATAAGGCAGAGAAACGCTTTAGAACAACATTCAAAAACAGTAAGCATTTCAGATCATCGGGAAGTCGGTTTCTTCTGTGTGCAGCACTGCAGCTGAAAGCAGCTTCAGCCCGTTTGGTTCCGACTCAAGCTTTTTACCAGCTGGCTGCTTCCTGAAGATCTGACAGACTGACTGGGTTTATATTCTTCAACAGGGTTTCTGCAGGTCTTGAAAAGTCTTAATTAACAAAAGGTCTTTAATTAACAAAAAGGGTTACATCTTGTCTGTTGGATGCTGTAGGCAGTAATTTTGGCTACAATGAGACATCCTGTATAAACTAACAATGAGATTGTTGTGACGATGGATCAAGCTGCAGGATTCTGAGTCCGTGCTGCCGCTACAGGAGGAAGATCAACAGTTTACAATGGCCTGGTCAAGATTTCCACCAAAATTTACACAAATTAATCTTTTTCATTTTTCTGATCCGTTTATCCGTTTTCTGCTCTTATCCAGCTCCAGGTTGCATTACTTTAATTGATTACATTATTGTATACACTGCTGGAAAGTAGTGGAAAAATGCAGTATAAAGAATTCCAGGTCGTATAATTCCTACTGGTTTTCTATCATACTTTCACACTTTGGTCTGTATGAATCTGAAACTGGTATTCAGTTTCTTTTTTTTCCTGTTTAAAAAGTCTTAAATTCAAGTGGTGAACCTGCAGAAAGCCCCCCCCAGGCAGGTCAGAAATTAGCGAGTGATTCAGGAACCTGCAGCAGCACTTTAAAACCTGTTCCGTACCGAACTGGAAACCAGTGTAAAGATTCAAGAACAGCAGTGATGTGCGTTATGCACTGGTTTCACATCGGATGAATTGTTGTTATAAAAATATACATTACAGCAAAATTAAGCAGATGAAATATTCAACTTGGTGTTTTTCCTCCTGCAGATTTTTCTGGTGGTGGCCAACTCCAGAGAGGCCGAGCCCGAGCTGTCCGTCATCTACCGCTGGAATCGCCAGCGGCGGCGATTCCTCCGTTTTCAGACCCTGGAGACTCACGGCGCTCTGGACTGGGAGGCCTTCCAAATACACAACCACAGCTTCCTGGTCGTAGCCAATCACAGACGAGGTAAACAGGAAGCAGGACGGTCATAATTTAAAACTAAATGAGTAACCCGACTCTTTGGATGGGTCCAGGTGTCTGGAGAGTCCACATGGGACAGGTTTTCCTTTCAGAGCCGTGTTTACTGTGTTTATTTAAGGAATCCGGGGGGGGGGGGTTAGATGTCCCTGAACACTTTCAGGACTTATTTTCCAGCTTGGCTCGAAAATTAAAGAGGTCCTTTAATTCGTAGTAACAACTGGGCAAAGCCGATGCGTTGAGGAAGAACCTGTAACACAGTTGAAAGCTCCTGAACAGCTGAAAATCAAGAAAAAGTGCATGTTACAAAGTTAAAAGAGCTTTGAAGATAAAACACACTCATTGATCTGAAGTGAAAAGAAGGAAAGAATGTTTATGATCTGGCCATCTGAGAGAAAAAGAGAAAGAAAGAGAGAATGAAAACGAAAGAAAGAAAGAAAGAAAGAAAGAAAGAAAGAAAGAAAGAAAGAAAGAAAGAAAGAAAGAAAGAAAGAAAGAAAGAAAGAAAGAAAGAAAGAAAGACAGAAAGAAAGAATGAAAGCGAGCCAGCTGATGCAGGTGTACTGTGGTTAGATAAACACACAGACACACACACACACACAAACACAAACTTGTACTTCTATCTTTGTGAGGACACTCATTGACATGCATTACCCAGCCCCTCACCCTGACCCTGACCTAAACCTGGTTCTAACCTGAACCTTAAAACCAGGTCCGAACCCTCAAACAGTCCTTTGAAGGTGTGAGGGCCGGACAAAATGTCCTCACTCCGTAAGGAATAATAGTCAAACTGGTCCCCACAAAGATAGGAGTAGAAGTGCACACTCAAACACACACACACACACACACACAACTTTGGTACTCGTTTCATGTCACTGACGTTTAACGACTGGCTGATACCACACAAGCTGAATTTACACCAAACTCCACGTGTCGAGTTTCCTTTTCTGACATGTGTTGTCAGCAGAAAGCACAGAAAGAAACACAATCATCAGATTTGTAAGGGGAGTTCTGCATGTTTCGTTTTGCTAAGCACAGACACTGGACCTATCAACACTGGACCCTTAAATTATTACTAATTATAGAACAGGACCTGTATGTACTGTCATGATCCCCCCGCTCTCCTGGTCCCTGTCACCCACAACAACCCGGTCCTTTTTACATCATTGCGAACGGCTGGATTTTTCCAGGTGGTCTCCCTGTACTCTGTACGCATCTGTCTGTTGTGTCAGAAGGTCTGGATTCAGACAGCCTCTCCAGTGTGGACTAAGTATGTCACATCCATGTTTCAACCAGCTGCAGCAGAGAAATTTATAACATCGTGATGCTGTCGATATATGATTTACTGTGTTGCAACAGCAGCATGAAAGTTTTTTCCACAACAAATTTTACCTGTAATGTTGTGGTTTAACTGGCCGAACTGTAAATACACTGCACGCCCTGCTTTAGTAAGAAAATCACACTGAAAAACCTTGTGAATCTCACAAGGATCCTCATGCAGCAGGTGCAGCGGCCGCTCACAACATTAAATGAAAAAAACTCTTCAATCTGTCCCGGAAGTCTTGAATTCTGAATTCCAGTACGGTTAAAATCAAATGGAAATCTCCAATAATTCCCATCATCGTTTCTAATGATCTGAATGCAATAAAATGGGCCCGTCCGGGGAAGTCAGACGCCCGTCCAACAAGTGTTCTCGTTACAATAAGATTCCAATTCATTTCGTTTTCTCGTGATAACGACACATCGCGTTATCTCGTAATGTGGGACAAGCAACGTGTCTGGTTAAAACTCATTTTTCTGGTTATATCGTGACAGGTTGTTATGTTGGAGCAGTCACACAGCACGAGGATGGGGACATGTGCGGGGGCCGGTTTTTATGTTGTGGCGTTGTTTTTGTTTTGTTTGTGCGACCGTGTGTGATCATTGTGTCTTTGTTACCACCATCGGTGACTGACAGAGACCAGCACCAGGTGCTGGCAGACCCCGAGGAGAATGATTTGTGTCCTGGTGGCAGGAACACGCTGCCGTAGGAAAACCAGATTTGGTCCCCTACTCTGTGATGAGCTGGACAGGTTACGGTTGTCTTCTTCAAGTGTTTCATTACCGTTTAGATTTTGACAAAGTATCCCTGTGTGTCCTCAGCCAGAGACTCCAACCACAACATCCAAAGTGTGATCTACAGGTGGAACCCAAAAACAAAGGTAACCATGTCCTCACAAACCAGACGACATGTCCTCTGCTTTTCCAGTCCTGTCCTGTATGGTCCCCTCCTTTTCTGTCCTTTTCCATCCTCTTAAATGCTGTCCTTTCTT
The DNA here is from genome assembly GCF_016859285.1 of Xiphias gladius. Taxonomy (NCBI): domain Eukaryota; kingdom Metazoa; phylum Chordata; class Actinopteri; order Istiophoriformes; family Xiphiidae; genus Xiphias; species Xiphias gladius. The sequence goes on along the minus strand of NC_053415.1, from coordinate 28,295,998 downwards.
TTCCTGTCATTTCTCATCGTTCGCTCTCCTGTCTTGTCCTCCCTCAGTCCTTCATCTTGTGTCCTATTCTGTTTGTCCTCTCCTGTCTCCTTCTGTTCTGTAAAGTCATGTCCTTTCCTTCTCTGTCCTGTCTTGTTTTGTTTTATCCTTTCCTGTCTTGTCCTCTTCAGTTCTGTTCTCCTCTGTCCCTTCTCTGTCCTTTTCTGTCTTCTTCTGACGTGTCCTGTGGTGTCCTCCCCCACCCCCTCTTGTCTTGTCTTTTTTTTTCCTGTCCCATCCCTTCCCACGCTGTCTCTTTCCTTTCCTACCCTATCCCATCAAAGTTCATTCTTGTCCTTGTCCCTCCTCTTCTGTTCTGACCCCTCTTGTCCCCCCTCCCGTCCCTTTAGCTGTTTGAGGTGAACCAGACTCTGTCCACATCCGGAGCATACGACTGGGAGTTCTTCACCGTGGGACCGTACCACTTCTTGGTGGTCGCCAACACCTTCGACGGTCAGACCACCACCATCAGCTCCACCATCTACGTCTGGTTGGACGGCTGCTTCCAGACCTTCCAGAACATCCCGGTCAGTGTTTGTTGTCTTTTTGTGGTAGATCTGATGGCAGCAGGTCTGGTTTCAGTATTGGTGGTCAACATCTGGTTCCAGTGCGTGTGACGTCCAGATCATGTTGTTACGTTTCCGTCCGACCAGCTGGTTAAAGTCTCTCTATTTAGGACTGGAAAACTTCCAACTTTGACGCCTTGGTTTCCAGGAGGACATGGCAAAACACATCGATTGCACCAAACTTCACTTTGGTTTGTCTCATTTCTCTACAAACAGAAACTTGCGACATTAGAATACCACATATCATTTATCAAAGAAAATAAAAATATACGTGTTTTTATGACTTTAAATCTTTCATCAAATTATGAGATATTGTGTTTTTGAATCAGAATTATGAGATCTTTTTTTTTGTAGTTACAGAATACGAATCTCAGAGTTATGAACTCTTTTTTGTACTTCTCTTTTACTTCTACTTTTCTTGTAATTATAAGGTTTTGGAGCTCATAAAAATCTTGAGATTTTCTTTATGGTGGTTGGTAGATCTTTTTCTCGTAAATATGAGATACAGACTTGTATGAGATTTTATTCTAGTAACTAAGATCTTATTGTCATTATAACCTCATTATAACCAACAAAGACCTAAGACCTGAGATTATCTATCTTTATTTTCCTAATCCTAATTATGAGATATGGATCTTCTAATTACAGTAGCTATTAATCATAAAAACTCCTGATTGTGCAAAAAACTAAATAATAATTACAAACTCTTTATTTTGTTATTATTCACAATTATTATTCACGTATATGCAGAGTAAAACAAAACCAAAAAATGTGGCGTAAACGTTACAATCGTATTTCTTGAGTGGACGTTTAAAAGTGAAGAATTTTAACCAAAATGGGAACAAGAGTCGGATTTTGATCAGAGCTCCTGATCTTTCCGGTAGCGCCCCCCTCAGGAGCAGATAAGTAATGGGGTCGTTGTTTGTTCTGTCACTTATGTTCGGCCCACTCCTCTTGTTCTTTTGTTTGATCCAACCTACCTGTACAGGTGAGTCCCATCGGACGCTGAGAGCTCAGAGCAGACAGACACGATGAAGAGGACGATCACGCTAATCACTGTGAATCAGACACTAACAGCAGCACGACGTGACGGCATCCAACCACAAATCACACAGACGAAAATAAGCAGCTGACTCACAGCTGCAGGGGAACACTGAGGGCTGCGACTGAGGAGGACGGTGACAGCTCATCTGAACTGATGTCTGTCCAAACCCCCAGTTTAACTTGATTCTCCCACCCAGTGGTTCCAGCCTGGTCGGATTATAACCCGGTTTCCTTGTGACCCCCAGCCACAGGTTGGACGTGATTATCTTCTCAGACTGTTGTGTGTGATCAAACGTCACAGGCCTGAGGAGATCAACCTCTCTGGTATTTTATGAGATGAAACCTTTTTCTTCTCAATTAAAAGACGGAGTGGTTGGTAAAAATAGTTGTGTTGCCTCCTGTGAGAGGATAAATTCATTTATTACATCCTGGGTCTCATTTTTGTACCTTGTCTCAGCATCCTGGTTGTTTGGACTTGGACTCGTTTCAGTGTCATAATTATTATGACTTTGACGCTGTTGATTTGTGTCCTGGGTGTTTTCACTCAGACTCGTCTTGGTCCTGTCTGTGTTTTGACTCTGACTTGTCTTGACTTAAGTCTGCTTGGACAAGATCTGGACTCAATCTCGAAACTGGTCCGACTCGGACTAATCTCGGACAGCTTTGTGGACTTGTCCCCAGACCTGATCATTTAACAACACAGAACAAAAACATAAAAGACAAGGCGCTTTTAACCACATCAGTTTAGCTCAGTTTACCAAACCACTGAACACGACCCAGCGGACCCGCGGCAGGTCTGAGCTGCTCCTTCAGTGACTCCTATAATAAATGTGAAGGCAGGACGTCCTGCAGTAAAAAGGTCAAACAGACATAAAACGCTAATATGATGACAGACGTTCACATGAAAGCAGATCCGTAAAAATCAGATTTATCAAAATGTTTTTCATTTCATCTGCTCAGTTAGTTCATGAAGCTTTGGTTAAAAAGGAAACGAAACCCTCCAATTAAAACGCAGGAAGCAGGAGGAGTGTAATTAATGTGTGTGTGTGTGTGTGTGTGTGTGTGTGTGTGTGTGTGTGTGTGTGTTGATGTTAGGGAGTTTCCAGATGCACACTGCTGTTTGGACTCGTCTGTCAGGGCGGATCATCTGACTGAAGAAAGACTTTTATTGGATTTTAAAACCACAAAAAAAAACATGTTAAACCTTCATGAAAACCACCTGAACCATTAATTTGACTCCTGAGAAGAACAGTCTCAGCCAGCAGACCTAAAACTGGTCCAGAAGTCTAGACCAGAAATAAAAACCCTGCTTGCGTCCTCTAGAGGCTGCAGGAGTCATTACACCTAGAAGAAAAACACGGGTGCATTCTCTGATTAGTGAATTAAAGCTTCTGGATTTAGAGAATTGGTAGATTTTTAAAACAAATACTAATCATGAGTGAAATTTTAAAAACAAACTATTACATGTCAGCATCCAAAAAGCATCTGAAAATTACAGGAAGTTTGATTTGTGAGGAACTTGCAGGGCCTAGCCTAGATTCTAGATTTTAGAGCCCCAGTCCCTGTGAAACCCATCTCCTCTAAAAGATTTTTGATTGGTTGCCGCAGTTGCGTGACTTTTTGTGAGTGTTTTAATATTTGTCACGTTTAATGTACCAATTAAAACGTTAAATTCTCTTTTCTGTAAATTCTCCAAATCTTTTAAAAGTGTTTTTTTTTCCTCATTTAAATGTAGAGCGCAGTTGAGAGCTAAGATGCAACAACGATATCCAGCCGGACTCAAACCGGGGACACCGTGATCACATGGTCAGGGCCCCAAACCCCCAGACCAACCAGCAGCTCTGTCAGGCTGCAGGTCTAGTGTTTACACGTGTTAGCATGCTAAGCTCAGATTCAACTCCCTTTTGGTCTCAGTCTTGACTTAATCTGAACCACATTTGGACTTGATCCGGACTTGATCTTTAAACCACCCCCCCTTTTTTGGACTCAATCGTGAGTTGATCTCAACCCCCTTTGGCGTCACACACCTGACCACAAACCTCCTTTATCTCCATCAGAAAGAGGATCTCAGACCCTGTTGATGAGCTGAGAAGACTTCACTTCACTCACTTTGTTTATATAATCAGGTCATTTTTATCACAAATAGATGATGTAAGAAGAGTTTTTAATCTTGTGGCTTTTTTTGTTTCAATTGTTTTGCCTAATTATTTGTCAGATTTATGGACTGAAATAAATTGTGTTTTTATTCTTAGAGCCTGAGGAAAGGTCACTGGGTCATAAAAATCCGAAGGGTTCATCCTCTGGAGAGCAGGAAGGAGATCAAAACATTTTGACCATTACTGGTCAAAATGTTTTGATAAATCTTGAGTACAAGTGGATATTTTTCTATATATTTATTTAGAGAAAACATCAGGGGGTCACCAAAATTAAGACATGTGATATAATGGAAATCTGAATGAGCCTATTTCAACTTGGGCTGCAACTAAGAACGATTTACATCATTAATTATTTTCTTGATAAGTCAAGTAATTGTTTGGTCTATAAAAGTAAAAAGAACTATCAAAAAAAGAAAAAATCCCAGACCACAAAGTGACGTCTTCAAAATGCTTAGGACCAAAGAGCAGTATTTAATGTTTACTTTACTGTCATGTAAGAAGAAGAAAAACAGCAGATCCTTTCATCTTTCATCCTTTCGTAACTGATTAATCGACAAATCATTACAGCTCCAACGTCAACATAAAAACCTGCTCCTGTTTGAAAACTATTTCCTCGATAGCAATCAGTGGTTACCAGTCATACCTGAGTTCTCTGAGTTTTCTCCTTCTGCCTGCAGACGGTGGGAGCGACCGACTGGGAGACGTTTCAGATCGACGGCAGGTTTTTCCTCGCCGTCGCCAACAGTCAGAAGGTTTCAGACAGCGACCCGAGTCCCTACAGCATCAACTCCACCGTGTACGAGCTCAGCACCCTCACACAGACCTTCATCCGCTTCCAGGACATCCTCACACACAGGTGAGCGACCCGCTCAGTGCCCCGGGGTCGCATCCACTTCACCTGTCTTTACTGTGAGAGTCGATATCTGAGCGAGGGATCGGACCGTTCCTTTAGCGTGTTTTCTGATATAGTTTTTGTTGTGCATATAAATGTAAATGAATGGAGCAGTGCTTTGGTAAAAAAAGCACTGGCCCAGGCTCCAGGCTCCTGGATTAAAGGGTCAAATGACATTTATTTAAAGTCGTAATGTAAATGGTTTCTACTGGTGTTGAAATCATTTACTCTGGGACACCTTGACTCTGTTTAAACAGCCAAGTTGATGTACTGTAAATACAGTTTAAAGTAAGTACATGTCCTGTCAAGACAAGGTTTTCAGATAAAAACTTAGCAAGGAGATGGTTTTTCACTAATTAAAACTCTTTATCAATGTGGCATCATGTCATCAGATCTGTCACTGTACAGAATGACGGTCTAGTTTACACAGCGTCGCTAAACCCTGCAGCTTCTGGTCTAGCTGGACCCATTCGAAACTGCACCCGCACTAAATAACAGAGCAACAGCCCCACGCAGCTTAAAATGTTGTTGTTGTTATTGTTGTTGCGTTCAGTGCGGTGGACTGGGAGTTCTTCACCATCGGAGACGAGAAGTTCTTGGTGGTGGCCAACTCTTACGACGGCAGCTCGTACTCTCTGAACAGTGTCGTCTACAGGTCGGTACTTCCTGTCGTAGGTCAGAGGTTCGTCCGTCAGTGTCTGTGCAGATTCTGTGTATTTCCCGGTTCCCCTCTCTGTATGTTTTGTGTTTTCAGGTGGCGGGGTTACGAGGGCTTCGTTCCAGTCCACAGTCTGCCAACGTTCGGCTGCAGAGACTGGGAACACTTCAGCACTGATGAAGGCTCCTTCCTCATCTACTCCAGCGCCACCTCAAGGCTCAGCAAGGTCTTCAAACTCAAGACCTACTGAATTAAATCCACCACAATCTGCAGGGGACACACTTCAGACCCTGTAAAGAGCTTCGACATCCAAACCTGTCGAGACACTCGTTTTCGACATTTAAAACTTAAAACCAGCTGCAGGAGTCGACCGTCATCATCACCTCTGGGTTTTGCAAGGCCTTCGAAGTCCAAAACAACTTATAACTCAACACGTACAACATGCCACCATTTACACCCATGTTTTCTTCAGGACTGAGCAAGGAATCTCTCAGAGTCGACTCTTGCTGAGATACTGTTGGAGCTACATGTTCTTCAGGTCTCTGCAACCTTAAAATGAATTATAATCAACTTGATTTATTTACGTAGCACTTTTCTTAAACGGAATTTATAAAACATCAAGTCATGATAAGCTCCGCTGCTCAGGACAGCGCCCTCAAGTGGGCGAAGAAAAACATTTTAATGAGAAAAAACTGTCCATCTGTTGAATGATCACTGTTGTTGGGACTGGGTGGTATCTTAAATCACCATCAACGACTCCCCAAAACTTCAGCACAGAATCTAGTGTGGTGCTACCATCCCATTCGGGTTCACACCCATTAAAACCTTCTGAAAGTTTGGTTTGCAATAATGGGTCAAAGTGAAGTTTTGGATTTGAAGTCGTATCATACAGTAAAAGGTGAAGCTCACCCCTTGGTCTTCAAAGTGACATCTCACCAAAACTACAAGATAGATCCCGTGAGGGAAATCGTCATGTTAGGATAACAACAGAAATTAAAATTAAAACCACAATAGCAGAATTGCAGACCTGCAGACATTGATATTGAATAAAAATATACAACATATACATCAAAAACATCATTAGCCATAAGTAAGTCAGAAAAACAACATTGTGCAGGTAGAAAAAAACACTGTGCTCTGGCGGTGCACCGGTTAGAAGGTTGGAGTGCAACAAGAACTGGGGTGAAATCTTCAGTGAGCTCCTTAGTAATTTAACTCATGGTTCCAGACCACATTTTAACCCTGGTGAAATGAAAGGATCTGGTCTGTTATAGACAAGGACCTTCAGCAGGACAAAGACTAAATCTTCCACTGGGGGCGCTGCAGAGCTGAAGGGGAAAGTCAGTCCAAGTCAAAGATGTCGTCACCTTCAGCTTAGCAAAGTATTTTGACATTTTTTTGATGTTTCATTGACTAAACAATGAGTTCTAAAAAGAACAGGCCGATTAATCGAAAATGAAAATGAAAGTTTGTTGCAGCCTGATTTGTCTCCATTAAAAGCTGCTGAATCAGCTGTGATCAGCTCCTGTTCTCAGTGTAGCCGTGGACGTACAGACAACTGTCACTGGGTCACTGTGATACTGAAGGAAACTTAGAAACAGGAAGATTCTGAATGAAGTTCTGCAGCGTCTGATTTCTAAGTGGATTTCTGGAGGTTTATTCTGGAGGGACATCAGAGATCATGATGTCCTCAGGAAGTGGACGTCCCGCTGAATCATATCAACATGTGTTTCATGTCTGTGAGTTCAGATCTGACTCCGTTAGGAGAAGGAGGACCGTTGTTGACTCTAATGTACCTCCAACAGTATCTTTACCTCCCTCTCGTCATCTTCAGGGCTCTACAACCTCAAAAACTAATATACTAACCTTGATTTATTTATGTCAAGCTTCTCTTTAAATGAGAAGCATTGGGAAGGTTAGATTATCACACAGGATGTGACAGTTCGAGGGCTGGGAGGTTTCTAACATCTTCACAAAAACCCAAAGGTCAAGCACTACATCTAACTCTCATTCCGACACCGAACACCGGGGTGGAGCGGATTTTACTTTCAGCCCTGCAGTGAAACGAAGCGGCGTGATCCACTTCATCGGTCAAAGGTCACTGAGGAGGCAGTAAAACCTCGAATGTTCTGGTTTATGATGAAATAAAGTCCACATGAATTTCTTCTTGAATGTTGATGAAAATTCTTTATACTTACTTTACTTTTAACTTTTATTCCAAACGTCTTCAGCAGTCTACTGCCAATGTGGAGAAATTTAAGGAAAACTGAAAAAGGTCGGCCATGTATTTGCCACAGAGCCTGTAGCACTCATCCTGTCCATGATAACCTCTTTGAACACATCTACGTTGTGGAGTCACAGAACATCGTCTCACGTTCTTCCAACAGAACTCTGTCAGGACCTTGAGCTGGTATCTTAGTTAATCATTTCAGTCATCTTGAGTTAACTGCAGACCTGATGCCTTCTGTGAGACAGAACCTCTATTTCTAGTCCTTTTATTTGATTCAGTGTGAAGTCTGAGCTGGACGGCCACACTGATGAGCCAATCATTACGACCACCTGCCAAACACCCTGCTGGTCCGCTGAGAGACCAAGACCTCTGAAGGTCCCTGTGGTATGTGGCACCAAGACGTCAGCAACGGATCCAGCACATCCCCCATCCCTCTGTCTCTGGTTCATGGTCTGACCCTCCTCTGACCACCTCTGACCGGGAGCCCCACACCAGCCCTGTTGTTTCAGAGGTGCTCCGGTCCAGTCCTCTGGTCTTCACGATCTGGTCCTTGTCAAAGCGGTTCAGGTCTTTACACCAGCACGTTCCTCCCACATCCAACACGTTGACTACGAGAACCAGCCGTTCACCCACCGTCCGATAAATCCCAGAGCTCGACCTGAGCTGTTGCTACGGGATGATGAACGTTGTTCACTTCATCTGTGACTGAATCTTCTGGATCTTCTGTGTAAATATGAGAAAGTCTTTCGCCTCTTTAAACTGTCAGAACTGAATTTTGTCCAGTAATTTAACGTTTTGCTTTTTTGCACTTGAACTGCTGACCTTCAGGAAGACGTCTGTTCCATCTGTTTGAAGCACCTTGCAGCATCCAGCTCCAGGACCTGTTCTAACTTGTGGTTTCTCACCCTTTCCTGTCATTTTCTGTCTCTGCGTTTTGAACAAGGCTTGAAAGTGTCTTAGCATGTTGTGATTAGCTCACTGTGTAACGGGGCAGTTTCTCCAGGAGGCGTACTCGGATGAATCTGGATGGTGACGCTCAGATAATAAGCAACGGTAGCTTCCTCCAGTTTGGACTCTCCAGCTCTCCGTCCTCACAGTTTGACTAATTTGAACTTTTCTCAAAAACTGTGCGTTAAGTTACTTTAGTTAGACCTCAGCACTTCCACTGAAATGAACTAATTTCACTCTGAAATTTTTCCATTTTAACACTGCTGTGTCCACGTCCTCAGAATGGTATATTTTCAAAATAAGAGCGGACTTTACTTCGAAGGATACACAGTTTTCCTGTCAAGAATTATTTAATGTTTGAAACATATAATACCATTTTATCTCTTTATAGACGCGAAGAAGCCGATGAGCTCTTATGAGAAACAGATCTGCTGTTGTGAAATGATTCATTCAAACTGCTTCACATGTTCTACTGCATTAAAGCAGAATACTGTTTATCACCAAAGAAAAGCTTTTTAAAAACCTCCCTTTGGCATAGACAGGTCGACTGCTTCTGGTTAAAACCGAGTATCAGCTAATGCACTGTAAAAACATATGTAATGATTTCCTGTAGCGTGTACAGCAGAGCTGCCGTGATTTAAAGTGCCCATATTATGCTTTCCTTGCTCCCGAAGCACCTGAAACGCCTTGTTTGTATTCCGGCCTTTCCCTCTGTAACTTATCTACGTCACTAGCTAACACATTCGCATGAGGCCCGTCTACCAGCTAGTTTGGCACAGCGCTCGAACAAAGCTATTTAGAGCGGACGCAACGTGCCCTTTTTGTGACACATGTATAACAATGAAAACATGTAAACGAAGTCTTTGTGTCTGTCAAATATGGCACAGGGAATGTGGACGAACCTCATCTCTGAAGAAGTCTATGTGGACCCAGCACTAAACATGGACGCGGTTTTGGAGATCCTCATCCCATTTATTCATTCTGTGAATCTTCATTAGCTGCTGGCTCCTCTTACCAATGCCACTCACCTGCGCTGTTTATGCTCTTGATGTGTATGGAAATATGCAGAGATAGATTTATATGTTCTCATAGAGGCCCTAGGTCGGGGGGACCTCAGAGGAGGCCTCCCAGTCTGGGAAGGGAGTTAACGCTTTGTGATTGAAACCACGTGTTCGTGACGTTTCTTGGGAAGACAACGGCCTCATTTAAGACTCGGTGGTCGAGGCCGATTCTCAGAGCGGTTCACTGGCTTCAACCCCTCTCACGAGCAGATCTGCAGGTGCTTGACTTAGACGCTGTTCTTCTTTGTAATAAACCTTTAGCTGCAATCGAGACGGTGTCAGCGGAGTCTCCTTCATCCTCTTCCCATCATCATCACCACCTAATAAACTACACTCTCACATACCATACATGACACTACTGTATATACTGTACATATCTGACCTATAGTGTATTCCCCGTATTCATATCCAGCTGTTTAATCTGTATATAAGGTTACTTCTAGCATTCCTCATCCTCACACCTGCACTGTATAGTTACAATTAGACCTGCTGTTGTCTACTGTAACCTCCTACACATGCTGGTTCCGTCTTAGCGTGTTCACATCCCTCACTGTTATTTCTATATCTCTATTCAATTGTACGTCACTCTGCACTTTACAGCTTTTACTGCATGTAGTTGTCCCAGTGCTTGTACTCTGTGTAATGACAAGAAAGTTAAACCTCGTCTCATCTCATCTTTTATTGTATTTTTCTTCTACTAGAGTGAGAACATGAATTCCAGTGTCCTTGTGCACTGAACAAATGGCCAATGAAGTCCTTATTATCATGGACGAATGATGACTTCTGTTATTATCAGATGTGTCAAACACCATTGATGACTGACGACAATAAAAGCTTTACATGTTTATGGTGTGTAATATGCGCAGTATCCGCTGATGAGAATGGGGCTATACACTCAAAGACAATCAGCTATGTCTTAAGAGTGAGCTACTACTACAGGCAGTAGAGAGTAGCTGTAAGCAACACGAGACATTTCTCTGTTTCACGGTCAAACTTTATTACAGTGATTACTGATCACAACAAACTCTGTACAATATTCACTACAGTATTGTGACAGGGCATCAGACGGATCATCTGCAGCTTTGAGTTCCTCTGTGAAACACGGACGCAGGACAGATGAGGATTATGTTTTCATGGTAACTTTCAGGATCAAGTCTAAGGTCTGCTACAGTAATCACCGGGCTGTTGCTTTCATCGCTCTCCTACGTTTATTAGTCGTCTTTACACCAGAAGTAAATGCCTGACTAATGCTTCACGTCGTCTGTTGTTTCGTGTCCTACTTTCCATCCCGACATCCCGGCAACTGCTCTAAGTGTTTACGTTACATACTGGGCTGCACGCGCATGCTAACACGTTGCCTCCGTAGCTACTTCACTGGGCTCCGTGGGCCTCTGCTCACAGAGGCACCTGTATGTTTACGCATAAATACTGACCTCACGTTACGTGACGGAGGGATCTAAATGTCGTTAGCACTATGCGAATGAGGAAAAGGTCACCGAAGACTGCCGTGTCGATGGCTGATTTCGGATCAGATTCCCTTTTTGGTTTAGAAAGCGGTTGTTCTGGTGATGCTCACGGTAGAAGGGCAGCTAAACGCGGTTGAAGTTGTTCGCTCGCTTCACAACGGCGGCAGGCCTGTGGCACCTGACCAATCAGAGCAGATTGGGCTCTAAAACGGAACCTGTCAGACAGAGCGTGAAAAGAGGAGCTGCAGCAATGCGCAGTTTGAGAAAAATAATGCGTTTTCTGAACATTAAAGCACGTCAACCTATTCCTGTAGGCTATGAACCTGTCAGGGAGCAGGACGTGGGCTCTTTAAAGCCTGGGTAACCATAGCAACGGTCAAACCGAGCACAAACACACTGTAAAACCTTGATTTTGATTTCTTGGAGGTTATTGAAATGATCTCAAAAATATTAACAAATATTCCTTTAGAATCTGAGAGCAATAGAATATAAATTTACAGACGTGTATATTAAAAGCAGAATCAATCATTGCTCTGAACTAGAAAAGAAAAACAATATGGATGACTGGGTTAAAAACATGACAAAAAATAACCCACACTCTCAGAGGGAAACTAAGTGTAAATGAAGACACTGGGAATCTGTTCAGTTTTTATTTAAGAGAAACTACTCATTAAATACTGGATCATGTTTGAATGTAAATTTAATGGTGTAGATTCATCTCATAGGGGGGAAATGGCTGTTTTTTTTTAATCTAGTTTCATCTCTGTTTTATTTTGTATGTCACCGTTGCTGACAGTCCTTCTTATATAAATTATGTATCTGTATGAGATTTTTGGTTTGTGGGTTTTTTGAATTGTTTGTTTGCTTTTGTTATTTTCCACATTCTGGACTGTATATACTCGTCCAACACACTGTTTATGTTGGAGAAAGACACTTAATCTAAAATTGGTGATAAAAAGATTCTGTATTTCTTTCTGTAAATCCCATTGCACCCACAGCTGCGTTTCCATATCAGACAAAGAACGTGCTGCCAACATTCATTTTTTATTTTGTCTATTTGATTTATTTAGTGTTTTATTCACGTTTAATCGTTTTTCAATGTTAAAGTGAATGTGAATACTTCCTGCCGGCAGGTGTCGCTGTGTGAATTTAAAGCCGGGAGTTTCCGGCGGTGTCCGGTGTGATTGTGCCTCCGGGGTGGAAGGTGAGGGGTCCCGGTTTGAAACTGCGGACGGTCTCCGGTGGTGTTTTCGGTCTGAACGGAGCGGACCGGCGGGTTATAAAACGTGTTTACCTGTGACGGTGAGATTAAATCTCGTCCTGCAGCTTCAGGTAAAAACGTTGTTGGTGTCGGTTTCCCTCTGTTAGCATGCTAACAGGCTAGCCGGCGGTTCCAGTCAAACCGACCGTTACCTTTAATTAACACCGGACCCAAACGGCAGCCGGTTAGAGCCGGTTCGGACCGGGTTCTGAGCCCGTCTATACCAGGTTGGATCCGGTGCTGTGGCTGCAGTTTAACGGCTGCATATTGATCACACACCGACAGGTACACCTGGTCACCTGTGCACCTGGTCACCTGTTCAGCGGCCAGTCTCTATTAACAGCATTCACTCGTTCATATAAGACTTAATCGACTAATGAAGGGACTGAGTAAAATGTAAATAAAGTGATAATGAAAACTCAATGTTATTTCATCCTTCTTATTCTCACGGTGACAAGGTTTTGCTGCATAATATTTGTATTACATTCGAGCGTTAAAACTACGATTTACCGGTAGGTGCAGTGTGTGCTGGCAGCTGGTTTACTGCTCCTTGGTGTCTGAATATCTAGCTACTGATTACTCTGGGCCCGGCGGGGGCCCGGTGGGGGCCCGTCGGGGGCTGTCAGTGCCCGTAGCACTGAAACTTAGTTTGGTTTCTCAGCCTGCTGCTTCTTGTGGTTGGAAATAGAAGTTTCTGCCTTTACTCCATTTCCCCCATTTTAGCAAACCACAGAGAGACAGACAGACAGAAGGAGAGGGAGAGACAGACAGAGACGGAAGGAGAGGGAGAGACAGTTGGACAGAGAGAGAGAGAGACGAGGAGAGACAGAGACGGAAGGGGAGACGGAGAGAGGGACAAAGAGAGACAGACAGAGAGAGATGGGGAAAGAGACAGAAAGAGAGAGAGATGGAAGGGGAGAGACAGACAGAAAGAGAGAGAGACAGACAGAAGGAGAGGGAGAGACAGACAGAGACGGAAGGAGAGGGAGAGACAGATGGACAGAGAGAGAGAGACAGAAAGACAGACTGAGACAGAGAGAGAGAGAGAGGAGAGAGAGACGGAAGGGGAGACGGAGAGAGACAGACAGAGGGACAAAGAGAGACAGACAGAGACGGACAGAGAGAGATGGGGAAAGAGACAGAAAGAGAGAGATGGAAGGGGAGAGACAGACAGAAAGAGAGAGAGACAGAGAAAGACAAACAGACAGACGGAAGGAGAGAGAGACAGAGAGAGAGAGAGACGGAAGGGGAGAGAGAGACGGAAGGGGAGACAGAGAGACAGACAGACAGACAGAGAAAGAGAGACAGAGAGGGACAAAGAGAGACAGACAGAGACGGACAGAGAGAGATGGGGAAAGAGACAGAGAGAGAGAGATGGAAGGGGAGAGACAGACAGAAAGAGAGAGAGACAGAGAAAGACAAACAGACAGAGACGGAAAGAGAGAGAGTATCAAATACCAGACTGGATATTCCACGGTCTCTTGGCTAAACATGTCAATCCATATCTAAGAAAGTCAGGCTGATACTTCCAAAGCTTGTTGGCAGCTCAGGACTCTGTTGGAGCTGGTCCCGGCGCCTTGTGTTTGTCAGGTGATGGTGCTTCTGTCGGACTTTCAGGTGACCCACCTGGAGACACGAGCTGTCGTCCCGAGCCCTGAGCCGGAATAGTTTTTCTGAGGAGCCACCGCTCCATAACGGTCCCCCGCGGCGCTTAGCACAGACTGGCCATAGCTGCTCGGTTAAGCAGAAGCGCCAAAATGAAAGAGGTTTGTGTTTGTGTGTCCAATCAGAAACTCGTGTCCACGCACACCCAATCGAATCTAGTCTAAGGCAAATGATATCCCTGGTACAGCGATGTAATGTAAAAACCCTTCCCCAGTCTCAATGATCTTATCTTATTTTTAATGTTATTTCACTTTTTTCTCAAGTGGCAGCCTCCTGTCAGATCTGTGGACCACTGGGCTCAGAGAAGTTACAGTGATTTCCAGTTTTCTGACTTTTTTACAGCCAAAGTGATAAATGACATAAATAATCGTCTGATTAAACGATAATGAGTAATCGTTATTTGCAGCTCTGATATTCTGAGAGGGATTTCTGATGTGAACAAGAAAACCTATGAAATGCACGTAAATTATACGTCGGCACTGTAACTATTTGGATTTAATGACTTTGCCACACAATTAAATCTGCATTATAAAGTTTCAGCTCTGACATCGATTATAATTAACAAGTGTGTGTAACTGACTTCCACACAGATCATAGAAAGCAGCCTGACTGTTTTCGCACTGTGACGGTTAATCGATCAGCAGAAAATTCATCCTCAGCTGTTTAGATAATCAATGAAATCGTTTTTCTGCTGCTGTAGTTTGTCCAGTTCCACAGTTCTGGACCATCGTTCAGACAAAACAAGACATTTGAAGACGTCACCTTGGACTGTGGGAAATGTCGATTGGCATTTCCACTATTTTCTGATGTTTTATAAACGATCGATCATAAAATGATCGATGGCTTGATACCGAAAATAATCTTCAATTTAATTAATAATGAATGTATTGAATTATTTATGAATTGTTGCTGTGATCTATAGTAAACGTTAGTCTAATACACCATATCGCTCTAAAGCGTATTTAACCTGTTTTTGACCTCTTAGTGTGTGTGTGTGTGTGTGTGTGTGTGTTTTCTCAGTCTTACCTTCTGTAAACGTCTAAGAGTTGATTTAAAAAATCGATTATTCTTATTATTCCACCGTGTTGTGATCCGTCCTGACGCTCAGCTTCCCTCTGTCCTTTAGAGTCGTCCACTGTCTTCGCCGAGGTCCACCTGTCGTCATGGAGTCGGAGCTGCTGATCGGCTGGCAGCAGGAGAAGGCGGAGCTTAAACTGGAGGTGTGTCGTCTGCAGGAGGAGCTGGCAGAGAGCCGAGCAGAGAGAGAGGAGCTGGAGTCCAGGAGCAGAGCTCTGAACGACAGGGTGAGGAGGGGGAGGAGGAGGTCATGGGATTATCAGGGTGAGTCAAGGCATTACATCTCTCTCTCTCTCTCTCCCCAGCTGTGCCAGTCAGTGTGCCCCTCGCTCGCCCTCTCTATGCGTGCGGAGGGCGAGCAGAGGGAGTGGAGGAGGAGGGTGAGGGAGGGGAGAGAGAGGGAGGCCAGACAGGCTCTGCTCATCCACCGGCTGCAGAACAAGGTGAGACCCCAGACTGGGCTGTTTTAGCTTGAACGACTGACACAATTAATCGACCAACTAATTGATCAATCAACTAATGGCTTCGGCTCCAGTCACCGAGTAGAGTTTCAGCTGACACAGAGTTCGAGCTCATATTTACCTCCGTGTTAAATATGTAAATTCAACAAGTGAACGTACAGAAAAGAGGACAGATGTAAATGTCCTCCAACGCCTGGGAGGAGGTCCAGACTTTCCACGGACTCTGTCCTGGAAACTCTGCGACGTCTGTCCTTTGGTTTTTCTGATTATATCACTGTCACATAAAGGACTAGTGTTACCAGTGTGGTGTTGTACTGAGTGTGTTGTTGCTGCAGGTGGTGGAGTACAGAGACCGATGTCAGCGCTTGGAGCTTCAGCTGCAGGATGAACACACACAGCTGCTCAACACTGAGGTCAGGCCACAGCACTACAGCGGAACTACACCCCACTACTACACTACTACACCCCACTACTACACACTACTACACTACTACACTGTGCAGTAGTCCAGATGTTGTTGTACTGCATTTGTTCTGTTGTGTGTTTGTTGTGTAGTGGAGGATCCGAGATGAACATAGTGACTCTCTGGAGAGCGCCCTCATCAGGCTGGAGGAGGAACAGCAGAGGTGTGTGTTTGTGTCAGTGTGTCAGTGTGTGTGTGTGTGTGTGTGTGTGTGTGTGTTTGGTCAGTGTGTGTGTTTGGTCAGTCGGTGTGTGTGTGTGTGTGTTTGGTCAGTCGGTGTGTGTGTGTGTGTGTGTGTGTCAGTGTGTGTGTTTGGTCAGTGTGTGTGTGTGTGTGTGTGTGTGTGTGTGTGTGTGTGTTTGGTCAGTCGTGTGTGTGTGTGTGTGTGTGTGTTTGGTCAGTGTGTGTGTTTGGTCAGTCGGTGTGTGTGTGTGTGTGTGTGTGTGTGTGTGTGTGTGTGTTTGGTCAGTCGGTGTGTGTGTGTGTGTGTGTGTGTGTGTGTGTGTGTTTGGTCAGTCGGTGTGTGTGTGTGTGTGTGTGTGTGTGTGTGTGTGTTTGGTCAGTCGGTGTGTGTGTGTGTGTGTGTGTTTGGTCAGTCGGTGTGTGTGTGTGTGTGTGTTTGGTCAGTCGGTGTGTGTGTGTGTGTGTGTTTGGTCAGTCGGTGTGTGTGTGTGTGTGTGTGTGTGTGTGTGTGTGTGTGTGTGTGTGTGTGTGTGTGTGTGTTTGGTCAGTCGGTGTGTGTGTGTGTGTGTGTGTGTGTGTGTTTGGTCAGTCGGTGTGTGTGTGTGTGTGTGTGTGTTTGGTCAGTCGGTGTGTGTGTGTGTGTGTGTGTGTGTGTTTGGTCAGTGTGTGTGTGTGTGTGTGTGTGTGTGTGTTTGGTCAGTCGGTGTGTGTGTGTGTGTGTGTGTGTGTGTTTGGTCAGTCGGTGTGTGTGTGTGTGTGTGTGTGTGTGTGTGTGTGTGTGTGTGTGTGTGTGTGTGTGTGTGTGTGTGTGTGTGTGTGTTTGGTCAGTCGGTGTGTGTGTGTGTGTGTGTGTGTGTTTGGTCAGTCGGTGTGTGTGTGTGTGTGTGTGTGTGTGTGTGTGTGTGTGTGTGTTGTGTGTGTGTGTGTGTGTGTGTGTGTCAGTCTCACCTGTGTATGTCTCTCCAGGTCTGTTGGTCTGGTTGAGACCAACGCTCTCCTGCGAGATCAGCTTAGCCAATCAGAGCAGGCCAACCAGACTCTGAAGGAGGACCTCCAGAAGCTGACAGCTGATTGGACGACAGCTGTGGAGGAGGCGGAGCAGAGAGAGTCTGAATGGCTGAGAGAGAAGGAGGTCTGCATGTTTAACTCGTCTTGGAGTTCAATGAAAGTTTTTTTTTTTTTAATATATTATTATTTCTGGAAATAATGTGAATTTACTCCAGTACTGTACTTAGGTACAATTTTGAGGTACTTGTACTTTACTTTAGTTGGTTTTACTTTAAACTTCTACTTGTATTGAACCTTTTACAGCTCTACATGTATGTGACAGCTGCAGATACTTTACAGATGAAGAGTTTCCATACAAAACATGTGACAGGCTTTTAAAGTGAAATGTTTTGTTATAGATTCATCTACTATGTGAAATAATAAAATGAGTCCCTGCTTGACCAGTAAAATGCTGCTTACATACACAAGTCAGTGATAATCATCACAACATCCAATAGATAATATTCACTGGCCAGGATTTTAGAAATACTAATCTTGAGTATTGTGTGTGTACTGAGAGTCCCCTCAGCAGTACATGGCTTTAATTACTGGTAATTTGAGTTATTTTCAGTTTCAGACAGTTCAGTGATGTGTTGTGATTTAGATTTGATTTCTCCACATGAAGGGTTGAATGTTGTTTTAAATCATAAGTGTGGTGGAGAAAAGCTGACTAAGTTATATAGATCCATTAAGTGGTCTAGAAGTACTACCATTTAAATGTATTGTGTCTTGCAAAATACTCATCATGTTTACATTTGTCATTGTAGACTGGAAACTCCCCCTCGGTCACTGAACCCTCAAATATTACTTTGCAAATGTAAAGTACCTTTTGCTCCTAAAACACTTGTGTGTTTATTAATGCAGTAATTGTACTTGTAATGGAGTATTTTTGGTACTTTAAAGGATCTGAGTAGTTTTTTGATCAGATTTTCAGAAAATTTGACTGTTCTTCCTGTTTTTCTCTCTCTCTCTCTGTGTGTGTGTGTGTGTGTAGTGTCGGTCGGGTCATGTGGGTCAGCAGCAGGCTCGGTTGCTGTCTGTCTGGAGATCTGTAGTTTCTCTGAGACGACACTGTCACACCGTTAAAACCGCCGCCGACAGGTACGTAAAGGCGCAGTTCCCTCAAACTCCCACATTGTTTCTGCTCAGACGGTTTCAGCCTGACACCGACTCCCAACTGGACGCGATGCGGACGAGCGAGTGATCGAACATCAGACTGATTCAGGGTTTCCCCGTGAAGACGTCCAGATCCGCTCCGTGCGTCGGCGAACAGGCCGAGCG